>NC_060121.1:955408089-956020589 GCF_021461395.2 Schistocerca americana | reverse complement strand
TGAGTGTGTGTGTTTGTCCTTAGGATAATTTAGGTTAAGTAGTGTGTAATCTTAGGGACTGACAACCTTAGCAGTTAAATCCCATAAGATTTCACACACATTTGAACATTTTTGAATTTAAATTCTTTATTCCATAGGCGCTGAAGAAGTACCGATCAGGTAACTGACAGACGTTATATGTTCACCATTCACAAACCAAACAGAGGTATTACAGAACGCGGTTTCATCTCTCCGGATAGCTCAAATGTTCATATGTGTGTGAATTCCTAAGGGACCAACTGTTGAGGTCATCGGTCCATAGACTTATGCACTACTCAAACTAATTTACGCTAAGGACAACACACACACCTATGCCCGAGGGAGGACTCGATCCCCCGGGGGGAGGGCCCGCGCAGTCCGTGACAGGGCGCCTCTAACCGCACGGCCACTCCGCGCGGCTTCTCCGGATACCTATCCGCTTTGGACAGAACTGTAATTTCATTAGTTTCGATACCAGTCTCCCTTTCTATGTCTGTTCTCTTAGAATCATTGTGAAGTACGTTAGTGTGGGAATTAAGATTTGTTGGTGTTACATTCATGACGAGCTTGTACTCCTCAGGAAAAGTTCTTAGTTAGTTGTTTGGTTTTATCTGCATGCTCTCTGGGGAATAGGGACGGTGGGATTAAAGAATATTCCTAGCTTCTGTACCGAAATATGATTCTTGCATTTCTAGGTAGTGCATATTGTTTCTTGAATTATGAAATTTTTTTGTTGTACCGCTGCTGTTTTTATGAATGTACTTTGCTTAAATTCCAACACTGGTATTTCGGGTGTGACGCAAGAATTCTGGTCGATGGCCCACATAAAGTGTGTTGTTTTTTATTAGTTGCTGTTATTCCCATCTTCACTTTTCGTTTAGACTGATTTTGTGTTATTTTACTAGAGTGTTTCTGCTAACTGGAGACACTTTTGGAATCATATAATAGAAACTTGTAGTATATAAAGCATAGTTTTTTTATTGTTTTCACGTAAAATAAAATAATTGTGAAAGAGGTCATTATTTCATAATTGCTGTTCTATAAAGAAAGGTTACTCCTAACTACAGCTGTTTTGGTATTTACGTCAAACAGTTGCATTTATACCATGAAATGTCCCCTTAGAACAATTAAGAATGTCAGTGCTGGATAAGCTCTACGTTGTTTGATTTTCAAACAGCTGAGCAAAACTGAACGTACTCAGACATTTCTCTCTTTACTTATTCTTTACTTATTTTTAGCGCAACGCAATCTGACGGTCAATAGTCCCTACAAAAGAATGGCCCTGACTAACAATAACCTAGATCTTTCATGAATCACTCACCTCGCAAAAATCTTCGTTACTCGAACTACTGCAATACAGCGAGCGCCAATACTGCAGCTAAATAAAAGATTCTAACTACTGAACAACTAACTACTGATAGGCATAGTTAGCAAATGAAAGATTTTGATAGAGAAAAAATACTGTATTTACCTTAATAGTGTTCAAAAGTCATAATATATTAGTTCATGACATCCAGTCTTACAAATTTCGTTTTTCTGACGGACACACGTCCAGATCGTCCGCTCCCAAAACTCTGCCATCTCACTCCCCACATCCACCACTGCTGGTGGCTCACATCAAACTGCGCAACGCTACAATAGCAAATATTCCAACAATGCCAACCAGCCACAGACTGCACACAGCACAGTCAGTGATTTTCATACAGAGCGCTACGTGGCGTTACCGACATAAAAACGTAAACAGCCTACTTACAACCAGGAAACCAAAACAAACGAGATTGTAAGAAATGAGTTAATGGTGTAAGGACAATTTATCTCTAGTTTCCCTGTGTGTGCCCCAAATGTCTGATGTAAGTGCAGAAATTTTTAGTGACATTTAAGGATATATAGACCGTCCACGAGGACCGGAAGCACTTTTTCACGTTATAAACATTGTTTCGGGGCAACTGATATTTTACAAATGATAACCTACGGATGGTGCTCATCACCAATGGAATGAAGTCTGTTCATAGTAAGAGTGACTTTTCTATTTTTTCTTCACAATTTTATTACATTTTTTGTAGTATGTAATTATTATTTTCAATAAATACAGAAATAATTGTATAGGTTTTTACCACTCAGAACTCCGTGCCACATCTCGTAGTTTGTCCTCATTATTCGTAATATTGGCAGCGCAGGTGAGGCTGTTTCGAGCTGCTGCTGTTGGCACACCTGGAACGCTGCCGGCCTCGGGTAGCTGTCGGCTTTGTGGCCGCCACCCGCCACTTGGCGCAATCGATCCCAACTCGCGGTCCGTTTACGGCTGTTCAGCTGACACTGTAGCGTCCCTCCACCAGCAGAATAAACAGAGATACTGTTATCACGTGAAGTGCTGCAGCGCTGACCAATAAAGGAGCCGTCAGATAGCGCCATACATCTATTACATTAAGTGCACTAACGGGATTTTCAGCAAGACTGTCGATGAACCCAGTATGCAGCCTTCTACTGTGGTATCAGCTGTATCACTCCTTAACAATGTGCTGTTGAGAATTCTTCTCATGATGAGTACTTTCTATGCACCTTTTCCTTATTTATCGAGAAGCTATAAATCCAATCCCTCTAGTGCCAGGGCCGGTTTAGAAATTTTTTCTTGCATTACCTAGCACATCCGTGACAGTTTCGAGGTTGAGTTCTACAAGATAACGTTCGGAGTGTTGAAGATCTTAATTTTCATTTTGCTATGACACTATATGCAATACACACTCGTACGTAAATGCGGTAGTGTGTGGGTGTAATCTAGGTAGGAGCGTCGGTACCGTTAGTCAACAGACCTCATTAAAGCTAAATAGTTTTTAAGGCGAAGGCAATGAATATTGTGGACGCTATCAGAAACACCGTGCAACGCAGTTGCGTGATACATGCTCATTGGATCTTTTCGGTAGCTGCTTGTTATCTGAAAAATAAAGTTGCAGTATATTGCCCTCATAACTATCAGGAGTTTTGGTTTGATGTAAAAAAATCAGTTCAGTAATTCATGTTGCCCAGTTGCAGCCCACATTACTCTTTCCACAATTAATAAAGAGGCTCTGATCCATCTGACGATGATGTTGAGTACTATAATGTAGTTTTTCCGTAAAATCGCTTTCCCCACTAATTGCAGCCACGCTTCGTGAGAGAAAAAAACCATTCCAAAAACAGCTTCTGGGTCATACACAGACTGTAGTACTGACCACGCAGACCGGTTGACATTTTCGCGGTGGCTGATGCGAGTAACTGTTCAGGCACTTCCCATTTACGGTCTTTCCCATCGCCAACGCGCCAAGTGTCAACTTGCAAGGATGGTTCAAATGGCTCTGAGCACTATGGGACTTAACATCTATGGTCATCAGTCCCCTAGAACTTAGAACTACTTAAACCTAACTAACCTAAGGACATCACACAACACCCAGTCATCACGAGGCAGAAAAAATCCCTGACCCCGCCGGGAATCGAACCCGGGAACCCGGACGCGTGAAGCGAGAACGCTACCGCACGACCACGAGCTGCGGACCAACTTGCAAGGAGACCGCGCCTATTCGTCATCAGTGGTTTCGTCCAAATTTACGGTGTGTGCAGGGCTTCACCAGAAATAAGAATGGCAGTTGTGGGAGCGCCAGATGGTTAAGCGTTAAAAAAATAGTATTTTTGGTGTGAATTGCTCGAAATATGACACTTGCTATGTAAACTAGAAGTGGAGAAAGGAAAAGAACTATTGGTTTTAGCTTCATCGGAAGTTCATGGCGGAATCCGCGACGACAATAGAAAATTCATGACAGACAGGGATTTGAACATGGGACCTCCAGCGTATTAAGCAGCTGCGGTAACCACTTCGCTACCCGGACACGCTATGTGTCGTCATTGCGCGAACTATGTCGACGCGCATCTAGGCCGACCGACGTTCCCACCTAGCGGCACCTATTCGCAATCCCCGTCGATGTCCTCTATGCTCGCTACTTTGAGATTCGCGTAGGAGATCGGACATAACTGTACATCCACACTGCGTTTCGATTAAGCGCCGAAAGTTAAAGTCCGTCAACATGGAGTTCCGTATGGAACTTAGTACAATTTTTAATGAAGGTTTAATAACTTGGTAATTAGTTGATCAAATGTTATAATATTTGGTATATATGTTGTGGGGTGCTCAAGGGTTGTAATGGTATTGTCAATTTATTAGATTTTGATTTTTCAATTCTGGCCGTTAAGCCGTACGCGTATACTAGCATCACTAGGTATTTCGAATGTGCTTCAAAATGTTTGTGAGTGTGCATTGGCTTGGAGATATGACGGAAACGCCACCTCCAACCGAAGTGCTCGTTACTAAGGAAGGCGACTACCAAAGTGAGTGGAGGGGAAGCTCTGAAGAATACGCGAGAGGAGACGGGAGTGAGTGCTGGATGCGGAGACGCGACATGGACGCACAGTCGCGGGAGAGACTTGGAGAGTGTGGAGCAGTTTGCACGTGGTCGCGGGTGATGGAAATATTTTGGAGTGCCGACTTGTGCTCTTGTGTGATTTTCGTGGCTTCTGCAGTGAAGACGTAGTATGCGTTTGGACGTGAATATCTTGCGAGCTATGTTGTTGTTCATAACTAATTACGTGAAGTAGGAATCTATTGTTCCCTTTTATTGAACTTATATTTCTCCTCCTTTTCTCTTTCTATCCGCTCTTTCTTGCCCTCTTTATATCCATTTCCTTCTCCCCCCCCTCACTCTGTCACTCCCCTCTTCTAGCCATTCTCTGATCTTGAGCCTTGTTTATTTTTACTGGAAACCAATGGGAGCCGGGCGCGGAGGCCGAGCGGTTCTAGGCGCTTCAGTCCGGAACCGCGCGACCGCTACGGTCGCAGGTTCGAATCCTGCCTCCGGCATGGATGTGTGTGATGTCCATAGGTTAATTAGGTTTAAGTTGTTCTAAGTTCTAGGGGACTGATGACCTCAGATGTTAAGTCCCATAGTGCTCAGAGCCATTTGAACCATTTAAAGTTGTTAACAATAGTACCTGCAGATTTTATTTAATTGGAATCTTTTATTTATAAATTTCTACGTTACATTCGCAACTGCCGAGTTAAAGGAACTTTTGACCGATTCATGTGTATATTCATATTATATACTGTAGACTCAGCAGAATTTGGCTTGTAATGTGGCAACTACGTGTCCCAGCCCCTAGACAACCAAACCAGCCTAAACTTTTAATATTTCATCTCTGAGTCTGTGGGTGCGTAGTTTACGGCCACCACACCATTTCATTTTATTTGAAAGCCCGCAAGGTCGATTAAATGTTCAGGCGTAACAATGCAAAGCGATATAAAATTGTATGAGCGCGTAAGAACGGTAGCAGAGAAAGCGAATAGCCGACTTCGGTTTATTGTGAGAATTTAAGAAAAGTGCATTCATCTACAAATGGGACCGCCTATACAACACTACCGCGACCAGTTTTTGAGTACTGATTGAGTGTCGGGGCCTCCCACCAGGTAGATTAAAGTAAAATAACGACCAGTTCAAAGGCGAGCCGCTAGATTTGTTCCGGTAGGTTCGATCAACACGCAAGGGAACTGAGGTGGGAACCGCTGGAGACAAGAGGGAAGACGATGTTGTTTTCGTGAAACGCTACTGAGAAAATTTATAAATGTTCAAATGTGTGTGAATTCCTACGGGACCAAACTGCTGAGGTCATAGGTCCCTAGTTTTACACGCTACTTAAACTAACCTATGCTAAGAACAATACACACACCCATGCCCGAGGGAGGACTCGAACCTCCGGCGGGAGGGGCCGAGCAATCCGTGTCATGGCGCCCTAAACCACGCGGCCACTCTGCGCTGCAGAAAATTTAGAGAATCGGCGTTAGAAGTTGACTGTAGATCATTTCCTCTGCCGACAACGTACATTTCGCGGGAGGACAACGAAGATATGAGAAATTAGGGCTCTGTTTGGGGGTGGAACAGGAAAGGGAAGGACTGATAGTGGTACAATGTACCATCCGCCATACACCAGACGGTGTAGATGTGGAGCCATTTGATTACGAAGGATCGTGTTTAATCGTGGATGCAGTAAGCACAGGAAAAAGTGAGGCTACTGTGCGGGGACGTTTTAGCTCGTGGATTGCTGGTAACGAGCAATTTATTCTGTGATGAGCTCGTTAGCAAGACAAACGCGGCAACGTGTGAAACTCCAGCCTCGTTAGAACAGTTGTGAACAGAAATACGCTCACCGTTCGATTAAAAAAAGAGTGGCACGCGGTGTGTGGATAATTTATGCTTCCTGTGGGTGGGGTGCGCCCAGCAGGAGGGACTTGTCCCTCAGTGGAAGGCTGCGATGGTCGTGGTGCCCTGAAACTGCCAGACCCGTAATTGGCGGACGTTTCCGCTTTCGCTTGGCATCCTAACGAAGCACAAACATGGACTAGCTACCGAAAAACTTCTTTATCGGCGGGTCAGGTTGGAGCATGCTTCACCACAAGCACCTTTCTAGAAAAAATAATCGAATACTTCCTTTTAGCAGTTCACGTATAACGAAAGAATTAACTTAGAAACTTAACTCCTGTTAGATTTTACACTTAATACACTGAGAAATTGTTCCCTTAAACAAGCTCACGTTTATCGAGAATCTCCTGTACAGCGAGTAGTTTCGTGGGGCTGGAACTGAGTGTAGGGCTTTGCTGTATGCACCGGGGATAAAAGACCGGAAGAACAAGAGTCAGAGTTAAGTATCACTGACGTACAGCGCACTCTAATCTCAACGTTCCAGCAGGAAAACAAACTTGCTTAAAAGAATCTGCACAGCTTAAATAAAACCCACTCTCGTGAAATGCTTGTTTTACTCACACACAACATCCTGCGAGTAGTGGGCGCGGGTGAACTGCCACAATCTGTCTCCCTGTATCACTGTACCACAACATCGACTATAGCCAAGATTTAAGCATATAATCTCTTCAAATATGTAGTTAGCTCGATAAATATTTGACTAATATAACCCAATAAGTCAATCTGTGCGACGAATCTTCTACAGCAACGAAAATAAATTAAGGTGTGCCCCAAGGAAGAGCACAAGATGTCTGCTTGTTGACGATGGTGTTATGATGTTGTATAGAAGGAAGTACCTTCACGTCCCCGGTAGCTGAGTGGTCAGCGCGACAGAATGTCAATCCTAAGGGCCCGGGTTCGATTCCCGGCTGAGTCGGAGATTTTCGCCGCTCGGGGACTGAGTGTTGTGTTGTCCTAATCATTATCATCATTTCATCCCCACCGACTCGCAAATCACCGAAATTGTGTCAAATCGAAAGACTTGCACCCGGCGAACTGTCTACCCGACGGGAGGGCCTAGTTACACGACATTCACATTCATTCGCAGGACGCTCTAAGGCACTGCACAAAGTTTCCACTTAGTGTAAATAATAGCAGTTTAAAAGTTTTTAAAAGTTGTTGAAAATAAGGCAATGTCTATAAAAGAGACAGAACCCGATAGCACCTGATTACAGGATGACTGATGAACAATTTGAGCACGGGACATGGTAGAAGTATTTAGGGCTGTTACTAATTGGCAATATGAAATGGGGCGATCACCGAAAACCTGTATCGGGAAAGGCGAATGGACGACTTAGATTTGTTAGAAAGGCCCTGGGAAAGTGCCATGTGGCTGGAAAGGAAAATCTCATACAAGACAGTGACGCAGCTAATTATATTGTTCCAGTGTTTGGAGTTTTTATCGAATAGACAAGACAATAGACTTCTAACGAACCTGGATACCAGCTACTAGGATCGTAAAAAGTTGGTTAGTAGCCCGTACGAACTACTCGGTGAACTTAAATGGGATTTCTTGAACGAAAGACAACGAAGTTATCGTAAAAGTCTGTTGGGTATATTTAGAGATCCAGTGCGTGACGAATATTGTGGCACCACTAATCTGCAACCAATATACATCCAACGTAGAAATTACCAGAAAAAGATATAGGGAGCACAGAGCAACATTTAGACAGTAATATTTTCGTCGCTCAATACACGAATGGAATAGGACAGGAAACTGATAGCACTGGTATGATGTACCCTCCGCCATGCACTGTGCAATGGTTTTCGGAGTATATATGTAGATTTACAGCTCGGAATGAGTTCTGTACACTCACTTTCGGCTCTCCAGTGGATCTTGTGACTTCATCTCCCAACTCTTCTTATGCTCCGAGACTGGAGTCGCTAGTCACCACCGCTGCCCATTTAACTGAAACTCTTCTCTTGCGTCTGTCGTAGGGTGCAAGCACGAGAAAAAAACGTGTTTCACTGTTTTTGGAAGTTCATCCACTAAGGAGTGTGAAATACACTATGTGATCAATAGTATCCGGACACCCGGCTGAATATGACTTAGAATGCCGTGGCGCCCTCCATCGGTAATGCTGGAATTCAATATCATGTTGGCGCACCCTTAGCCTTGATGACAACTTCCACTCTCGCAGACATACGTCCAATCAGTTGCTGGAAGGTTTCTTGGGGAATGGCAGCCCATACCCCAAGGAGTGCTGCAGTGAGGAGAGGTATTCATGTAGGTCGGTGAGGCCTGGCACGAAGTCGGCGTTCCAAAACATACAAAAGGTGTTCTATAGGATTTTGGGTTGGGTTGTTTTGGGGGAGGAAACCAGATAGCGAGGTCATCGGTCTTATCGGATTAGGAATGGAAGCGCCCTTTCGAAGGAAGTATCCCGGCATTTGCCTGGAGCGATTTAGGCAAATCACGGAAAACCTAAATCAGGACGGTGGGACTCGGGATTGTAGGTTTTAGGTCCGGACTCTGTGCAGACCAGTCCATTTCAGGCATGTTATTGTCGTGTAACCACTTCGCCACACGCCGGGCGTTATGAACAGGTGCTCGATCGTGTTGAAAGATGCAATCGCCATCCTCGAATTGCTATTTAACGGTGGAAAGCAAGAAGGTACTTAGAACATGAGCGTCGGCCTGTGCTGTGATAGTGCCACGCAAAACAAGGGGTGCAAACACCACCCACGAAAAGCACGACCACACCATAACACCCCCGCCTCCGAATTTTACTGTTGGCACTGCACACACTGGCAGATGACATTCACCGGGCATTCGCCATACCCACACCCTGCCATTGGATCGCCACATTGTGTACCGTGATTCGTCACTCCATACAACGTTTTTCCACTGTTCAATCGTCCAATGTTTACGCTCCTTACACCAAGCGAGGCGTCGGCATTCGTGCTGTACGTGTCCCTTCACGATTCCACTTCAATATCACGTCGGAAACAGTGGACCTAGGGCTGTTTAGGATGGTGGAAATCTCGCGTACAGACGTATGACACAAATGACACCCAATCACCTGACCACGTTCGATTCCGTGAGTTAGGCGGAGCGCCCCATTCTGCTCTCTCTCACGATGTCTAATTACTACTGAGGTCACTGATATGGAGTACCTGGCAGTAGGTGGCAGCACAACGCACCTCATACGAAAAACGTTTGGTTTTGGGGGTGTTGGTTCAAATGGCTCTCTGGGACTTAACAGCTGAGGTCATCAGTCCCCTAGAACTTAGAACTGCTTAAACCTACCCTAGGGACATAACACACATCCATGCCCGAGGCAGCATTCGAACCTGCGACCGTAGCGCTCGCGCCGTTCCAAACTGAAGCGCCTAAAACCGCTCGGCCTCTTCGGCCGGCCTTTTGGGGGTTGTCCGGATACTTTTGATCACATAGTGTAGGTCAGACTGATTCACTGACTCATCATTGCTCAGCCCAACTTGAAGTTTGGAGAGGGTGTAGATCTTACATTGTAGGCATCGTTTAAGAAGGGATTGTCCGAAATTCCTCTCCAAAGTGGGTGAAATAGAGAAGCAAAGGCTTTTTGAAACTATGTCGCTGTTAAGGGAATTTTGAAACTAGAACTAAGAAAACTGATGTTTGGTTTCTCAGTAACAAAATAAAAAATAAGTGTTTCAACCATAACTGGGTAAAATAGTTGGTGAAAGTTTTTTGAAAATGAATGATTACTAAAGGACTACTAAAGGATTTATAAGGCTACATCTATGACAATCGTAATTTGACTTCTCAGTTACAAATTTTAAAAAAATACGTGTTTCACTGCTCCTGCCAATCCCAACCCAAAGGGAGTGCTATATGTGATGAGAAGTCTTAGGAAAATATTTCGTTTCAAAAAGGAAATTTGAAGCTAAATTTATGAAAATTAGTATTTCGCTTCTCGTTTAGATATAAAGAAATATTTTTTAGGGGATGAACGTTCCTGTGGAAATATCTCCAGGAGAACGCAAAAGGCATGATTAAGAAAAACTTTCGACTTCAGCTACCAGAATAGCTTTCGGAAAAGACCGTGCTTATATGGCCTGAATTAGCGTGAAATTCGATTAAATAAAATCGAAACAGATCTCTGCAGCCCATACAATGTACTTAAAATTTGTTTTAATACTTGTTCTCTCTTCAGATGCAAACAAATTTTCGACACGTCACCGAGTCTGTGACGACACTGCAAGAAAACAGTACGTGTTAAAATGAATAACAAGCTTCTTGGGGTGCCATGTTCCCACCACCTGTATACAAGTTGCAGTAGTTAAAACGAAATGTGGCATATTAAGTTTCTTTTCATTATCTTATGCACCCATACGCGTTTCGCCTCAGTTGTTTCAGTGAGAATCCTTAAAATATTACACGATTTCTCATTTGCACATTTAGGTTATCATTGTGATACAAGCTTATAGATTTAAAGCAGTTCGTTAAGTTTTTATAATAAAATGAAAAAGTGCTTACAGATGAGCGACTAATTCATTATTTTTAAGCCAAATCTCTTGACAAACTGGTTAACAGTCCGCAGTTCTCGTTGTGGTCACTGTTTTAGAAATATAGCAGTGTAACTGTCATTTTCTGTGTCTAGTGTGTCATTCGTTTCTGTAAGTGTTGCAAGCTCTCCCAGGTTTTGCTGTCAGTTGTTTTTTCTGTGACTGTGTGTATAGGATGTGAATTTTGTGTGTGCGTGTGTGTGTGTGTGTGTGTGTGTGTGTGTGTGTGTG
This sequence comes from Schistocerca americana, assembly GCF_021461395.2. Classification (NCBI taxonomy): domain Eukaryota; kingdom Metazoa; phylum Arthropoda; class Insecta; order Orthoptera; family Acrididae; genus Schistocerca; species Schistocerca americana. Next base: position 956,009,532 of record NC_060121.1, on the reverse strand, counting down.
TACTTTCGTATTTTATAATTCATTTTTTCGCATTTTATTATATTTTATAGCTATTATTATTTCTTTTCTTTTTCATTTTTCATTTATAGGCTTGGGAGAGAAATGGGGTTTGTGATCATCTGTTGGTGTTCCTGTCTTTTGTAGGAGTATAGTCAGTCAGAGTGAACAGTGAGTGGTTAGTCATATTCAATTGGTCATTTATTAGTAGCTTCTTTCCAGCGTTTGTTTTGTATAAGTGGTAATTTTATTGTAAGGTCAGAAGGTCTCTTTCATTATTTATTCTATATCTTTCTATCTTGTAGTAGGTTGATGATTATTTTCTCTTACATATTCCTCAAAAGCTGAGTCGTATGGCCCACGATTCCATGCTGTGGCACGTTGTTTGCACCATGTGTCGAAGGTTTGCTGGTTTGTCCTACATGTCTTCCATCACATGTGTGGCATTGTAGTTGGTATATTCCTGCTTTCTGATAGATATCTGTCTTTTGTTATTTTTGGAATGTACTTTTGGACTGAACTGTTTGTTTTGAATGGTATGTCTATGCATTGTATTTTGAAAATGTTTGTTATTTCGTGTGTGACTAAAAGACAACACAATCAGCGTACTTTCTGACAGCAAGGACATAACAGTTCCGTTGCCCTTTCCACTATTTTCGTTTGATGGAGCACATACTTTTCCTCATGGTTGAGACGGATTACCCAAAAATGTAACCATTTTGTTTGCACTGGACGAACTTTGAATGCGTTTGTGCCAAACGTGGTGTATGGCTTCGACTATCTCTAGACATCACTCTCCCTTTTGTGGGGTACATTAGATATTATTCGAGCCCATCTGAGTCCATTTGAGCCCATCTGAGCCCGACAATCGGTCGTGTCCGTCCTGTCAGTAGTACTTTACAACAGCAAGATCGTGCTCACTGGTTCCGTACTAAGTCATGACTAGACTCCTGAGGGCTTCACCAAGAGAGAACGCGTTGATGAGTAGGAATCAACTAGAGAGCAGCCGTTCTCAGACTTCTCATATTCACGTAATCGTAGAGGGGAGGAAGGAAACCTATAATGCGCTTAGGTAAAAGCTGTGTCTTGATTTGCAAGGTATGCAACCCACAACATTACGCTCGCACTTCATCCTTTTATGATTTCTATTGCCTATGGGTATTGGTGCCAGTGAAACGCAAGACGCATCAGTTGTGTCATATGTGAAACTCCCTGTATTATCGTAATCCATCCTACAACTCCCAAAGGTAAAGGGCTTTAGAAATGAGTATAAATCGTGTTACTGAAACCTCTGGGGTTCCTATATGCAGCTACTCCGTACTAGCGAAACTACTTCATTAAAACGAGTGCACGGCTGTAGATCATAGTTTGTTATACACTGCTGCATAGGATCTGCGTATGTTGTCACGGAATTCTGCAACTTGGAAGCAGTTTGACGCAAGATAGCAGTTTGTAAGCCTTGAGTCCCTTTCACACTTCGACATCCTTGTATCAGAGACTAGTGATTCCACTACAGTGCCCCTGGAGTGTTATCCTTGTACTGAGACTCGTCTGCCTCGAGTGATAATTTTCGTTTACACACCAGTGCCAAAATTGTGTTTTTGTGGGCTGTCTACTGTACAGTTTACCACCTGAACAGCAAAAGTGAGATTATGATAAACTATCCTTTTTACGCAAGAAAATGAAACTATAGCAAAATGTCGGAACAAGCAGTAATAATGGAGTTTGTTAATGACCAAACAAAATTGAAGTTCTTCTCAAAGATCGTGAGGTAACAGTCATGAGAAGTGAAGGAATAGTCGAACTGGAAAACTGTCGTCGAAAATTATTTTTCTCGTTAAATAATTCTCGAATATTTTTTATTAAAAAGACGTTAATCTATTTGCGTTCGTATTTATACATTGGAAAGGCATTTTTCTGTAAAACATTAATACAGTTTTGCTTTAAGATATTTCGTCTCTCTTTCAAGAGAACATTAGCAAGAAAAATATCAGGCCTTTTTGATACGTAACGATACAAAGTAAACAATACAATAAAGAATGAAATTTTCACTCTGCAGCGGAGTTTGCGCTGATGTGAAACTTCCTGGCACATTAAAACTTTGCACCGGACCGAGGCTGGAGCTCGGGACCTTTGCCTTTCACGGGAAAGTACTGTACCGAACCAGTAGAGCTTCTGTGAGGTTCGGAAGCTAGGAGATGAGGTACTGGCAGAATTAAACCTGCGAGGGACGGGTCCTGAGTCGTCCTTGGGTAGCTCAGTCGGCAGAGAACTTGCCCGCAAAAGGCAGAGGTCCCGCGATCGAATCTGTGTCTGCAGGTAGTTTTAATTTGCCAGGAAATTTCAGTACGCTAAAGATTACGAAGATATGAAAGCACAAAATCCATTTCTAAAATATGATTGAATTCGGCCTGAGTAGCTTAACTCTCGTTGCTAGAAGAGGCCGCCAGTCTTCTTTTTTTTTAGTATCCTCAGTGTCCAGCACTCTCTGGCGCTTAGAACGCCACAAAAGGCAAAATCTACAGACCATCGACGACCCAGACACACTCGCGAAATTGTTGGCGGCTGATTTCCGCGCAGGCGAGACAGGAACACGCCCTGCAAGCAGTCGGTTTTAATTAGAAAGTTACCCGTGCAGGAAGGGTCACATATGGCCACACTTGCTGTTCAAAGCGGCAGACTACTCCTCATAATGTTCTGGGCAGTGCGGGAACTGCCGTTCGTTGCGACACACAAAGTGGCACGGCCGCAGGTGGAGTACGGCTAAACGCGCTCGGCCTATTCAGGGCGCCTTGCACAGTAGCCCGCAGGCGTCGAGTGGCCACTTGTGCAAATGGAGGTCCGCCTTCCCATCTGGTACAGAAAAGCTGCTCTGGCTAGAACAGCGGCGTGCCTCACCGTGGGCGTTAAAATGCTCACCACCGCGAGAGTTCACCCACAGACGCTGATACTCTACTACCTACTCGTCTCTACTCACGAAATTTCCGGGAAAGCTTATTTGCACCCCTCCTTCCTGATTTTTATGCAGATGATCAAACTCTGCACCCAGTCGACTTCTCACCAAATAGGGTGGCGCAGTGGTCACACACTGGACTCGTTTTCTGGAGGACGGCATTCAAATCCCAGTGTGGCCATCCAGATCAAGGTGAATGTTGGGATGGTTGTTTCGTAAGGCGCCAGCCGGTTTCCCTCCCTCTACCTCTAACGACCTGTTCGTCGGCATATCGTTAAACCCTTGTTTAAAAGCCGGCCGTGGTGGCCGAGCGGTTCTAGGCGCTACAGTCTGGAACCGCGCGACCGCTACGGTCACAGGTTCGAATCCTGCCTCGGGCATGGATGTGTGTGACGTCCTTAGGTTAGTTAGGTTTAAGTAGTTCTAAGTTCTAGTGGACTGATGACCTCAGAAGATAAGTCCCATAGTGCTCAGAGCCATTTTTTGAACTTAGTTTAAAACATTCTTAAGCCTACAGAGAGAGTGAGACATGGTTGTAGCCTATCCCCGATGTTATTCAATCAGTATATTGAGCAAGCAGTAAAAGAAACAAAAGAAAAATTCGGAGTAGGAATTAAAATCCATGCAGAAGAAATAAAAACTTTGAGGTTTGTCAATGACATTGTAATTCTGCCAGAGACAGCAAAGGACCTGGAAGAGCAGCTGAACGGAATTGACAGTGTCTTGAAAGGAGAATATAAGACGAACATCAACAAAAGCAAAACGAGGATAATGGAATGTAGTCGAATTAAATCGGGTGATGCTGCGGGTATTAGATTAGGAAATGAGACGCTTAAAATTTACTATTTGGGGAGAAAAATAACTGATGATGGTCGAAGTAGAGAGGATATAAAATGTAGAGTGGCAATGACAATGAAAGCGTTTGTGAAGAAGAGAAATTTGTTAACGTCGAGTATAGATTTAAGTGTCAGGAAGTCGTTTCTGAAAGTATTTGTATGGAGTGTGACCATGTATGGAAGTGAAACGTGGACGACAAATAGTTTGGACAAGAAGTGAATAGAAGCTCTCGAAATGTGGTGCTACAGAAGAATGCTGAAGATTAGATGGGTAGATCACATAACTAATGAGGAGGTATTGAATAGAATTGGAGAGAAGAGAAATTTGTGACACAACTTGACTAGAAGAACGGATCGGTTTGTAGGACATATTCTGAAGCATAAAGGGATCACCAATGTAGTATTGCATGGCAGCGTGGAGGGTAAAAATCGTAGAGGGAGACCAAGAGATGAATACACTAAACAGATTCAAAAGGATGTAGGTTGCAGTAGGTACTGGGAGATGAAGAAGCTTACATAGGATAGAATAGCATGGAGAGCTGCATCAAACCAGTCTCTGGACTGAAGACAACAACACGACTAGAGCGCGTAAATGTTTCTTCATTTAAAACGACCGGTTTTAACAAACTTTGCTGTCATCTTTAGGTCCTAAAAAATGTTTTGTTATGAAACTTTTTCATTTTAATTTGGACCTCACGCCAAGTTGTCAAGTGGATAATAAAAAAAAAGCACGTTCTACGTTTCATATCAGAGAATATTTTTTATCTTCATGACAACTTGGCGTGATGTCCAGTTTAAAATGAAAACTTTTCATAAAAAAATGATTTTTTGAGGCCTGAAGATAACAGCGAGGTCTGTCGAAACCGGTTGTTCTAGATGAAGAAATATTTGTGAGATCTTAGCTTTAGAATTGTGATGCCGGCCTCGGTGGCCGTGCGGTTCTAGGCACTTCAGTCCGGAAACGCGGGACTGTTACGGTCGCAGGTTCGAATCCTGCCTCGGGCATGGATGTGTGTGATGTCCTTAGGTTAGTTAGGTTTAAGTAGTTCTAAGTTCTAGGGGACTGATGACCTAAGATTTTAAGTCCCATAGTGCTCAGAGCCATTTGAACCAAGTGTGATGTCGTCAGTCATACGACCACGCCGCCACCTGAGAGAGCGATCCGCCGGATGCGATTCTCTCGATAAACGAAACAGAAGAACGGCTGTGCTAGCCAAAGAGTACACAGCCAGTCGCAGTACTTATGCTCGCCGCGAGGCGCCGCTAGGCCACTTCATGTGTAGTAGGACTGTAGTGCAGTTGCGCCAGTCTACAGTTCGTAGCCGCGGTCATGGTCAGCCAGCGCCGATGTTAGTCACTCATCGGCTGCAGCTCAATCATTGCTGCCATCGAGTCCTTGTTGCTCAGTTCGAAATTAGTCTTCAAATTCACCGTATTCGACATTCAAGATTATAAGAGAGTAATTCGTCACTGCAATATTTGTGTCATTCTAAAGACGCTTAGTCTAGTCGCTTCTGCTGTAATTGCCAACCAACAGATCATGGACTACAACAAAGTTAATTAATAAATACTTTCTTATTTTGTACTTCTGCTAATTGATTGTGTTTTCCTGTTGTAGCTACCAAGCAGTCTTGGCATAGTAGAACCCACGTTTCCACCTCGTTGGCAACCTCACATTTGCTACCTCATGTTGATGGACTCGGTTGTGGTGGAAGATCGAGAGCCATCAAGAATGTTTTCAACAAGTAAAACAGATCGCTCCATCTGTCTCCACAAAATGAGAAAATTCAATTAAACCCCAGTTCTCCTACAGTTCTTAGTCCACTTCTTGTGCCAACAGCGTAACAAGAGCAGAGCTTCCCCTTTGTTCACTCGCCACGTAGAAGCAGTCTATGGGCGTGTATGATATTTTGATCTTCGGCTCAGGCTCCACTCTTGCAATCAACCACAGCAGCCGAAATGCGTGTCCGTCCATTCTCTACAACACCCGCCCCCAAATTTTCCACTCAGCTCTGGGCCTACTACAGGGATGCTACAAAATCCTCTTGTCACAAACCCATCCCCTTCCATGTACCTTCTCCAGTGCTCTGTGCCGCCACACATTTTGTCGTCCATTCCACCATACATTCATCCCAGTAATCAGCTCCATCTGAACTACTTCTCAGATGATGTAATCAGCACTACCTTTCCATCCACCCTTCAAAAACCCAGGCAGTAACTACTGGAAAAATCATCCAGGGTTTGTGTCCTTGTGACCTCCACCATATTTGATAATAACCATTCCTCCCACCTCAATCAAAAATTAACTTAGGATCCCTGACTACGAAACATCAAAAGGATAATCCTACAGTAGACTGAAACTACTAACGTGACGACGTTGGAATTAATCCACACGGCAGTCATCTACAAACACGAGATCCTCGTCTGAGTTATCTTCACATACGCAAACCCTTTTTCCTTTTATTGCGTGTGTGCTTCTAAGGTTCATGACTCCATTCTCTTCATAGAACGACATGCGTTTTATCTAGTATTACGTATACCATTACCTTCTTCCTCCAGCTTCTTGCATCAGGTAATAAATTTATCACATATCTATAAATACCTAGAACACCCCCGAATGTCTTACAACTTCCCAAAAGATATCATTTAATCCCCCTGATGCTGCAGCACATATACCACAAAATGTCTTCTTTTCTCCAGTGTCCTATTGTTGTGGTTTAATGCAGCACTCCTCGCTTATCTGTCCTGTTCACGCCTCTTCATCTCTGCATGACTATTGTAAACTATATCCATTTGAAACCTACACACTATATTCCGGCCTTAGTTGGTTGGTTGGTTGGTTTGGGGAAGGAGACCAGACAGCGTGGTCATCGGTCTCATCGGATTATGGAAGGATGGGGAAGGAAGTCGGCCGTGCCCTTTCAGAGGAACCATCCCGGCATTTGCCTGGAGTGATTTAGGGAAATCACGGAAAACCTAAATCAGGATGGCCGGACGCGGGATTGAACCGCCGTCCTCCCGAATGCGAGTCCAGTGTCTAACCACTGCGCCACCTCGCTCGGTCCGGCCTTAGTCTCCTCTATAATTTTTACATCTCACACACCTTTTCTGTGAAAAACTGCACTGTTTAGGCTTTTACCGTTATTGTTTACATAACTACGAAAACAAGACAGTAGACAGTTCAACAGTTTAAAGTGTTTTGGATGAGTGTTTTGAATCGTTGTGACGTGTGTGTGTCTGTTTCTGGATTTGTGTTGTTTGACAGTTCAGTTCTGTTGCAGAGAGCTCTGTGACGGTTTGTTACTTCTTTTCCTTCGACTACGACTTTCTGCATTTGATGGTTTTCCTCTATTGTTTTTCGGTGGTTGTTGCTGAGCTTGGGAATTTTTAAAAATGGCTCTGAGCACTATGGGACTTAACTTCTGAGGTCATCAGTCCCTTAGAACTACTTAAACCTAACTAACCTAAGGACATCACGCACCTCCATGCCCGAGGCAGGATTCGAACCAGCGACCATAGCACCAGCGCGGTTCGTGACTGAAGAGCCTAGAACAGCTCGGACACTCCGGACGGTGGAAATTTTTAAGTCACTGTTGATGTTCAGACGCCCTGCTAAATCCGCAGGACAGGTAGTTTAAATTGTGGAATAGGGCCAAAATAAGCGGCTGTCAGTTACACCCGAACATACAACTTTATTTATTTGACCAAACATTACAAGAGCCAAGAAATTTAGAAAAAACCACAGCATTAATTTTTGGAACTTAATAAGCGGCTGAATACGCCGTACACTCTCATGACTTAAGGGCAATACCACTTTAATTTAAAATCGGCTGAAAACCAATAACTTAAAACTCCAACCAAATTCACAAATTTAAAAGGCAGAAGGCCTTATCTTAAATCAGTTTGTTCAATTAGGCTGAAGGTCCAAACGATCTCACACCTTAAGCTCAAAACAACTTTAATTTTAAAAAAATCGGCTGAAGTCCCATCACTTAAGACTCAACAAAATTAAATTTTTTAAAAGGCCAAAGGCCATACTTAAAACAGTTCTTTAAATTATGCTGAAGGCCCAAACAATCTTACGTCTTAAGGGAAAAACAGTGTTAATTTAAAAATCGGCTAGAAGCCATATAAATACAAACAACAAGGACAAATAAGAAAAGGCAGTACACCCAACGGCGTTCAGAAGTTTCCGAGGGTCGGCCTGGAATTCAAACACTAACGCTCGCTGAGGCGAGACAGGCAGTCGGCCCAACCATTCTCGATCTGACGACAACCCAACCGGCTGACAGTCAACGGACCCACCGACAAGATAACTTCCGCTTCACCCGACCAGCACACAACAGGGAGTTCAACGGAACATTCTAGAAGGTATTGGCGCCCACAACCAATTATACATTGAGCTGTAAAACTAAACACCGTGCCGGACAGCGACAACACGATGAGGAAAATACACTGCCTGAATTTACGTCAACGGCCAGGGCAGGTAACCGGAGCGCTAAGGGCCACAAGGCACTTCAGTTAAAAATCCAAGTACAGTTAAACTCCACCGGAGGGTGGCTAAAATTTGCCAACTTGAAAACACACGCTGTTGCTCGCGGGAATTTCCCAACAGCCGACAACGAAATCCAAACGACACAATGTGAACAGTCGTGACTTGCTGGCAGATTAAATCAAACCTCAAGTTTCGCGTCCAGGATCGGTGAGCCACGGACCTCGTAGCAATGGGAACAGCACCACACACTCCGATCGCGCGTGGACGCCGGCAGCGGCCTGAACCAAACTTCGGGCGGCGGAGATTTCCTCGATGCTCCACGCCAACCGACCAACTGCCAGGTCCGGAAAAGGTGAAAGGACCAAATATACGTCGGCCAATGAGACGATCAACCGAACGACTAACCAACGGTCGTCCTGCTCTAATCTCCCTCCGTCGGACAATTCACGTGTGTCGCCAGCGGTCGGCGAGCACTGGCTGTCCGCGCCTCCGCGGCGCACCTTCCCCGACTGCACTGCTGCTGCGTCCCTACTGCACTGCTGGTTCGCCTCCAACCGACTGCCAGACAATCGACGACCCAGAAATACTATCGGTTGCTCCAGAGATGGTACGACAGTGCACTTATCGATACTAGCTGTTGCTGCCGCTCACGGGCAAGCACGGCAGGAAGTTAGTGACGCCAGTAAATGGAATAAGAAAACGAGGCGGCAGTACCGTAATTGAAGATTACAAGCCATAAATGGCATGAACACGAGCCGTGCACGGCTCAGAAGTGTATTGGTACTTTTTTCGTGTCCAGAAGGAATGTAAAATGGCAGCTGTTACATTTTGGGGCCAACTTGTGATCTGTGTACTTAATTTTGAAATTTCTGATTTTCTATCAACATAAATTTATTTACAGTCCTGACATGTTAGTTGGTAAATACCAGATGTGTTTGCCTGTGTTTGTATTGATTGTCCTTAGTTTCGATTTATTTCCAGTCCTAGTTTTTGTGTATGTTGCCTGTCCTGTGGGTTGCTTAGTTGTTATAAGTGAGAGTGAGCTATTAGCTTGTTATTGTGGGTCTTTCTTCTTTGTGTTCTGTGTGTTTGTTGTGAGTGTCTGTGTTGATGATGATTTACGTGTTCTAGGTGTCCCTTTAATTTTTGTTTTGATTTTGTGATGCAGTTTTTCGATGTTCTTTGAGTCAAATCCGTTCTCCACAGTTATTTGTATGATCACCTGACTTTATTTTATACTATAAACGTAAATACTATACCTGTATTGCGCAAGGCAGTAGTACCGTTTAGCTAATGTAGTTATTCAACAAACACAAGTTAATGAGACACCTGGCAATCCAGTAGTACACGTACTGTCAGATAACGATGGACTGTTCGTCACATTATATGCTCTAGCTCCATCTACAGTTCAGAAGCAGTCTAAATTGTCAGGATGACAAAACTGCTGAAGACCTAAGAAAAAAAGCTTAATGGGCCTAATGCTAATTGTAAATTCAATATATTTCTTAAAAACTTCATATTCGTTTTTGGAAGTCGTTTCCTAAAATTATAATTAAACGTAATAATGGCCAGTCATTAAAGAAACCTTGGATCGCTGCAGGGATGAGACCCGGTTCACAACGAAAAACACACTTGCACGAAATAACCAGAGCAAGTAATGACCCATAAATACTTTCTTATTATAATCAGTACTGTAACGCATTAACGAAAGTTGTAAGAAAATTAAGATTTTCCACAGCTTGTCTAAAACTAACAGATCAGATAGCACATAAAATCAGTATGGAATATTGTTGAAAGAGAGATAGGGAGAAAGAGGACACAAGAGATGGTACCATTTCTGTTAAAGAGAATGGGATCCTGTTCATGCGTAGCAGATATTTTAATAATCACTTTGTAACAATAGAAAGAAAACTGGTGCAAGTTTTTCAGAAGAAAAAGCAAAACAGTACACTGAAAATGTCTCGCTCGCCATCGGTAATAAGAAAGATCATCATTAATTTAAAAAGTAAAAGTTGATATGAGGTACCTCCAACAAGGCATTAAAATGTTGTTATACAGTGTGTAATGTTTTTAGTCATATAACGTACTGTCTTAAGCTTAGGGAATTCGTGAGTGTGACCTTTTAAAAGTTAAAACAGGCCACGGGAGACATCCTTATCAAGAGCTCACGTTTTTCAGTGGCACAAATCATATTTGGAAGGCTAAGAATACTCTGGAGATGAACCATGCTCATGGATACCTTTAACTTCAAAAACCGATGAAACCGTCGAAAGCGTGAGTGCTCTTGTGAGATCAGACCGACATTTAACAATAAGGATGATGGGTGACCTGTTTAACACTTTCATGTTACATCAAATTTTATCAAAACTAGACATGATTGTCTTAATGGGATTTCCGCGATCGTTCATTAAATAAAAATATGGCATTTCAGTCTTCGATCGTTATTTTTTATTTTCAGTTACCGGTTTCAGGCTAGCTGCCCATCATCAGATCATATATTGCAGTTACAGAGTAACTAAAGTAAATTTAGTTATGACAGCGGACCGATAGCTCTGTAGTGACAAGTTACTCTGTAACTGCGATATATGATCTGAAGATGGGCAGCTAGCCTGAAACCGGTAACTGAAAATAAAAAATAACGATAAAAGACTGAAATGCCATATTTTTATACAACAAATTTTGGTCTGCAGTTTGCACATGCGAAAGGTTTGTTCCAAAATTGTGCCAAAAGATCTCACAACCAAGCAGAACGACAATCGAAGAAACGTATGCGATTATCTTCTTCATAAGATTGCCAATGATCATGAGTGGTTCAGTTGTGTGAGCACAGTTTGTGAATCCTGGATTTTTGGGTATGACCTCGAGACAAAGATGCAAAGTGAGGAGTGGCACACTGAGACACTCCTCGACCGAAAAAAAACTCTAATGAGCAGATCAAAGATCAAAACAATGCTGATTTGTTTTTTTTTTGACAGGAGAAGTATCATGCATAAAGAATTTGTTCCTCCAGGATAAATTGTCAATCAGGAGTTTTACAAAAATGTCCTTGAAAGGCAAAGGAAAAGGGTGAATCGAGTGGGACAGGACATTCTAGACAAGTGAATGCTGCATCATGGCTAAGGCCCACGTCACGTGGCCACATCCATCACAGGGTTTTTGACCTACGAAAAGGCATTCGTGTTGTTCCACAGCCGCCTTATTCACCTGAAATAGGGACTCTGGAGAACATTCAAAAGAATGAGACTAATATGGAAAATGCCCTATCAGTCGAGGCCCTTCAGCGCTGCTAAGAGAAACTGAAACAACGACTCCGCCGATGTACAGCTGCCGAAAGGAACTGTTTTGAGGGATATAGTATCATTGTTTGAAAACATAAAAACTCTGCTAGATAAAAAATAAGTCTCATCACTTTTCTCACACACGTCTTATTTCGTGCATGTTGCTATACATGACAGTTCATGAGTGCATGCATATTTTAAGATTTGATAGTGCACAGAAATTTGGGCTTTTTCATTAACGAAAAAACTAAATACTTCCTTACTATTAATCTTGGTTTGCAAACAGTAATAACCCTTCATATAGCAATTGCAAAATACGTATCTTTAGTTTATTTGAATAAAAGAAAAGTTAATTTGATTTCTGCTGTTGCATATTCTTTGCTAGATCATTTATATTAGGTGCATACTTTCAACTTCTAGCAAAATGCAAGATGAGATCGAGTCATCCGACAAACGGTTTCTTAGCGAGTGTTTAATATCATTCATTTAAGAAAAGGCAAACCTACGTTTCTAGCATTTGTAGACTTAGAGAAAGCTTTTGACAACGTTAACTGGAATACTCTCTTTCAAATTCTGAAGGTGGCAGGGGTAAAATACAGGGAGCGAAAGGCTATTTACAATTTGTACAGAAACCAGATGGCAGTTATAAGAGTCGAGGGGCATGAAAGGGAAGCAGTGGTTGGGAAAGGAGTGAGACAGGGTTGTAGCCTCTCCCCGATGTTATTCAATCTGTATATTGAGCAAGCAGTAAAGGAAACAAAAGAAAAATTCGGAGTAGGTATTAAAATTCATGGAGAAGAAGTAAAAACTTTGAGGTTTGCCGATGACATTGTAATTCTGTCAGAGACAGCAAAGGACTTGGAAGAGCAGTTGAACGGAATGGACAGTGTCTTGAAAGGAGGATATAAGATGAACATCAACAAAACCAAAACGAGGATAATGGAATGTAGTCAAATTAAATCGGGTGATGCTGAGGGGATTAGATTAGGTAATGAGACACTTAAAGTAGTAAAGGAGTTTTGCTATTTGGGGAGCAAAATAACTGATGATGGTCGAAGTAGAGAGGATATAAAATGTAGACTGGCAATGGCAAGGAAATCGTTTCTGAAGAAGAGAAATTTGTTAACATCGAGTATAGATTTAATTGTCAGGAAGTCGTTTCTGAAAGTATTTGTATGGAGTGTAGCCATGTATGGAAGTGAAACATGGACGATAACCAGTTTGGACAAGAAGAGAATAGAAGCTTTCGAAATGTGGTGCTACAGAAGAATGCTGAAGATAAGGTGGGTAGATCACGTAACTAATGAGGAGGTATTGAATAGGATTGGGGAGAAGAGAAGTTTGTGGCACAACTTGACTAGAAGAAGGGATCGGTTGGTAGGACATGTTTTGAGGCATCAAGGGATCACAAATTTAGCATTGGAGGGCAGCGTGGAGGGTAAAAATCGTAGAGGGAGACCAAGAGATCAATACACTAAGCAGATTCAGAAGGATGTAGGTTGCAGTAGGTACTGGGAGATGAAGAAGCTTGCACAGGATAGAGTAGCATGGAGAGCTGCATCAAACCAGTCTCAGGACTGAAGACCACAACAACAACAACATTTAAGAAAACAATGACTCAGAGACAAAGATAGATTAAAATATTATCAAGACAGCAAACGCCAGCTTATTTAGCTAACAACGAGTATATGTGTCTGAAACGGGACACCCCATGATGAGAATAGATCAGGATCTCGTTATTTTACATAAACAGGACAAAGGCAAAAAGCTGGATCTACTAGAACAGCTGGAAATTACGATACATAGCGTGGATAATCAGAACACACTTAATGAACAGCTAACTGGTGATAAAAATAACTCTTTCAAACATTTCACTGGTTTCTTTTAGTAGCTACATTTTTGACGACGGTTCAATCCCGCGTCCGGCCATCTTGATTTAGGTTTTCCGTGATTTCCCTAAATCGCTCTAGGCAAATGCCGGGATGGTTCCTTTCAAAGGGCACGGCCGACTTCCTTCCCCAATCCGATGAGACCGATGACCTCGCTGTCTGGTCTCCTTCCCCCCAAAAACAACCAACAACAACCAACAAGTAGCTACATTTTTAGCAATTGGCAGGATACCATCATTTCATGAGGTCCTTGGAACATGTGTACGTTATCTGTTTGTATAGACATCTCTGTGACTTCCTCGTTTACTTGCGCGTGAGCTCACTCGCGTTTCAGTGTCGTGTTTGGCTACGTGGTGTGTGGTATCAACGAAGATGCACGGGCGGTTTACGACGATAGAGGAGAGAACCATGTGGTTAGACGTTGAACACCATAGGCGACACCATTTTAGAGTTTTTTATATTTTGAGGACTATGTGGAGATGCACCTTGGAAGACACGGCTGCAACAAGGGAAGTAGTCACGATGTTTTAATTTTATTACCAATTTTATTGTGCCTGGTGCATGTTCCATTTTAGAGAGTTTCAACAGGTTCTTTTACTTTTTATTATTCTGATGATGGAAGCTTGACTTCCGAAACGCGTCAATCTTAGTGTTTTACACTATAAACAAGTGGTTGAGCCGATGTATTTTTTAACATGTTTGGACTGGTTATTATTCCACAACCTCTCGATGGAGAAACGTACATGGACTTCCTGTGTAATACCCTGCCCGGTCTACTTGAGAATGTGCCTTCGGCAGCACGAAAGGTTATGTGGTTTCTACATGGCCGGCCACTGTGCCCGAGCGGTTCAAGGCACTTCAGTCCGGAACTGCGCTGCTGCTACGGTGGCATGCCTCGGGCATGGATGTGTGTGATGTCCTTAGGTCAGTTAGGTTGAAGTAGTTCTAAGTTCTAGGGGACTGATGACTTCAGATGTTAAGTCCCATAGTGCTCAGAGCCATTTGAACTATTTGTTTCCGGCCGCGGTGGTCTCGCGGTTCTAGGCGCGTAGTCTGGAACCGCGCGACTGCTACGGTCGCAGGTTCGAATCCTGCCTCGGGCATGGATGTGTGTGATGTCCTTAGGTTAGTTAGGTTTAAGTAGTTCTAAGATCTAGGGGACTGATGACCACAGCTGTTAAGTCCCATAGTGCTCAGAGCCATTTGAACCATTTGAACTATTTGTTTCTACATGACGGAGATCCAATCCACTTCCGCAGTGCACCTCGCCGACACCTCAACAACATCTTCCCTGGTCGTTAGATAAGACGCGGAGACGTCGTAGGCAACGGACTTAAACCCCCTGAATTTGTACGTCTAAGTCAATTTGAAAAGCCTTGTGTATGCTGAGCCAATTACTGATGTGCACACCCTTGAATCACGTGTTCACGGCGCCAGTGACGCTGTGCGGAAAGAGTCCTGCACGTGGGAAAAGAGTGCGGAACACGTGCATTACCTCGATGGAAACCATTCTGAACATCTGTTGTGACGTGAGTGCCATGCAGCTGTGTACTGTGCTCCGCGACGATTTGTTGTTGCACGCACAGAGTCCAATTCGGGACACATGCTTGTAGGGCAGTATGACATTTTTTTCTCCATTTGCAGTCAGGATTCCGTGCCTACAGTCTGTCGATTTTATTAACGTTCACCCTGTATAAGGGGAAGATTTGATGCCTTTTTTGTTGTTTCCTTACACATTCCCCCAGTTTCAGGAGCCTGGCTTTTATTGTCTATCTATATTATTATACTTGACGCGCTCAATTATCTTACCTTTATTTTCAAAATCTTAAAAAGTGAATGGGCACGAGCTGAGTAGGTATCCTTCAAGAATTCACCGTCACAAACGTTCACGGTGCCGGATAATGACATCTGCAGCCAAGAAAGTTGTAGCACTCTTAGAACAATTCTCCTAACATACATAATCATAGATGTCGACTGTCTATTCGTCTCTTTAATAGCACATTCAATGAATCCTTTTTGGTCCAGTTCGCTTTTTCGACAAAGGTATTTGTGTACTCTTTCATAGTGCAATTTTACAGACGATGTTCTATATACCACTGTCCCGGAAAATAAATCACACACCGCTGTATTGCTTTTGTTGATCTTGCCATATTTCTCAGTCCACCCAGTTTGATATTCTCTGTTACATTTATCATGTATTTTTTGGTTCTTTGTCAAACAGGCTATGTTGAATAATGCTCACAAGTTTAAAAATGGTACTAACTATATATACCTGTAACACATGACGTAAGCACGTTAACACCAAAAAAAAAAAAAAAAAAAAAGAGGAAGAGGTGAATATTGTTCGCCGCGGCAGTTTGTCAGTACGGTGCTTGTCGGTACACATCGGAAGTCGTCGTTGTTGAAACACAACCAACCTATGCGAACTATCAGTGGAAGAAGGAGTGTTATTGAGAATGCATCTGAGTAAACTGTGACTCACAGTCATCGACAACTTCTATGATGCCTCGGTACAGATAGCCAGTTCACGATGGACTTTGGTACTCTGACTCCAAATGCAGACGAACAAATGAATTATTTTGGTTAGGTTGGCCTACCTATCTTATCCGCATGGCTGTAACGGATCGTGCAGCCACGTCTAAATCCCTGAGTCAACAGATGGGGACGTTTGCAAGACAACAACCATCTGCACGAACAGTTCGACGACGTTTGCAGCAGCATGGACTATCAGCTCGGAGACCATGGCTGCGGTTACCCTTGACACTGCATCACAGACAGGAGTGCCTGTGATGGTGTACTCAACGACGAACCTGGGTGCACGAATGGCAAAACGTCATTTTTTCAGATGAATCCTGGTTCTGTTTACAGCATCTTGATGGTCGCATCCATGTTTGGCGACATCACGGTGAACGCACATTGGAAGCGTGTATTCGTCATCGCCATACTGGCGTATCACCCGGCGTGATGGTATGGGGTGCAGTTGGTTACACGTCTCGGTCACTTCTTGTTCGCCTTGACGGTACTTTGAACCGTGGACGTTACATTTCAGATGTGTTATGACCCGTGGCTGTACCCTTCATTTGATCCCTGTGAAACCCTACATTTCAGCAGGATAATGATGACTGGATGTTGCAGGTCCTGTACGGGCCTTTATGGATACAGAAAATGTTCGACTGCTGGCCTTGCCAGCGCATTCTCCACATCTCTCACCAATTGAAAACGTCTGGTCAATGGTGGCCGAGCAACTGGTTCGTCACAATACGCCACTCACTACTCTTGATGAACTGTGGTATCGTGTTGAAGCTGCATGGGCAGCTGCACCTGTACACTCAATGCCCAGGCGTATCAAGGCCGTTATTACGGCCAGAATTGGTTGTTCTGGGTACTGATTTCTCAGGATCTTTACATCCAAATTGGGTGAAAATGTAATCACATGTTAGTATAATATATTTGTTATTCTAGTATAATATATTTTTCCAATGAAAACCCGTTTTTCATCTGCATTTCTTCTTGGTGTAGCAATTTTAATGGCCAGTAGTGTATTTGATACTACCGCTGAACACTATAACTGTTATCAGTAGATACAATACAGAAAGGTAGTCCCATCACAGTTTACATTTGATTACCGACTTTGTTAAATAGTTCTAACGAATAGTTCCGTTAGGTCACAGCCACATTAGAGCTAAGACAATGCTGACGTCATAGGCCATGAATACAGAGTAGGCTGAGCGCGTTGTGCTCTGGCGTTGACAACCTTCCGGTAGTGCCAGCGTACGAAAAGACTTTGAGATCGTGTCTAAGCGGAACGCTCTCATCCGTTGCTGCGTCTGACACCTATGACACCACATTCTTTCCCTCTCAGAACTCCCCATTTTCGCTGTATAGTGCTGGTTTGAGAGTAAATCGGAGAAAGACGAAGGTAATGAGAAGTAGTAGAAATGAGAACAGCGAGGAACTTAACATCAGGAGTGATGGTCACGAAGTCAATGAAGTTAGGGAATTCTGCTACCTAGGCAGTAAAATAACCAATGACGGACGGAGCAAGGAGGACATCAAAAGCAGACTCGCTATGGCAAAAAAGGCATTTCTGGCCAAGAGAAGTCTACTAATATCAAATACCGGCCTTAATTTGAGGAAGAAATTTCTGAGGATGTACGTCTGGAGTACAGCATTGTATGGTAGTGAAACATGGACTGTGGGAAAACCGGAACAGAAGAGACTCGAAGCATTTGAGATGTGGTGCTATAGATGAATGTTGAAAATTAGGTGGACTGATAAGGTAGGGAATGAGGAGGTTCTACGCAGAATCGGAGAGGAAAGGAATATGCGGAAAACACTGATAAGAAGGAGGGACAGGATGATAGGACATCTGCTAAGACATGAGGGAATGACTTCCATGGTACTAGAGGGAGCTGTAGAGGACAAAAACTGTAGAGGAAGACAGAGATTGGAATACGTCAAGCAAATAATTGAGGACGTAGGTTGCAAGTGCTACTCTGAGATGAAGAGGTTAGCACAGGAAAGGAATTCGTGGCGGGCCGCATTAAACCAGTCAGTAGACTGAAGACCAAAAAAAAAAAAAAAGTGCTGGGCCACGTAAAAATGGCAGGACGGGACGCCTGGCTGTGGCCGCAGATGAGGAGACAGGGATTGATGGCTAATAGCAGCATCCTGCCTGCACCACGGTATCCACCTCGAGAATGACCAGGAATACCAGCCGATAAACCGGCCACAAGGTACACGCCCACTTACAGGGAAACAGATGCTGCTGGCCGGCTTACAGGACGCAGGACTCTAGGGGCGTCATGATGGATCTCCAGGGGCAGTGCCTCGAGGAAACATCGGCTCAGGCTGCAGGACCGGTGACGGCTTCAGAAACTCCAACGGCGGTGCGGAGCAGAGTCGATATCTGCCAGCATGTAACACCATAGCTCTAATGCTGTACTGATTTATTTTACCTTTTGTTTTGTTCAGTGTTATATAGTTGAGTTTCTGTAAATGTTGTTGGACTGAATCGATACCATGAGAGTGGTTATTCTTTTCTCTGTAAAAAAACTTTGATGTCATGGTTTCATTCTATGCAATGTAGTGTATCTATTATTTGAATTCTTTGCCTCATTTGGGGGGGAACAAAATTTAATGTATATAATTGTAATTTTGTTTACATAATTTTTTGTAAAAATGTATGTGCAAATGTTCTGTTTTTTTAAAATATGTTTGGTTACTGTTATGTAAACTGCTGACCTTCACTTACGGTTCTTAGTTATTTTGTATGCAAAAGGCGTTGTGGTTCCCCTATGGAACGGAACTTTGTAGCGCGCGCAAATTGTAGTTGGCATAGGTAGAAGAGGTGGATTAAGAGTCAGTTGGGGACGAGCTACCAAACTGTCAGCTGCTCATGTAAAAGTTGTGTATTGTGCTGGGGCCGAGAGAGGGTTTTCGTGCCACTTGTCAATGCCTCGGACGGATGGATAAAGAGCTGGAACTATTCTGGAATTGGTATCTGTCATCACCACCAAGAAATGACAGAGTCCGGCATTTCCGCCTGCAAATCCAACCGCCGCCATGCACTCGCCACCACGTTGCGCCATCACTGAAAAAAGAACCAAGGAATTGTAAGTATGTAAAGTGAGGGATCAGCTCATTGGATGTTTTATTGTGCGTAAATATAAGGTAACATACTCGAACTCTTATACCTACCTTGATTTTTTATCCCTAGTCACACAACCACTTAGGGTCCTTCCCATGTCAAAAATGCTTACAGAGTGTCCATATTGTGAAAATAGGAAAGCCCAGTGTTTTACTAATTAATGCCACTTGAACATAGTAAAAAGAAAGTTAAAGTTTATGTAGCAGAACTGAGTAATATAGTAAATGGTGCTTGTTGAAAATAATATTTTCTATTAAAACTGCTTATTAATATTTTGTTGCCAACTTATAAAGTGAATGTTCACAAAACTGTGGCTTACAGAGTTTTGCAAATTAAAGGATCACAGTGCAGTCTGTTGAAAATCACCCAAAGGTGTGCTATTGTCTTATAACCACATCAAGTTGTGTTCTACTCCAGTAAAAGTAAAACTATTACTGTTGTAAGTTATATGTTCATGCTTGTTAAGGGCTTGTTTCCCTAGTGTACTGAAAGTGTGTTTAGTTTGCTCTGCTACAGTGGTCAAGAAAAAGGGCCCCCATCCATTGAAAGTAGTTAAAATGCACAAAGTTACTTAATTATAGAAATTTTCAATTACTCTTGCTATTCAAGTCAAATTCTGTACAATATTGGGTCTCTCTTGTGTATTGGAAGTGCATATTAGTGGTGTAACAGGATCTACAATTTGTGCATTGTGCTCAAGCTAGATAACGATTCATAGGAAGACCACTATCTAGACAACAAGTGAGAAGTAATCTGTTAGTGAACTCTGAACTCCATTTAATTTTCATTCTAAGTAGAAAGGTGTTTACTATTGAGAGACTTAATCTATGCACAATATCTAATTTTGCTATGAACTATATCCACATGTCATGTCTGATAGGAATATGTTTGAAAAGTAATATTAATCCTGTGTCCCTCCTATAACTGCTAGCACTTTCTTTAATGTCAACATCTGCTAATGACAGAGTTCATTGCGCTTTCATATGATAAAGTATAGGTTGTGTCTGTCCATTAAAGTTACTCACATCTATTTTCTTGAACAAGAAAGTTGCTTATTCTTTTGCCTAAATAGGCTGGCGACCGTTTTTATTATGATTTGGACGCTGTCGATAAGAAAATTATTGTTTCTTACTGTTTGAATATTTACGTAATTCTGACTTTCACTTCCGATAGGCCACATCCGTTAGGTACAACACGGTCAACGTAACAAAATTCCTTTCAGAGGGTAACACTGCTCTGTTGCTTTATACCATAATTGCTCCAATAAGATAGTTTTATTTCATGACCTTCCTTCAACTTTAAGGTTATATTTTATCAGTAGCACGCTGCAGTGTTATACGTGGCTTTTCCATGACAGGACTATTTGTTCCGTTGGGGCATAGTATGTAATAAACCAAATTTGGTATTTGATTGCACAAGCTACGCAAATCCAGTTGCAGTGTTATAAGCACCACTCTGGATGGCGTCGACAACGACGAGCGGAGATGCGAAGGTGAGTGTTGTTGCAGACTCCAGCGGCGTGCTGCGTCTCGTCTATAGGCACAAATTCTGCACCAAAACCAGAGCACCTCACTTGATTCTGACAATGCCGATGCTGTCCGGAGGAACCCTGAACGACGTAAGACGAACGACCCAATACTTGTGCATGACTGATGATCGAAAAGCTGTTTCCTCCCAACAAAAGTTCATAGTGCGGCTGAAGTTTTGACTGACAGTGCAGAATGAACTGTTTCTACTTTGGCCGTGGAAGATGTAACAGAGTATGATGACGACGACTGTGTAATAATTCTGCTGGTGACTTCCCATCAAGTGGCAAGGACTGATAGGAGGAAAGAAGAATTTTTAAGCCTTGTTCCCATTTGTGAACGTTTGGAACGTTCGAATGAATCATTCAGCTTCACCGTTAGACTGGTGATGGAAAGGAGCAATAGTTACACGGTGTACAGCATTTTCGACACAAAACTGTTGAATATTAGGTGATATAAACTGTGGTCCATTGTTCGAGACATGGACATTGGGAAGACCTAAGAAACAAAACATATAATCTAAAGCTGATAGGGTACTAACAGTAGTGGTGGATGTCATGGGGACTATGCCCCAAGGTACCAATGACCTTATTGCCACAAAGACGAAAGGTAATGAGGAATCACAATCAGTGCATCGTCATTTTCTGTACAGATCAGCAGAACACTAGAGCATGTTCATAGAGCGTGACGATGCGAAACGTAGCAATGAGCCACTGTGTGAGGCATTTCTTTCGAAATACCTGCTCACCCATTCGACTTGTATTGCAGAACTACCTGAAGAGCTGAGTCAGAAGCAGCTGTTCCAGCAATATGCCAAAAGTCAAGAGGAAGAATTTCAAAATATTGAGTATCGTTCTGATAACATAATTCTTCATACAAACCAAATGCTGTGTCGGTACAACCTACAACTAAGCCAAGAACTCAGTGTTCGAATGTTGTGTAGCGGGCCTGTACAACAACTCGTATTAATAATCAGGCAATGATGGAATCCAACAAGACAATTTTTGAACCGTCCGTGTTGGGACAGACTTCGATGGATTGAACAAAGCTGTAAAGTTTGATGATCTGTACTCAAGGAAATACTTTCGACAGTACAGTTTTTGGTTGCACTTGGTACCACCATAGATAGTAGAGAGTGCGTCTTCTTCAAATTGACTGTAATTTCACTGGCCTTTGTTGAGAGTTTTCGAGGCAAAACAAATGGGCTTCTCAGATGAGTCAGTTATGGGAGAGCACAGCCAGAATCTTGCAGGAAGATGCAGTCACAGCAAAGACAACTGGCTTAGCTGGATCAAAATGTATCTGACAACAACGACTTAACAATGTGTCCTTTAACTGCAGCGGCGCGTCCTGACATTCTTGGGACTACGATAAGGGAACACTTTTCTAGCCCAGCCGGTTCAGCTGAGTAGCCGCTTGTGCAGCGGTTGCAATAAACTTAAAGAAATACGTTAAGCTTCCCATGACGGCCTGTAGCTATTTGTTGTTTTTTGAGTCATCAGTCTTCTGACTGATTTGATGCTGCACGCCACGAATTTCTATTCTGCGCTAACCTCGTCATTTCAGAGTAGCACTTGCAACCTACGTCCTCAATTATTTGCTGGATGTATCCCAGTCTCTGTCTTCCTCCACAGTTTTTACCCTCTATAGCTCCCCCTAGTACCATGGAAGTCATTCCCCGTTGTCTTAACAGATGTCCTGTCATCCTGCCCCTTCTAGTCGTCAGTGTTTTTCACATATTCATTTCCTCTCAGATTCTGCTCAGAACGCCCTCAGTCTTTACCTTATCAGCCCACCTAATTTTCAATATTTGTCTATAGCACCATATCTCAAATGCTACGATTCTGTTCTGTTCCGGTTTCCTCACAGTCCATGTTTCACTACCATAAAATGCAATGCTCCAAACGTACATTCTCAGAATTTTCTTCCTCAAACTACGGTCTATGTTTGATACCAGTAGACTTCCCTTGGCCAGGAATGCTCTTTTTGTCAGTGCTAGTCTGCTTTTGATATCCTACTTGCTCCGTCCGTCATAGTTTATTTTGCTGCCTAGGTAGTAGAATTGATTAACTTCATCTACTTCGTGACCATCAGTCTTTATGTTAAATTTCTTGCTGTTCTCATTTCTGCTGCTTATCATTACTCTCGTCTTTCTTCGATTTACTCTCAAATGGTTCAAATGGCTCT
The DNA here is from genome assembly GCF_021461395.2 of Schistocerca americana. Lineage (NCBI taxonomy): Eukaryota > Metazoa > Arthropoda > Insecta > Orthoptera > Acrididae > Schistocerca > Schistocerca americana. The sequence goes on along the minus strand of NC_060121.1, from coordinate 955,986,721 downwards.
GAGCACTATGGGACTTAACATCTATGGTCATCAGTCCCCTAGAACTTAGAACTACTTAAACCTAACTAACCTAACGACATCACACAACACCCAGTCATCACGAGGCAGAGAAAATACCTGACCCCACCGGGAATCGAACCCGGGAACCCGGGCGTGGGGAGCGAGAACGCTACCGCACGACCACGAGCTGCGGACATTTACTCTCAATCCGTGTTCTGTACTCATTAGACTGCTCATTCCATTCAACATATATTGTAATTCTTCTTCAAATTCACTCAGGGTAGCAATCTCTCCGTGAATTTTAATTCCACTCCTGAACCTTTTCGTCATTGCTTCTTCGATGTACAGACTGAACAGTGGGGGAGAAAGGCTACATCCCTGTCTTACACCCTTTTCAATCTGAGCATTTTGTTCTTGGTCGTCCACTCTTACTATTTGCTTTTGGCTCTTGTACACATTGTATATTACCCTTCTCTCCATATAGCTTACCCCTGTTTTCTTCAGAATTTCGAACACCTCCATTTCACATTGTCGAACGCTTTTTCCAGGTCAACAAATCCTATGAATGTGTTTTGATTTTTCTTTGGTCTCGCTTCCATTATCAATCGCAACATCCGAATTGCCTCTCTGGTGGCTTTAGCTTTCCTAAAGCCAAACTGAACGTCATACAACACATCCTCAATTTTCTTTTCCATTCTTCTGTGCATTATTCTTGTCAGCAACTTGGATTCATGTGCTATTAAGCCGACTGTGCGATAATTTTCGCGCCTGTCAGTTGGGGCGGTCTTCGGAATTGTGTAGATGATATTTTTCCGAAAGTCAGATGGTATGTCGCCAGACACATACATTCTACACACCAACGTGAACAGTCGTTTTGTTGCCACTTAACTCAATGATTTTAGAAACTCTAATGGAATGTTATAATTCCCTTCTGCCTTATTTGATCTTATGTTCCGCAAAGCTCTCTTAAATTCTGATTCTATACTGGATCCCGCATCTCTTCTGTTTCTTGTTCTATCACATGAGACAAATCTCCTCCAATTTACTCTTTCTGTGTATCCTCTCTCACCTGTGCATTTAACAGTGCAATTCCCGTTGCACTCTTAATGCTCCTACCCTTGCTTTTAATTTCACTGAAGGTTGTATTGACTTTCCTATATGCTTAATCAGTCCTTCCGACAACCATTTCTTTTTAGATTCCTTCACATATTTCATGCAACCCTTTCATCTTGGCTTCCCAGAACTTCTTATTTATTTCATGCCTCAGCGCCTTGTAGTTCTGTATTCCTGAACATTTTTCTGCTTCCAATTTTTTTGATCAGCTGAAACATTTCTGCTGGTACCCATGCTTTCTTCGCAGTTACCTTCTTTGTACCAATGTTTTTCCTTCTAACTTCTGTGACCCTCCTTTTTACATACTTCCTCTTCAACTGTGTTGCCTACTGAGTTATTCCTTACTGCTGTATCTATATCCTTATAGAACTTCAAGCGTATCTCGTGATTCCTTTGCACTTCCGTATCCCAATTCTTTGCGTATTGATTCTTCCTGGATGATATCCTAAACTTCAGCCAGCTCTTCATCGCAACTGCATTGTGATCTGATTCTACAGGGTGGTCCATTGATCGTGACCAGGCCAAATATCTCACCAAATAAGCGTCAAACGGAAAAACTACAAAGAACGAAACTAGTCTAGCTTGAAGGGGGAAACCAGATGGCACTATGGTTGGCCCGCTAGGTGGCGCTGCCATAGGTCAAACGGATATCAACTGCGTTTTTTTTAATAGAAACCCCCATTTTTATTATATATTCGTGTAGTACGTAAAGAAAAAGGAGCACTTTCCCTTGTCACACTTTCAACCAGCTGCAGCAAACATGTTAAACAAACATTCTAAATTTGCCAAATGCTCGGCAGGCATACGACCCATGACAACAGTGTCTTCCAGATGGTGTATAAATGAAGGTACTGTTGCTATTGATTCTTCTAGGAAACATTAAAAAATACCGGGAGTGGAAACACTTCAGAACAGTAGTCTTCGAAACTGTAACAAGTGCAGGCGCGTGTTGATCACAAAATATTGTTTGTAATGCTCGCCCAGTGGTAACTGCATGTAGGCCTCGCATAAAATAGTGTTGGGAAAGAATCTACCCTTTCTTAATCTGTCCATTAATTCACCTAGTCTTGGGAGAGGAAATGAATCCAAGACAGTTTGTGGGCCTTTCATGGCTTTGAAATCAGCACACAGATATAAACCTCATGATGGATTTTTTAGTACAACCAACGGGGATGCCCACTAACTTGAAGAAATCTGTTATATTACCCCATTTTCTTTCCATCGTTGTAGTTCCTGAGCAATCAGCTAACGTATAGCGTGGGGGACAGGCCTGGTATAATAAAACCATGGTTGCACATTGCCTTTAACAGTAATGTGCGACTCAAATTCTTTATCTCATCCCAATCGTGGTTAAAAATGTTAAATGTACCCATTACACAAGTCAGAAGCGATAGCATGAGGTACTGATTTGTAACACGTTGTCTTGTATTCACAGGTTGAACAAATCAAACAAGTCTAAACTAGAAATCTCTGCATGGCTTCTAGAACATAGTTCACAAAAGAAAACACTCTTTGTAAAGCAATAAAAAGTAACTGGCTAAATGAAAGTGCCAAGTTCTGGAATTTCATTTCCATTGTAAGTAGACAAAACAGAAGTACGCTTCTGTAGCCATGGTCTGTCGACCAGTTAGCAGGTGTCTTTATTGATTAGGGTTTGTCGAGCTGAAATTTAATTATCTTTCGACAGCGCTCTTAATTGGACTTTAAGTTTGTTCTTCTGTCCGTGGACTACAGCAGAATGTTCATGCGAAGAAGGATAACGAGCCTTCGTTGGTGCTGGCCGTAATGGCAGTGCTGACGTAGCATTCACTTGTAGAAAGCCATGATCTAGTCTCGCGGTACCCCAGTGCCAACCCAGGCTGCTTTGTAAATGGCCGGTTTCGATATGACCTTGTTTACCACACTTGCAATACTTTGCATTGTGAGAAGGAAAAGCTTTTACATCATAATTTGGCAGATATTAAGGAGAAGACTCCCACCTCTTATTCAGAAGTACATCTCGTGCGCCAAGTGACTGAAATGTTTTTCCTCTACATTTGCAGTTAATCTGAGTCCTGCTTTTCTTCACTTTGACATTAATCTTAGAGTGAGTGCCTTGTGTACTATGACCAAGAGAAACAGATGGAGCCTCAAAATCAACTTCAGTTGTGTCCGCAGCACTTCAAGCACTACAGTAGACGAAACTGATTCCAGATCCGGATATAAAAATTTTAGGATAGGAGCGCATATGCAAGCTTCGGACTCACTGTGCGTGATTTCATTACGTAACATAACATCAAAATAATTTAGTCCACAATAACACTTGAACCTACAATATCTTATTAGCCTCTTAAGAACCCGTGATCTCGGGACAGCGTCTTTGATTTATAATCAGAACGTTCTCGATCCTGGTTTCGACAACCACCATCACTTAAATATTGAATAAAAATCGTCAGCAATGGCGGCCGAAGACGCAAGGCATAAGAAGTTTCCCTCATTCAGCCATCGGCTCTGTAAAAGAGGACGGAGGTTCGAAGCACTCCCTTGCCCTTGGGGTAGGAAACTGCCCTAAAGGTGGAAAAATCAGCAATGATCACCGGCATGAGGGTGCAGAAGGCAGTGGAAACCACTGCATTAAAGACAAATACTGTGCCTGATTTTAAATTCTTAGACATTTCCAGGGGCAGATGTGGACCATGACCACAATTTATTGGTTATGAACAGTAGATTAAAACTGAAGAAACTGCAGGAAGGTGGAAATTGAAGGAGATGGAACCTCGATAAACTAAAAGAACCAGAGGTTGTAGAGAGTGTCAAAGAGCGCATTAGTGAACGATTCGCAAGAATGGGGAAAAGAAATACATTAGAAGAAGAATGGGTAGCTTTGAGAGATGAAATAGTGAAAGCAGCAGAGGATCAGGTAGGTAAAGAGACGAAGGCTAGTAGAAATCTTTGGGTAACGGAAGAGATGTTGAATTTAACTGATGAAAGGAGAAAATATAAAATGCAGTAAATGAAGCAGGCAAAAAGGAATGAAAACGTCCCAAAAATGAAGATCGACGGGAAGTGTAAAATGGCTAAGCAGGGAAGACTAGAGGACAAATGTAAGGATGTAAAGGCATACATCACTAGGGTAAGATAGATACTGCCCACGGAAAAATTAAAGAGGCCTTTGGAGAAAAGAGAACCAGTTGTATGAATATCAAGAGCTCAGATGGAAAACCAGTTCTAAGTAAAGAAGGGATGCAGAAAAGTGGAAGGCGTATATAGAGGGTCTATACCAGGGCGATGTACTTGAGTAAAATATTATTAAAACGGAAGAGAACGTAGATGAAGATGAAATGGGAGATACGATACTGTGTGAAGAATTTGACAGAGCACTGAAAGACAAGGCCTCGGGAGTAGACGTCATGCCATTAGAACTACTGAAAGGCTTGGGAGAGCCAGCCCTGAAAAAACTCTACCATCTGGTGAGCAAGATGTATGAGGCAGGCGAAATACCCTCAGACTTCAAGAAGAATATATGAATTCAAATCACAAAGAAAGCAAGTGTTGGCAGGTGTGAAAATCACTGAACTATTAGTTTAATAAGTCACGGCTGCAAAATATTAACATGGATTCCTTACAGACGAATGGAAAACTGGTAGAAGCCGATCTCGGGGAAGATCAGTTTGGAACACGTGAGTCAGTACTGACCCTATGACTTATCTTAGAAGATAGATTAAGGAAAGGCAAACCTACGTTTTATCATTTGTAGACTTAAACAAAACTTTTGACAGTGTTGACTGCAATACTCTCTTTCAAATTCTGAAGGTGGCAGGGGTCAAATAGGGGGAGAAAAGGCTATTTATAATTTGTACTGAAACCAGATGGCAGTTATAAAGAGTCGTGGAGCACGATAGGGAAGCAGTGGTTGAGAATTAATAAAATTATCTCGGGCTTCCAGCGGCGTCAGGTGGTTAAAATCCCACGAGCTTTCGACCGTTCTCTCCTCAGTCATTGTCAAGTGGTAAGACTGACTTCTGTGTTGCCGTGGCCGCGTCGTTATATAGCCGCATTCCTGGTTGTGATGTCACTAGTGCCCTGTTCCTCGCCATATTTGGTAATGTTTTCATCCCGCGTCCGTCGCGCCCGTTTTAACCTCGCAATGGCCGGGTCCAAGGCTGTGCTGAGCTGCAAACGGCCGTCCTCGTTGATGGTGTTTTCAGAGGTTTTTTTTTTTTTTCAACAGCTTATTTTATGACGCCATCTCAAAATCCCTTCGTCCTCATAACGACAGACGTTTCGTCAAATAGAATTCGGTGTCCATCTTCTAAACCTTGTTCTGGATAGCATAGGCGTAAGCACCTCTCGTGTTCCGTCCGGCGTTGCTGCACAGTGCGTACTGTTTGACTGACGTAGTAACAGCAACACTGACATGGTATCCTGTACACTCCAGGCGTTCTGAGCCCTAATCGTCCTTCACAGGCCTCATGAGCTGTCGAATTTTTGTTGGGGGCTTGAACACCGATGAAATGTTATATCTCTTCAGGAGCCGGCTAATCTTTCCCGACACTGTACCACAGAAAGGCAAAAACACAAGTTTCTTGCGTTCTTCTTCGGTGGTGTTCTCATCTCTGTTGGTGTGTTTCTTGCGTGTCACGCCAGATATATCCTGTGACACCTGTCGGTGGCTCTACCCGTTTTCCCGGAAAGACTTTTCGAAGGTGTCTCAGTTCTAGCTGCAGACTTTCAGCGTCTGAGACGACTTTAGCACGATTCAGAACGCCACGTTTATGTGCCGGATGGTGGTGGCTGAGAGCATGCAGATACTCTTCTTGAAGTCTGTGGTTATTTCGAATGTCTCACACATCTACACAACGCTGGTGACTACTTTGAAAGACAGTAACAGGTGCAAACATGTAACTCCTTTGTATCGGTTATGAATAAATAGTTGCCACTATTTAAGTTCCAGCCCTCGTATAATCGTTGGGGTGCTCGTTAACTCTCTCACATATTGGGGCGTGATGTCGGTATGCGTATAATTACACTATCGAGGCTTCGGAATGTTAACTGTATACAGCGTGTCTGGTAGTAGCAATTCGGCTTCTTTTCGTGGTGCCCCTGCAACGCGTTTGACGCTCGCGTTGATAGTCGATCACAGTCTTCAACAAGTTTCATATCAGAATTATGTATGTTCCATATGATGATGACTAAGCAAACTATCCCTTACTATGAAATAACAACGAACAGTCAGAGTGGATGAGACATTGTTTACACACTCATATGAAAAGTGTATTCCCGTAACAATTTATCTGTTGACTTCCAATATTCATCTGCAAGAAGGAGTAGTTTAATATGCAACATTAAGAGATGCATAAACTTGCGATCAAAATAAATACAAGCATTACACTCTTAAATTACTTATACAATAACAATATGAATGCGAATAGCTTTAAAAATCTCGAAAATTATTTGCCTTTAGGAACTAAAGTGACGTAAAGAAGATTAATACGAATTAATGCTAATAGCACATCGTAGCAGAGGAGTTCGGCACACTTTAGTAGGTAGTGGATCAAGACAAAAGTAACAATGTTACGCAAGGTACCAGGGGACTGTTTACCGTGCAGTGGATGTCGAGACGTTGCTCCATAAGAGTGAAAGCGATTATCACGTAATTTTCTTAGAGTCTGGATCTTTAGTGAGTTGTAGGCGCGTTAATTATGAGGATTAGTCACACTGTGACAAGAATGAAGTCATGTAATTAATTTATTTACTTTTTGTTTTGGTTGTTTACCGTTACACCATATCTGTTGTCCCAGTACATGTTAAAATCCCCTCGCCACAGTACTGCAACTTGCCGCTAGACAAACGTGAACAAAATGGTACAGCAAGTTCGTAAAGCGGGGATGGATTGCGCCATATTTTTTCTTTCCCTGTAGCTTCGTATTACGGTACTATGGTACAGGGACTTCCGTGTATACCAAGACTGCAGATGTGTACCTGCTAATAAAGAAAAAACTTTACTTTTACGTGGTTATTATTCAAATTTTATGACTACCATGATACTCGGTTGTCATGAACTGTAATGAAATAAAACTAAAATCACAGCTAACAAGGTATATAAAAAGTGTATAAACAGAAACGTCATTAATAACATTCGTCAATGAAGCCTGATGCGAGGTTTCGTGCCACTGGGTTCAGACGTTTTTCTAATTGAATTTCCTTCGGTTATTAATGTCATTACGTCCTGCCATTACTACTACTTCATAAACGTAGATGTTCATTTTACAGAATTTTACTGCGTTTTAGCGTTTGGATACACATTTTTTTGTCACCCAAAAGTAATTTCTACAGTGCTCTCATGTAATAGCAATGTGCATAACTTTATTAAGGCTCTCAGTTACTTATCTGACTTTTTTTTAGCCATTAGTCATCTGACTGGTTTAATGCGGCCACGAATTCATCTCCTGTGCCTCCACTTTCATCTCAGAGTAACAATTGCAACCCACATCCTCTATTATTTGCAGCACGTATTCCAATGTATTTTATCGTCTTGAGTTTTTACCCTCTGCAATTCCATCTGGTACCGTGGAAGCTATCCCTGCTGTCTTAACAGATGTCTTATTTTCCTGTCCCTTCTTCTTGTCATTATTTTCCGTTTGTTCTTTTCCTCGCAAATTCTGCGGAGAATTCCTCATTTCCTCCCTTTCAGTCCACCTAATTTTCAACATTCTTCTGTAGCACCACAGCTCAAATGCTTTGACTCTTTTCTGTTCCTGTTTTCCCACAGTCCATGTCTCAGTGCCAAAGCTGTGCTCCAAACGTACAATCTCAGAAATTTCTTCCTCAAATTGAGTTAGATACTATTAAACTTCTCTTGGGCAGGAATGCCCGTTTTGTCAGTGCTAGTCTGCTTTTTACGTCCTTGCTCCGTCCTCCATGGCGAACATAGCAGCCACATAGCAGAATTCCTTAACTTCGTCTTCTTCCTGATCCCCAATTCTGATTTAAGTTCACCGCTCTTCTCATTTCTGCTACGTTTTATTGCTTCCACCTGTTGTCGATTTGCTCCCAGTTCATACTCTGTACTCATCACACACAACAGATCCTGTAATTCTTCTTCACTTTCGCTGGAACTGCAATGTCACCAGTGAATCTTATCACTGGTATACCTTCTGTGGTATCCCAGCCCGAGGAGGACGAAAGCCCGCCACAATGCATGGGCCCAGACGACAGCCGCTAGGTGGCGCTCCTAATACCGTATTTGCGAGCGCTGCTGTCGCCGCCTCAGCGCACGGCACGGACCACGCTATAAAAGCTAGCGCTGCAGGGGCCCGGACCATACAATATCATCAAACGAGTGTCCGCCTTCATGTCCGCCCCCGGTAGCTGAGTGATCAGTCTGCTTCCCGCAGCGTGGCGGCGAGGACGTCTTGTTTACGTCCCGCCCGCGCGGTCGCGAGTGCCCGTAGTTGTTTACTACTGCGTTGCCGCTAGTTTAGAGTCCACCACTACCGACGCAACATGGCACATTCATACAGACAAACCACCAGCAAGATCAGTTTTCAACCCGATCATGCCCGACCGCGAGCTTTTGAAGTGGAACGTTTTCTACGTGACGACGTTAAAATTGAACCGCGAGACATAATTGGTATCCATCTCTCTATCACGAGTAGTGTTGTCTACGTCAAGCTAGTAAGTGACGAGGTGTGTAACAGAATCGTGCGCGCACATGCGAACGATCTTCAATTCAAACATTCTGATGGCCACATTGGGGCGGTCTCTATCGATCACGCGGGGCTTGGCCTCCGTACGATACGCGTCTTCGAACCACCGGACGTAGTCACCGCGGCCTTCCAGCCCTACGGCAGAGTGATCAGCCATATGGCCGAAAAATGGACCACCTTTACAACGTACCCCGCTCTTAACGGGGTACGACAGATCAAAATTGAAATGACCAAACATGTACCGTCATATCTTGTCATCGGCGGATGTAGGACGATCATTATGTATGACGGTCAGCCACGCACTTGCTCTGGTTGTGGCCAAGAAGGGCACGTCCGGTCGGATTGTCTCCGACGACGGCTTACTCAAATCCCGACAGGTGAATCTATGACTCCTTCTACGGTGACGACCCTTCCTCTCAGTTACACCGAAGTTACACGGGCAGCAACCCTTTCCGATGCTGATCACATTAGTCCGATAGCTGCCCCCGATAGCGAGACCATAATGGCTTCTGCAGTACAGGATCCGGCCTCTACAACGGCGCCTTCACCTGAAGATAATCACCGACCGACCTTGCAAGAAGGCTGGATGCCAGGATGGACATTGACCCACGGGTTGTGCCGACAGCGGCTTTTCTTCCAGACACGGGAGCAGCTGAAGAAATCAACTAACATTCAGATACTGAAACACACGTCCGTAAACAGCGTTCCCCGCGAAAACACAAAAGACGGCGGCGTGCTCCATCGGACGAGTGTTTGCAGCTATCGTCTGACATCGACTGTGGACACCCCGACCACGGTACCGGTGGTACAGAGGCCGCTGTAACATCAAACTCAACAGTTCGCCATGGTGACGGCTTCAGCCCCTCCGACCCCACAGAACAGCAGGATCACAAGCAGACAGCCGCTGCAGATTCCCAGCCAGCAGAGCCGATGGAGTCAGCGCCGAGTGCCTCAGCAGCCACTAACAGCCACCAACAGCCGATAGTATTTCATGGCGACTGGGCGGACGACTGTGAGGAAAACTCATTGCCCATCGTGTCGGACGACACGCGGGGAAATTTACCCCACCAGTGTTGATCCTTTCCCGCCATCAGATACAGTGACGAGACAGCCTTACAGGGGTATTGATGGCCAACACGGGTGCTATGGATAGACCTCAAACTTATCGCGTTGCAACTATAAACATCAACACTATACGGACGCGCGCTAAGTTATCCTTCCTTCAGGATATGTTGAACTCTGCTTCCATCGATATAGCCCTTCTCCAGAAAGCGTACGTCGACGACTTCCCGGGCATGTACGGTTACGATGCTTGCGTCTCTCCAGCTTCCCCTACAGGCAGCGGTGTCGCTGTACTTCTTCGGGAAGGGACAGTGGCGGACGATATCCTGTTTCTGCCTGGGGCAAGAGGAATGGCACTCACAGTACTGGGTGTCCGCCTTATCAATATCTACGCACCTTCCGGGACGGACAAACGTCGCGAACGTTCACGATTCTTTGCGGAAGACTTCGCCCCGCTCTTCTCAGGCCGCTACGACCATCTGGTGTTTGGAGGTGACTACAATTGCGTACTGGCGCCCAGAGACCAACTCCCACGACATAATCCGTGCCCGGAACTCGAGACGCTAATTCGAGACCTGCAGATGGTGGACACTTGGGGACATCTTCACGGCCACCGACCGGGATTCAAGCACTTCACGAGTCACTCTTCCAGTCGTATCGATCGGATTTATGTCTCACGCTCTCTCGCCGCTGGAACACAGGATGCGGAAGTGTGGCCTGCAACCTTCTCAGACCACTCAGCTTACATTTGTGCCGTCACCCTGCGGCGACAACGCGTGTGGAGAAGCCGCAGCCCGTGGAAATTAAACATCGCTCACCTGTCGTACCCGGATTGCCGCCATGCCGTTGAGGATACGTGACATTCGTGTGAAAATCGCCTCCGTGCATATCCCACAACGATCCGCTGGTGGTTGGACTGCGCCAAACCGGCACTGAGGCGAACGTTGATAAACTACGGTCGCGACCACGCTGCTTGGCGTAAACATACACTCGACTTTTACTTCAGGGTCCTGCGCGACTGCGATGCTATGGCGCCATCTCCCGAACGACATACGGCGGTCCGCCGTGCTAAGGCTCAGATCCTCGCTCATATGCGACGCCACCTAGAGGGGGTAGTCATCCGCTCGAGGACGCAGGATCGGATACCGGGCGAACGCCCGTCAATGATCCACGTCCTTCGTGAACGTAAACAACGCCAACGAGCGCTGATACGCTTCATCAACACGGAGGACGGTCGTCGCCTCACCACGCAACAAGACATAAACACAGCGTTCTACAATCCTTATTGCCAACTCTATTCCGCTCAGACCCCTGATCCGACAGCATTGGAGGACGTCTCTCAGACGATTTACGGCACCGTCACCCCGGCAGTGGAAGTGGCCCTGATGGAAGAAATTACAGAAGAAGAAGTGATCGACGCCATTAGAAAAGGAGCTGTCAACAAGTCTCCGGGTCCTGATGGCCTCCCCTTGGAATTTTACCGGACTTTTCAATATTTATTAGCCTCCCGATGGACGGACATTTGTAGCGAACTACTATCTCCGGACGTGCCGCTCCCTGCGGCCCTTGTGGAAGGGATGGTTATTCCTATTCACAAACCGTCCAGTGGCTCACGACTGCAGGACTACCGCCCGTTGACGCTATTGAACTGCGACTTTAAGATCTATTCTCGACTGTTGGCGGCGCGGATACGCCAGACCTTAGGAAATGTTATCTCACCCGATCAAACGTCATTAGGAGGCGACAATAATATTCAAACAGCACTCAGTGAATATCGTGGCGAGGGCATGTCGTCTGAAGGGTGCACTGGCGGCAATCGATTTTAGTCAAGCTTTCGACCGAGTGGACCACGATTATTTGGAAGCGGTCCTCCAACATTTGCGGTACCCACAGCCATTCGTCACTGTCGTCATGCGACTACTCCGTGGCGCAGGCGCGACGTCCAAGGTGATCGTCAACGGCCGACCTTCGCAGCCCCTCACCATTTCTCGATCGACACGCCAAGGCTGCCCTCTGTCCACTTTACTTTACGCTGTGGCCATGGAACCTCTCCTCTGCGGCCTGCGCCAACGACTAACGGGTATGACGTTACGAGGCCACACTTTCCGATGTAAAGCGTACGCTGACGACCTGGTGATTGTCATCCGCAATGGTGGCGACACCGCTAGCGCACTGAATTGGATAGCGAAATATGGAATGGCCACTGGTAGTCGTATCAACGTCGCAAAATCGGTGGCGATGAACATCGGGGTCGGATTGTCTGAGAACAGTGTCACCCCCTTACAGCTCAGAGATAGTTTGAAATGTCTCGGCATTGATTTTACAGACGATATACGACGGACCGCTGCTCACAACTTTCGACGGCTTTTACGAAATGTTCGGACTGGAATTGCCAACAACCGCCTACGAGCCCTGGACATCGTCCAAAGGACCCAGTATGGTAACACACATTTAGCGTCACGCATTCCGCACATCGCCCAGATATTACCTATACCGGTGATGTTAGCTCGCCGTATAATTGCGGCTTTTGGTTCCTTCGTGAGTTCAGGAATGCTTTTCAAGATCAAATATGAGACTCTCACCCTTCCACCGGATCGGGGAGGGCTTGGCCTTTATCACGTTCATGACAGAGCGGTCGCCCTATTTGTGGGCACATTAGTCAAACTATGGCACCGCCGTCCGGACAGTCTGACCAGTTTGTTAATAGAAGAACTAGCATCGCCCTCCCTGTTGCCACCTGTGCCGATACACCACGTCCCCTCCTCGCTCTTCTACATCGGTGTCTTTTACCTCGAACTCAGTTACGTTCGACTTGCCTTACCAGCGACTCAACTGGCGACATCAAAGACAGTTTATCGGGTCCTGCAACGTGGACGACCCGATAACATCGTGGAGAGGAAGCACCCCAACGTCAACTGGCGAGTAGTGTGGAGGACAACTCACCACATAACACTGGACACTGACGTCACGGTGATGTGGTATATCACTGTCAACGGTAAGCAGGTGACCAGATCACGGCTACATGCGATCCACATGGTAGACTCACCCACGTGCACGAGCTGTGGCGTTCAAGACAACGATGAACACCGTCTTAGCTGTGGCGGGTCTACGGCAGTGTGGCACTTAGTGAGGCAAATGTCAGCATACTTCCTTCGAGTAACGCCGAATCATATCGACCCCAAGACTATCTTATTCCCGGATGAGACGTATTACCCACGCACTAAAAGTAATGCAATGACGTGGCTTCGTGGACATGCAGTGCATTATTTGTTTCAAGGCGGCACTAAGGACACTTTAGACTTTTGGAACTATTTGCAGGAACACCCAAAGTATCGACAATATTTTTCCAATTATTTGTGGAGTGCGTTCCACGACCCTCCACGTAGCTGGAACATCACGGGTAAGAGGAGCTAAAATTACAAGACGATGATAGAACACTACACGGTACAACGTGGGATCTACCTTGATCGTTACGGGAAGTCATACCTGGATGATACAGCAGATGGAGAGTTTCGTTGTGAACCCTCACACTCTGTAGCAGTATTTGCCCCATTTCCTCTTTTCGTCCCCAGTGCGAAAAGGTCTTCGCAGTTTTTGTTTCCCATCCGGTGCAAGTAAAACGTCCCCTGAGAAAAATTCCTGACACACAATATTTTTTGGCGCAACGCAATCTGACTTTCAAAAATCCCTACAAAAGAATGGCCCTGACTAACATTAACCTATACGTTTCACAAATCACTTACCACACAAAAATCTTGGTTACTCGAACTACTGCAATACAGAGAGCGCCAGTACTGCCAGCTAAATAAAAGATTCAAACTACGGAAGGCACTAACTACTGATAGGCATAGTTAGCAAATGAAAGACTTTAATAGAGAGCAAACAATGTATTTACCTTAATAGTCATAAAAAGTCATAATATATATAGCAGCTCATGACATCCAGTCTTACAAATTTCAAAATTCCGCCATTTCTCTCTCCACATCCACCACTGCTGGCAGCTCACCTCCAACTGCGCAGCGCTACGCGCTGTTCACATCCAGCTGCCCAGCATTACAATGGCAGACAACAATGAAAACTAGCCACAGACTGCACTCAGCACAGCCAGTGATTTTCATACAGAGCGCTACGTAACGTTGCCAATAAGAAAACATGAACAGCCTACTTACACAAGATGTAGCACTGGTTAATGGTGGTATAGATTCCACCCTTCAGTTTTGTTTCAAGGTTTCCTCCGCCCCGCACTTTGCTCTCTTTCTTTATGCCTTTTTCTACAACTATTAGTATGTTTTTAGTTATGTGCGTCCCCAACTCGACGCAACGAGTGCACTTACTAGTTTTCAGTTCCTACTGTTAAAAAAAAAAAATGGTCAGCGCGACAGACTGTCAATCTTAAGGTCCCGGGTTCGATTCCTGGCTGGGTCGGAGATTTTCTCAGCATGGGGATTGGGTGTTGTGTTGTCCTAATCATCATCATTTCATATCCAACGACGCGCAAGTCGCCGAAGTGGCGCCAAATCGAAAGACTTGCACCCGGCGAACGGTCTGCCCGACGGGAGGCCCTAGTCACAAGACATTGTTTTTTTAACATGATATATATAATTCAACTGCCGAGTTTAGCTCTAGAAGCTGGCTACCCTAAATAAGTGTCTGATATAGGTCGGTTGCAAAACTCTGTCATCCACGGAGCGTTAAACACTTATTCAGGCCGAGGCCCTAGTCACACGACCTTTTTTTTTTTATCAAACGAGTTTAGAAAACCATCAATATTTTAACTCTACATGTCTTTTTACAAAATCCTCATTTATTTGCGCCTGTTATTGCGTAAAAATTGTCAATATCTTCTACCTATATATTTTAATCACCTTTAAATACAGGTTGTATAAGAAAGAATCACCCGATTCGGCACGACGATATTTCTGAAACTAATATACATATACCACGAATTTTGTTTTTGAATGAACAAGAAGCTCAAAAAGATCCTTTTCATGCCTTTTCATAGGTGTTCAATATGCCCCCTTGAGATGCACGGCAATGTCAATGGGTATTCAAATCGTTCACACCCTGCAGCGAACATGCTTTGAGTTACAGCTTGCACAGCTGCTGTTATGCGATGTCTCAGTTCATTCACTGCAGTTGGTAATGGAAGCACATAAAGTCTTTTATAAACTGCGGTCTGAGGCGCCTTGTCACGGTTCATGCGGCTTCCTCCGTCGGAGGTTCGAGTCCTCCCTCGGGCACGGGTGTGTGAGTTGTCCTTAGCGTAAATTAGTTAGACTAAGTAGTGCGTAAGCCTAGGGACCGAGGACCTCAGCAATCTGGTCCCATAGTCCTTACCACAAATTTCCTTTCATAAACCCCCACAAGGAAAAATCACATGCAGTAAGATCTGGTAAACTTGGAGGCCAGTAATGCAAGCCTGAGTCATTTGGTCCAGTGAGACCGATTCATCGTTCAGTAATCCTTTGATTTAAAAATTCCCGCATTTACAATTGCAAGCGTGGCTGTGACCGATCCTGTTGGTAAATGAAGTCGTTCGAATCAATCTCCAATGGTGGGAAAAGAAAGTTCTCAAGCATATTCGTACTGTAACAGTGTTCTCGGCAAAGAAAAACTGACCATACACTTTTTCCCGTGAAACTGCACAAAACTCATTAAATTTTGCAGAGTCCCTCTCATACTATACAACTTAATGCGGCTGTCCCGTACCCCATATTCCACATTATGACGGTTCACCTTTCCATTTAAATGGAATGTTGCCTCCTCATTGAACACTAAGTGTGCAACAAAACTGTCATCCTCCGTATTGCCTACAACGAAATTGCTTCTCACTTTCTCGAAGAGCTTGCAGTAGCTTAATTTTGTATGGTTTCATGCCTAGAAGTCAACGCAACACACTCCAGACGGACATCGGGGGCATGTTGAGCTGTCTAGCTGCACGGTGAACGGATTTCTGCGGACTCCTTTTGTAACTACGGCGGAAGCGTTCGACGGCCGTGTCAAACACTCGGGGACGGCCCGGCGATTTGCCTTTACACAAGCAACCTGTTTCTCAGAATTGTTCATGCTATCCTCTTATGCTGTGTGCTGTAGGAGGATCCACACTATACCTAGTATATATAGTACGAAAGTACTGACCCGTACTGCACAAAACGTAGAACACAAAACGCTTTCTGTTGTCCCGATACCATTTTCGCTATTTCAGAACAGAAGTGGGCGCACACTGCTGCCACCTAACGGGAACCATGTAAAACTCCAGAGTTTGCGCTTTCCAACAGTACATTGTTCACGCATGTACCTCCAATAACATAATAGTTATGATTGATTTTTTAATCGGATGATTCTTTTTGGTACATCCCGCATAGTTGCACTCAACTTTGCTTATTTCTTGATGCTGCTACATCCATCCTCTCGATTCCATTCACTCTCACTTCTCGTTCTACCGTGTAGTATTCGATGTTCATTTCCGTGGTTTTCGGCGACTCACCGTCGACGCCCTCGGTCGGTCGGCCAGTATCTTCTAGTCGTGTCCGATTCCGGTTACTATACTTTCACCCTGAATTTTAATCCCATTCTCGAACCTTTCTTTTATTTTCGTCGTTGCTTCCTCGATGTAGAGACTGAACAGTAGGGGCGAAAGACTACATCCCTGTCCAACAGTTAATCTGGGGACTTCATTCTTGGTCTTCCAGTCTTATTGTTTCAAAAATGGTTCAAATAGCTCTGAGCACTATGGGACTTAACATCTGAGGTCATCAGTCCCTTAGAACTTAGAACTACTTAAATCTAACTAACCTAAGGACATCACACACATCCATGCCCGAGGCAGGATTCGAACCTGCGACCGTAGCAGTCGCACGTTTCGCGACTGAAGCGCCTAGAACCGCTGGGCTACAGAGGCCGGCTCTTATTGTTTCCCTTCGCTTCTTGTACGCATCATATATTACCCATCTTTCCCTATAACTTATCCCTATTATTGTCAGAATTTCGAACATATTGCACCATTTTACATTATCGAAAGCTTTATCCAATCCGAAAAATCCAGTGAATATATCTAAATTTTTTTTTCAGTCTTGCTTCCATTATCAAGCCCAATGTCAGAACTACCAGTCTGGTGTCTTTACCTTTCCTAAAGACAAACTAATCGTTATCGAACTCATTCTCAATTTTCTTTTCCTTTCTTTTGCTTATTATTCTTCTCAGCAGCTTGGATACATGAGATGTTAAGCTGGTTGTTTGCGATAATTCGCACTTCTCTGCACTTGCTGTCTTCCGAATTGTGTGGATGTGCAGTCATGGACTGTGCGGTTGGTTTCGGCGGAGGTTCGAGTCCTCCCTCGGGCATAGGTGTGTGTGTTTTTCCTTAGGATAATTTAGGTTAAGTAGTGTGTAAGCTTAGGGACTGATAACCTTAGCAGTTAAGTCCCATAAGATTTCACACACATTTGAACATTTTTTTTTAAATTGTGTGGATGATGTTTTTGCGGAAGTCAGATGATGTATCATCAGTCTCATACACTCTGCACACCAACGTGTGTAGTAATTTTGTTGCCAATCTTCCCAATGATTCTAGAAATTCGGATGGAATGTTAACTGCCCCTTATGCCTTATTTGATCTTCAGTCCTCTAAAGCTCTTTTAAATTCTGATTCTAGTACTAGATCTCCTATCTTTTCTAAACCGACTTCTGTTTCTTCTTTATCACACAAGACAAATTTTCCCCCTCATAGAGGCCTTCAATGTACTCTTTCCACCTATCTATTATCTCCTCTACACTTAACAGTGCAATTCCCGTTGCACTCTTAATATTACCACACTTCCTTTTAATTTCAGCGAAGGCTATTTTGACTTTTCTGTATGCCGAGTCCACCCTTCCGAGGATCATTACTTTTTCAACTTCTTTACATTTTTCATGCAGCCATTTTGCCTTAGCTTCTCCGCATTTCTTATTTATTTCGTTCCCAGATGACTTGTATTCTTGTATTCCTGAATTTCCCTGAAAATTTTTGTAGTTCCTTATTTTATCTCTTAACCATGGATTCTTCACAATCGCTTTCCTTGTACCTACGATTTTGTTTCCATCTTATGTGATCGCCCCTTTTACAGATGTTCATTAATCTTCAACTGAACAAGCTACTGAGCTATTCACCATCGCAGTATCTATAGCCTAACAGAAATACAAGCTCGTTTTTTTTCATTCTTTAGTATTTCCATATACCACTTCTTTGCATATTGTTTCTTGCTTTCTAGTCTCTTCATCGTTACTAAATTGTGATCCGAGTCTATATCTGCTCTTGGGTGCGCCTTACAACCCCATTTAACTGAAATGTTCCCATGCCTGCCTTTTTTTTCTTTTTTTTTTTTTTTTTTTCAAGCATGCCTCCTTCTCTTGTGATTCTTGAACATGATATTCGTTGTTATGATACTAACTGATATTTATTGCAGAACTGAATTACTCTTTCCCTTCTCTTGTTCCTACTAATAGGCCCATACTCTCCCATAACCCTTTCTTCTACTCTCTCCCCTACAACCGCATTCTAATCCCCCGTGACTATTAGATTTGCTGGTCCCTTTACATACTGAATTACCCGTTCAGTATTCTCGTTTACTTTCTGTATCTCTTCATCCCCTGCTTGTAACGTCGCCATTTGTATCTTGAACTACTCTTTCTTACACATGAATATTGTATCAGTATTATCTTAGACTCTGGATATAAGTTCCAGTTACATTCAATTTTGTAAATATCTCTTCGTGAATACGTCGTAGCTTCTGTCATTTGCCTCATGAGTCTTTGCTCTGTCGAAGATCGTTTTACGAAGATACATATTCCTTGATATGAGGTACAAATGTATTTCTCAAACTTCGTAAAAGAGACGCGAGAGGCAAAGGTGTTTTCCGATAGGATAACGCTTGCCCACATACCGCTGTTGTAACCCAACACGCCTACAGAGTGTCGACATGTTGTCTGGGCCTGCTCGACCACCAGATATGTCTCCAATCGAACGCATATGGGACGCCATTGGACGACAGCTCCAACGTCATCCACAGACAACATTAACCATCCCTGTAACGACCAACCAAGTGCAATAGGCATTTAACTCCCATAAACTGGCATCCGGCACCTGGACAACACAATGAATGCACGTTTTCATACTTACATTCACCATTCTGGCGACTACGCCCGTTACTGATGTACCGTCATTTCACATTTGCAATGGCTTATCTCGTCCTTACATTAACGTGTGATCTTGCAATGGTGATAAAATATGTTACCTAGACAAATGTATTCTCGAAATTTCGTTATTCTACATTAATTATTTTTTGGTGTTGCGGTTTTTTTTTTTTTTTTTTTTTTCGTCAGTGTACGTCTTGCTACAAGCGCATGTGAATTAGCAGCACCATAGCAGAGACACTTGTCTGCAAGCTCGTTGAACGGAAGCCGATTTGCCGACGTCTTGTATTGCCACTACCACGAACACCAAAGAATCAAATCGGGTAATGCGAGAACGAAAACAGAATGCCCTAGTGGATCGATTTGTACCACTGTCCCCTACTAGCGAGGACAGGATCGAAAAGTCCAAGGGCTGCACATATGGTGACATACAACGTTTGCTGACGTCAGATGTCATGTTCAACATGGCTCATCCACTTTTGGGGTATTTCCTGACATTTGCGCCGCTATGAGTCTCATACTAAATTGCATGTCTCAGCGTCATCTACGTCGCCTAGGGGTTTTTTAAACATTAATAAGAATCACATTGCATACTTCGCTTCCACTCCCAGAACTCGGTTCACAGAATCTATTACAGAAATCGCAAAAGTCCATTTAATGCCTTACTTTCAGTTACTTTGATCGAAAAATGAGTCCATCCCTCAGGGGACACGATTTCAACAACTTTCGATCAATGCCAAAAAGTTCGGCTTCGAATAAAGTACAGTTTATAAGAAGACTAAAACACGCATCAGTGGCCAGCTCTGCCCTCTCCACTGCGAATATGTTAGTGAACCAGCTGATGTACATATCACACCTTGTCAGTTATATCTAACATATGAGTTCCGTACATCTACAGCGCAGTAATGCTGTCTGTGGTACTATGTATCATTAATTATTTTCTTTTAACGGTGATTGGCTACAACAACCTAGGAATTATCTTGTGTGTTTTAGTACATGTACATGTTGTGAAAAATATAGAAAAACTTTTAACAGGAAAAGATGTTTAAAAAGATTTCACTTAATGCACAGCTTTCAGGACCATTTTACATACGATATGTGGAAGGAGGTTTAGGATCCTCTATCGCTTCTTCTGATTTGTATTTTTGTTTTTCTGATACCTTCCTCATCTTTATGAATACCTTCCCTATGGCTCTATGAAAATAACAGTATCTTTTCTCTTTCATGTCTTATCTGCTGTTATCATGCTCCAATATTTACGACGTTAACGAACTTATTTAAAAGAGTGAATCTACACTGATGTTAGCGTTTTTGTAATCAGTCTCATGCTGAGTGGCTGTTGTGTGAGTCAAAGCACATAAAACTCATAAAAATAATTATTATTGAACAACCATAGTGCCCATCAGCCTTTGTAGCGCTGCTTGATTATAAATAAATTTTAAAAGAAGACTGAGGACAATTTCAGATAACAGTGACGAGGATTTCCTGACAATCGATGCTGGTGAAATGATATAGCTCATTTTCGCTGTGCAGCAGGCTCATTAAATTTGAATATTCCATGGCTAAAAAATCCTCTTTGATGTTTCTAATGACGTGTTCTCATCACTTACGGACTTTTGTAAAATTATCTTTGCCATAACTGAGTGTTGTTTCATGACACTCTTCTGCGTAGTTATTCGTTGTGATCTCCTTTAACAGCAGGATCCGCCCGATTAACATTCCTGGTATATACTATAAAAATGCAATGATATTAAAGCTCTGCAATGCATCGATAACGGAACAGCAGACTTTCGATATCTACCGCGGGACAGTGGCGTGATTAACGTGTACAGTACCAGATTTGCATAAAGTCATTACGCATACAGCCCTTCACTTACGCAAACAACAATTACTGCTCTCTGTGTTATTAAAGACTTCATAGTAGTCCACTGTATATGTTTTTAGTTCGCCACGAATGGAAATTATTGCTCTTCAGTTCTAATGTTACCATATAAAACAATAGTGAAATGTTGAAATATTTGGTGTAAGATGGAAGAACACGGCTTAACTTAATTTAGTCATTTGTAGCTGTAAGGGGCGATCTGTCTTAACACATTAGAGAAGATAAACTTCTTTGCCTAGATCGCTAATAATAAACTTTTCGCGATAACCGCTTTCGGTAATCAACGCTGTTAGGGATCTTGTCAAAGAATTTTATCTTCCATAATCTACATAGCTTAATATTTGGAGCCGGCTGGAGTGGCCGTGCGGTTCTAGACGCTACAGTCTGGAACCGAGCTACCGCTACGGTCGCAGGTTCGAATCCTGCCTCGGGCATGGATGTGTGTGATGTCCTTAGGTTAGTTAGGTTTAATTGGTTCTCAGTTCTAGGCTACTGATGACCTCAGAAGTTAAGTCGCATAGTGCTCAGAGCCATTTAATATTTGGACAATGCGCTGGTTAATGTATATAAAATCAAGTGGTTCTTCTCACAAACACAACTATTAGCTGTAAATGGCGAAACTGGTTCTTCTGTTGGAACTGCAGAGATAGATTTCATGATTATACAATAAAGGCTTTCACGACCGGGTGTTTCAGCTGCTCAGAATTCTTCCGGGTTGTATGGCCGTGGTCCATGGAACTCTTCAGTCCCTGACATTTCGTCCAAAGCTACGTTGGACATCTTCGGAGGTGCTCCTGGTTGTGCTGAGTCTTGCCGACTGCAACCTTAGCACAACCAGGAGCACCTCCGAAGATGTCCAACGTAGTCTTGGACGAAACGTCAGGGGTTTAAGAGTTCCATGGACCATGGCCATACAACCCGGAAGAATTCTCAGCAGCAGATTTCATGATTTTCCTGTAGCTAGCGTATGTGTCCTACCGTGGCAGCGCTCAAAGGCACGTGTGTTCTACCTGAATGCCCCATTCTGCAGTAAATCTATACTTGGCGAATCACTGTAAAGTATTTGGTTGACGGATCTCTCTGATGCTCCCTGTATTAGGATTTTCACTCGTTCCGTTCATAGTTGAAGCATGAGAAAAACGAATGCCTGTGCTCATCTGTGCGAGCTGTTATTTCTCTGGTTTCTTGTGCACAATCTCTACGGAACAGAGAATGTGCCAAAGAATGGAGCTCGCTTACACAGCGGAAGATCTATTTTTATGCAATGATAACGCTATTAGAGGTGCAGAGTTTTCGAAGAAGAGGCTTTACTCGTTCTTTCCAGGACACGGAAAGTTGAGTACTCAGCGAAAGATCTATTTTTACGCAGTGATATGGCTACTAGAGTTGCAGAAGAAGAGACTTTACGCGTTGTTTCCCGGACACGGGAAGATGAGTACTCAGAAGACAAAAATAATATTCGTGATTTCTGCCCTAAATGTAATGTAACTGGTATCTTCGCGTATATCCTGGACTTTTCCAAGAACATCTCCTACTCTTGTGAGTCTTGAACAGACCATTCCCTATTACTAGCTGACGTTTATTGCAGAACTCAGTCAGTCTTTTTCCTCTCTTGTTCCTACTACCAAGCCCATATTCTCCCGTAACCCTTTCTGCTCCGTCACCTACAATCGATTTCCAGTTCCCCATATCTATTACTTTCCGTCTCCATCTATGGACTGAATTACCATTACCCTTACAAAATCCTGACATACATTCTCTATCTTTTCATCTTCTGCTAGCGACGTCGGCATGTATACCTGAACTAATGTTGTTGTTGTTGTTGGATTGGTGTCTATTCTAATAAGAACAACCATACTACTGAAGCAATGAGTCTTCATACGCCTGGAGAAATACGAGTTAAGTAAATCTTGCGTTTACTGTCGTATTATATTCGGTAATCGCTTCTGCTCCTGTCCAGCTTTCCTAAGACGACAGTTGCCACACCACTGCGTACCCCAACTCTCCTTACCGTTGTGTATGAAGTCGTACACAACAATTTTTCGTGTGAAGATTGGTTGTGATCGGCCAGTAATCTGATTTCTTTCGCATTGTCTGGATGGTGTTCCTGTTGGGCACCCTCTAACGTAATTGAGTGGTTGCAGCATTATGTTGGAATTTGGCGCCCTCTTATGTAACTGAATGGTTGCAGTACTTTCCTTCTGATGTGGCACTCTCTAAAGTGGTTAAATGATTTGCTTTGAGCTAGGCATTGTCTTAATGGCAATATACTTTTTTAACGGGCACTAAAAATTTTAAAACGGAACTACACTTTGGACATACAGTGTGTGTTGCCCGAAAATACACAAAAATCTTCCCTAGGATTATTTAATACCTACACTCTGTAGAAACCATTAAGGCGAGCGTGGCGCAGAATTGTCATTACTTGCAGAATTGTTGTTATGAGCTATCATTAGTTTAGGAAACTTCAGTGGGTTGCGTTTGCCCATGATTTAAGAGGCAAAATTTTGCTGTAATTTCTTAACTTCAGACCATAAACTGATGTTGGCGCGTTGGTTTTTGTTTGTATTTTATTATCATTCATTATCGTTGTTGTTTGGGGATTAGTTTGCTGACAGCCGTGCACTGACGACTATAAGTTGTTATAAGAATATAAATCTCAAATAAAATTTTGACTGTTGAAAATTTAAAACAGAGATCCAGACTGTTTATTTTGAAGAAAATAGAATCTGCTACTTGTTAATCTTGAGCCCCGGTGAAGAAAAGAATAAAAAAACCTAATTTTGAATTACGCACTGAAAAGAGAAGGCGAAGACGTTAAAATATTTCCGTTAGTTATTTTTGAGGATAATAGTTCATAGATGCAATTTACTTGTGATATGTCTATCTAGATGGGTATAATCCGTTAAACTCTATCTGATTAAAAGAGATAACAGAAAAATGATTAACAACAATAGCCGCAGCAAAGATTTCTGGTCAGATGAGTATAGGGTACTTACAACAGCAGCAGAAAGTGGTATAACAGGAGAATGATTCGTTATAAACAAGACGGTAGGACAAAGAGTGAGTTATTGTCAACAGATCAGTGATATCGTTCTTCTTATCAGAATAGACACCAAGCCAATACCGACAACACTAGTTCAGGTATACATGACGCCGTTGCAGGCTGAAGATGAAGATACAGAGAGTGTATATGAGGCTACTGAATGGGTAATTCAGTACGTAAGGGGAGACAAAAATTTAATGGTCATGGTGCACTGGAATGCCGTGATAGGGCAACGAATATAAGAAACGGTTACGGGAGAATATGGGCTTGGTAGCAGGAATAAGAGAAAGAGCCGCGCGGGATTAGCCGAGCGGTCTAGGACGCTGCAGTCATGGACAGTGCGGCAGGTCCCGGCGGATGTTCGAGTCCTCCCTGGGGCATGGGTGTGTCTGTTTGTCCTTAGGATAATTTAGGTTAAAGTAGCGTGTAAGCTTAGGGACTGATGAACATAGCAGTTAAGTCCCATAAGATTTCACACACATTTGAACATTTTTGAATAAGAGAAAGACCTAGTTCTGCAATAAATATCAGTTAATAATAGCGAATGCTCTGTTCGACAATCACAATAGTAAGAGGTACACTTGGAAAAGGCCAGGAGATACGGGAAGATATCAGTTAGACTACATCACGGTCAGACAGAGATTCCGAAATCAGAAACTACATTGTAAAGCGCACGCAGGAGACTCACATAATAATTTAGTAACGATGAAGAGTAGGCTGAAGTTTACAATAATCAGGAAGAATCAGTGAGCAAAGAAGTGAGATACGGAAATTCTAAGGAATGAGGAGGCACCCTCTAAGTTCTCTAGGGCTATATGTACCGCGATAATAACTAGCTCAGTAGGCAGTTCAGTAGAAGAGTAATTTTCATCTCTAACAAAGGCAGTCACGGAAGTTGAGAAGAAAATCGTAGGTAGGTACAAGGAAGCTAGCTACGAGGAAACCGTGGATAACAGAAGCAATACTTCAGGTGATCGACAAAATAAGGAACTACAGAAAGTCACTTAGCAGTTAAATAAATAGGTAGTACAAGGAAATTAAGATGAAATGGCTGCAGAAAAAGTGTGAAGAAATCGAAAAGGAAATTATTGTCGGAAGGACTGATTCAGCATGCAGAAAGATCAAACAAAGAGTGATAACATCAAGAGTGCAATGGTAATTCCATCTTAAATGCAGAGGACAGAGTGTACAGGTCTCTATGAGGGGGAGGGCTTGTCTGATGACGTGACAGAAGAACAAACAGGAGTCGATAGGGAGGGAAGAGAGAGGGGACACAGTATTAGAATCAGAAATTAAAAGCGCTTTGAAAAGCACAATATCAGATACGGCAGAAGGTATAGATAACATTGAATCGGAATTTCTAAAATCATTGGTGTCGCGTCCTCATTGCCACTGTAGAGTCTTGTGCCATAGGAAACAAGGGAGAGGCTGTTGTTTGGTGGTCGAAATCCTCTTTCTACAACGCAACTGCACCCATGTATTAACAGGATTCTTTGTTTACAAGCTACTTAACTTAAGAGAGTCCATGTGTTGTGGTACAAGCTCTTCCGTAACAGTCCACGGTAGCAGCACTGCTGGTGAAGTACAAGTGCCGCTAAGCGGAGACTGACAGACGCCAAACTAGGATGCGAGTTATTGCGCTGGAGACTGAGACTGAGATAGGGTCTGAGCGGCGGCGATCTAAATAGCTGCGGTCGACAGGGCGTTGTGGGGTGTTGCTTGCGAGTCTGTCTTCGGCCTCTCTCCTGATAGGTGCGCTTGATTCAGCGTCTGATATCTATTTTCTTGCTACACCTTTTCCGACCAATGCGCTGGCGACAGCTTAGGCCAGCACAAATGGGGGAAGCGGCAATATAAAGGTTATTCACATTAATGTGTAGCATGTTTGGTAAAGGCGATACACCATCAGCTTTGGCAAAACATCACCCACATATCCAAGTTGCTGACGAGAATAGTATACAGAAGAATGGAAAAGAAAACTGAGGATCTGTTAGATGACAATCACTTGGATTTAGGAAAGGTAAATCACCAAAGAGCCAGTTCATACGTTGCCATTGATAATGGAAGCAAAACTGAAAGAAAATAAACTCCAATTCATAGTATTTGCTGGACCTGGAAAAAGGATCCGACAATGTAAATGGTGCCAGATAGTCGAAATTCTGAGAAAAATAGGGGTAACGTTTAGGGAAAGGCGGGTGATATGCAACATGTACAAGAACAAACAGGTAACAGTAAGACTGGAAGAAAAAGAACGGATTAAAAAGGTTGTAAGAAGGGATTTACTTTTCCCCCATACTGTTCACTCTATGTATCGAAGAAACAATGGCGGAAATAAAAGTAAGGTTCAAGAGTGGGAGTAAAATTGAAGGATATCAATGATACGAGACGCTGCGACATTGCTATCTTCAGTGAAAGTGGAGAAGAATTAGATCTGTTGAATGGAATGAACATTCTATTGAGTATAGGATACCGATTGAAAGTAAATCGAAGAAAGACGAAAGTGAAGAGAAGCAGTAGAAATGAGAGCAGCGAGAATCTTAACATCAAAAATCGTGATCAAAGTCGATGAAATTAAGAAATTCTGCTACCTATGTAGCAAAATAACCCATGACGGATTCCGCAATGAGGAGATAAAAAGGAGATTAGTACCGGAAAGAGGCACTTCTGGCCAAGAGAAATCTTTTAGTATCAAACATAGGCCTTCATTTGAAGAAGAAATTTCTGACAGTGTACGATTGGAGCACAGTGTTATATGGTAGCGAAAATTAAGTGTGGGAAAAACAGGAACAGAAGAAAATCTAAGCATTTGA
Organism: Schistocerca americana; assembly: GCF_021461395.2. Taxonomy (NCBI): domain Eukaryota; kingdom Metazoa; phylum Arthropoda; class Insecta; order Orthoptera; family Acrididae; genus Schistocerca; species Schistocerca americana. Next base: position 955,959,949 of record NC_060121.1, on the reverse strand, counting down.
GATGTGGTGCTATGGAAGAACGTTGAAATTTTGGTAGAGTGATAAGGTAAAGAATGAAGTGATCCTTCACATAATCGGCAAGGAAATAAGTATATGGAGAAGACGGACAAAAAAGGGACTGGATTATGGGATAGCTGTTAAAACAACAAAAATAATTTCCATGCTGCTGCTATAGGGGGTAAAAACTGTAGAGGAAGACAGAAGTTAGAATATATCCACAAAATAATTGAGGAAGTAGGGTGCAAGGGCTACTCTGAGCTGAAAAAGTTTGGCACAGGAGAGGAATTTGTGGCGAGCCTCATGAAATCAATCACAAGACTGATGACTCAAAAGTAGGCGATAGATAGAAAAATATTTGATAACAATTTTATAACACGAACAGAAACAAAGAAAAATGTACGTTCGCAATTGATAAACAACAGAGAGGAGACTGAAATTGTATCACTGACTGGGCGGTAAATTTGAACTTTGCTCGAAGCATATAACACGACTAAAGAAGGAAGATCTGCAACTATTACGCCTATTTCGAATTACTGTAAGTGAAATCTACTTCCGCAGTTGTTAGGCTTTCTTAAATATTTAGCATTTAGACAGGTGAGATGGATTATATCGCGAGTGTTACTGAAAGTTGATTATATTATTAGCGCAAGTCAGCGATTACAGTTCAGCTGCGTACTTTTACATGTTGCACAAATAAACTGTAAATAAATCACTTGGCAGTGTTAGTTGCAGAGGGTGGCCGGATGCCCTTCCTGCCGCCACCCCGAACCCCCCGGGACGGAATTAGTGTACCCCAACTGCCTGTGTCGAGTGTAAGCCATGGACTAGTGGTAACGAGTTTCAAATGCCTACGAGTCATGTAATTGAGTCGGAACGTGGGGATCAGCCCGGTACTCACCTAGCGGGATGTGTAAAACCCCCTGAAAACCACATTCAAGCTGGCTGGCATACCGGTTCTCGTCGTTAATCCGCCGGGCGGACTCGATCCGGAAGTCGGCGCGCCTACCCGTGTCCAGGAAGCAGCGCATTTGCGCTCTCGGCTACCCTGGCGGGTCTGAACTGTAAATAACTATATATCAATTATTACGTGACATGTTGCATATTATTGGTGTCTCATAAGAAGTAAAATGGATCTGCGCTAACAAGTTAGTATCTGGCCTAAGCTCTAGCAACACGCGCTTAACGATTTTTGTTAGCTAAAGCGCCACTGGTCTATACTCTGAGTTCTTTTTAACGTCAAAAGACTACACTAAGGTTTCTAAAGTACTGCGAATAATTAGGTTGGACCTGAAGTTCTTCTCATGATTTTATTTTAATAAGAACAGATAGATATGTTATTGTTGTGACAATAAATGTAAAGGGAAAGTATTCTTTTGTCGTACTACACTCTGCGTTGGAAGAAATTCGCTATTTAATATTAGAAATTCGAACAGCTACATGCAACTTTCAAACAATAGTTGAATCTTTATACTAGTTAAGTTTCATTAACATGTGAATTTGCGTAAGACTGCATGCACGTTCATAATCAGAACGTGTACTACAGCGAGAGATATAAGATCGAGACTAACAGGGCTCTTAATCACCTCTTGCGCAAGTATCGTTGATTATTTACAGAAGTACAGCCGACAGTAACATAAGCAAGAGCAGTTCGTGAATGCTGATCGCGCTCAGGATTTGTTTTACCCATAGTCCATATAGCGGGGCCCTTCATTTTTGCAGTATCTCGCACAAATGTTATACAACTGGAGAAGAAGTTTGACTCTTGAATTAACAACCCTAAATATAAGAATATTTTGCAGTAAGATCAGTAACAACGCTAAACACACCTTGACGAATATATAATGTAAAATATTGTTAAAATGAGTAAACTAATGCACGCTGAATTTAGTGATATCAGTCTGGAACCGAGTCATTTTCATATCGAGCGCTATTGCCATGTATTGGGCCAGGTACTTTGCCAATATTGGTTGAATCAGTGCTATGCTATGGGTCAGGACAATGGATCTTAAATGCGGATCTCAAAAGACTGAGAGCTGTGTAAATGGATTATTTGCGTGGAAGTGTCAGAATATCAAAAATCGAAAGAAAAACTGATGATGAGGTAAGAACTGTAATGAAGCAAATGATACAGTGATAGAATTGAAAGAAAATTATTAAAATTGTACGGACATATGATGAGAATGACAGATCATCGATGGCCAAAGAAGGTATATGAATGGAAACCATCCGACAGACGTAAGCCCGGAAGACCACGACGTTCTTGGACAGACCACATAAATCGAGTAATGGAACATCCCAGCATCGACAAGGAAGATGCGCTGGATAAAGAGGCTTGACGGAGGATAACAGGAATACAACAAGATGTTGTTATTAATTAATCTTTGTATTCATTAATCCTGTAATAATAACTATAACAGTCTGGTAATTATTTCATTTGAAGCAACAAAGAAATTAGCTGTTTAGTACTAGAAAGTCAAAGAGGTACATACAACATTTAAACGATATCTGGATCTTTGTAGAACGTATGCGCTATTCGCATGCGAAACTGCCACTTTTTTCCAACCAATCTTAGGAGATAAGGAAACTTGTGCAAGATGTGTAATTTCTGTTTGCTTATCTTGTGACTGATGTCCAATATTCTCCACAGTGTCTTCTGCAACTTCAAATTTTATAGTAGAAACCACTCTCTTTAAAAAAATTACTTCACAGCCAACGCCATATAATTTAAAGACTTGAGCAATATAACTGCGCCCATTCATGAAATCTCTCCCTTCTACTTTAACTAAAATGAAGTCCCCTTTCTTCACCGTTTCGACTCTTTCATCGCCACCTGTCTACAAATGATTATGAGAGGAGTCAGTGTACCGGAAATGATCAGAATCTTCAGAGTTGTCGCTGCTCTCTTCCAGTACCGTATTTGGTGTTTACCTGTAGGCTTTATCTCGTATAATTTATATCTCTGTGGCAACTGTAATGATCTTCTGTCTTCTACTGCTGTCTCTTAACTGTTGTTTAAGTGGTACACTGGTAACGGCAGTTGATTTTCCTTCCTTTCTACATCCTCTTGTTTTTCTTGTACCAATCTTGGGGTATCAGCAAACTTGCACAGAATGTGCAATTTCTGTTTGCTTATCTTTTGACTGATGCCAAATATTCTCCACAGAGTCATCTGCAGATGACATCCCTCCGTCCAGTACCAAACTGGCGATTCCGTGGTGTGTCAGGATGTGTCCTATTGACCGATTCCTTCTTTTATTCAACTTGCGCTATGAATTTCTTTTCTATTCATTTCGTTTCAGCGCCTTCTCATTAGTTACTCGATCTAAATACGTAATCTGCACCCTTCCGTAGCACCACAGTTAAAGAGATTTTATTCTCTTCTTTTCTGAACAATGTCGTACCAGGCTACACTGGCAACGTCACAGGTGTTATTGCTGATGTGTTTTTTGAAGAAAGCTAACCAATTACAGCGTCCCAGCTGACTTAGAGCAACGAAATAAAGTAAAATTAGTCATTAGGAGGGCCAGTTTGCTATTACCTAACAACCAGTGGGCAAGCACACAACCATTTAACATATTTAATGGCTCGTCGGCTAAAATAGTGGACTGTTTGTGCAGTGTAGCACTGTGAGCTTAAGAAATTCTTTAAATAGTAATAACCAGCCTAAATAACAGTCAATGAATATACTGGAAGAGGGAAATAGATTAAAATTTAGCGTAAACAAAAAGAGGTGACAATAGTCAGTTAAGACAAGGTTGTACCCTTACACCTGAATTACGTTCGGTACCAATTTTATTTAAGTCTAGAAACAAGTTACCTAGAATGGTAGCCTCACAGAAGTTGACAATTTACACAGTAAATAAATGGGATTTTTAACAGCAGTTCAGTTAAAGCAAGTAGAAACTACATAGGCAAAGTTTTATTTGTAACAGTGACATTATTCAGTGCACTGATTCGTTAATCTAAGCAAATTTCCCACAAGTAACCAGTTCACCGAAGTCTATTGAATAACAGAGTCCCAAATAAAGTTCAGTGCAACTGTTCATATAAACAAACAGCGAAAAAGCATTTCCAGAAATACGATCTTTTGCACCAAATAACTAAGTTCAAACTATCTGCACATCATGTTGTCATAAGTAACTCATAGGTAGCACAGGCTCTAACACAGACCAATGATAGCAACGAATGTCCCCTAAACATATTACGACCGCTTCTTCCTCAACTCCGTCACTATCACTAGAATCATGTCAACTCTTAAGTGCTAGGCCACCTTTCGAAATTATTTACAGATGTTAAATATATTTCATGTTAAACAAACAAGATGTCTTTTTTGTGGAATTACATCTTATTACAATACAGATTAATTTTATACATAGCTGAAATTATGTCTTTTAGATAATTATTTTTACGTTACAATTCGGAACTGCAAGAAATTAGTCAAGCTCACAACTTATTTCGTCATGTTCCTGCACTACGGCTGATTTCAAATGACGTTCTTATGATACTGTACTGTATTATCAAATTTTCTTACTAATGCACATAATGATAAGAGACTGTAACACCACAGCTCTTATGCTGTATGGATTCATTTTGCTTTATTTAATGTTACATTGTTGATCGCCTGTGAATGTGTTCAAATCGATAGCATAAAATTGTGTATTCTTTTCTTTGTCAAACCTTTGATGTCGTGATTTGATTCTATGCAAAGTAGTGTATCTGCAATTTGTATTCTTTGTCCCATTTGGAGGGAACAGAACTTATTGTATGTAATTGTAATTTTGTGTGAATAATTTTTTGTAGAAGTGTCAATATGTGAAAATGTTCTGTTTTATTTAATGTATTTGTTTGCTGTCATGTAAATTGCTGATCCTCACTTAGGGTTCTTAGTTATTCTGTATGTAAGAGGTAGTGTGGTTCCCCTCGGGAACGGAACTGTGTAGCGCGCACAAATTGTGGTTGGCCTAGGTGGAAAAGGTGGAACTGATAGTCAGTCGGAGACGAGTCACCAGTCGGAAAGGAGCTACCAGTCTGTGCACTGTCAATGTAAAGGTGCATATCATGCTGATTCACAGAGAGGCTTTTACTGCTTCTTTCCAATGCCTCGGATGGGTGAATAAATAGCTGGATCTATTCTGGAATTTGTATGAATCGTCGCCATGAAGATACGATAAAGTCCGGCAATTCTACCTGTAATTCCACCTACCAACATGCAGTTGCCACCACATTGCGCAATCACTGTAACGTAATACTATATTGATGTACAGTGAAGGATCAGCCTAATGGATGTGTTAGTGTGCTGAAATATAAGGTAATTCACATCGGAATTTATTTACCTACCTTGATTTTACTCCTCATCATAACACCTCTCAGGGTCCTCTCCGTTTGAAGTAAAGTGATTACCGAGTGTCCTTACTGAAAGTACGTTGAAGCCTAGAGCTTTGTTAAATAATGCCTCTTGAACTTATTTGAAAGATAGTTAAAGCTAATGTGGTAACAGAGTGAGTTAAAGCAAATGTTATTTGTCCAATAATAATTTTCCTATTGAAACTGTTATTTAAAGTGCTGTTACCAACTTCAAACTTTAGGCTGAGTCTTATAAAGTAAATGATCACGTTGTTGTCTGTAGTAAATTCTAAAAAGGAGAGTCAATTCCTTGCAATTTTGTCAACATTGTGTTTCGTTGTAGTAAAAGTGAGAAAGCTGCAGTTGTGAAACGTTACATTATCATGTATGCCAAGTGTTTGTCTCTCTTGTGTGCATATTAACAGTATAAAGACCACTCAGTTTGTGTAAACCCTGAAAGTGATAGTGTTTTTCTGTACCTGTTATAATTTTGAAAATAGTTCCTGCTGCTCTAACTGTTAGCTTCAATCTTAAAACATATGTGTGTTAGAGTTCATTGCACTCGCGTCTTGCTAAGTCTAGGTTGTGTCTGTTGTGTTGTCCATTATAGTTACTTATACCTACTTTCATAAACGAGAATGTTAATCTTTCTCTTGCCTAATTAGGTTGGCGACCGTTTCCCTTATTCTATAAACAGTATAGCTAGGCAAAATTTTGTTTGTCACTATTCCTATATTAACGTAATTCTGACTTTCATTTCCGATAAGCCACTTCCATTAGGAACAATACGGTCAACTTAACAAAATTCCTCTCAGAGGGTAACACTGCTCTGTTGCTTTGTGCCATAGTTACTTTTACAAAATTGTTTTATGTTACAGCCTGCTTCTGGCATTGAGGTTATGGTACAGTAGTTAGCAAACGGGGAGTGTTATACGTGGCGCCGCGTGACAGGACGTTGTTCAGTTTGCACCTACAGACGGAAAAAATTATAAGTAGTTAGCATTTTACAAACATTGAGTGAACATAAAACGTCCAGCGGCACGAACCTGTACATTACTTGACAGAACTAGTAGTGAAAGTTCAGTTTAAATTAAAAATAAAAGGTATCAGTACTTAATAATAGCTAAAATGGACAGGAAATTAGAAATAAATTTAGACGCGCGAGAGCAAAATGCAACCGAGAGCAGTTCAGGCAGCACACCAACAGATGGCATGACGCGCGAGTTAAATTACGTACGTTATCACGCAGACATTAATAAACAGATCGAAGCTATGTGTGTAGCGCGTACTAAGCAAGACAATGTAGGCGATGTTGTCGAAGACAGTGGCTATGCTGATGAATCGAGGGATATGTTTGAATCACCAAAACCAGAAAGGGGTGTAGGATCTGAACACGAAAAGGCAGTAGAACCTAAAAGTGAAAAGACATTAAATCTGACTGACTTGCTTAAAATACTGTCTGCACAAAATGACAATATTAATGCACAAATTGCAGCACAGGGGCAGTTAATTACCACACAAGGTAGCGATATTAGTAAACAGATTGAGAAAGTTGATGTAAAAGTAGACATTGTGAGTAATGAAATTAAAAACCTCAAAAGCGAAATTACTGTCATCAATGACAATATTGCCAACATACAAGGACAAGTTGATGACATTAACGAAAGATTTGACACGGAAGTAATTAAAATTCAAGATCAAATAGAACCCTTAGTCTGTACTAAAGTGGACGAAAAGGTATTCGGTATTAAATCCGAAATACAAACAGAGTGTAACGCGGAATTTGCACAGATCAAACAGTCTGTAACAGAAACAAGCAAGGCTCTAACCAAACAGATTCTTACTTGCGAAAAGAGGTGTGAACATAACACTTCACAAATCCAAGGCAAAATGTATGACTTGGAAAGAAAAATACAAACCGGACCTACACATATTACTGAAAGAATGCCTCTCAGTAAAATATTAGAGGGCGAAGAGAAATTCGACCCTGCAAAGAGGCATAATGGATGGCACCCCCTAGACTTTGTAAAGAATTGCGAAAGAAATTTTCCTGAATATTTGTCTGATCAGGAAAGAATTAATGTTGTAATTAGTGCACTAACGGGAGAAGCAAAAAGATGGGGGTTGAATCTGGATACTAACCAGATGTATTTTGAAACGTTTAAACAAAAATTTATTGACGAACACTGGTCAGAACAAAAACAAGACCAGTTGTGGCGTGAATTTCTAATGGCCAGGTTGTATGACATCAGAGGTAGGCAAACCATGAAAGAATTCTGCGAATCATGGTACAGAAAACTGATACATTTGAAAGCTAGAAGAACTGAAGCTGAGATCGTTTGGGTTCTTTGGCAGAAACTGCCTGAGGATTCGAAACGATATGTTGGGAGTACACACAGTAGTTTTTCTGCGTTCTTGGAAAGGGTAGAAGATGAAGATCACTGGCGAAGAAATCGCGAGTACCGTCCCCATAATAACAATAATTATTTGCGAGAAAGTAATGACCAAAATGAACAACCTGAAAACGAAAGATATCGTGTAAACACGATTCAAAGAGGTCGGGCGAGAGGCAGGGGAAATTACACTACGCGCGGTAGAGGATACATGACGCGGAATTTCCAAAATAGAGAAGAAATGGAAAACTGAAAACCGCGTGTGTTACGGGCCGGATTCACGCGGAAACCGGTTTTGGGCCCAAAGATAAGATGCCAAATATTAGATTCGAGAAGGAAAGACGTGAACTACGGGGCAGGAAGGTTAAGGGTGCGCCTATAGCAGACGGGCGCGGAATGATACATAGTGGCGTTCCCAGTGCGAAGTCACGTGACCGTTCGTGCTCCGGCCAGCCGTTGCCGAAGCAGCGTACATTGCACTTGGCAGCAGACACAAATGGCAGACGTAAGAACAAGATGGCTGCCATAGAGAGAGACAGAAGAGGCGGGATCGGACACTTCCGATGGCCGGTTTCAGTAGTAGATGCATGTAGAAATGAAAATAAAGTTAATATGTCATATGATAAAGATAACTCAGTATCGGAATCGTGCGAAAAGACTTCATTAAAGAATGAAAGGGAGATAGTAAACGCGAATGAAAAAGAGAATAGTGATACTGTTAATAATGTATATGAGGTACAAGACGTAGATGTGGGGGAGGTTATGATGAATAAAGAAGAGAGGAAGGTAGAATACGCCACGCAAAGGACGTGTGCACAATTAATGATAGGTGAAAGTGATATAGAGGAGGACGTTAGTAAACATGACATTATAAGCAGTGCAGGTGAAGTTATTGTTGATGGAAAGGTGCTTAATGATTTTAATGCAGAAGGATCTGATAGGGATTTCGCACGATTACCTGAAAATGACAGCATGGAAGAAAATGAAATGAAAGTTATCGAAGTACATGACGATTATACTAAGTATGAAGTTAAGGCTGAAATCGTTCAAAGTGATATAACAGAAGTGTCTGACTGTCCAAACGATGTGTATTGTGTAGAAAATGAGTCAAAAAACGAAGTGGCTGAAACATCTAGTGATAATCTGCCTCACTGTTTAAAAGTTGCCTTACTGCTCGAATCTGATGACGAAAATGAAATCAGTGATGGTTCAGGTGATGAAGAGTATATGAATACAGATAAGAATGAATATACTAACTTCCCTTATTGTTCAAAAGTGGAGTACTTAAGTGAATCTGATAGTGAGGAAAAGAGTAGTGATGACTCCAGTGAAGATGACTTCTCAGGTGTAAACGAAAGTGAATATACTTTTACTGAAAGAGGGTATGAGAAAATTAGTGACATTTTTCCAAAGCAAGATACAGAAAGTGAAACTGGGCCAAAACCGGATGAATTATTCAGTAGTGTAACACAGGGGCATAATTTGCAGGAACCTCCAGATGATACTATACTAGGACAAGCTTTAACAAATGTTTTAAATGAGTGTACATTACAGGAACTAAATGAACCACCTGGTAAGATAATAGCAGAACAGGAGATCATGTACCTTGCTAAAGACTTTGAAATTCCAAAACCTAAAAAGCCACCTGATGAAACAAAACGTTGGCAAGATCTGAATAGCATAGTGAAAGATGTAGAAGACAGGAGGCTTAAAAAGCCACCAGATTTAAGTGACTGTTTTGTGAACCATAAAAGACTGCCTTGTTAATAAAGAGACTGGGGGGCAGGATGTATGTATATACTCTGTTAATATAATGCATGACTTTATTATTATTGTATCTGAGTGTTACCTGAAAGTCGATTATTGTTTTGTTGACCTTTAGGCCTGTGGCAGTTTGTTGCTTATTTTCTATAGTGTACTGTTTAAGTTTGCTTAGAAAATGTTTATTTTCAATTGAATACTTACTGTTGCCAGTCTAATTATGAAGAGAGGGCCATGTAATGTAAGAAACCTGAGTACCTTATGAATAATTATGCTTATAGTAACTTAATGAGAGTGCAAAGAACTCTACAAGATAATGATTAATTTCTAATGTACTTAAAAATCAGAAAGGGCGTATGTTTGCAGTATGTGGTTTACTCAAAGAGACATGTGCTCAGATGAGGATTCTTAATCCTCAGGGGACAATGCACTCTTTGCATTGTCAGGTGCCTGACAAGCACCAGGGACCCGAGTCGTGGCCAGCACTACTTCCGTTTCTTTTCGTGCTGCCAACCTTCCTCTTCATCATTCAGAACTTTTACTATCTTCTTTCCTTTTTCTCTATCAGAATAATCTGAAAAGTGTAGAAATAATGTACGATACTGTGTATTGCTTGTGGACAAGTAAATGGACAAATAATATGGGTACACTAGAAAATGGCCAGGAATAATGAAAGCATAGTGGGTACAGTAAAAAGAAATAGGAACATGCAGTTAAAGTAAATGAATAAATGGTTCTATGCAGAAAGATGCAAGTGTGAATAAAGGTAACGTTTAAAGTGAGTAATCTAATATGATTAATGTCTAAAAATGGTTGTATGGAAATGGGTAAGAACGGTGATGAAAAATGTTCTGTGTCAAAACAGAGGAGAAAAACTTGATTAATATGTGTAAAGTAGATATGAGATATATGTGTCCAGTGCCACAAAGAGTAGGCAGAAGTCATTTACAGTAGGATTTAAAGTTACTGTTCTGATCTTGACATATCTGATGACCTAAATGTGTGAGAAAATAATTAAACTGAATATTGACTTCATAAGAAACATTACTGAGTAAGAAAGTGGGGAGAAAAACCACAAATCAGGGACTCAAATAACCCCTGAACATTGTCATTATGCCAAAAATGTCATTTAAAATTTTCTTGATTAATGTATATGTTTCCTGATGTTGTCATTTGAAAAGAAATGATTTTGTTGCCAGTGTCTAATTACTGTTTCAAAGTTGCAGATTTTATGTTTTATACCATTAATGCAATTGGTAACAAACATGTGACATAATGATGGAAAACTTGGAGTTGATGACAATAAACTGCTCAAAAATATGCTGTTGGGCAGAAAAACAAGACAAAACAACCGAAAATGCTGCAGTCCTGAAGTTGAGGGCTACCAAATATGCTGTGTTGAGCAGTAGCCAAAGGACTTGCCATTGTGGGGCAAGGAGCTGTTGAGTGGTCATGAACTGCCAAACCTAGAGGATGGGGCAGTGTGTTAATTTAAAAATATGTTTTCTTTAGTGTTTTTAATCTAAATTGTGTTTTTGTGCCTAAATATTTATAGACAAAGACTGCCAAACCAATAGTGGGCAGAATGTGTAACATGGACTGCTAGTGCTGAGGCAAGCAGTGAACTTAGTTAGGTTTATTGGTCAATGTGTTATGAACTGACTATTCTTTCTGAAGTCAGTGAAAATTTATTATAAAATATATATGGATTCTTATTCAGATGGATGTAGATGTTTTTGATACGAGGTTGTTTGGAATAACTTAAAGTTTTGGACTGCCTTGTTTTTAAAATACAGCAGTGATGATTAAAGATAGGTTCTGGATAGGTTAATGTGTTTATGTGCAACAAACATTTTGGACTGTTATTAATGAAGAGCAGCTTTAAAGTTAATTGTTTTGAGAAAACGTTTAAAAGTTACTTTTGTATTTAAAGAGTCAGTTAGAAAAAGTTCTCATAGCTATTTTGTGTAAATATTTGTGCATATGGGGATGCAAACTGAATTGTTCAATACTTCATTAATTGCTGAACCTTGCAAAATGTACTATGGCCATTAACATGCTTGTGTGTCTGAAAATTTACAATCCTTTAAAAATATTGAAAGACAAATTTCTGCTTTGTTGAGTTAAAATGTTTTGTGCTGTTGTCTATATTATTATTATTATTATTATTATTATTATTTTATGTAAGGATATACCTATTCTACTACTGTGTAGGTTATTTTGTGTACTATTTGTCTTTTTATTTGAACTGTATGTGTATGAAATGAACATGCTTAAAGATATTTTGTGTAATGATGAAAATTAGTTTCCTTAAACCAGTGTGAAATTGAAAATTGCTTTAGATATTTTACTTTGAAAATATTTTTGGAAGAAATACATGCAATTTCTTAGTGTATATACTGTATATTTGTAATGTGTGTGTGTGTTTTTTTTTCTCCCAACTGAAGTTGGATGGAATAAATTTTTTTTTTTTGCAGCCCGCACCACTTAGGTGTTATGGATGTTTCCTTGAAGTATCCCTGATGGGAAACTTCAACGAAACATGGGGCATGTGTAACACCACAGCTCTTATGCTGTATGGATTCATTTTGCTTTATTTAATGTTACATTGTTGATCGCCTGTGAATGTGTTCAAATCGATAGCATAAAATTGTGTATTCTTTTCTTTGTCAAACCTTTGATGTCGTGATTTGATTCTATGCAAAGTAGTGTATCTGCAATTTGTATTTTTTGTCCCATTTGGAGGGAACAGAACTTATTGTATGTAATTGTAATTTTGTGTGAATAATTTTTTGTAGAAGTGTCAATATGTGAAAATGTTCTGTTTTATTTAATGTATTTGTTTGCTGTCATGTAAATTGCTGATCCTCACTTAGGGTTCTTAGTTATTCTGTATGTAAGAGGTAGTGTGGTTCCCCTCGGGAACGGAACTGTGTAGCGCGCACAAATTGTGGTTGGCCTAGGTGGAAAAGGTGGAACTGATAGTCAGTCGGAGACGAGTCACCAGTCGGAAAGGAGCTACCAGTCTGTGCACTGTCAATGTAAAGGTGCATATCATGCTGATTCACAGAGAGGCTTTTACTGCTTCTTTCCAATGCCTCGGATGGGTGAATAAATAGCTGGATCTATTCTGGAATTTGTATGAATCGTCGCCATGAAGATACGATAAAGTCCGGCAATTCTACCTGTAATTCCACCTACCAACATGCAGTTGCCACCACATTGCGCAATCACTGTAACGTAATACTATATTGATGTACAGGAAGGATCAGCCTAATGGATGTGTTAGCGTGCTGAAATATAAGGTAATTCACATCGGAATTTATTTACCTACCTTGATTTTACTCCTCATCATAACACCTCTCAGGGTCCTCTCCGTTTGAAGTAAAGTGATTACCGAGTGTCCTTACTGAAAGTACGTTGAAGCCTAGAGCTTTGTTAAATAATGCCTCTTGAACTTATTTGAAAGATAGTTAAAGCTAATGTGGTAACAGAGTGAGTTAAAGCAAATGTTATTTGTCCAATAATAATTTTCCTATTGAAACTGTTATTTAAAGTGCTGTTACCAACTTCAAACTTTAGGCTGAGTCTTATAAAGTAAATGATCACGTTGTTGTCTGTAGTAAATTCTAAAAAGGAGAGTCAATTCCTTGCAATTTTGTCAACATTGTGTTTCGTTGTAGTAAAAGTGAGAAAGCTGCAGTTGTGAAACGTTACATTATCATGTATGCCAAGTGTTTGTCTCTCTTGTGTGCATATTAACAGTATAAAGACCACTCAGTTTGTGTAAACCCTGAAAGTGATAGTGTTTTTCTGTACCTGTTATAATTTTGAAAATAGTTCCTGCTGCTCTAACTGTTAGCTTCAATCTTAAAACATATGTGTGTTAGAGTTCATTGCACTCGCGTCTTGCTAAGTCTAGGTTGTGTCTGTTGTGTTGTCCATTATAGTTACTTATACCTACTTTCATAAACGAGAATGTTAATCTTTCTCTTGCCTAATTAGGTTGGCGACCGTTTCCCTTATTCTATAAACAGTATAGCTAGGCAAAATTTTGTTTGTCACTATTCCTATATTAACGTAATTCTGACTTTCATTTCCGATAAGCCACTTCCATTAGGAACAATACGGTCAACTTAACAAAATTCCTCTCAGAGGGTAACACTGCTCTGTTGCTTTGTGCCATAGTTACTTTTACAAAATTGTTTTATGTTACAACCTGCTTCTGGCATTGAGGTTATGGTACAGTAGTTAGCAGACGGGGAGTGTTATAAGACGATAGCATAAACAATTTATAAAGAGGCAAAACTTTGAATGTAGCTGTGGAGAATTTTTTGTTTTGTCACATAACCGTAACAATACGATTTTCTTGTTTATAATAAATCCTTCTTTTTTAACATTACATGCCATAAGCTCAGTCTATAGCTGACTTCATTTTCTTTCAGATACCATGTCATTACCCATGAAATGTGTGTGTAATCATGAATACTTTTGCTATAAACAGTTGATATATAAATATTGACAAACTGCTAATATTGCTATTACGTGGCGGGCGAGAGTTTTGTTGTAGTCGTCCTTTTATTGCAAGCTCAGTGATGTAATCGGAATTATTGCAGCTAGTCCAGAACTAATTTTACTGCTCTTGGTAAATATTTTAAGTAGTCGTGTATCGATATCGATATCTGAGAATCAGTTATTCAATAGAATTCGGCGACCTGATTACACGAGGGAAATTTGCTTAGATTAACGAATCAGTGCACTGGAGAATGTCGTTGGTAAAAAGTAAAAGTTGCCTGTGTAATCACTGCTTGCTTTAACTGAACTGCTGTTCAAAATCCTATTTAGTTATTGTTCATATTACCAGCTTTTGTAATGCCACCATTCAAGATAACTTGTTCCCTTGACTTAAATGAAATTGGTACCGAACATAATTCAGCTGTAAGGGTTCATCCTCGTCGTAACTATTTCCACTTCATCATATTTACGCAAAATTTCGATTTATTTCTCTCTTCCAGTGTTGAATCTTTACTATTTACATATTTTATCAAGGGAATAGTTATACACTGCACAAAAAAAAAAAACAGTATGTTAGCTGACGAGCCACTAAATCTCTCGCCATGTCGGTGTTGATTGCAAGCAGTCAGACAGAGGTGCTAATTAATGACTTGGGAATTTCAGACGGGGTGTACTGCCGACTGGTACCCTAATCCCCGATACAGATCGCTACAGACCTCTCCTTACCTTCTTCAGCCGTCTCAATTAATCTGCTGTTTGTAATGACACACAGGCTTGGCAAATATTTTCCGAAACTAATTCCTAATATTTTAATTCATATTAGATGTTAACGAATTCCTCGTTCTCAGAAGTGAGTTTCTTGCTGTTTCCATTGTGTATTTTATGTGCTCGCTGCTTCGGCTATGTTAGGCAATGTGGAGGCCAAGTACAAAAACACGTCTAGTACTTCCAGTGTCTCATTTCCCAGTTTAATTCCATCGTCATCGCCTCATGTAATTCGACTACGTTCCACTGTCCTTCTTTTACTTTTATTGATAGTCATTTTACAATTTCTTCTCTTATAATCAATAAATTGTTCATATCTAAAATATATGTGTGTGAATAAGGTAGCACAACTTTTACAAAGATTTTCCAGTTATATTAGAATGGTACATCTTGGTCATAGAATTTACAAAATTGTGTATACTATCTCCTGACAAAGCTAAAACTGTAGTAAAAGAGCCATAATCTTTCATCAACAGTAAAAAAAAATTGTCAAAGCTAAAAACTGGCGTAAGTAACACGATTATCAATGTAATGGCAACACATACGTCACTCCGTGGCTGACATTCTTGATGGCCCGCATTCCACTCATGTTTTACTGCCCTCGTTAATGTCAATTGAGTGCAAGTCGTTAACTATTCCACTACACACCTAATCTCGTTGACACCGCAGGGACATTCGTTTCACTGTTGCATGAAGCTGTCATAAATAGTAGTATTTTCAAAATGTTATGCGATACATGATGTATGCAGATATCTATCACACATGTCTATCATTCAGAATCATATAAAAATATGCAACACTGTAACTTGATAAATACATTTTTCTTCACAGTTAAAATTTGACACGCAAAGGCTTTTTATTCAGTGATTCGTTAATTACATGATACACTCTCGTAATTTCTCATATTTCTCTCTCAACATCTAGCTATTCTACTTTTACTAAATCCTTCTCTATGCGCTTGAATATGTCATTTTAAGACTAAGTTTGTAAAATTTCCTTTTGTTTTATGGGGTCTGTAAAAAAGAATTCTCAATTCAGTAGACACTTTATAAAATGATCAACCCAAGCAATTTATTATTGTAGAGCATAGAATGTTATTTATAGACATGAATTACCTGCAGTTCTACTATTCAAAACTAATATTCATATTTTTTTCATTCTTTGAACAGTTTGTAAGGAACGACAACACAGAGCGATCGGTATTATATATTCTGAATTGTACTAACCAGGAGCCTGGTTTTACATTTCAACAATCATGCTTTGAACAGCCTTTTAACACGGACAAGTTATTCTGACTAACGATGCTGCAATTAATGCTGTACTTAGGTACTAATCATAACACAAGCGCTACCTGAAGATTATTGCTGGTTATCTAAAACCGGTTATCATGTAGCTGTAATTATTCTATATTACAATCAAGACTATCAAAATGTGTAATCTCTGATGAGCTCAATATTCACACAAAATTTTGTTTTCTCGTGTCATCAATGTTTTCATAACTTGAGTTTAATACATTGTCAACATTAATTCGTTAAAGCTGTACTATCAGTAACTGTTTACGATGTGTAGTAGGTCATTTACAGTTTACGAAACAGTAAACTGTTTTGTGCATCTGGAATTTCAGTCTGCACAGTCAGGTTTGCCGCTGAAAATTTTTCATGATTTTGAACAGTGAATTAAGGAAAAATCTTGGGCACATTCAATATCAGGTATAGTCTTCACATAATGTAAAATGGAGAACAATCATCCAGTGTTATATGTAGGATATTCATAATTTGGGATTTTTCAGGCATGATAATATGGGTTCATCTAAAATAATTATCTAATATTCAACAGATTCACATAAAGAATTGACTTCATTATAGTTCTTTTATGCTCTAATATCTCTTGGTATAGGCATAAATGATGATATTCTATTTTCCTTTCGATTCTATTCTTGATATGTGCAATCGATTGCTTTCTCATCCCATAAAATGCTCCAGATATATTGTTTTCCGACCAGAAATATTTTCTAATCCTGTAGAATGAAATTCAGTTACTTCGCACATAAAGCTACGCTTTGTACCAAATACTCATTCAAATTGTATCCTGTTACACGTTCATCTGTGATTTTTAACAAAAGTCGTGTATCCAGTTAATATTATTGTTTAAATAATACCAGTAAACGGGTTGTAACACTATTATCGATATTATCTATAATGTCCTTATCTACCTTTTTGTCTGTTTTTGCTAATGTGACTTCTGTATAACTGTATCCTTTAATGTGACATCCATATAACGTTTTACACATTATTTATGATAATTTATGTAATTATAATTAATTGATGCATGTAATTTCAAAAATAATGTGCTGTAAATGAATGGAAAAGTAGAAACTTTACTTGTAGTGCTGGTTCACACGTAGGGCACGTAGGTGTGTGATCATGTAAAACATGGAGGGTGCAACGAAGCTGGCTTGGCGGTATTAAAATAATGGACCTGGCAGTCAAGCTGCAAAGCTTCATTGTGACATTAAGCAGTCGATGGCCAGCAGACAAAGTGTGCTCATCTTGTGAACTGAATGAAGCGACAAGAACGGCTAGATTTTATAATACAGCCTCAGATGCGGAAGTAATTTGGTTACGAAAATTCGAGACTAAGAAGAGAATTTTCAGAACTTCTTACACAGGAAGAGCCATTGACATGTTTGCCGCCTTTTTTTAAATAGTAAAGGAGATCGACACTGCCGCCACCTTCATCTCAAATTATCACTTGAGTACTGTATAACTGCATGGACCAGTTACGTGATTTCTTTTTCAGTAAGACGTTTGTGTTCAGTAAACTTTGTGTTGAGTCACCCTTATCCCTTGTCTTTACCTGAACGGAGGCCTATCCCAAATGCTACGGTATTTTGGAGTATCCTATTTTACTGAACTGAAAAGCAATTATCTTCCTTGACAAAGGTTAATAAAATTTGTGGAGTTGTTAAGTACATAATTATTTAGTGAACATAACTTTTTAAATACACCACATAATTTTCATAAAATGATGATTAAAGTTCAATCAAAGCAGAATTACTAACAGAAGGCTTAAAGTATTCAGTCCAAAGATTCTTCTTATTGAGATAACAGTGTTTATTATTTCATGTGTTCTAACAGAAGGCTTAAAGTATTCAGTCCAAAGATTCTTCTTATTGAGATAACAGTGTTTATTATTTCATGTGTTCTATAGTTGAGTGTTTCTAATATTGTGTTGTGACTAAAGTGTTCAGCCTAGATTGTAATTTAATGATAGACTAATTACTGGGTCTGCATGCTAATAGCTGAGCCAGACTTAAATTTCATGTTACATTAACAGTACTCAAGAAGTTCAACTTTCATTCTTACAACTGGTGTGTACTACAGTAAGCAAATAGCTGCAACTATTCTCAGGCATCACATGTCCCATCTGAGTTAAATAATATAAGGAACCAAATGTTCCATCAGAACAGAAATAATTATCAGTACAAAAGATACAAATACATGATGACTATTTCAACAGTAGTAATTTCCATTAATTAAACTGATAAAAGAGTACATGGGCCAAGTTAGTAGTCCTCCACCGTTAGTAATAATTTACCCATAATGATCATTAGCTTCCTAATGTAACGTATAGATAGTAAATGTTGTTGAAAACCTTTTGCTGCCTAAACATATTAATATTCCTCCTGTGAAGTTCATGTCAAAACACTGGCACATTACTTGCTAAACTGACCAACGGCCTTGTTGTTATCAGCAAAACAGAATTTCAGTATCAAGTTATTGAACCATGCTAGTTCTTGCTACAGCATAGCCTAATTAGGCTGTCAACATTTTCCTGCTACGTAATTACCGTTTATTTTGCTGTAGTAAAACCTTGGTTCGATTCCCATCTTTTCTGCTGTTGCTTCCTTGCTACAGAAATCCTTAGAGAAACAAAAACAGTCCGAAGTTTTCCTTTAAGTATGATCACGGTCAAATAAGTATCATTTCACAGGAGTAACATTATCGGTGTATTGCTAAGTTGGTAGTGGCCGGTAGTCTCATAGGATTCACCATTTTTCTTTTATTCGTGATACTTTTCAATACATGAGTTTCTCACCAACATCTTGCAATGAACAGTTAGAAACTGACTATCCAGAGAACACAGAATACTACGTGGCATATTAGTGTGCAGCCCTACGTTCTCATAATTAGTTACATACGTTAAAAGAAAAGAATGTTTGACCTCGTACTTGTCTGCGGATAAAGAAAGACGGTACACACAACTTATATATGATGATTCAATGGGTGATGAAGATTTATGCATTGTATTCAACGTTTTACAACGAAACTGACAGTTCTTCGTTCTTCGTTGGGAAACGGCCAAGAAAAGAGTGAGAATATAAAGGGCATCAGAACTGAAACAAATTTGAATAATAACACGCTAAATTTGGACACAAAATTTAATTCAATGTTTACAAAACTTTCAATGCGGAGATGAAAGAGCTTACAAATACGATTAATTTCGAGGTATGAACGATATATTTGACGGAATGATAAACATCAGTTCGAAAACGAATGAAACCAATTTAAAACTCTCTTTTTGTTAAAGTTCAGTTTACATTTGATTGTTGACATCATTGTGTTTGCTCATGACAACTGCTTCTGATCTGGAGATGTGTGGTAAAATGAACAGTATTTTATTGCTTATTTCCATCTGCTGTCAAAGAGGTCGTTAAAGGTTAGGAGCCTTTCAGCACCAGAACGCGTTACGTATTAAATGTTACCATACGAATTACCGCCTGAGAGGCGACAGCTACGATAACAAACATACAGCGATGAACTGGGGTATTTTGCAGGCCGTGCCAAGCACTTTCGAATGCAAGCAGCCAGCTGGGAACAGGAAGTGCAACAAGATTAACAAACGTAGAATACACCACACAGCAGCCAAACATTCAGCGGGCAGCTTTCGTAACCGAGGAGCTAGTATGATTGTGTACTAGCTTGACCAGATCCTAGCTATTAAGCGTAAAAGATAAAAAAGACATTTCTTGACACAAGGGAATCGCCGACCCTTTCATTTGAATAAGCGAGTGTACGAGATGGATACACAATGTTCGCCAGTTATATTTAAGTCCTCTTTTTCTTCGTGTACACTCAGATATGCAGATTCTTAGACCCCTTCATCAGGTCAGATAAGCCATTCAAGTGCAATGTAAACGTTCATATACATCTTTGCTTTTGGTGTATCACAGAATGCATTGCTAATGGCTGAGTCACATTCTCTGAGCTAATACAGGATACTGAAAATCTTTTTATCTGACTGTACATAGTGAGATAGGAATAAGAGTGAAATCTGTCTGTATTGTAAGAACAACATTAAACACTTTACATGTAAAATCATTCCCATTCGACTACCACTCCCAGTAGTGCAATGGGTGTCTTATCCCCACATATATTTTTCCTATGTGGTATGCAAATGTGTAAAAGGGAGTCATAAAGTCATATACACAATACGTTTGGTGAAAATTCCTCCTGAAGTTTGAGAGTTATGCTCATGCATCACCTTCATTCTCTCCTGGGACGATTGAGGGTGTCCTAGTACCACAGCTTTTTTCCAGTTAGTGAAACGTATGAAGATCTCAGCCGTAAATAATGGAAAGGAAAAAGCTGGTTATTTTGAGAAACTGCGCTGTAAAGTTTCAATAAAATCTCATAAACTAGGTATTTCAAATACATCTATCGTGATTTTTAAATTCAGATAAGCCATTGTTTTCATGTGTTTCTACAGCAAAGACATTTTTAAAATCATAAATTTTCTTAAAATACTTCAGTGCGCTACTTAACATTGTTTACCTACAAACTTGGTGCACTTAATATGGGTCAGTATTGACTTACCACTGTTTACTTCCTGGGTGGAATAATGAAGTAATACGTAAATGTTCACAAAATATACACTTGAAATATCTAAATTGTTTCACTTTGTTGTTGTTGTGGTCTTTAGTCCTGAGACTGGTTTGTTGCACCTTTCCATGGTACTCTATCCTGTGCAAGCTGCTTCATCTACCAGTACGTACTGCAGCCTACATCCTTCTGAATCCCCTTAGTGTATTCATCTCTTGTTCTCCCTCTACAATTTTTACCCTCCACGCTGCCCTCCAGTACTAAATTGGTGATCCCTTGATACCTCAGAACATGTCCTACCAACCGATCCCTTCTTATAGTCAAGTTGTGCCATTAAAACTCCTCTTCCCCCAATTCTGTTCAATAACTCCTCATTAGTTATGTGATCTACCCATCTAATCTTCAGCATTCTTCTGTAGCACCACATTTCGAAAGCTTCTATTCTCT
The DNA here is from genome assembly GCF_021461395.2 of Schistocerca americana. Lineage (NCBI taxonomy): Eukaryota > Metazoa > Arthropoda > Insecta > Orthoptera > Acrididae > Schistocerca > Schistocerca americana. Next base: position 955,938,843 of record NC_060121.1, on the reverse strand, counting down.
TCTTGTCCAAACTATTTATCGTCCATGTTTCACTTCCATACATGGTTACACTCCATGCAAATACTTTCAGAAACGACTTCTTCACACTTAAATCTATACTCGATGTTAACAAATTTCTCTTCTTCAGAAACGCTTTCCTTCCCATTGCCAGTCTATATTTTATATCCTCTCTACTTCGACCATCATCAGTGTCTCATTCCCTAATCTAATTCCCTCAGCATCACCCGTTTGATTACATTCCATTATCCTCGTTTTGCTTTTGTTGATGTTCATCTTGTACCCTCCTTTCAAGACACTGTCCATTCCGTTCAGCTGCTCTTCCAAGTCTTTTGCTGTCTCTGACAGAATTACAATGTCATCGACGAACCTCAAAGTTTTTATTTCTTAACCATGGATTTTAATACCTACTCCGAATTTTTCTTTTGTTTCCTTTACTGCTTGAACATTGAGGAGAGGCTACAACCCTGTCTCACTTCCTTCCCAACCACTGCTTCCCTTTCATGTCCCTTGACTCTTATAACTGCCATCTGGTTTCTGTACAAATTGTAAATAGCCTTTCGCTCCCTGTATTTTACCCCTGCCACCTTCAGAATTTGAAAGAGAGTATTCCAGTCAACATTGTCAAAAGCTTTCTCTAAGTCTACAAATGCTAGAAACGTAGGTTTGTCTTTTCTTAGTCTAGCTTCTACGATAAGTCGTTGGGTCAGTATTGCCTCACGTGTTCCAATATTTCTACGAAATCCAAACTAATCTTCCCCGAGGTCGGCTTCTACCACTTTTTCCATTCGGCTGTAAAAAATTCGCGTTAGTATTTTGCAGCTGTGACTTATTAAACTGATAGTTCGGTAATTTTCACATCTGTCAACATCTGCTTTCTTTGGGATTGGAATTATTATATTCTTCTTGAAATCTGAGGGTATTTTGCCTGTCTCATACATTTTGCTCACCAGATGGTAGAGTTTTGTCATGACTGGCTCTCCCAAGGCTGTCAGTAGTACTAATGGAGTTTTGTCTACTGCCGGGGCCTTGTTTCGACTTAGGTCTTTCAGTGCTCTGTCAAACTCTTCAAGCAGTATCATACCCCCCATTTCATCTTCATCTACATCCACTTCCATTTCCATAATATTGCCCTGAAGTACATCGCCCTTGTATAGACACTCTATATACTCCTTCCATCTTTCTGCTTCTTGTTTCACTTATGAGACCAACATTGACATTAGCAATTTCTGTATTAATAAAGCACAGTAAACTGATAAATTAATCTATGAATCAGCACAACATAAAATTAATTTTGTTGTCGCCTTACTGCAGCGCGCAAATAATGTTAAGGATAGCCCTTGACATCTCTTCCATCACATTGTCACATAAATTCACGAAGTAGGTCACGGACAAAGCTTATCAGTAATCACTTGTTTAAATAATTATTCACATTTACCTGATTACCAAAAGGTTTTGAAAGCTAAGACCATATTCAGGATCTTTATCTGAGTCGTCGTTATCCATATCATCCGCAGATTTACACAAATCGTCCCTGGAAAGTATTTTCCTGGCACCAACACTGCACATGTTAGTACTACTGGAAGCTATGAGTTCGGCACTTACCACTGTTGACGAGCACCCACCCTGACATGGCTTGGGAAATGCACTGACGTAAACGATTTTGACAAAGGGCAGATTGTTACGATCCGGCGCCTGGGAACGATCATCTCGGAAAGTTTGAAGCTGGCTGCCTGTTGGCGAGCTACTTCAGTGGTTGAAGGAAGGTAAGTGAGGTGCGTGCTGGGCGGACACGCCTCATCGCACAATTCGAAGGTCGGGGACTGGCCTCCCCCTTCCGTTCACGGAAGGTAGCTAGGAAGAACAAATTTCAACTTTGGCGCGTGCTCATTATGCGAGATATATGTTGGAGGAAGTAACGTGTCTGTTGGCTCGTTTTGTTCCATGGACTCTCGGAACTTTGTAATGCCCCCCGCTCTCTCTTGTGACGTCTCCCACTGCAGTTCGATAAGCATCTCTGCTACATTCGCACACTGATTACGCAACCGAGTGACGAACCGTGCAGGTATTCTTTGAGTCTTTTCTATATTTTCCGTTATTCCAACTTGTTAAGGGTTCCAGACCGACGAAAAATAACCAAAAATTAGTTGTTTGTGTGCGATTCCAGCGACTAATCGTCGATCGGATAACCAAACGATACAGGATCACTTACACAACATACAACATTTTTATATGATTTGGAGACCATGACGTCCGCTAGGGAAATTAAAACTTTTATTTTTATTTTCCAACACAGTCACACTTAACGTTATAGATAACGGTTACAGACGATCTAAAACAATTAGTTGTCTGTAAGATAGTTGTGATTGTGTCAAAAAAAGTGAAAACTTTTTAGATGTAGACTCTTTTCGTCTATTAAATGGCATTTATTTTTGTTTAGAGTCAGTTGCCAATATTTGCAACAGGCGTTGTTCATCCGCAAACATTTGAATTCTGTAACTATTTACGAATAAACAGAATGCAGTCGAACTGAATCACGTGATTCTGAGCGAATGAGAATTTGAAAGAAGACTTTAAAGTTGTAGATGAGTTTTGCTACTTAAGCAGAATATTAACGGATAATGGACCAAGCAGGAAGGACGCAAAATGGTGACTAGCAATAGCCAGAAAAGTGTTTCCGAAGAAGAGAAATTTGTTAACATCGAATACACCCTTAAAGTCAGGAAATACTTTCCGAAAATATTTGTATGGACTGTAGCCGTGAATGGTAGTGAAATATGGACGACAAACGGTTTAGACAAGAAGGCAATAGAAGCTTCTGAAATGTGGTGCTACAGAAGAATGTTGAAGGTTAGATGAGTAATCACGTGACTAATGGTTAGGCACTGAATAGGATTGGGGATAAGTGAAATTAATGGTACAACCTGACAACAATAGACCTCTGTTGATAGGACACATTCCGAGACATAAAGGGAGCACCAATTTAGTGTGGAAGGAGAATGTGTGGGGTAAAAGTCATAGAGGTAGACGAAGAGATGAAATCAGTAATCAGACTCAGGCGGATGCAGGCTGCAATACTTATTGGGAAATGAAGAGACTTACACAGTATATAGTATCGTGGACAGCTCCAGCAAACCAGTCTTCGGACTGAAGACCACAACAACAGCTCAAATATGCAGAGCGATTTTTGGACAACATGGTTGTGGAGATGAAGCAGCGATTAGTATGATTAATCAATAATTCAAAAACAGTCTTAATCGCATTTATTATTATTATACCGCCAACCGGTTTCAACCCGACGTAGGGGTCATCTTCTGGGCGTTTACACCATTGGTCGACTGCTGGTGGTGTCACTCCTGTCTACATAACGGCAGTCGACCAATGGTGTAAACGCCCAGAAGATGACCCCTACGTCGGGTTGAAACCGGTTGGCGGTATAATAAAAATAATAAATGCGATTAAGACCGTTTTTGAATTATTGATGCAGAGCGATGCCAAAAAATAAAACCTAAAGGAAATCTTATTACTCACCTAAAGATAAAACACGAAAAATAACTAAATGAAGAATAGACAACTAGAATTGAGCTATGTATATCAATTACAGAAAGTGACACATAAAATACTAAATCGAGAAAGAAATCACACTACACACCTAATAAAAATTAACGAAAAATAACGAAACGTGCAGTCGACAAGTAGCATTGAACTATGTAGCTCAAGTTCGCAGAGCGATACAAAAAAATTATATCTTGTAAGAAATCACTTTACACATCTAAGAGAAAATCATGAAAAATAAATGAGCTTGTAATCGACGAGAACTGATCTATACAGCTTTATAGCTCAAGTAGACAGAATGACACCAAAACGTAATGCTAGAAAAATCGTGCAATATTCGGAGAAACATCTAAATATTACATTTGTGACAACCATGATTATAAGTATTGCTGATCGTGTCATTCGCAGTTATGTAAGCTGTGCTCTTAGGTTCCTAGCTAACCACACACGTGTAAATCGTGCTACGTTCGATACCAAAAAAGCCAAATATTTGTGAAATCTAAGATTATAAATACGATCATTACTCGCTTTACTCAAGGCAATTTAGGCTAAGCTCTTTGGTTTCTGCGTAACTACACCCTCATAAATCGCGACGTATTCAGAAAAAAGCATAATTTACTCCAGTTAGTAAGACAACAAAAGATAACATTTAGTAACAGCCCGAAACATCCTTCACGCTGTAAGCTCATGACGTCAGATATGGCATTGTGACTCAAAGCCGAGAGTTGGAATTGCACACTACAATTGACCCCAGTTTTCTAACGATGCCACCTCCCCTTACACAGCAGCAACTCTTGCACACAGCCTTCCCCGGGTGAAATACATATATCGTGATCGGTAAGGGTCCTGTCGCACTATTTTTATATTCGACGAACGCCGCCTTCACTTCTAGCGTTGCCTCTCGATTCAGAAAGCCGTATGGAGTTTGGTAGGATGTCTTCAATGCAGTCCCATGTCTGTTCGGGTAGTCGATATGCGGAACTGTGTCGAAGGCTTTGTGTAAGACAAGAAAAATATCATCAACCTGAGTTCAGTTATTGTAAGTCAGCTTTTTAGGTTGTCATGTTGGTAACGCCACGTAGCACTCTGTATGAAAATCACTGACTGTGCTGTGTGCAATCTGTGACTGGTTGGCATTTTTGCAATATTCGCTATTGTAGTGTTGGGCAGTTGGATGTGAACAGCGCGTAGCGTTGTGCGGTTGGAGGTGAACCGCCACCAGTGGTGGACGTGGGGAGAGAGATGGCAGAATTTTGAGAGCGGACGATCTGGACGCGTGTCCATCAGAAAGAGTAAATTTGTAATACTGGATATCATGAACTGATATATATATATATATATATGATGACTTTCGTACATTATTAAGGTAAATACATTGTTTGTTCTCTATCAAAATCTTTCATTTGTTAACTATGCCTATCAGTAGTTAGTGCCTTCAGTAGTTAGAATCTTTTATTTAGCTGGCAGTATTGGCGCTCACTGTATTGCAGTAGATCGAGTAACGAAGATTTTTGTGAGGTAAGTGATTCATGAAAGATATAGGTTATTGTTAGTCAGGGCCATTCTTTTGTAGTGATTATTGAAAGTCAGACTGCGTTGCGCTAAAAATATTGTGTCTTAGTTTACTGTTGATCAGAATAAGTAAAGAGAGAAATGTCGCAGTACGTTGAGTTTTGCTCAGCTGTTTGAAAATCAAATAAAGTAAGAGGTTTACCAGCACAGTAATTCATACATTTTTCTAAGGGGATGTTTCATTATCTACGGCCTTCTGAACCGATTCCATTTAGCTGTATCAAAAGCGATAGTTTCACTAGAATAAACTTCTCTGTCAGATCACTTATTTTGATATTCAGTTGATTTCAATACTGTAAACCTTTCCGAGAACAGTCCGTTTCTATGTCACGTGAGAAAAGTCTACTCTTTCACAACTTTGTTGCTAATACATACGTGGAACAAACGATATTCTGTCCATGTAGAATTTGCAGATAATAGACCTTCCCAGGGCGATTCACGCTCACGTTGTCAAGTTCAAGATAACCAATACACCCAGCACACACAAGGAAAGATCCTTGCATAAATCCATACAATTAGATTCAGATTACAGATTCTGACAGCTGATGAAATTACAAATCACGGTCGATTAAATGAGGTATCTGAATCAAGGACATAAACGTAATATGCAATCTTTCCTACAAAATCAATTGCTGGCCGTTGTGGCCGAGCGGTTCTAGGCGCTTCAGTCTGGAACCGCGTGACCGCTACGGTCGCAGGTTCGAATCCTGCCTCGGGCATGGATGGGTGTGGTGTCCTTAGGTTAATTAGGTTTAAGTAGTTCTAAGTTCTAGGAGACTAATGACCTGAGATGTTAAGTCCGATAGTGCTCAGAGCCATTTGAACAAAATCAATTATGCACGAAGTTCTGATACTACCAACGTGTTGTGGAAGGATTGGACTATCAAACAGTGATGTCAGAACCTTTATGCGGTTAGCATAAAATCACTTTCGATAAAAATATCCCTGTATGGCGGTGGAGGTTAGAAAAAGCCACCCACATTCAAATTTTATGTGAGGCCAATGCGGTCGTGGAAGGAGACATATCTCCGTGTCTTCGCGTTGGTGCCACGATGAGAGGGCAACCGTGGAGCTAAAAATGTCCTCGCCCCACCATAAAGATGTAACAGGAGTAGGTGTGTGCAGTTAACAAGGCAGGCTGACAGCAGAGCCATGGAGGCACACTACCGAGGTAAAGCGCTATGGTCTATGTCGCAACTACCAACGAATCCCTAGGGCTCTTGTGCCTAGTTAATAACTCAGCATAGTATACCTACAAGTTGGCTTGGAATTTCAACGATTGTCTTTGTTTTTGGCGCAAGTATGTCAATCGATTGGTCTGCTGTCATCTAGTAGTTCCGTTTCGGCTGGACTAAGCGAACGTTTCTACCTTTTTCATATTTTTTCCGTTCAAAAAATTTATCTTTTGTGACAGGTCTGTTACTACCGATAATCCTAAATTGTGAATTTGCCTCGCAAACTGTAAAGGCTGCTACAAACCTCATAATTTAGTGAATCAAGTTAAAAGTCCACGAACTGTTTCTTGTCTGTAAACGTTTCACCTGTCGAAGTTTGCTCATATTGCACGTATATGCAGAAACGTCAGCAGTAAGATGGAAAGAGCGACGCTGCCATGACGACAGAAGAAATTCTCTGAAGATACGGCATTATTTATCTACAAGAAGCGAAGGAAGTGACGCTTATGGTTCAGATGGCTCTGAGCACTGTGGGTCATAACATCTCTGGTCATCAGTCCCCTAGAACTTAGAACTACTGAAACCTCACTAATCTAAGGACAGCACACACATCCATGACCGAGGCAGGATTCGAACCTGCGACCGTAGCGGTCGCGGGGTGCCAGACTGACGCGCCTAGAACCGCTCCTCCACAACGGCCGGCTGACAATTATGGAAAGACTAACAACGTAGATTTAAAAGTTGATTTATGGCGTACAACTCTGTTTACGTACCACTGACTGACATCATCCAACGGAGCTGATGGGTACCGAAATTGACACCACCACACGTGGTTGAATTTTCTATGTTTCTGCTTCATTTCATAACATTCTGTATTGATTTTTCTCGTTCTACACCAAAATGAAACTGTTCAGACATGTTCTAATTGCATTTCATTTATTCCATATCTTCTGATCTACGCTTCACTTACATTTCATCATGTTCTTGAAACAACTTTTTGTGGTTCTTTTATTTTTTTACACTTTCTTCATTTATGCAAGCCTAGGTATTTGACGCCATTGGCAGTTTTCTTGTAGAACAACTACTCGGCCGTACGTCGTCCATACAGGCAACGAAGGCAGAAATTCGTATTACAGAGCTAGGAGACGTAATAGTTAGAACAATGGACTCGCATTTGAAATTGCGATGGGACTCAGGTTTCACGTTCCATTGGCCAGATATAGTTTTTCTGTGGGCTCCCTTAACCAATAAAGTCAAATGCCGAGATGTTTCCTTTAAAAATAAATACAAAATATTTCCTTTTCCCTCCCTGTTTATCCGATAGTGGGCTCCGTCTCAACTGACTTCGGAGGTAGGTTCGAACAAAGCCAATGGCCTTGCCACAGTAGTAACACCGGTTCCCGTCAGATCACCGAAGTTAAGCGCTGTCGGGTTGGGCTAGCACTTGGATGGGTGACCGTCAGGTCTGCCGAGCGCTGTTGGCAAGCGGGGTGCACTCAGACTTTGTGAGGCAAACTGGGGAGCTACTTGATTGCGAAGTAGTGGCTCCGGCCTCGGAAACTGATATACAGCCGGGAGTGCGGTGTGCTGACCACATGCCCCTCCATATCCGCATCCAGTGACGCCTGTGGGTGAGGATGACATGGCGGCCGGTCGGCACCGTTGGGCTTTCATGCCTGTTCGGGAGGAGTTTAGTTCAGTTTAGTTCGAACACAAAACTAATTTAGTAGGCATAATCTTCTTCGAGGAGGTACGCCCTTGTCTTCATCTATCGTTTAAAATCACTTCCGCGGCCAGTAACTCGGTGGCCTATAGTTGAACGCGTACTACGTGTCGTTGCCAGAGGTGAAAGCGATGATAGATGCCGGCCGCGGTAGCCGAGCGGTTGTAGGCGCTCAGTCCGGAACAGCACGACTACTACGGTCGCAGGTTCGAATCCTGCCTCGGGCATGGATGTGTATCATGTCCTTAGGTTAGTTAGGTTTAAGTAGTTCTAAGTTCTAGGGGACTGATGACCTCAGATGTTAAGTCCCATAGTGCTCAGAGCCATTTTGATGATAGATGCTAGGGCCGAGCTGGATCGATCTCCGGCCCTCGGATACTGGTGCTCACACAGTTGGCCACGGACCCAACGTTTCTGCAGCAAAGTGAATTTCCAGTGGCGCCACGTAATCGAGGATTAATGGAGCTGCGTCACTAGTGGGCACCTGACAAAACAGTTCCCTTAGTTTCCTGCGCTTCCGACGTAACGATTCTGCTAGAGGATCTACTCTTGCCTTAGCCGAGAGCTAAGCTTAGACTGCTGAGAAGCAGACAAGAAGTCTTCTGGCCGGGTTTTTCTAGTTCTGCTGTCCTCCCTGTTGCGTCTTCGCCTTTATATTTAATTAAAAAGTTCTGCCGGGGCGACGGGGAAACTTTGGGCCTTCCGGCAGCCGGAAGTGTTGGTGCGCTTAGAGGCTGAGAAACACGTGAAGAACCACGTCTCTGTGTGTGTGTGTGTGTGTGTGTGTGTGTGTGTGTGTGCGAGTGAGTGTGGGCGTCTGTGTGCGTGAGAGAGAGGGGGGGGACGGGGAGAGGGGGATTCGTCCGATGTACAGTACACAAGACAGTGATGGATAGTGATATAAATTCTCCGCGTCATGAGCACAACCCATTGCCGGAGAGCGACATTCATCAGAGATGCAGGCGACAAAGGATGTTTTGTAAGTACTCGCACCTCCCAGGAGCCTCGCACATCAACTGTCACCAGCAACAGCAATATTTGCACAATACACACTGTGAAGGCACTCTATTATGTCCACCTACTGTAACTCATGACTGTACTGCACAGACAGGCGGCCGACGCGCATTTCGCTTAACGCTATCACATGTGGAGGAAGAACCAGATCTCCATCTAAAAACTTTAAGAGGTTCTTTAAGGATCTCTTCTGACTACTGTGGTATATGACACCCACGGTCTATGGCGCATCATTAACAATGTCCGTATGATTTCTTCGGTTTGTTACCGAAATCACCTTTTTTTCTGTGAAAATACCTCCTGAACAGCGGACAAGCCTGTAATATGCAATAACCAAAAAGTACGATATACAAAACGCAACACAAAGTAATTCAACAAACATACGACGGAACACATACACTTTTACCGCAGTTCAACACAGCCTCGTTGCGTCACTCTTCCATTGCATTCAGTGAACCCACACTTTCAGTTCGTATCGGCCAACATCAGTAAAACATTCGCAGCCGCTTGACACGTTGCTCTGTGTATGTTTGGAGCTTATGGGCGCTCACACATTAAAAGAAACGAATATCGATAAAATTACTAAAATTGTTGTCACATATTGAGGAAGAAACCCATAAAATGCCACTAATGAACCCACTTCCACCTCACTCGCGCCAACCAACACAAACACACTATCTCACAAGTCACAAGACGACGTAGAAAGGATGAAAGTTGCTATAACACAGATTAAAACAGCAGTGAAAAGATAGAGGAACTAAAATAAAGGCAGAAGAAAATGTGACTGACTGAAACGTGGGTGAGTTAATCACGCTGGTAAGACATTAAGAACATCTCCCTAAAATTTGAGGATACAAGTGGGACAAATTCCATTGACGCTTTGCCTACATCTACATCTACATGGACACACTGAAAATCACGTTTAAGTGCCTGGCAGAGGGTTCTTCGAACCACCTTCACAATTATCTATTATTCCAATCTCGTATAGCACGGGGAAAGAATGAACCTATATCTTTCCGTCCGAGCACTGATTTCCCTTATTTTATCTTGGTGATCGTTCCTCCCTATGTAGGTCGGTGTCAAAAAAATATTTTCGCATTCGGAGGAGAAAGTTGGTGATTGGAATTTCGTGAGAAGATTCCGTCGCAACGAAAAACGGCTTTCTTTTAATGATTTCCAGCCCAAATCGACTATCATTTCTGTGACCCGTATTTCGCGATAATACAACACATGCTGCCTTTCTTTGAACTTTTTCGATGTACTCCGTCAGTCCTATCTGGTAAGGATCCCACACCGTGCAGCAGTATTCTAAAAGAGGACGGACAAGCGTAGTGTAGGCAGTCTCCTTAGTAGGTCTGTTACATTTTCTAAGTGTCCTGCCAATAAAACGCAGTCTTTGGTTAGCCTTCCCCACAACATTTTCTATGTGTTCCTTCCAATTTAAGTTGTTCGTAATTGTAATACATAGGTATTTAGTTGAATTTACGGCTTTTAGATTAGACTGATTTATCGTGTAACCGAAGTTTAACGAGTTCCTTTTAGCACTCATGTGGATGACCTCACACTTTTCGTTATTTAAGGTCAACTGCCACTTTTCGCACCATTCAGATATTTTTTTCTAAATCGTTTTGCAGTTTGTTTTGATCCCCTGATGACTTTATTAGTCGATAAACGACAGCGTCATCTGCAAACAACCGAAGACGGCTGCGCAGATTGTCTCCGAAATCGTTTATATAGATAAGGAATAGCAAAGGGCCTATAACACTACCTAGGGTTCAAATGGTTCTGAGCACTATGGGAATCAACTTCTAAGGTCATCAGTCCCCTAGAACTTAGAACTACTTAACTAACCTAAGGACATCACACACATCCATGCCCGAGGCAGGATTCGAACCTGCGACCGTAGCGGTCGCGCGGTTCCAGACTGTAGCGCCTAGAACCGCCCGGCCAACCCGGCCGGCACTACCTTGGGGAACGCCTGAAATCGCTTCTGTTTTACTCGATGACTTTCCGTCAGTTACTACCAACTGTGACCTCTCTGACAGGAAATCGAAAATCCAGTCACATAACTGAGACGATATTCCATAAGCACGCAATTTTACTACGAGCCGCTTGTGTGGTACAGTGTCGAAAGCCTTCAGGAAATCCAGGAATACGGAATCGATCTGATATCCCTTGTCAATAGCACTCAGCACTTCATGCGAGTACAGAGCTAGTTGTGTTTCACGAGAACGATGTTTTCTAAATCCATGTTGACTGTGCGTCAATAGACCGTTTTCTTCGAGGTAATTCATAATGTTCGAACACAATATATGTTCTAAAATCCTGCTGCATATCGACGTTAACGATATGGGCCGGTAATTTAGTGGATTACTCCTACTACCTTTCTTGAATATTGGTGTGACCTGTGCAACTTTCCAGTCTTTGGGTACGGATCTTTCGTCGAGCGAACGGTTGTATATCATAGTTAAGTATGGAGCTACAGAAGTTAATTATAGCTTAGATTGAACGCAAAGTTCGTAAATGTGGCGATCAGTTGAAACGAATAGTAGCTAACAAAAAACAAATTCCTCAACAATCATGCAACTATTACCAGAATGAAGAAAAGCAGCGGATCATTTATGGTGGGAATGTGATTTTTTTAACGCACCGCTACAGTCTGTGGTATGACTTCGTAGTATGCTCAGTAAAGGTTGTAGATGTGTCAGTAACAAATACCTGAGCCAACTTCCGTCAGTTACCATCTATTAATACTGTTTAGTGGAGCCGGTATCTGCCGTGATCGAAGCCCTACGGATTCACTGATCAGAGACGAATCACCGAATCTTTCCCGATAATTTCTTTCACGTAATGAGCCCAAGACACACTAAAATGATCGGTATCTAATCTCAGGACCGTGATTTGGTAAGAGCACTAACAAATTAATGACAGGGCGAAATGCGCTTTCCGCCATTCTTCACAGTGGCCTCCCGACTCTGGTATTTCAGCCAAAACCGATCTGGAACAGAGATAATTTGCACGGAAAAATGTAAATATACACACTGAATGAAATGATGATAGGAATAATAGCAAATGACCTCTTACATCTGATACACAATTAATTCTAAGAATAACACCAGAAAACGTGGATTGCACTTATAATGTGCGTCTGTTCGCTGAGGCAGGCTGAGAAAGAAGACCTAAGAAAAATGTGCAGGCCTATGAAAGATAATTTTCAATTTTTGTTTTCAGCCCCGGGTAGTTTTGTGCCACTGATTTTCTTTCAGACTACTTTTACGTTATACGGTTCTTGAGTTACAGGAAAATAAAGCACACATATACGGGAAACACAGGTTCCTACCGTATATCGCAAGAAAAATCAGACTTGTACACAAAGTAATACTTTACGCTGTGTATCAGTGTCCTTGTGCAGTGGAAACTGCCCGAAGAACAAAAACGGGTACTAGTAAATGCAAGATGAGTAAATTGGCCGAGACTGTGGTCAACAGAAAGCGCCATGTGTGAAACGAACAAATTTGTTCACAAACAAAGCACCCGGTGCATACCAGCGACGCTTACTCTGCGGTGCGCTATTTTCAGTGCAATACAGATAAGAAGTTAATTTGGGCGAGAAATCAAAGGAAATGTAATAACCCTGAAACGAGCCACCAGAGGCCATGAGTCCGTTATACAGAAATACTCAGAAAGTATCCCTGAAGAACCTCTGGAAGTTTGTCGTTGGCATTCTGGTTCGCACTGTACAATCAAATGAGGCGGTACAGAGCGGCAAAGACATTGGCTCAGCATTTGGAAGGGCAAGAAGTCAAATCTCTCTCCTGTAATCAGGAAATGCGTCCCTATGTAAATCGCTTGAGCCGAATGCCAGGATGATTCCTTTGGAAAGGACTGATTTCTTTTCCATCCTTCGCTAATGCTAGCTTGCTCTCATTCCATGTCTTTCAGCGTATAAACCAACAAACTCAACTGCTGTGTCACACTTAAGCAAAAAACAATTTACTTAGCACCTCAATGGAAGCCGAAATGTTGCTATAAGGCGTTAGATTGTGTGAACTAAGATACCATCTTAGAAAAGCTTGTGGTTCATGGTAGTGTTCGGTTTACAAAAAAACTTACCGAAAAGTTGCGCCGACAAGTAAGTCAGCGTGGAAAGGAGAGAATACTTTAGTGACTGACAAGTGAAGCTCCCCATCACAATCCTCTCAGATTTAGTGGTAATTTGGGACATTCGACAGTCCGCCAAAAACTGTACGCAGATCTAGCATGAAAACTGGAAGAAGGTGTACTGAACTGCGAAAAAAGAAGCAACATAGAAACAATGAACGGTCCAAGCTCAGGGTGTGTAACATCGAGCGAATTTGAATAGTTAGGCTATCGTGGTCTTGCGGTCACGCCCCTTATGCCTCTTATTGTCTTTTTTTTTTTTTGCAAAATTATGGTCTCTCCGTCCAGTCATTGACGTATCTGATTTCTGTTTGCAACACCGAAGTGTAAGGAAGGAACGTCCAGACGTACGTACCTCCTATTTGTTCTACAAAGTCCCACATCTTATGACTCTTGTGTTCTGTTTTGAAAGTTTGGACCCTTTAGTTCCTTTGTTGTAATGTAGTTCACACCCGTTTACTTGTTTTCGTTTCTGTGAGAGTTCTATGAGGTATCTCGCCTGCTCTCACTATTCATCACATTTGCTTGCCACGGTGATGTATTCTTGCAACATGAGTTATATTCTATAACCAATATATAGTATTATATTTGCCAAGACTACAGAAGGAGATCAGTGACCGGACGGAAAGTTCATAATTTTGTGAGAAAAAAAAAGAAAAGAAAAAAAGGGAGTAGGGAGGCGAGGGAGATTTGAACAAGGAGCTCATAATTCACATTCCAACACCATGACCGCACAACCACTGCGCCGTAGTTCTTGGAATTTGGAGGGGATGCGATAGTTGTGAACTCCAATTCCATAACAGGATGGACAAAATAAAACTGTTCCGGAAAATATATATAAGAGTGATGCAGGGCAGGCCCTCGTTAATGAACAGTAGAGCAGGCCATCACAGAAAATGCTAAACTGCGATTTCGATACAGTAATCAGTTGGTGTCATTTGTACGCGCATGAGCATCTGCCGTATTCTGTGTCCTGATTAGTACTCTGTGTCATTACGCTTGAGTGAGTGAGAGATGGAAACGTGTATGGGAACCAGTTCAAAGCAACACAACATGACGCTCAGAATACAAAAAAAAAAAAGGTCCGCCATCGAGTGTTAAGCGAAGCAAAATTGGTGGAAAACGTATTCCGGACTATCTCCATAAGAGTTTCAACTGGGAGTATTTTGGCAAAACCGCCAACAAAGCCTGCAAAGCAAAATGCAGTGGCGAAATGGCGCTAAATGCACTGTGTGGTGAATAAAAGCCTTAAATGTCCGAAAAGATTACGAACATCAAAAAAATCGCTCGAGTGAAGTTCGGGATAAGGTCCGACGAAATCTCAACGCCGTTTGTCCATACCCTTGCATATTTACTGTGTTAAACTGTCCAAACGAATTCTCCCGCGTTGAGTTCTGCTGACATTTTCTAGGGAAAGGGAATCAGGACGTTTGCATCCTCACTTTTTTCATTCCTTCAAATGAGGTTCAAATGGTTCAAATGGCTCTGAGCACTATGGGACTTAACTTCTGAGGTCATCAGTCCCCTAGAACTTAGAACTACTTAAACCTATCTAACCTAAGGACATCACACACATCCATGCCCGAGGCAGGATTCGAACCTGCGACTGTAGCAGTCGCGCGGCCCCAGGCTTTAGCACCTAGAACCGCTCGGCCATTCCAGCCGGCTTCAAGTGAGATCTGTTTCATTTTGTAAAATAACGAGACTATGCAACAGTTGCTTAATCCATTATCTTTTACTGTGTACAGGAACGGTTTCTGAACACTTAAAAGTTCCATCATCTGATGTAAAATTTAATAATGAAAGTTTTGTATTACAAGACAATGGTAGGGGATCCTCAAGTCTGGAATGTCTGATAAGGAACCACCGAGCTAAAATTTCTAAAATTAATTACAATAAGGTAAAAGAGAGAACAGGACATTACTTATAAAATCATTCAACGATCTGAGGTCATTCTCGCCCCAATGTTTTGTCATGGAACCAAGATCCTGTGGCAAAAGGATAAAAGAAACCGAAATAAATCCGAAAAAACGGACATCACTCTCGGACTCCAAAAGTCACCAGAGTCTTGAAACATGTAAAATGCAATATGCAAATGCAATATGCAAATGTTTCAACTTGTCAGGCTATTTGAAATGACGGTTGTTCATTAACAAGGGCTAATCCCGCGCCAGTCTCATCGTGAATATTTTCCGGTAAAATGTTTTTGAAAGAACTACAGGTAGCAAATTGTTCGTTCATTTCCATGTACCGAACAGAATAATACCAGCAATAATGCAGCAGATGAATAACTGTAGAGATAGCTGAATTTTTTCAATTTTTTGGGTTACATAATGATTAGAAATTGAATGAGCTACCCATCCTTCTCTGACTATATATGTAAGTAATTCAAATTGACTCGCGGTCGCGCGCTGCTCGTTACAGAGTTAGTGCGTTTGGGTACTTGCCCTAGTTAGCTTTTTATCTGTGTTGCACTGGGAATTGCAGACAATATTGTAAATGTCGACGGTACGTTCCCCCTATCTTGTTTGCAAACAATGTCGTTCTGTCCACACACGGCACTTGCTGTTGATAAGTAATAACGATAATGTCCACTTTACTCTATGTTCTCAAGCTTGCATTCAGTACAGCTCAAGTCCTGTCTGGGGTTAGTTTTCTGGCAATGTTAGTTATATTTTAACAGTCACACCCAGTAGCAGCGATAGATTTAGTGATGAAGAGTAGCCTTTCACTGAATGCAACGCAAGAGCAACACAACGACAGTATGCTGAGCTCTTCCTGCAACGAGAGCAACCTTATCACATTAAATAAGGTTTCCATAATGCGGGGCCACAGTCATCTTTATTTAAAGTCAGTATCGCCATTAGACTGGTGTTTATTTACAGTGTTACATTTGCACTTACCCAATCATGATTTCGGCTTCAAAGTGCAATTACCAAGTATTTTAAGTGTTATAAATTGCCTAAGATGGCATACTGTCGTAATAATATACACTACAAGGCACATTGTCTAAGAGTCGATATTTCTGGCAGAGTCTACTGCTTTGTTTCATTACTGAGTACACCATCTTGGTCACTCAGTCGAGACGGCGTACTCAGTAATGAAACAAAGCAGCAGACTCTGCCAGAAATATCGACTCTTAGACAATGTGTCTAATAGTGTATTTTAATACGACAGTATTCCATCCTAGGCAATTTTTTAAAAACACTTGATAATGGCACTTTGAAGCCGAAATCATTATTTTTAATTGTAAATGTAACACTGCAAATGAACAACAGACTAATGGCGGTACTGACTTTAAAGGATTTACCATATTATTTTTTAATCTGTACGTACGTACCTACGAAAAACCGGTTTTTTACGTGTTATAGTGACTGCATATAACAGCCAAGTTCATTTGTATGAGGATTTTTCCACAGAGACAATAGTGACTGATATAACAAACCGAAAATAATTACAATTACATTATTACCCTGTAACGAGCCGCCTCATACTTAGTCCATCATATCAAAACACCCAGAAGGTGTCCCTGAACAACCTCTAAACGTCCGTCAGTAGCGTTCTGGTTTACCCTTTATGTCTTGAACAGCAATGGTGCTATCAAAGTTCGTTCAGATACGCAGTACACTGCCTTCGCTGCCAAAGATGCGACACCATTCTGTTTGCAGGGAACTCTGCATGCCTAATCCCACATCTTCCTGGATGTTCTGTGGACACACATTTATTTACTACACGACGGTATCAGAGTCTTCCTGGAGGGCCAGAAACGCAGCAATCTGCTGGTGGCGAGTTAAATTACTCTACATGCCACGGTGGAGTACGAAAAAATGCCTTTCGGGGACTGCACGTGTAAGGGTATTACCATTCCTCATTATGATACTGTAATTGCTGTGACAACGCGTTTTAACACCAACACTTTTTGTCAGTCACGATTTATATTCACTTTTTCATGTACGTAACGTAATGTGCGAAAATATCGCATGGGTTAGTGATCAATGTAGAAGGACGATAACATTGTAATAATAGGATAGGAATTTCCGGAGGGAAATCCCTCTTTGTTTAGGAGACAAAACGCACGGATGGAAAAGGTGGAATGCACAGAGACAGCGTCGTAGCTCAGCGCAAAGCACCTGTAAATAGTCAGCTTCCATAGTTACGTAGTTAGTGACGGCCACAACCGAATGAAAACAATAGATTCATTCGGTTGTATTTTTACGTATCGGTTATATATATATATATATATATATATATATATATATATATATATATATATATATATGCTCTTTTTATTTATTTATTTTTTATGGAGTCCTGCGCAATTTTGCACACTGACTGAATTTTTAATTCTTTCTTTTCAAATAAAAAAGTTTGTAGCGGAAACATTTTATTCGTTCTTTCAGACGAAAACACATTTTGGCGATGATGATGATGATGATGATGATGTATGGTTTGTGGGGCGCTCAACTGCGCGGTTATCAGCACCCGTACAACGTCCCAATCTATTCACAGTCCAATCTCGCCACTTGCACGAATGATGATGCAATTATGGGTACTAGACAAACACCCAGCCCCCGGGCGGAGCACATGTAGGTGCTTTAGTTGACCGAGCTGCTCATTCATTCTTCAGTGAAACCAGTCTGTAGTATATTCATTGCTTCAACTAAAGCAACAGTGAATGTAGAAACTCTTAAAACTTTTTTAATAAGTCAAAATTCGTTAACATTCTGCGTCTTTATTCTTCGTGTCTGCATATCTATTTCTCAATATATTCATCCTGGCTCAAATGGCTCTGAGCACTATGGGACTTAACATCTATGGTCATCAGTCCCCTAGAACTTAGAACTACTTAAATCTAACTAACCTAAGGACATCACACAAGACCCAGTCATCACGAGGCAGAGAAAATCCCTGACACCGCCGGGAATCGAACCCGGGAACCCGTGAGTGGGAAGCGTTCTCGCTCAGAGCCATTTGAACCATTCATCCTGGGGATGACCACTTTTTTCGTAACGAGAGACTAGTTTATCGATACCGTCACTGTAGAATGTTTGACTTCGTTGACAGAACCACAACCTCATGTCTGCTAGCACCGTGTCACCACTATCAGAGTGAAGTCGTAGTAGGTGTAAGTTTTGAAAAAAGGCGAGAACCGGATGGGGCCTAAGTCGGGATGATATGGAGGATCACAGTGAGCTGAAGCCTCTGATTGTTGGAGATATCGCAGTGCTCGTCTGTGGCATGGCAATTGTCGCGCTGAAGGAGAGTGTGCCCCATTTGTAGACAACTGGTCGAATTCGAACTCGACTCCTGCACACTGTTTGTCACGCACATCAGCATGTTACACTCTACAATTCGTAGCCCTCTACCGGCTAACGGCAGACATTGAAATAAAGGTGTATAGTGGTAGTAACGTTAGTTTCATTTAAAAAGCTTTAAGAGTTTTCACATAACAAAAAAATGGTTCAAATGGCTCTGAGCACTATGGGACTCAACTGCTGAGGTCATTAGTCCCCTAGAACTTAGAACTAGTTAAACCTAACTAACCTAAGGACATCACACATATCCATGCCCGAGGCAGGATTCGAACCCGCGACCGTAGCGGTCTTGCGGTTCCAGACTGCAGCGCCTTTAACCGCACGGCCACTTCGGCCGGCCTTCACATAACAATTTCGGATGCACTTTTTCAGGAAGCCCTCGTTCTACCGGGCTACTCTCAGACTCCGCAAGAGTTTCGCGTGCCGCTGGGAGGTCAGCCGGCGCGAGCAGGTGGCCTGCTTAGTCGTGGCACCGTAAGCCACCTCCTGGCAACGGCTGACCTCTTGGCTGGCTGAGTGCCAAAAGCTGCGCCACGCCCCATCCCCGTGGACGGCTCCCGGACGGAAAAGGACTGAAGAAAATAAGCCAGCCACTGCGACAAACCTAGACTGAATATAAAACACTCGAATAACAGGTTTAACGTCAGTCGCCTGTCTCACCATTCAAACCTGGACAGTTGAGTGAAAACATGTAGTTGACGTAGCCGCATTCCATTCGGTTGTTTCATTCGATTGAAAACAGCGACTGAACGAAAATCACAGTCAATCGACTGCATAAGTTTCTATAACTACTCAGCTGTCCCATTGCTAACCATATTGAGCACATCTCGGTTCATAGACGAGGCTAAAATCTTATACAACTTCTTGAAACTAACCACTGCCCCGTATAGCCACTGGCTCCGATAGTCGGAAGTTCCATGCAGCTTTTCGCGGATGATGCTGTAGTATACAGAGAAGTTGCAGCATTAGAAAATTGTAGCGAAATGCAGGAAGATCTGCAGCGGATAGGCACTTGGTGCAGGGAGTGGCAACTGACCCTTAACATAGACACATGTAATGTATTGCGAATACATAGAAAGAAGGATCCTTTATTGTATGATTATATGATAGCGGAACAAACACTGGTAGCAGTTACTTCTGTAAAATATCTGGGAGTATGCGTGCGGAACGATTTGAAGTGGAATGATCATATAAAATTAATTGTTGGTAAGGCGGGTACCAGGTTGAGATTCATTGGGAGAGTCCTTAGGAAATGTAGTCCATCAACGAAGGAGGTGGCTTACAAAACACTCCTTCGACCTATACTTGAGTATTGCTCATCAGTGTGAGATCCTTACCAGATCGGGTTGACGGAGGAGATAGAGAAGATCCAAAGAAGAGCGGCGCGTTTCGTCACAGGGTTATTTGGCAACCGTGATAGCGTTACGGAGATGTTTAACAAACTCAAGTGGCAGACTCTGCAAGAGAGGCGCTCTGCATCGCGGTGTAGCTTGCTCGCCAGGTTTCGAGAGGGTGCGTTTCTGGATGAGGTATCGAATATATTGCTTCCCCCTACTTATACCTCCCGAGGAGATAACGAATGTAAAATTAGAGAGATTAGAGCGCGCACGGAGGCTTTCAGACAGTCGTTCTTCCCGTGAACCATACGCGACTGGAACAGGAAAGGGAGGTAATGGCAGTGGCACGTAAAGTGCCCTCCACCACACACCGTTGGGTGGCATGCGGAGTATAAATATAGATGTAGATGTAGATGTAGCAAAGACTTGTTACCCAATAACCGAAAAGTAGCTTCACCTAAAAGTAACTTTATTCTGACCATACTATTCAATCAACATCCAAGACCAACGACTTTTTTTAGCATTTCCTTGCTTGAAAAGTCTCGCAAGTGTATGTTCTTTTAGGTATACTTGTGTTTATGCGACACAAAGTAGGGCTGCAGATTAATATCCTCGGTGAGATTTTGATTAATGCGGAATGAACAGGACATTTCCATAACTGTTAATTAGAGGGAGTGTACAGCTCGGTAAGTACATAGTCGATATTGTACATAAAAGTTGGTTCTGTTAGTTGGTTAACAACATGTTCCATAGAGTGTCTTAACGACACTCTTATCGAAATGGATGTAAAACGAGTCAGTTTACACGGTGAGTGCGCGTAATTACTGTTAACATTAATGAACATTTTATTTTTCTAGTCCTTGTCCTTCGATTAACTACACTTAAAAACACTCGGTTCTTCTTACTGGCTCTTTAACTAAAATTTCTTCCGTTGAATAAAAGGAGTTGCCCAGTAGAAATGATTTTGGGTTAGATTCAAACCGGCTCTGCTACCTATCAGAGTTTTCTGTTACTGGGCTAATGATCAAAATTTTTTTGTTCCTGCTTACTGAACTCCTCTTTATTAATAGGTAATAAATGTAATTTTTTCTGCAAGTGTTCTAGGCGTGGCTATCGCTGTTTTTTTTTAACTGTAACGGACTGTTTATGACAAATTTCATTAGCGAATACACGCACAGGATGTTTCAAAATAATCATGCCGGTTTTAAGGCTTTTAAGGCTACATTCAGCTTACAAGTATAAACGTATCAAATGAAAAATCAACAAAAACGGTTTTTCTTAGAAGCGTTCAATGTCAGCACCATTCGTCAGACATCGAGTCGATACGCGAGTTCTTCCCAGACCCCGATCACCATGTCTGGAGTAATTGTTGCAACAATGCTGTTTCTAAAGTCCGGTAGATCAGATGATGCTGTTGTTGCGGTCTTCAGTCCAGAGACTGGTTTAATGCAGCTTTCCATGCTACTCTATCCTGTGCAAGCTTCTTCATCTCCCAGTACTTACTGCAACCTACATCCTTCTGAATCTGTTTAGTGTATTCATCTCTTGGTCTCCCTCTACTATTTTGACCCTCCAATACTAAGTTGGTGATCCATTGATGCCTCAGAACATGTCAAGTTGTGCAACAAACTCCTCTTCTCCCCAATTCTGTTCAATTCCTCCTCATTAGTTATGTGACCTACCCATCTTCAGCATTCTTCTGTAGCACCACATTTCGAAAGCGTCTATTCTCTTCTTGTCCAAACTATTTATCGTCCATGTTTCACTTCCATACATGGCTACACTCCATGCAAATACTTTCAGAAACGACTTCCTGACCAATCTAACAGTCGGGTGCAACGTCGTTCAACCAGTCGCATACTGGGCTATCACATCTTGCTGACGTATTAAGTTCTATGGTTCAGCTTTTCCAATTGAAGAAAGAGCCATAGTTCTAGCGCATCAAGATAAAAATCACCAGTTACAGTTGCCTCACCGAAAAAGAAAGTACCATAAATTTTCCTCCCAGGTACGGCACAAAAAAAAAATTCAACTTAGGGGAGCCTCGTTGCAATTGTACCAAGTCATGGGGACTTGCTGACCCACAGAGGCGTACGTTATGTGTGCTCACATTTCGACTTAGTTAAAAGAGTCATCACTGAAGACGATACGGTCCAGAAAAACCTCATCATCATACGGCAACATTCCGTTTGAAAAGCTGGCACGTAAACAGTAGTTTGTTGGCTTTAGAAATTGTAACTACTATAAGGACGTACTTGTGTCTCCTTAGAAATCTCCGCATGGACGCCAATGGAACTGCTAATTGTGAATTAGTCTTCTGATGTGACTATGCGTGAGAAACGCTCATTCGTTTAATACGTTCTTCAGTCACTCTTGGTCCTTCCATACTCTTCCCTTTGCGCACTGGTATACAAAAAAAATTCTTTGTGTTGCTCTTTCGTTTGATTTATTATTTATGATTGTATGCTGAACGTAATAAATGCTACAAAACTTTTAAATCCGTATATTCATTTTGAAACACCCTGTGTTGTGATGGTGGAGTTAAAATGCCTAACGCCTTGAACAGCTGCCTACATATATTTTCTTAGTGCTCGTTTTTACGCATTCAGAACTTTTCTTTTAACTGATGAGTTACCCAGAGAATTATTACATGAAACGATGTTGGGTGAAAATATGAAAGTATGTCAGGAGGCAGATTAGTTTCTTTGTAAGTCCAGCAATTATATGAAGAGCGAAAGTACCTCAACTTAATTGTTTCAGCAGCTCAATAATATGCGTCTTCCAGTTCAAGTTTTCCATCAGTATGGACATTCAAAAATTTGGAGCATTCTACCCTGTTTACTGACTCCTGTTCATGTTCTACATCAATTGTTGGTATAACTATTTGTTATACAGAACTAAATATAGGGTGTTTTCTCAAAATTTAGGGAGCATCCATTTTCAGAGAACCACTTAATAATTCTTTGTAACTTTCTGATAGATTGAAGCTGTCTGTCGGAGCTATATTGAACCTGCGGTCTTCCCCGTTTACGGACACGTGGTCTACAGACTCAGCTATTTAAGCACGACTGACGACCCGTCCTCACAGCTTTTGGTTCAACAAGTACCTCTCTTCCTACCTTACAAACATCACAGAATTCATCCTGTATATGTTGCGGGGCTAGAACTGAAAGGCTTAAGCACTGTACACTGCTGTAGAGCGAAAATTCGTTCTGGAGACAATCCGCCAGGCAGTGGTAAGCCATGTCTCCGCAATATGCTTTCTTCCAGGAGTGCTAGTCCCGCATGGTATGTAGCAGAACTTCTGTAAAGCTTGGGAGGTAGGAAGTGAGCTAATTTAGGAAGTGAGATACTGGCGGAAGTAAACTTGTCAGGGCAAGTCGTGAGTCGCGCGTGGATAATTCAGTGGATAGAGCACTTGCCTGGAAAAAGCAGAGCTCACAAATCGACTCCAAGTCCGGCATGCAGTTTTAGATTGCCAGGATATTTCGACAATAGTATCATCTGCAAAATTTAACAATCCTGTGTGATGAACATTAAGTGGAAGGTAATGCACATACACAAGGAATAGGACTAGACACAACATTGAATCTTGTGGGACTCCCTTAGTGATTTTTTTTTCCCCCGTTGAGTACAATTTTCTCCCCTTCCGACATTGTTTGAACTATTCAGCACAATTTTACATTCTGTTTGCTATGAATGGAACTAGTCAAGCATTAAGTCATCAGTTCAATATAACTTCTGTTTTTCGAAGACATCATATGATCTACACAGTTAAACGTGTTGCAAGCGTTTTCATTATTTAAGGTTAATAATGTTTTGTGAGTGAATGCATAAATAGCATTCTCTGTGGAGGAACCCAGTTGGAGATAAAACTGTGATGTTCGAAGCAAATTGTTTCTACTTAAATGTACTCTTCAGTACATTACTATTTCCAACATTTTGGAAAAAGACGTCAGTAACAGAACTAGACAACTGTTTATCTGTTTCCTGTCGCCCTTGCTATACAAGGGTTTAACAACTACGTATTTTAAACTGCCTCGAAAAATTCTTTGTGCCATTGATGCATTACATATCTCACTAACGATATTACTTGTTATGTTAGAACAACTTACCATAATTCTGTTTGAAATTCCATCGACACCACATGAGCTTAAACTTTTATAAAATTTCCGTAATTCCATTAATTTCATTGAATGATGCTGGTGCTACTTCTAGTCGCTTAAACTTTTGTGGAATGACATTTTTAATATATTTTCTTGCTTTTCGACTGAACAATTTAATTGTACATTTTCTCTTACAACTACATCTTTTGCCGATGCAATTACATTTGCACACTGACTGGCTGTCCTGTCTCGCTATTGACAATATTCCATATTATAGTTTTAATTTTATTCAAATGGTTCAAATGGCTCTGAGCACTATGGGACTTAACTTCGGAGATCATCAGTCTCCTAGAACTTAGAACTACTAAAACCTAACTAACCTAAGGACATCACATACATCCATGCCCAAGGCAGTATCTAAATCTACATCTACATCCATACTCCGCAAGCCACCTGACGGTGAGTGGCGGAGGATACCTTGAGTACCTATATCGGTTCTCCCTTCCATTCCAGTCTCGTATTGTTCGTGGAAAGAAGGATTGTCGGTAAGCTTCTGTGTGGGCTCTAATCTCTCTGATTTTATCCTCATGGTCTCTTCGCGAGATATACGTAGGAGAGAGCAATATACTGCTTGACTCTTCGGTGAAGGTATGTTCTCGAAACTTTAACAAAAGCCCGTACCGAGCTACTGAGCGTCTCTCCTGCAGAGTCTTCCACTGGAGTTTATCTATCATCTCTGCAACGCTTTCGCGATTACTAAATGATCCTGTAACGAAGCGCGCTGCTCTCCGTTGGATTTTCTCTATCTCTTCTATCAACCCTACCTGGTACGGATCCCACACTGCTGACCAGTATTCAAGCAGTGGGTGAACAAGCGTGCCGTAACCTACTTCCTTTGTTTTAGGATTGCATTTCCTTAGGATTCTTCCAGTGAATCTCAGCCTGGCATCTGCTTTACCAACGATCAACTTTATATGATCATTCCATTTTAAATCACTTCTAATGTGTACTTCCAGATAATTTATGGATTTAACTACTTCCAGTTGCTGACCTGCTATTTTGTAGCTAAATGATAAGAGACCTATCTTTGTATGTATTCGCAGCACATTACACTTGTCTACATTGAGATTCAATTGCCATTCCCTGCACTATGCGTCAATTGGCTGCAGATCCTCCTGCATTTCAGTACAATTTTCCATTGTTACAACTTCTCGATACACCACAGCATCATCCGCAAAAAGCCTCAGTGGAATTCCGATGTCATCCACAAGGTCATTTATGTATATTGTGAATAGCAACGGTCCTATGACACTCCCCTGCGGCACACCTGAAATCACTCTTACTTCGGAAGACTTCTCTCCATTGAGAATGACGTGCTGCGGTCTGTTATCTAGGAACTCTTCAATCCAATCACACAATTGGTCTGATAGTCCATATGCTCTTACTTTGTTCATTAAACGACTGTGGGGAACTGTATCGAACGCCTTGCGGAAGTCAAGAAACACGGCCTCTACCTGTGAACCCGTGTCTATTGCCCTCTGAGTCTCGTGGACGAATAGCGCGAGCTGTGTTTCACACGACCGTCTTTTTCGAAACCCATGCTGATTCCTACAGAGTAGATTTCTAGTCTCCAGAAAAGTCATTATAGTTCCAAATTCTACGACTGATCGACATTAGAGATATAGGTCTATAGTTAGGCACATCTGTTCGACGTCCGTTCTTGAAAACGGGGATGACCTGTACCCTTTTCCAATCCTTTGAAACGCTACGCTCTTCTAGAGACCTCCGGTACACCGCTGCAAGAAGGGGGGCAAGTTGCTTCGCGTACTCTGTGTAAAATCGAACAGGTATCCCATCAGGTACAGCGGCCTTTCCTCTTTTGAGCGATTTTAATTGTTTCTCTATCCCTCTGTCGTCTATTTCGAAATCTACCATTTTGTCATCTGTGCGACAATCTAGAAAAGGAACTACAGTGCAGTCTTCCTCTGTGAAACAGCTTTGGAAAAAGACATTTAGTATTTCGGCCTTTAGTCTGTCATCCTCTGTTTCAGTACCATTTTGGTCACAAAGGGTCTGGACATTTTGTTTTGATCCACGTACCGCTTTGACATAAGACCAAAATTTCTTAAGATTTTCTGCCAAGTCAGTACATAGAACTTTACTTTAGAATTCATTGAACGCCTCTCGCATAGCCCTCCTCACACTACATTTCGCTTCGCGTAATTTTTGTTTGTCTGCAAGGCTTTGGCTATGTTTATGTTTGCTGTGAAGTTCCCTTTGCTTCCGCAGCAGTTTTCTAACTCGGCTGTTGTCCCACGGTGGCTCTTTTCCATCTCTTACGATCTTGCTTGGCACATACTCATCTAACGCATATTGTACGATGGTTTTGAACTTTGTCCGCTGATCCTCAACACTATCTGTACTTGAGACAAAACTTTTGTGTTGAGCCGTCAGGTACTCTGTAATCTGCTTTTTGTCACTTTTGCTAAACAGAAAAATCTTCATACCTTTTTTAATATTTCTATTTACGACTGCAATCATCGATGCAGTAACCGCTTTATGATCGCTGATTCCCTGTTCTGCGTTAACTGTTTCAAATAGTTCCGGTCTGTTTGTCACCAGAAGGTCTAATACGTTATCGCCGCGAGTCGGTTCTCTGTTTAACTGCTCAAGGTAGTTTTCAGATAAAGCACTTTAAAAAATTTCACTGGATTCTTTGTCCCTGCCACTCGTTATGAACGTTTGAGTCTCCCAGTCTATATCCGGCAAATAAAAATCTCCACCCAGAACTATAACATGGTGGGGAAATCTAATCGAAATATTTTCCAAATTATCCATCAGGTGGTTAGCCACAGCAGCTGCTGAGCCAGGGGCCTATAGAGACATCCAATTACCATGTCTGAGCCTGCTTTAACCGTGAGCTTCACCCAAATCATTTCACATTTCGGATCTCCGTCAATTTCCTTCGATACTATTGCACTTATTATCGCTATAAACACGCCTCCCCCTTCACTGTCCAGCCTGTCTCTGCGGTATACATTCCAATCTGAGTTTAGGATTTCATTACTGCTTACGTCTGGTTTCAGCCATTTTTCTGTCCCTAGTACTATATGGGAATTGTGACTGTTTATTAATGAGAGCAGTTCTGGGACCTTTCTATAGACGCTCCTGGAGTTTACTATTAGCACATTAATTCTGTTATGCCCTGTTGCATTTTGCCTACTCCTACCTTGCCGCGTCTCAGGAGGCGTCTTGTCGGGCCTAGGGAGGGAATTCTCTTACCTAAAAAACCCACATATGCACTCCACACGTACTCCGCTACCCTTGTATCCGCTTCCGGCCTGTAGTGCACGCCTGACCTATTCAGGGGGACCCTACATTTCTCCACCCGATAGCAGAGGTCGAGAAATTTGCATCCCAGATCTCCGCAGAATCGTCTGAGCCTCTGGTTTAAGCCATCTACTCGGCTCCAAACCAGAGGACCGCGATCGGTTCTGGGAACGATACTACAAATAGTTAGCTCAGATTCCACCCCGCGAGCGAGGCTTTCCGCCTTCAACAAATCCGCCAACCGCCTGTACGAACTGAGGATGACCTCTGAATCCAGACGGCAGGAGTCATTGGTGCCGACATGAGCAACAATTTGCAGTCGGGTGCACCCAGTGCTCTGTATCGCCGCCACCAGGGCCTCCTCCACATCTCGGATGAGACACCCCCCCACCCCCCGGCAAGCAGATAGAGTGAACACTGGCCTTCTTCCCCGACCTTTCCGCTATTTCCCTAAGGTGCTCTATCACCTGCCTAACGTTGGAGCTCCCAATAACTAATAAACCCCTCCCCCCGTGCGCCTGCTCGGACCTTGCTGAAGGAGCGGCCACATGTCCACTCACAGGCAGAGCGGGCGATGCCACACGGCCAGCCTCCACATTGACCCTCCGCCTCGTGCGCCGCGAACGCCGCTGAACCCGTTACTCCCCTTGGGGAGAGGGTGGCCCAACCGCGCCCGGTACCCGCGAAGATGTCTCGACAGCAGGGACAGTGGGTGAAGCATGTAACACCTGGGATATACCATGCGACGCACCAGACTCCCCACTGCCGCTACACTCCGAGGCAGCAGCCTGAAGACGGCTGACCGCAGTCATCAACACGTTCAGCTGTTCGCGAACAGTGGCCAGCTCCTCCTGCGTCCGTACACAGCAGTCACACATCATATCCATCCTAAGAAATCAATTTACTGTAGAGAGTTAATCAACTTTTAACTAGACTGCTAATTCACTAAAGGCGGCTGATTGTTGACTAAACTGTGGTTGCTAGACGCTTCTTGTAGAAAACAATGAAAATAGCACTACCTGTCTCTGGACTGTATTGAAAACAAACACTAGCGTTACTGGCACTATGGCTGACAAAGGGACTCTCTCTGACTGTACTCAAAACAAACACGAAATCTATGGAACACTATTACTAGCACTCGACAATTAAAGCTTCCTAAAAGCAGTATTCGAACCTGCGACCGTAGCGGTCGCTCGGTTCCAGACTATAGCACCTAGAACCGCTCGGCTACTCCGGCCGGCTTTAATCTTATTACGTGCATTATTAATTTCTTTCAGGATGTTCATACTTCTTGAGATTTTAGTGACTTCTTTTAAAATATTACTGTACTTTTGTGATACACAAGTAACATAAGATCTTGTCTTAGTTTGATTTGTCTAGATATTTCCCTCTTCCCCTTACACGAGATTTTAATTGTCTTAATTGTCTATGGATTACTTTTTTTAAATCCGTTTTGTGGCTTACTTTTCAGGAAAAAAACATCCAAATGATGACACAAATTTACTGTGAATATTTTGAATCTGACGGTAGCGTGAGGAATTTCACATTCTCTTTCTATACGTCCTTCGTCACACACCACCTGTTTAACTTATTGTTAAAGCACTCTACCCTCCTCCATTAATAAGCCTCCCCGGTTTGTGAGAACATGCCTCATAGCTGTGAATGCTACAATATTTATTTCCATTAACTGTGCATTATAATCAGATAATCCATTAACACGTGGGTACACATTAATTGTTCCAGTCTCAGCACTGCCTATGTAAATATTACCAGTCTTGGTTCTGCTATCTTGCTGTACGACAATTGAAAAATGGAAATTTTGTGTTAATTTATTGCAATATGTTTTCCCACT
This sequence comes from Schistocerca americana, assembly GCF_021461395.2. Classification (NCBI taxonomy): domain Eukaryota; kingdom Metazoa; phylum Arthropoda; class Insecta; order Orthoptera; family Acrididae; genus Schistocerca; species Schistocerca americana. Next base: position 955,909,706 of record NC_060121.1, on the reverse strand, counting down.
GATGGCAACCGAAGATCGTAGTATTATCTTACTGAAACGCGCAATTAAAGATTTGTGTGACCTAACAGATACGCCGGCCGAAGTGGCCGTGCGGTTAAAGGCGCTGCAGTCTGGAACCGCAAGACCGCTACGGTCGCAGGTTCGAATCCTGCCTCGGGCATGGATGTTTGTGATGTCCTTAGGTTAGTTAGGTTTAACTAGTTCTAAGTTCTAGGGGACTAATGACCTCAGCAGTTGAGTCCCATAGTGCTCAGAGCCATTTTGAACCTAACAGATACGATTTGCATTCTACATTGCTTTGTACACTGATTATGGAATGTTTTGGAGGAGAATAATGTTGTTTGTGTCCGATAGCCTAAATTAACCGTTAGTGACATTATAATGATTATAGGGGATAACTTTTCCGTAGATTAACCAAACACACTTGTGTAGTGTTACGTAAGAGAGTGTGTTACGTTTCAGCACACATGGCTGAGGTGATCTCATGGTGCTTCCAGGAAACGTGACAGGCAATTAGAAGTTACAACCGACGCGGACGGTAACTCATCCTGTCTGCAGCAGGCAACGTCAGCAGAACAGGTTGCACCCCACGCCATGCCTGTGCGTACCAGCGAGGTACGGCATGACACCAAGTGCGGACGAAATAATACGCTCAGAGTCCGTCGCGAACTTCAGGGAAGGGGAAACGTGTGAGCGCAGAGAACAAGACTCCCGTTATAAGATTAGACCTCTCTACCTCCAACTGTTTACCGAAATGTGACGGCAAAGTATTTAAGAGACATGCGATGTACGACTGGTGCGTACGCCGTTACGTCTGCCTTCAGAAGAATCGGTTTTGCTATTTACGACCGTGCGCGGCATAATTACTTGCACCAGTACGTAGACGGCATTAATTCTCGGGGCAAGGAAAAAAAAACCTATCTGATTGCAACATACGAGTAATTTACTGTCATTAGACTTACAGCCGCATACATGGTGTAATATGTCTTCTTTCAAGAATCAAAAATGAGTGAAGCATTATAAAACAGTATACTCTCCCAGTAGTACTGGGAGATGAAGAAGCTTGCACAGGATAGAGTAGCATGGAGAGCTGCATCAAACCAGTCTCAAGACTGAAGACCACAACAACAACAAGAACACACACTACTGGCCATTAAGGCCATTAAAATTGCTACACCACGAAAATAACGTGCTACAGACGCGAAATTTAACCGACAGGAAGAAGATGTTACGATATGCAAATGATTACCTTTTCAGACCATTCACACAAGGGTGGCGTCGCTGGCGCCACCTAAAACGTGCTGACATAAGGAAAGTTTCCAACCGATTGCTCATACACAAACAGCAGTTGGCCGGCTATACCTGGTGAAACGTTGTTGTGATGCCTCGTGTAAGGAGGAGAAATGCGTACCATCACGTTTCCGACTTTGATAAAGGGCGGATTGTAGCCTATCGCAATTACGGTTTATCGTATCGCGACATTGCTGCTAACGTTGGTCGAGATCCAATGACTGTTAGCAAAATATGGAATCGGTGGGTTCACGAGTGTAATACGGAACGCCGTCCTGGATCCCAACGGCCTCGTATCACTAGCAGCGAGATGACAGGCATCTTATCCGCATGGCTGTAACGGATGGTGCAGCCACGTCTGGCTGTAACGGATCGTGCAACCACGTCTCGATCCCTGAGTCAACAGATGGGGACGTTTGCAATACAACAACCATCTGCACGAACAGTTCTACGACGTTTGCAGCAGCATGGACTATCAGCTCGGAGACAATGGCTCCAGTTACCCTTGACGCTGCATCGCAGACAGGAGCGCCTGCGATGGTGTACTCAACGGCGGACCTGGGTGCACGAAAGGCAAAACGTCATTTTTCGGATGAATCCAGGTTCTGTTTACAGCATCATGATGGTCGCATCCGTGTTCGGCGACATCGCGGTGAACGCACATTGGAAGCGTGTATTCGTCATCGCCATACTGGCGTATCTCCCGGCGTGATGGTATGGGGTGCCATTGTTCGCATTGACGGCACTTTGAACAGTGGAGGTTACATTTTAGATGTGTTACGACCCGTGGCTCTACCCTTCATTCGATCCCTGCGAAGCCCTACTTCTCAGCAGGATAATGCACGACCGTATGTTGCAGGTCCCGTACGGGCCTTTCTAGATACAGAAAATGTTCGACAGCTGCCCTGGCCAACACATTCTCCAGATCTCTCACCAGTTGAAAACGTCTGGTCAATGGTGGCCGTGCAACTGATTCGTTCTGTCCAGATTTTGCATGATTACAATCCTAAGATCCCTAGGCATGACCTAGTATTACAGGCAAAGTTTTAACATTTGCATTCTTTTACAGAACATTATTTTTAAAATTACATCCATAGATCAATTACAAGTTGACATAAATAATGAATAAACGTAGACAAGGTTTTTGACCGTCAAACTACAAGCCTCCTATGTGGCAAGAGTCAGTCGGTGACTGTCATGCAAAGTGTTCGCATCTAATGTGCTGGACGAGGCAACAATAGCAGCAAGATTAGATAACATAGCCTCGGACGTGGAAGTAAATTGGTGTCATTATTCATGCCAGTCATTGTTTAGCTGTGAATTACGATCTGACGCCAGGAAGAGAATTTTCAAAGCCTGTTAGACAGCAAGCGCCATGGAAACTTTTGCCCGTGGACACTTTTGCCACCTTTATCAGTAGCGACAGGAAATCACCAGTCACCACCTACTTCTTAATTAATCAGTTGGGTACTGTATAACTGCATGGTCCAGTTATTTGGTTTCATATCCAAATTGTAATGCTGTTTTGTTTAAACGTTGTCTCGAAGATCCAAAATTAAATCCTAGCCATTTGCATGTGCAGGGTTATTTCCCATGTGCTGCAGTGTTTCCGAATATGCTATTTTATTCACCTGAAAAGTAATTGTTTCTTTAATTACATTTATTAAACTTTTTGGACTGGTAAATTTCATTATTTTTCAGGAAGCATTCTTTTTTAAGTACTCCACGTATTTTTTTTTATTTAAAGGGATTGTTAAAGTTTCACCAAAGCACAATCAGAAAGAGGATCTACAGTGTTTTGTTTAAATGTTCTTATTGAGACCCCAGCAGAATGTTAAAGTTACGTGAATAAAGGTGACATCACTCAGGATGTTTTAGTTCTGTAAGTAACAGTGTTTTTACAGAATAGTTTCTGGTTCCCCATGGTAACTGTTGAGCCAGTTTTGCCGTATAGATGACAATAACAGCATTAAAGAATTGCATATTTCATTATTAATGCCGGCCGCTGTGGCCAAGCGGTTCTAGGCGCTTCAGTCTGGAACTGCGCTGCTGCTACGGTCGCAGGTTCGAATCCCGCTACGGGCATGGATGTGTGTGATGTCCTTAGGTTAGTTAGGTTTAAGTAGTTCTAAGTCTAGGGGACTGATGACCTCAGCAGTTAAGTCCCAAAGTGCTCAGAGCCATTTCAACCATTTTTTTTTCATTCTTAATACTCGTGTGTGCTACAGTAAGTAAATGGTACCACTGTACAAACAGTAACAGACCTAGGGATCGCCTGTTTCATTTGAGCTACATAGTATATAGAGGTGAACGCTCCTCGAGAAAACAAATAGTAAGCAGAACAGAGAATATAATTACCTGAAAACCACTTCAATGACAGTGCTTTCCAATGATTAAGCTGATAATAAAACGTCTTGTGCAGGTTTGTAGTGATCCACCATTAATGATTTACTTGTAATGATTTTTACCGTCCTACTTTGATGTACAGACATAAAATGTTGTTGAAAACCAGTTGTCGCCAATATGTTTAATATCACTTCTGTATCGTTCGTACCAAAACATTCTTACATTGCTTGTTAAATTGCACTACTTCGTTGTACTTATTTGCAAACCAGAAATTCAGTATCAAGTAAAGTCAATCCCAACAGTTAACTTTGCTTGTGAACGGTGCTAGTACTTTGTCTGATTAGGTTGGTGACCGTTTCCTTTTACGCAATTGCAGTTTACTTTAGTACTAATAGAACCTTGGTTCGATTCCTGTTTGTTCTGCTATTATTTTTTCCAGCAAATATCCTTAAAGAAACGAAAAATGGTCTGACACCTTAACCATCACACACAGTCGCTGTCAAATAAAAACTTTTTCACAGGAGTAACATTATCAGTTTATTTCTGAGGTTTTTTTCGTCTTTAAATTGATGGAAATACGAGGGTTAATAAGAGAAGTAATTCAATAAGGAATAATAACAAGGTGGGCAAAAAAAATCCACAAACTACCTGGGTTACTAAAGAATTCAAATTTTAGGCCTCATTGTATGGAAATCCTTCGGACAAAGACTGCTGCGGATTCGTCACCAGTCAGCTGACCGCACTATGCTTGTTTACCGCGCGGCGCGGGACAGAATGCTAGCAGGGACAGTTACCCTCGTTATCTGTTCAGCATATCGTAGTTCTGAACTTCTAAGCGGCAACGGTACGTATGCATCCATGGACAATTATGTTATCCTCGTTATCTGTTCGTCTTACCGTAGTTCTGAACTTCGAGGATTGGGGGTTTCCAGAAGAAACGTATGTCAGTCGAAAGGAGTTGTTCTCCATCATTAATCTATTCCGAACTTCGAGCGTACTTGTAGTGAATTCTTATGGAATAAGAGTAGGATACAACAGGTTTCTGAAATAATGCGGTGGTCTTCTGTAAGCAGTATATGCCTTGAGCAGTAATTAATTTATAGCAAATCTCTTTCTGTTATACAGTAATATCTATTTGTTTGTCTTACAACTTTTTAGTTGCGTGCCTGTGAGATACGACGGCCGGTGGGAAACGACCGAAGCTGACTTGTGATTTGTGTAACTGTTGCAAAACAGATGTATTATTTATCGACGCATTATTCGAAGTAGGCAGGGTTTTTTTTTTTTTTTTTTTTTTTTTTTTTTTGACAATGCATATTGATAAGAGTGGCTATCGTCGAGCGATTTTTGGAGATGAAGAACGAAATAGCTTTTGTTGTTGTCGAAGAACTGTATCATCTGTATCATGGAGAGGAAGCAAAAGGTGATTCAGTGGAAGATGTCGAGACTCGTCAATCTGAACTCTGTCGTAAAATTTTGGAAAATTCCACCTTGCAGTCAAGCCATTCTTCATCAGCTCGAAGTAAGTATTATGAATCGGTAACTAAAGGATCGAACTACAAACCTATACCACGTGAAGTAAAAGTAAAAGCGATAGCGTTAGCCGTGAGGCATCCAAAATGGTATGAGCAGACATTGTAAAACAATGCAGCTAAAGGCCCTGAAAAGGAAGAAGGATTTGACATTGTGGAAAAGTATATATCCAAAGGAAGGAAAGATACGACATACACCAGTCGATAAATAAATGGAGATTCAATCGATCTGTTGAATCTCGTCGCCGTGACGAGAACGTGACAAAGAGGATACTCTAGCAGTGGCCTGCACCTACAGCTCTTCATTATCAGACCAACAAGGGTTCTACGTCTGTAGTATCATTATCTTGCCCAAAAAATTACAAATCGGAACATAATGTTCGTCTACGGAACGTCACAAAATACGTCTCACACAAGGAGGTAGAAGATATCGAAGATGTATGGAAATTGGCAGCACTTTTCAGCACGCAGACAGCGTCACTTATTACCGGTTAATCGTGATTACGGATTAACACCGACCAAACGGATTTAGAGAATCTGACGAACATTCGACGCCCGTTATAGTATAAGGGAAAAAACGAACGCGGTTGGTGGTATACACAAAATAAGGCTCTCTTCAAGAATCAGTAAGGTTGTTCTCTACGTGTGCAGAGTTCAGAAAGTGTCGGAAGCGCGTTCCCTTTCACACGCACAGGAAACGTCACATGTCCATCACCTGTGTCAGAAATGGACGTTACTGATAACCGAGCGTGCGCAGACTGTTCAGGAAGAGGCCGTCCAGCAGAGCGTGGAACTACTGGCTAGCTGAAGGCGTTGTGTAACGGATGAAGCGGACTTGTCGAGGGTTATAAGAAGATAATTAACTGCGTCTTGTTTCAATGGAAATTTAAACTGTGGAGTTCTCATATGTGTCCTTATGCTCTTTAACCTTAGACTGTGAACCTGTACGGTGCACAGAGGTAATAGTGGACGGTGACGGCGCAGAGACAGATTACTATGTTTGTTGTCCAATCCAGTGATTGGATTTAGGAGTCTTCTGAAAGTAATCAGATGGCTACACTGCATGCAGTGGTGATATAGAAAAGTGAGTATTTTAACCCTGTCTCGTGGGTCAAATAAGGGCTCGCGACCCTGATTTAACTTGACAGCACGTTTGTACCAGTGAATAGCAATTATCCAGGTCCGCCAACACACGTTTCAGAGGGAGTCTATGGAGCAAGACGACGCGTGATTTGTCTCGCGCTCTGTGAGGGACTTCACCAGAGGTTACAGAAGCGCCGATACAACGGACGAAGGCGAATATTTTACCACGCCATGCCGTCTGAATGTGAGGAGGGCGTGAGGGGGAAACTGCGAACGCGTCGCATTTAGATGGTTATTCTGATATCCCTGGGCTAGCAGGACAGAGAGTATAAGGTTAAATTTGTGGAAAGGGGCCAAAATGAGTTACTGTCAGTTGCACTCAACATGTAAACTTTATTTGTTAAAGTACACAATCACACAAGCAAGAATCAAAACCTCTCAAGGTCTTAACGAAAGACTTCCTTTGATTTGATTTAGATCGGCTGAAGGCCACATCGAAAATTCAAGGCACAAGGCCTAAGCAAGGAATTGAGGTACAGGAGTTCTTCTTGAAGTTTCACTTCTTTAGAAAAAATCTTTCATCTTCAAAATAAATAGGCTGAAAGCCTTAGCTTAAATTTTTCCCATAGAACTCGGCTGAAGGCCACACATTAATCAAGAACAGTGCTACAGCTTAAGGCCGAGACAAAGATTTGCAGTGTTTAATCTAAATAGGCTGAAAACTCGGGCCGGCCGCTGTGGCCGAGCGGTTCTAGACACTTCAGTCCGGAACTGCGCGACTGCTACGGTAGCTGAGTCGAATCCTGCCACGGGCATGGATGTGTGTGATGTCCTTAGGTTAGTTAGGTTTAAGTAGTTCTAAGTTCTAAGGGACTGATGACCTCAGATATTAAGTCCCATAGTGCTCAGAGCCATTGTTTTAAAAACCTGGCTAAGGCCGCATATCAGCTTGAAACAAATTTACAGCTTAAGGCCTAGACACAAGAAATTTTCAATTTTAATCTTGAATGGCTGAAACTCGGCTGAAGGTACATACCAAACAAGAAAGATTTTTTTTATGGCTTAAGGCCTAAGAAGAAGCCTTGCAATATTAATAAGCTAAAACTCGGCTAAAGGCCACACAGAGTACTGAAGACTAAAAAAGAAATCAGTATGTAAAACACAAGGAGCGGCGCTCAGAAGGTTCCGAGGGTCAGCCTGGGAAAGTAACACTAATCCAGGCAGCCAGACCGACAACCTCTTAACCGGAAGGCAACTCAACGGAAAGGCAGCTGACGAACCAACCAACAAGGTCAGTTCTGCTCCACCCAACCAGCAAAACGATAGCAAGATGTCAATAGAACAACGTTCTGGGTACTGGTGCCCAATCCAGCGAAGTCAGGATAAACGCCCAAAACCACCAACAACACCTCGTCTGTCGAACTACACGCCGTGCTGGACAGCATCAACACGATGGGGAAAATACGCTAGCCGAAAACTATGTCAATGACCAGGGCAGGTCACAGGAATGTCAACAGCTACGTTGCAGAAGATACAAATTAAGTTAAACACCACACAGGAAGACGGCTGCAATTCTAGCCAACTTCATGCACACACATTGTTGCTCTCAGGAAGCTCCCAGAAAGCGACAACCAGGATCAAATGAAGAGATGTGATAGCAGTTGAAGCTTTTTAGTAGGTTAAGTGAGCACTCAACTTTAGTGTCCAGGATCGGTGGGCGACGAACTTCGTAACCCTCGCAAGAAGCGTCTCACAACTCAAACCACACATGCACGCCGACAGCGGCTCCGGCCTTACCACGCACCACGGAGACTTCCTCGCTGCTCTGCCCCCACCGACCGACTGCCACCACCCGGAAACGGTCAGAGGACCAAACAGACGTCAGCTGATGGGACGACCGACCGAACGACTAACCAACGGCCGTTCCTGCTCCATTCTTCATCAGTTGGACAGTACATGTGTGTCGCCAGCGGTCGGCAAGTACTGACTGTCCGCACCGCACTGGTGCTCCGTGCACGACGTTCCTTCGTCGCCGACCGCTGCTCCGTCTCCAACTGCACTGCTGGTCCGTCTCCAACTAATTTCCAGACACTCGACGGCCCGGAAATACTATCGGTCGTTCGAGAGATGGTACGACAGTGCACTATCGATACACGCTGCTGGTACCACTCACGGGCAAGTAAGGCAGGAAGATGCCAGTAAATGGAATAAGGAAACGAGGTGGCAGTACCGTAATAGAAGATGACAAACAATAAATGGCATGAACACGAGCCGTGCATGGCTCAATGCAGTCGCACTGCATACGACATTATTTCCTACTTCATATTTCTCAACAACATAGAACACAATCAAAACAAATTTTCAGTATTATTTGATTATTTTTTTCCATGGTGAAGACATAAATAATGTTTATCTGGTACAAACTCGCGGCATTTGGACAGACCGGGATAATTTCACAGATTTTCGCACTCAGGTCGCCACGTAATCATCACTTATGTAGTTTCATTATCGAAAAAATCTCTCATGCATTCGTTGTGTTGAGAATGTTGTATGCGAATGTTACTATTAATTCAGCCCAGACATCCACGATAGCAGAAAATCGGTATTGTTCATTAAAGTTGGCAACTGTACGTTAAGATTATTAAGCAATCAGTAGCTCCAACAAGGTGGCACTCGTACGGACATGTGGCAATACGATGTGAAATAATCATTTCCGAAGAGCACGTTATATAGTACTTAAATATGGTACAGTTTGACGCGTGGCACTTGATGTCCTAGATCTAATACAATGAAATCGAAATTACTTTGCTGTCTCTAAGCAGTCTATGGTATCGCTATCACTGATAGTAATAATGCAGAATATCTTGGTTGTAGTAATACGCTGCAATTAGCAACTGCTAAGTCTGAAGGTAATGTTGCAAAGAATTATACTGTGCTCGTTGCAGGCACTGAACAGAACTGTCCAACTACTGGATCCAAAATGTCTGAGTGTCTGTGGCATGTCGACTTTTGTGCCCGTCGGTGGAAGAATTTCCATGTCCGCCAGTTCGAGACGGAAGCAAAATAGTCTATGCAGGCAGCACACTCTGTGGCAACAGTCCACATTATCGGTGGTTGAGTACAACGTGCAGATACAAGTTGCGCGGAAGCAGAAAATGCTCCGAATTTGTGAGGGCCGTCTGGCGGTTGCTACTAGGAGCTGAGAGGCGGCAGCAGAGTGGTGGCGACCTCTCGCGATATCTCCACGTCTACACCTGTCACATAACAGCCCATTCCGTCGGAGAGGAAACTAAGAATGCCATCTGGTTTCATTAGCGTCCTGCTTCCTTGCTTCCCTGCGTGTCTTTCTGGTATGTGCGTATATGTTGCACCCCCAGCAATTGTCCACAGCATTATGGGAAACGCAAAATCACGGTGAAGCGGCCACCGGTCGAGCGTACGCCATTTTGATCTCTGTAGACTGTTCTGAGACGTCCACTTCCATCCATTGGTCATAGTCAGGATGCAGCTGGGGACCGCTGTTGGAGGTACTGGTGGGGGTGGGTGCCGTCTGCTTTGCTCAGACGGCCGACTGCATACAGGTCTTCTAATTCTGTAAAACATAACAGCCTAGGAGTTTTGCCTGTATGTCGGTGCACACAGTGTGGCCTTATTTGACTTGTAAGGTGCGTCGAGACGTCATGTGCGAGAATTTTTATCCGCAGTTGCTTGAGGACGTAAGCACCTCCACAACGTCCGAGGCCAATCCAGCAAGTCAGGTAACCATGACACTACATCAAAGGCTTCAGCAGAAATAACATTTTAATGTCTAACCTTACACTTGCTGAGCAGTGAATGTTCGCCACATAAGCGAGAAACGAGAAACCATGTAAATATTGAAATTTATATGTGACATTGCGCTGTAATTTTTGTATCCTGCCTGGACAGGCGGTGCGTATGTCTGCTCCTGTGAACTGCTTCTGTAATACAGGCCGAGAGTGAAGGAAGCTAGTAGGAGCAGGAGAGGTGAAGCACTTCCGTAATGTAGGTAACAAATACATATCAAATACATACATAACTTTGGCTAGGATGAGCACGTAGGTGTGAAGTCGAAGTCCATGTCTAATCCTGTGGAGTTAGGATGACTGCTCTGTATAATCTCAAAACTGACAAATACTCGTTGCTGTCCAAACTTTAACTGAACGTAACTAATACAAAGTGTCAATAGCAAGCTAGCCCACTCGGTAGTAGACGCGATATTTCCAGGGCGTCTGTTCTTGATGAAATGGGCTGGAAATCCAGACGGCACTCCCTGAGCTCCACAGCGTCGGCCAGAGGGCGCTGTGGTCGGCGTAGTTAGTCTTCTCTCTTAGTGCCAACTTACGAGAGCGTGCACCTCCGTTGTGGCATCGTAACTACCGATGCCACAGTAATCATATCTGGTACCCGTGTCGTTTACTCATACTTGTACACTGAAATGAACAACGAACCCCATGGAGTTTCTCTGCAGGAGGATGGACATCGCATTGAGTGGCTCTGTACTGGAAGAGGAAGATCACGGCACTGTCTTTATTTTACGGCTAAACCAGTTTCGTCATGTGCGGCTTGAAAATCCCTGTGTATCTTTCAGTGAGTCAACAGACCGCAGGATGAAACTGTGCTGTTCAGAGTGTGAAATGCAGTTGGTTTAAATTCCCGAGAAGACAATTGCGTGCCTTTGTTAGCTAGTCAGGTAGTTGATTACATGTTCCATAGACCATTCGAGCGATTCTTTTATAAAAATGACGTGGAATAAGTCACTTTATAGGATACGTATATATGATTTTTTGTCAACGTTAATAAACCAATTATTTTAGCCCCATTCTTGCAGCTACATTTAAAAACAAGGGTCTTCTTACATGCTACCCGTTTTTAAACAGAAATTCGTCCGTAGAATAGAAGGAGATGTCCTGCAAAACATATTTCGGCAAAAGTTCGGGAGAGAAAATCTTTGACAAAGCCTGAATAGCCTTTATTGAAGGCATCGATGACATCTGTGCCACAAACGAAAATTTGGAAAAAATTTCCGAGAAACGGTCTTTCAAAATCATTATCAGGTGTGAGGAGGGTTTTGCTGCCTGCGGCCATGGAAAATACGTCGAGGCGGAGATGTCTGTTATTTTTTACATAAGCAGCATTTATCCAGCATCATTTCAACGTCTTTATCGATAATCTTCCAATAGCAATGCTCTCTGGCAGTGCATTTAGTACGAACTATGCGCCAACGGTAGTGGTGCAGCATTTGTTGTACCTTTGGTTGAAGCACTGCAGGAATAACCACTCGAGTCTTGACCAATTCTGAATGAACCAGGATGACACCTTTGTACACTGTAACTGCATGTCTCATATTTCAATAAAATATAATCTCTGGTTGATAAAGTCATGTTCTATCTTTAGGCTACTCCGTTTGAACATACAAAATGCGATCTTTGGGCACACGTCTGGCAACTAAATTTGAGTTTACTGGGATATTTTCCAAAGTGACTACTGATATCTACTGCAAAACAAACATCCGCAGGTGAGTTGAACTTATGGTTTTGTCCTAGTATCAGGCATGAAAGCAATTCTGCGTGCGCACGTTGACCTGACTATAACTTCATAGTTGTAATTCGGCAGAAAAACGCGCAGCGTTGCAAACGTTGAGCTGTCCGGGTAGTAACAGTATTGTTCGATTTAAAGATAGCAACTAAAGGTTTCTGGTCTGTGAGGAAGGCAAATTTAATAGCAAAACTGTAATAATGAAATTACTTGCCTGCAAATACAATGGCGAGAGCCTCCTTTTCGATCTGACTGTAATTTCTTTGTGCCACTGTGAAAGTCTTTGAAGCGAACGTAATTGGTCTTTCAGATCCATGATGTCGATACGACCAAACGGCTTCTATACCGTGGCCTGGATCAGGCGCAGCAGGTGTTAGCAGTTTGCTCAGATTATACGTCGTAAGACATTTGGCGTAAAACAAACATCTTTTCAGTTTGTTAAACGCGCGTTGGATACACTGCTCGAGTTTCATTTGGTGCCTTTTCCTAACAACTTATGCATTGGTTCACTGAATGAAGCTCCATGAGGGAGAAACTTCCCATAATAATGGTTTGTCCTAATGTGGAACTTCATTGCTTGACGTCCTGGGGAACCGGAAAGTTTATAATGACATCAGTATGTTACCACATCGGCTTGATGTCGTGTGTGGACATTATGTGACCCAACTATTACACTTAATCTTTGTTGCAATTCAGTTTTTCGCTTGTAGAATTTTGAAAATAGTTTCCTAATTCTGTAAAAGTTCCTCTGGTATTGTGCCGGGGACAATAAAGTCGCGAAGGTAGTTCTCACTGTTCCGGTCTTTCTGAAGTAATAATTATAAATACGAATGGAACAAATACGGTGTGGTCGCTTTTCTGAGGAATAACCTTTTGTAACAGTAGAGATCAAATAGATTATTTATCAAATAGAAATCTCTACGTGTCTTCGCCCAAAGGGATTGGCAAAAACGCTTCTTTAACATTCAAGCAGCCGAAGAACATATCACCAGCTAATTTTGACGTTTTTCCGGCTTGGTTCAGGACATGAGCAATAATAGATGGTAATAGAACGTCCATTGTTTATGGACTTCGCAAAAGTCTAGATATTGATGTCTGATTCTTGGTGGGACGATCTTTAGGCTAATGACAGGGATTTATCGTAGTTGTGAGTTTCGTACAGAACAAATATAGTGCCTAACTTTTCTGCCATCTCCTGTGTATCAAGTCATCTGAATTCCCAGAAACATTAAGTAAATTTCGTCCTAGTTTCTGCGACCAGAAAAATTCCGCAACAGATAGTTAACCTCTACTGATCAGGGATTGGACTTCATTAACTGTCTCTAAGGAACTTTTCCTTACAAGGTGCGTGTTGTTGGTGATCACAGGAGGAAGGGTGTCGTGCTGGTATCCACACTGAGAGAAAAATGGAAATCAACGTTCGGAATCATTCGCCGGGTGGCCCCTACACTGAGAGAGAGTTTTACTAACTAAATAGATGAACAGGACACATTTACTTATAAAGGGAGCAAACTGCTGAACTTCAACATGTAACACTTATAAAAATTCTAACACTGTGGTTCCGTAATGACAAATCGTGTTAATCACAATTACACTCCTGGAAATTGAAATAAGAACACCGTGAATTCATTGTCCCAGGAAGGGGAAACTTTATTGACACATTCCTGGGGTCAGATACATCACATGATCACACTGACAGAACCACAGGCACATAGACACAGGCAACAGAGCATGCACAATGTCGGCACTAGTACAGTGTATATCCACCTTTCGCAGCAATGCAGGCTGCTATTCTCCCATGGAGACGATCGTAGAGATGCTGGATGTAGTCCTGTGGAACGGCTTGCCATGCCATTTCCACCTGGCGCCTCAGTTGGACCAGCGTTCGTGCTGGACGTGCAGACCGCGTGAGACGACGCTTCATCCATGTCCCAAACATGCTCAATGGGGGACAGATCCGGAGATCTTGCTGGCCAGGGTAGTTGACTTACACCTTCTAGAGCACGTTGGGTGGCACGGGATACATGCAGACGTGCATTGTCCTGTTGGAACAGCAAGTTCCCTTGCCGGTCTAGGAATGGTAGAACGATGGGCTCGATGACGGTTTGGATGTACCGTGCACTATTCAGTGTCCCCTCGACGATCACCAGTGGTGTACGGCCAGTGTGGGAGATCGCTCCCCACACCATGATGCCGGGTGTTGGCCCTGTGTGCCTCGGTCGTATGCAGTCCTGATTGTGGCGCTCACCTGCACGGCGCCAAACACGCATACGACCATCATTGGCACCAAGGCAGAAGCGACTCTCATCGCTGAAGACGACACGTCTCCATTCGTCCCTCCATTCACGCCTGTCGCGACACCACTGGAGGCGGGCTGCACGATGTTGGGGCGTGAGCGGAAGACGGCCTAACGGTGTGCGGGACCGTAGCCCAGCTTCATGGAGACGGTTGCGAATGGTCCTCGCCGATACCCCAGGAGCAACAGTGTCCCTAATTTGCTGGGAAGTGGCGGTGCGGTCCCCTACGGCACTGCGTAGGATCCAACGGTCTTGGCGTGCATCCGTGCGTCGCTGCGGTCCGGTCCCAGGTCGACGGGCACGTGCACCTTTCGCCGACCACTGGCGACAACATCGATGTACTGTGGAGACCTCACGCCCCACGTGTTGAGCAATTCGGCGGTACGTCCACCCGGCCTCCCGCATGCCCACTATACGCCCTCGCTCAAAGTCCGTCAACTGCACGTACGGTTCACGTCCACGCTGTCGCGGCATGCTACCAGTGTTAAAGACTGCGATGGAGCTCCGTATGCCACGGCAAACTGGCTGACACTGACGGCGGCGGTGCACAAATGCTGCGCAGCTAGCGCCATTCGACGGCCAACACCGCGGTTCCTGGTGTGTCCGCTGTGCCGTGCGTGTGATCATTGCTTGTACAGCCCTCTCGCAGTGTCCGGAGCAAGTTTGGTGGGTCTGACACACCGGTGTCAATGTGTTCTTTATTCCATTTCCAGGAGTGTATTCAGCGGGAATTAGGGGCAGTTGGGCGCGCAACATGTGCGTGCATGCTGTCACACATACTACCGAAAATAATATTCACCATATTCTTGTTAAACTGGCTTGTGCCTCATAACGGAAAAGAAACACAAACATTATAAGGATCATGACAGGATAAATAATAAGTTCTGCCTTATGTGAATTTAGTAAAATGATATCAAAATTACACTCGCGAGAACCCAGTTACGTTTCTAACGTATGAACATTGTATCGTCTTCTGGATTATAATAAATAAAATAACCTCATAAATGTGTTGAATGTACGGTGCTGCGAGGTCAAAGAGCTACAGATAAGCAGCGGACGAATAGTCTCTCACAAATTACAAAGACTATCAAAAATGAATCGTGTTGTCTTTTCTTATATGTAAAAAATATCATGAGTTTGATTTTCTTATTGACTGAGTACACACAGTGTCTAATTGCTCTCAATTGCGCCCTAAGGTCGGTAATGTATTATAGTGATAAGTTTGAAAATACATTAAGTAGTGTTAATTATGAAAGCCTTTCACTTATGTAGAAATAGTATCCTAAAACCGACATCAGCGTAATAAGAACGTATAAATTAATTTCATTATTGTCTATCTTACGCTGAATAATACGATTTTTATTAAATGTGGCCAGGAGAGCTGAGTTCATCTACAGATTGGTAGTGGATTTTCTAAATATGGTAAAACTCTGAACATGTATTGCAAAGATTTTAATAATTTTCATTAAGTGTGTTATACCGGGGCGCAGAAGCCGAGTACGTTATTACGTAGCAAACTCTATTTTGTTACTACAGAAAGATTTTAGGCGGAATAAGTGCAATAGTGCTTTCTTTTGTATCACATACTTTAACGGTCCCTGACCGATAAACGTTTATGAGATTATGCTGTAGATTTGTGACCGCCGATGTAGAAACAGTTCGTGCCCTGTTGTTGTTGTCGTGGTCTTCAGACCAGAGACTGGTTTGATGCAGCTCACCATGCTACTCTATCCTGTACAAACTTCATCTCCCAGTACCTACTGCAACCTACATCCTTCTGAATCTGTTTAGCGCATTCTTCTCTTGGTCTCCCTCTACGATTTTTACCCTCCACGCTGTCCTTCAACACTAAATTGGAGATCCCTTGATGCCTCAGAACATGTACTACCAACCGATACCTTCTTCTAGTCAAGTTGTGCCACAAATTTCTCTTCTCCCCAGTTCTATTCAGTACCTCCTCATTAGTTATGTGATCTACCCATCTAATCTTCAGCATTCTTCTGTAGCACCACATTTCGAAAGCTTCTATTCTCTTTCTGTCTAAACTATTTATCGTCCACGTTTCACTTCCATACATGGCTACAAACCATACAAATACTTTCAGAAAAGACTTCCTGACACTTAAATCTATACTCGGTGTTAACAAATTTCTCTTCTTCAGAAACGCTTTCCTTGCCATTCCCAGTTCACATTTTATATCCTCTCTACTTCGACCATCATTAGATATTTTGCTCCCCAAATAGCAAAACTCGTTTACTACTTTAGCGTCTCATTTCCTAATCTAATACGCTCAGCATCACCCGATTTAATTCGACTACATTCGACTACAAACATAAGATAGATACCGCCTACAGGAAAATTAAAGAGACCTTTGGAGATAAGAGAACCACTTGTATGAATATCAAGAGCTCAGATGGAAACCGTGTTCTAAGCAAAGAAGGGAAAGCAGAAAGGTGGAAGGAGTATATAGAGGGTCTATACAAGGGCGATGTACTTGAGGACAATATTATGGAAATGGAAGAGGATGTAGATGAAGATGAAATGGGAGATATGATACTGCGTGAAGAGTTTGACAGAGCACTGAAAGACCTGAGTCGAAACAAGGCCCCCGGAGTAGACAATATTCCATTGGAACTACTGACGGCCGTGGGAGAGCCAGTGCTGACAAAACTCTACCATCTGGTGAGCAAGATGTATGAAACAGGCGAAATACCCTCAGACTTCAAGAAGAATATAATAATTCCAATCCCAAAGAAAGCAGGTGTTGACAGATGTGAAAATTACCGAACTATCAGCTTAATAAGTCACAGCTGCAAAATACTAACACGAATTCTTTACAGACGAATGGAAAAACTAGTAGAAGCCAACCTCGGGGAAGATCAGTTTGGATTCCGTAGAAACACTGGAACACGTGAGGCAATACTGACCTTACGACGTATCTTAGAAGAAAGATTAAGGAAAGGCAAACCTACGTTTCTAGCATTTGTGGACTTAGAGAAAGCTTTTGACAATGTTGACTGGAATACTCTCTTTCAAATTCTGAAGGTGGCAGGGGTAAAATACAGGGAGCGAAAGGCTATTTACAATTTGTACAGAAACCAGATGGCAGTTACCAGAGTCGAGGGACATGAAAGGGAAGCAGTGGTTGGGAAGGGAGTAAGACAGGGTTGTAGCCTCTCCCCGATGTTGTTCAATCTGTATATTGAGCAAGCAGTAAAGGAAACAAAAGAAAAATTCGGAGTAGGTATTAAAATTCATGGAGAAGAAATAAAAACTTTGAGGTTCGCCGATGACATTGTAATTCTGTCAGAGACAGCAAAGGACTTGGAAGAGCAGTTGAATGGAATGGACAGTGTCTTGAAAGGAGGATATAAGATGAACATCAACAAAAGCAAAACAAGGATAATGGAATGTAGTCTAATTAAGTCGGGTGATGCTGAGGGAATTAGATTAGGAAATGAGGCACTTAAAGTAGTAAAGGAGTTTTGCTATTTGGGGAGCAAAATAACTGATGATGGTCGAAGTAGAGAGGATATAAAATGTAGGCTGGTAATGGCAAGGAAAGCGTTTCTGAAGAAGAGAAATTTGTTAACATCCAGTATTGATTTAAGTGTCAGGAAGTCATTTCTGAAAGTATTCGTATGGAGTGTAGCCATGTATGGAAGTGAAACATGGACGATAAATAGTTTGGACAAGAAGAGAATAGAAGCTTTCGAAATGTGGTGCTACAGAAGAATGCTGAAGATTAGATGGGTAGATCACATAACTAATGAGGAAGTATTGAATAGGATTGGGGAGAAGAGAAGTTTGTGGCACAACCTGACCAGAAGAAGGGATCGGTTGGTAGGACATGTTCTGAGGCATCAAGGGATCACCAATTTAGTATTGGAGGGCAGCGTGGAGGGTAAAAATCGTAGGGGGAGACCAAGAGATGAATACACTAAGCAGATTCAGAAGGATTTAGGTTGCAGTAGGTACTGGGAGATGAAAAAGCTTGCACAGGATAGAGTAGCATGGAGAGCTGCATCAAACCAGTCTCAGGACTGAAGACCACAACAACAACAACAACAACATTCCATTACGAATAATTTATAAAAATATATCAAAAGCAACATTAATGAAACTTTGCTCTGAATAATTTACAGTGAATTGATTTAAGATTTCTTTATTTGCATTTATTAGATGTGAACCCACTACAATGAAAGAATGAGAATAATTTATCATTACGTAAACACACATCGGCCGCGTCATAGCATGTTACTTTAAATTGCGGGCAGCCGCAACAAAATTTCCAAATTTTGAGTGAAATGATCCACACTGGCTGTTTCATTAAAAGCCACGACCGGTTTCACGTCAATCGAAAACGAATCCTCTGGTGAGACAGATTCTTTTTAACAACTCATAACGGAAACGTAACTGCTTTAGAGGCACTCTTCATCATTCACGTCGAGTTATAAATAAATAGCCCGCTAAGGGCGGTAGCCCGTAGTTAAAATGGAGAGGATAGCAGAACCGTGCCACGAGCAGGATGGTGGCAGGCTAACGAATGACTTTAAAGTTGCAGGAAGTTCCCATCTCGAAAAGCCTGAGCTGGCTCCCATACTCACCGCCAGCACAGCACACGACTCGCCTCTTCAACAACCCGGTTAACTTCTACTCCAAATCCCTTCCCGCCCGATTCGCCTCCGTGTACAGAAGCCGAAAAACATAGAAGAGGCGAAGTGACCGGTCAACAACAATGAGCGACAGGACTTTTGTAGCGGTGCCAGTCAAGTCCTCCTCCGGAAACGACTCCAGTTTATGCGTCATCGAAATTTTCGATCGGGTCAACGTCTGACATTTGAATTAACGTATCTCTCACCCGTGGTTCTAATAGACCCAATCGCACGAACGTCCGTTATGAAAACCCACACGCACATAACGCTCTCACACCCTGTCTGATTGTTGACTCAAGCCAGCTTTGAAATTTGTGCTTCTGTTCCCAGGCTCCTGTCGCCAAGCTAAACCAAGAAAGGCCATCTGAATTTAACCAGTTGCACGTATTTGTACTAACACCCATATTCATTGAATCCAACGATGATCCATGTTTGCGACAGGTGATTATAGGTGCGTGGTGTGCTGAATGTCAACTGTAATAAAAATTTAAATAAATCACATTTAGTTTCGGTTCACTGCGTGATCTTCGTCGCTCGCATTTAGGTGAAAACGCACGCAGAGTTTGATAAATGCACAAAATTACATGAAAGGTCGATTCACCGCCTCCTTTCAATATAGAATTAAACGTCGCTTTGAAATCTCCGCAGATGCGAAGTGGGCCGTTCAGTATCTGTACATCTATAGCTGGCGTTGCCCATTGGCTGCTGATTATGACCTCTAAAACCTTATTCTGATGAAGATGATAGAACTCCTGCTTTACTATGGTAGAGCTCCTGCTTTACTTTGTCTTTTAATGCGAAACGAATGTTGCGTGCTTTGCTAAAATTTTGGTACTGCATTCAGCTTCAGTGTAATACGTGACATGTCGTGTAACCTTTGATACTGTTTTTTGCTGAAGAAATAATATCCTCATATATTTGCAGCAGCTGATTTAAATTTCCATTCGGAATGCTAGTCTGAATTTGATTCGATCACTCGTGAATAATGAAGGCTAAAGCATTGAAGCAAAAATTCACTCCCTTGTGAATGGTGAAGCCCAGAAGACTGAAGTATAAATTGTTTGTAAAGTCACATCTGTTAAAAATTGTCCTTTTACTGGAATCTCTTGATTGCTGTAACTGAACACAGTAGTTTGACAGTCTCTTAACTTTGGCAGTGCTAACATTCAGTGAACCTACAGGTTATTGAATGAAAGTGAAAACCGTTTGTCAGCTTGAAAAGTGACAGGCACGCTGTTAACTCGAGGAGTTACATATAATGAGTTTTATAACAGTCATTTGACATTTCGTCTGTGAAAGTCTCTTTTCATTTCCACATTTTTCTGGTGAACATTTCTTGACATCACTTGACTCTTTAGAATTAATCACTGCAGTACGTTTGAGTGTCTGATTGTTCTGGCGACATAGAATTTCTATACAAGTTAATTATTTCCGTCAAGCCCTTTGTTTTCTGGTTCTGGCATTGTGATTCCTTGGCCATGCTGCCTGTTTATGTGTAACGTATACGTCAGCGTCCTGGCATTATATTGTTTCTGCAGACACGTACTTCTGTTCTTATGTCCAAATCAGTGCAGATAGCATTGTACAGATGGGTTCATTAGGCTAAACAGGTCCTTCTTTAATTTATTGTCAAGGGAGTGCATGATAATCATACTCATATTTAGTGAATCTGCTTAAAATTTCTTCCACTGATCATTTCCAAAACGAAATTTACATTCTTCGCCAGGCTCTATAACTGGCTACTGCATTATTTATAGGATTGATCTAATTTCTTGAAAGAATGAAAAATCTATGTTCGGCTGTAACAATGTGAACTTGTAAGTCAAAATATTTCACAAACATTTCTTTAATCTCGGTATATGAGAGAGTCATAGCTTCACAAGTAGGTGGCAGTTTCTGAAGAAACTGAAATTAAGTGGAGCCTGCATATGCTAGTAAAAATAAATTTTGTTCCACATCACCTGCTATCCGATGCGCAGCCTGGTGCTGCTCCAGGCGCTGAGTGTACTTTTTCTACGACTCCACTTCTCGATCTAATGCCGGAAAGGGTGGCGGCAGCATTCTAAATTGCTGTGATTGTGTATGGCCTTTGCCCTTGCTTCCTTCAAGTCGGGTCAGGTGTACCTACATCAGTTCCTATGTAGCTGACTGTTGTTGCAGTTAAGCTGAGCAAGGAGTCAAGGACGCGTTTCGATTCGGCCATTCCTGAAAGATATGCTCAGAACAGTTTACAATATTAAAAAAAATCGCCGTGGAAAGGAAATGAGTTAGCAGGCGTAGACTAACATCCATATATAGTAATACACTACTGGCCATTAAAATGGCTACACCACGAATATGACGCGCTACAGACGCGAAATTTAACCGACAGGAAGAAGATGCTGTGATATGCAAATGACTAGCTTTTCAGAGCGTTCACACAAGATTGGCGACAACCTGCTGACATGAGTAAGTTTCCAACCGATTTCTCATACACAAACAGCAGTTGCCCGGCGTTGTCTGGTGAAACGTTGTTGTGATGCCTCGTGTAAGGAGGAGAAATGCGTACCATCACGTTTCCGACTTTGATAAAGGTCGGATTGTAGCCTATCGAAATTGCGGTTTATCGTATCGCGACATTGCTGCTAACGTTGGTAGAGATCCAATGACATGTTAGCAGAATATGGAATCGGGGGGTTCAGGAGGGTAATACGGAACGCCGTGCTGGATCCCAACGGCCTCGTATCACTAGCAGTCGAGATGACAGGCATCTTATCCACATGGCTGTAACGGATCGTGCAGCCACGTCTCGATCCCGGAGTCAACATATGGGGACGTTTGCAAGACAACAACCATCTGCACGAACAGTTCGACGACGTTTGCAGCAGCATGGACTATCAGCTAGGAGACCATGGCTGCGGTTACCCTTGACGCTGCATCACAGACAGGAGCGCCTGCGATGGTGTACTCAACGACGAACCTGGGTGGACGAATGGCAAAATGTAATTTTTTTCGGACGAATCCAGGTTCTGTTTACAGCATCATGATGGTCGCATCCGTGTTTGGCGACATCGTGGTGAAAGCACATTGGAAGCCTGTATTCGTCATCGCCATACTGGCGTATCACCCGGCGTGATGGTACGGGGTGCCATTGGTTGCACGTCTCGGTCACCTCTTGTTCGCATTGAGGGCACTTTGAACAGTGGACGTTACATTTGAGATGTGTTACGACCCTTGGCTCTACCCTTAATTTGATCCCTGCGAAACCGTACATTTCAGCAGGATAATGCACGGCCGCATGTTGCAAGTCCCGTACGGGCCTTTCTGGATACAGAAAATGTTCGACTGCTGCCCTGGCAGCACATTCTCCAGATCTCTCACCAATTGAAAACGTCTGGCCAATGGTGGCCGAGCAACTGGCTCGTCACAATACGCCAGTCACTGCTCTTAATGAACTGTGGTATCGTGTTGAAGCTGCATGGGCAGCTGTACCTGTACACGCCATCCAAGCTCTGTTTGATTCAATGCCCAGGCGTATCAAGGCCGTTATTACGGCCAGAGGTGGTTGTTCTGGGTACTGATTTCTCAGGTCTATGCACCCAAGTTGCGTGAAAACGTAATCACATGTCAGTTCTAGTATAATATATTTGTCCAATGAATACCCGTTTATCATCTGCGTTTCTTCTTGGTGTAGCAATTTTAATGGCCAGTTGTGTAGATACTGGGCATTCCCGTCCTTCTCTCCTACGATTCCCATTAAGTTTTTTGTGTGAACTTCCTTTGTGCCACGAGTAAATATCCAAGGGTGAACTTAACAGACACGACGAGTTCGCCGAAATGAAGAACGCCGTACCGATCGAAAAATGCTGCTGCCACAACGCTAAATGAAATGTCGTGCTTGGCCGAGAGCTTCCAAAAGGACTGAGTATAGGTGAGACTGGTTGGCCCTCGGCCCCTATACGTGCGGCACACAGTGCTCGCGTGCAGGTTTGCATTCCGTGGCCGACCCTGGCCTAAATACTCCCACAACTGTCACACATTAGTAAACTTTTTCTATAGCTTCTCCCTTCAATCGTCACACAAATGCATGATCACAGATACTGAGATTTTCGCAGAATAATATATCAATATCGAACCAATTACATGTGGAAATATTGAAATAAATTTTCGCTGAACAGAAAAACATCAAACCAGTCAACAGTGGAAAGGTGATTGCATTTGGTGATAGACATGTAAATAGATTACTCGAACGAACTTGCTCTACTGGTGTCAGCAATTTATCGTACGTCGCTAGAGTAATTGGATGTTCCCTGCGATTGGAAAAATGCACCCGCCAGTTCCGTTTTCAGGGAAAGACGTCACGTAACTGTAGGCTTGTTTCAGTAACTGCAATTTCTGTAGAACTATGGAACATTTTTTATGTTAATTTCTACAGATGGTAAATTTTATATTGCTACACGTGGTCCTTTCTTGGAGCGAAGAGTAATGGGGTGCTAAATGAATGTAGCAGCGGACGTACCCACCGCTACATACTGTAAATTGCACTGGAACGTTCAGATGCCCACGTGGATATTAATCCTTGAATACATCATACAGGTCGTTTGGATCTGGCAACTTTTCTATTTGTCGATAAACTGTCTTAAAAATTGTTTATTTTATTTTGTGCACTGTATAATTCTTGGAAATACAAGTAACTTTCTTCAGGAGAAACTTTATTTAGTGCGAGTCAAATTAATTATTTTTATCTTCACTGATTTTCTAATGTCTGCAA
The DNA here is from genome assembly GCF_021461395.2 of Schistocerca americana. Taxonomy (NCBI): domain Eukaryota; kingdom Metazoa; phylum Arthropoda; class Insecta; order Orthoptera; family Acrididae; genus Schistocerca; species Schistocerca americana. Next base: position 955,886,197 of record NC_060121.1, on the reverse strand, counting down.
TTCGTGGCCTCGCGGTGGCGTTCTCGCTTCCCGAGCCCGGGTTTCCGAGCTCGATTCCTTCGGCGCCAAGGATTTTCACCTGCCCCGGGATGACTGGGTGTTGTTGTGTCGTCTTCTTCATCATCATTCGTCCCTAGTACGGTCGGAGGAAGACAACGCAAACCACCTCTATTAGGACCTTGCCTAGTACGGCGGTGCTGATCTCCCGCATCGTTCCCCTACAGCCTGTCAAGAAGCAAAGGACTTCATTTCCCTTTCCAATTTTCTAATCTCACACGTCTAATGTTACAGGTGTCTTGAAGACGCCTCAGTGAGCAAGCGACCTGTCGTATAGTTCGTCTTTGATGTGAATGGCACTTTATGTTGGCAAGGCTACTGACAGTAATTAACAATTTGACACACCTACATTCATCACTGAAAAGTAAGAAGTACTGTACAAGCTGCAATAGAGTATTCTTTTGAGAGGTAACTGTCTCTTTGTGCTAACATTGTTTCAGGTTAGCACCAGTTTCGTAACAAATAATTGTACAAGATACCCTTATCCTTTACTTACAACATTGTTTTCATATTGCGTGTTAAAAGTAAAAGAACGAGAGCTTAGGGAAATAAACGCTGTTTTTGTCAGCACAAGTGACCAGAATTTTGAATAAACAATTACTGAATGGGTTGAAAATCACGCTCTCAGGTAAATGACAGTGATTTAGACACTGATGGTCCCCAGGATAATAAATCCGCATCTTCCAGCATTCAAGTGAAGACAGATACCAAAGGGCTGATTTCTTTATTGGTCATAGTAGAATTCATTGGAGTGAAACGCCTCCAACATGCAGAGAATTCGAGTACACAATATCATGAAAATTACAAAAAAAAAATGGTTCAAATGGCTCTGAGCACTATGGGACTTAACATCTGAGGTCATCAGTCCACTAGAACTTAGAACTACTTAAACCTAACTAACCTAAGGACATCACACACATCCATGCCCGAGGCAGGATTCGAACCTGTGAAAATTACACCTGAACTGGTAAAGAGTAGTGTAACTTCCGCTCTAAAAATGCGTGGAACTATTTCATATCGCTAAGAATGTTACAGGAGGTCTTGCATTCTACTCATTTAGAAGCTAGGCACATTGATAGTATCGAGAAAACAGATACCAGAACATTGCATCTGAGGAAATGAATGTATTTTTTGGTCCTCAACAGACAAAACCTGTTGTTTCTAGTACAGTAAAGACAATAATAAAGACATTGAGAGGAACCTCAGTACTACAATGGATAAATTTTTCACAAGTTTTTGGTTATTTGAATAACTATAGCGAGAAAAGGTTACAGAAATGGAAACTTTGATGCAAAATAGCAAGAAAATGTCAAAAGAAAAGCAGGTTACTAAGTCTGTAGAAGTTTTATCCTCATCGTATGACAACTGTAGTTTATGTACCCAGAAAGAACGTAAGTATCATACTGCTCAGTTCTCTGCATCACAGTGCCACAGTAGATGAAGGACGTAAAAGGAAACTAGAGATAGTCTTATTCGATAACAAAACTAAAACAGGAGTTGTTTTCTTGATCAGAAAGCATAAATTCAAGGGACAATCTAGAACATACCTTTTGATCTAAGCATAAAACTAATGATGTAGTACCCATAGGCACGATACATTCTCATATGCAAAAGTGATTCTAAAATCCACACCTCCAAAAGAATGTTCTGCAAATTATGGACCATCGTGGAGTTACTCGCCAACAACCGAAGATTGCATGAGCTGGAAGATCACTAAAGAGAAGATATTCCGTGTACCCACATAGGTCAAACAGAAAAAGTGATTAAACCACTAGCAAATGCACAAAAAATGCAAAAACATAGCGAAATTATTTGTAAAGTGGATATTTCTCAGGAGCAGCACTTCTGGTGAAAGCCCTGTAAAACTGAAAGTTTGGTGTTTAACCTCACAAAAACTTATTTATGATACTGTATTTCATCTACTAAATTGAAGTCAAAATATTATAACAAATACTTTGTTTATTCTGCGTCAGCAAAATTGTAATTTGATAACACTGTTTTAATAAATAGTTTTTTGTATTTGTTCTCAGCTACGGGTATTAGGGGGTCTCTCATGCATTTTTGAGAGTCCATCTCCTCATGCATCAAATGGTTCGACTCTTCGCTGACGACAAAGTTGTATAAAGTAAATTCAAGTTGACAGAAAATTGTTGCAATACATTTAGGAAGCCTTTAAGATGATCATCATTTGTGCATAGACTGGGTCCTCGCCCTCAACTTTAATAAACGTATCGTACTTCATAATATCAGACGGATGTATCCAATTTCATCTTAATACACGATAGGTGACGATCAGCCAGAACCGTCACACATTCCTCCGTTCCGATTTAGAGTGGAGCGAAGGATGATTGACCTTTAATGCAACGTCGCTGCCGGTTATTAGAGAGGGTACAGAATTTAAAAATATCTCCTCCCGAATAGTGAGACACAGACATTAAGACAAAAATTCAAGAGAAGCGTTAAACATCGAAGAAGAGAGTTTTACGACATATTGTTCACTAATCCAAAAAAAATTCGAAGAAATTCTATCTAATGCCTAACAACGACCTGGAAATACAGAGGAAGCAGAGTAAATTGCTCTCACACCAAAGACGAATGAACACTTAACACTTTTTCCCGTTTCAATTTTTTCGTTAGTTTATAAGAAAAGGATATGTTCGTGACGACAAAGGTTGAGCCTTCAGTTCCACTATTTCAGAGTGTTCTGTCAACAAATTTGAGCAGAAGAATAAAACAAAACAAACTGTGTTTTCAGTTGCGATTAATCTTAACGAAAAGGGTAAGAAGCTTATAGTTTCACAACTTCTCGGAAAACATCGTTATTTTCTTCAATAATGAGTTGTTCATGACGTTCGTGCATTCCATTATTATTGTATCTGGATGGGCAGCAACAACAGCCGTCTAGAAGGACATCAGATAACCAGCTTACTACGTCACGGAATCTGATCCTAACAAATGGACGCCCCAGAAAATTTGTGACAGACAGCAGAATGGATGAAGGGTGGAACAAAGTTAGATAATCTGCAGACGGTACTTTTGTCCCGGCTTTAATTAAATAATTTTGCAACGGACTTCCGCTGACTGCGGGAAACTTTTTATTACTAATTAGCGTCCATTGTACTCGCTGGCACGAAGAACTAGCAGCAAAGAAATCGCCCTACCCATCTGCGAGATCCTCCGCCTGCTATCCTGCTAAAGCAAATTATCCAAATGGATTGCGTGACGTGAAAGTGTTAGTGTTTAATTTCAAGTGCGTCCTATGTTACAAAACCCGGCTGCAAATTTTCACTATATTACGGGGACATACCCCTAACCTACAAACTGTGGGTCATCTATATAGCTGCATGTTGTTCTCTGGAGGAAACTAAAAATCTCTTTTGAAACTAGGGAAACACAACAGTTTATTCTGTGTAGAGAAGCCATCAAAATATAGAAACAGGGGGGCTAATGTTGACAAAAAAGAAGAAATCATGAAACAATGACATATGGGCAGCTGTTCCACAGAATCGATATACAAGTGTTATCATTGAAAGACGACCATCAATAGTTTAAGTCTTATGTCTCACAAGGATTACTTCTACCGATTATGTGTGAACTTCGACCACTTTTTTTAATTTATTCCCAGCTCCTAAAAAAAAAGAAAAAAAAAGAAAGAAAGGAAGAAAACGGTGGAGCCCTCCATGCCCACACCGGCATGATGCATGATGGCCAACTCAAAAGGTCTGCTGCCATCTCTGCTTAAAGGTTAGTTTTCACTTAAGTGAGGTGTCGTAGGATGTGGGAACTGCGATGTTTGCGTACGTCTGGTTAAGGTTAACCATTAATACGCGTTCATCTGGAGATAGATTGGGTCGAAGTCGAACGAAGGGTAGCAGTTTGAAGGACAGAGGAAAAAAGTGCCAAGGCAAGAGCCAAGGGAAAAAAACCTCTGCGATAGTTAGGTCGGGTGGTAAGAGCAGTTTCGGATGTCTTGCTACCTGCGATAGGTCGTGCAAGGGTTGGCTTTGTTAGTAGCGGGTATCATGAATGTCGATACCTTTGACGTTGTGCGGTGGTGTTGCTCGGCGGCTGCCGCTGGGTGCCGGTGTTGATCTCTCGTTCAGTGTCAGCAACCTGCAACAGTTAGGTTTATCAACGTTTTTGTGTCCGATAGGTCATACATCGGATGCACAGTGTAGGGTGATCTTGGCGAATTGTTTGTGCGTCAGTGGGTGAGCTCGTCGGTGTCCCTGCTGTTGCCTGTTGGTCAGTTCTAATAGCAGCTGGTAATTTCCAGTCAGTGTTGCTGATATGCAGGGGCTTGCCGACGTTTGTCGCTTGTCGGTGTGTGTTACCTTTCCATAGGTGGTTATGCCCTACTAGTAGTGTTTTTGGCCGCTTGTGCTTCCACCTATGGTTGTGATCGTAGTTTCCCTGAGTGAGGATGAAAGGATTGTTCGAGTGTCTCGAGTTCCTGTATAGTCGTGTGGCGTGTTTTTGGAATACTTCCTTGAGGGTTTCCAGGCGGTATTCATTGCGAAGATCCACGATGCGTGTGTAGGGTGGTGCGTTGCTAATGATTCACAGCACTTTGTTCTGTATGATCTGCAGGCGGAGCAGTCGTGTAGGAGCTGCATATCCCCAGACGGGAGCTGCGTATGCCATCAGAGGTCTAATCAGTGTCATGTATATGGACCTCGACACCCTCCTATTCAGTGTACTTTCCCTGTTGAGCATTGGGTAGAGCTGTTTGAGCCTCGCGTGCGCTCTGTTTACAATGTACTCGATGTGGTCCCCCCATGTAAGTTTCCGGTCCAGCCAGATACCTAGGTATCTGACTTTCTCTCGGAAAGTAGTGTCATCTATCTACTGTGTTGTTTGCGCAGTAGTTTCGGTCTGCGTGTAAACAGAACTGCTTCGCACTTGTCGACGTTTACTTTAATACGCCATCGCTCCAACCAAGACTCGGCTGTTCTGAGTGCTGTCTGTATTCGTGAATTAATGTTCGAGACGGTTTCCAATTTTGCGCAAGGATGGCGATGTCATCCGCGTAGATGGCTAACGTCGTGTTTCGTGTTGCTGGGAAGTCGTTAATGTACAGATTGAACAAGATGGGCCCTAGGATGCTTCCTTCGGGTACTGCAGCTTGGATGTCATGTTGTGTTGATTATTTGTCCTGCACGTTAGTGGTGAAACACCTGTTCGTGAGATATGAGCGCATGAGACGTACGAGTCCGTCCGGGGAACCAGCTTCGCTTAGTTTGTGTATGAGGTCGTTGCTCCAGAGACGGTCGAAAGCTTTTTCGATGTCCCGGAACACGGCCCCTGTGGCTTTGTTCATGTTGTAGCCGTGTGTTATATATTCGACTACGCGGAGGAGTTGTTGTGTTCTCGAGTGGTGATTCCTAGACCCGAATTGCTCCGCTCTTAGGGTGCCATTGGCGATGCAGTGCCTAATGGTACGTTTTAGTATTACCTTCGCAACAATCTTGCTGAGCGAGCACAGCAGACTGATGGGTCGGTAATTTTGTGGAAGGGAGTGGTCTTTCCCTGGCTTCCTGAACATCAGGACCTCGGCCGCCTTCCAAAAGTCAGGGAAGTGTTTAGGATGGCATTCGTTAATTGTGTAAGGTAATCTACGGCTTTATCCGTGAACTCCTGGAGGACACGATTTTGAATGCCATCAGGCCCAGGGGCTTACCTAGCGTTGGTGTGCTTGATGATAGCCCATGTGATTTTGTTTGTGCTAGTGCGTCTAATTTCGTTGCGCGTGGGCTGGGCTACAAGTAGTGTAACCTCCTGGTCCGTTTCAAGTGTGAATACTGGATCTGAGGGAACCAGATTCGGCATGAAAGACGCTGTAAGTGTTGTGGCCATAAGCTCTGCCTTCTCCGTCGCAGACTAAGCTGGGCCGTCTGGTCCTTGTAACGTGGAAATGTAATGTTTGTCCCTGGTGAAGTGTAGCTTCCACACGCCAGGACGTGTGGTATCTAGCCCAGTGAGTTTCTGTCCCCATTGTTCGTTTTTGAATGTTGTATTTTATCCCGTATTATGCCATTTATGCCACTCGCCAATTTTGGACCCTTCAGTTAGCAAGACCCACCTCTGAAGATGACCAGCGCAGCTCTGGACGAAACCTAAAGAACGAAAATGTTTTCTGGACAGCGACGACGTAACCCAAAATATTCACCAACTATTGAAGAGTACATTCCTGCGTCCAAGCCATGCTTACACTGAAATTACTTCGTCTCCAAGTTAGAGTTTTAGTGTTCCCATCCAAGTTCCGCCTATATTTTCAGCCTTACGTTACACATAGAACATCACAGATGAAAACATTTTAATTTTAACAGATTGTGTTTCACACAGATTTAGGCAGACACAAGAAAAACTAATCTACTGGTAGTGGCAGTTATGAAAGCCGCTAAACCAAACCGAAAACGTCGGGAAGAAGTTGGAAGTTATGTGGATCAAGGGATACGCTAATATTAAATACAATGTATCATAGATAACAGTGAAGACTGCACATTTCAAAATATCAAACTACTGCCATATGACATGAAGACTAAATCAGACAGAAGAGGAAGACGCCATTGCGAAGACACACATGAACTATTGAACCACGGGAAGAGGAAACATTACGGACAACTATAAACGACCATTCTCTCAAAGTTCTAGCTCCATACACTTAATGCGAATAAAAAACTTACGAACTGCCTAATTTCTATGAGATTTAATTACGAGTCATTCCCTAGCTGTGAATCGTAAGAAACACACCCTACTGTTGTGAGCTCCGTGCCAGGTTTTAGATTACCTATAAAAATCATCATTATCTTTAACAGTTTCCAGTCTAGGCTGTGTCTGTTTCATTGATCTCGTTCTTATTTCTCTCATTTTCCTCTATCACACTTGACACCTTGTACCTTCTACAGTTGTTCACCACCAGTCCTTATTCCGCTATTTGGTATATCTTTCTTTCTAGTTGTGAACAGAATCTCACGTTTTTCTGTGTTAGATTTAGTACCATACTGTCTCATAGTTCCTTCGCAAGCATCCAGCTATTCTTGAATCGCCTCACCCCCGTTTTCCCAGATCATCAAGTCATCTGCGAAATTCATTGTTTCATTTTATCGCCGGCCGGCGTGGCCGATTGGTTCTAGGCGCTTCAGTCCGGAACCGCGCGACCGCTACGGTCGCAGGTTCGAATCCTGCCTCGGGCATGGATCTGTGTGATGTCCTTAGGTTAGTTAGGTTTAAGTGGTTCTAAGTTCTAGGGGACTGATGACCTCAGATGTTAAGTCCCATAGTGCTCAGAGCCATTTTTTTTTCATTTTATCTTCCCCAGTTTCTTCTGCCTTAGTCATTATGTTATTGAAGACCACACTAAAGAGGGGTGACAGCGTCCTGCCCTGTTTCACACCACTTGTTAACTGAAACCAGTCCGTCCTTTCGTTTCCGACTTTCACACAACTCAGAGCTCCACACTGCATCTCATCCACTCTGCTTTTTATCTCCTTTTCCACTGCTTCCCTGACCTTTCTTCTGCGGATGCTATCAAATGCCTTTTCACGAGATCTGTGCCGAATTCATAGTGGTCCTGGAGCTGCCTCATTGCAAATATGAGGTCAACATTTGACCTTCCAGATCTGTCTGAACCCATGCTGTTCCTCTCTCAACTTGTTCTCGCCCATTGTTCGGATTCTGATCTCTAGGATCTTTTCATGTACCTTGGCACAGTGTGATATTAGCGTGACTCCCCTGTTGTTTCTATCCTCTCCTAAACACGGTCTTTCGCGAACAATGTTTGGCCCCATGAATTAACTACTAATGCGATTTGACTGAAAAATTTATAGAACGTCTCCTTGACAGGGAAGGATTATTCTATGCAACGAGTTGCAATAGACATAGCAAAGTAATACTGAATTTCTGCAAATCAGAATACTAGTAACAAACATCTGACTTTGAATGAAAAGCGTGATAGCAATGGGGCAACGGCAATGTGGCGTGCAATGTGCATGTTGAGCCATGTTATAATTACAGCACACAAACGTAAGACGTCAAATAATAAGACGACACATCGAATGAAGAAGCTACGACTCTGCGACCGGCGTCAAACTCCGTCACCTGTCGTTTGTTTGGAAATATCATACACACAAAAGCGTAACGTAATTTTCACAGTGCTTGGTTCTAATGTTGAGACTAGCATCATAAGAATTGGCGAAAGTTATCACCAATGCTGAAGGCAAGTAGTACACCCTATAGTAAGAGAAACTTTCGTAACTCCTGAGTGCGATTCAGCGTTAACTCGTCTAAGAAGGAAAATGCTCACAAGGAAGAATGCAACGTCTCTCGTAATCTCATAGCAAAGCCTCTCGATCCTAGTACAAATCTTCCTTAAGATTTTCCTTTACTTCCTCTTTTTTTTTCATTCCGCACAGGACCTTCCTCTTTCCCTCTCGTGTGGAGGTTACAACAAAGTACTTTTTTCGGGTAAGCTTCAACCCCTCCTCTCATTACATGCCTGTACCCTATGAAACATCGTTTTTCCACCTCTTTGGTGATGCATGTGGGAGTTTTCATTTGCTCGCTGGTTTGGGATCTTCACTCGCCTTGAAATTCTTCAACTTCTACTTAGAAAATTCATTTGCACTGCTACAAGTTTCTTCTGTCTGGCTTTGTCAGTACCCAGGAGTTTTCTCCATATAAACAAATGCTTTTAACTGTTGATTTATATAACCTCGTTTTTGTCTGTTTCTTAATTTTATCTGACCAAAGTATGAGATTCTGCTTATTGTATTATTTCTTGTTTACTAATTACTTTAATATTTTTGACCTGACTCGACAATATTTTTATCTATGATTTAATGAAGTTTACCTCCTATAGAGAGATTTTTATTTTTGAAAAATTTATTTTAGTCCAGCTTTATTGTATTTTTCTACGATTTTCTTCATAATGTACTCTATATAATAGTCGCTGGCAAATATGAAACTCGATAAGTTATCCCCACCTACGTCGACGTCAATTCCTCCACACTTTTTTCATCTGTTCTTTAAGAACTTTGTTCAGATAAAATTCAAACAGAGTAGGTGGTATTCGGCACTCTTGTCTAAGGCCTTTGGTTGATCGTATTACTTGGGAGATTTTTTTTCTTTTTTGAATCCTTGTCTCTAATCTCTCGTAAACTTTTTAACTGCATCAGCATATATCCTATTCATTGTGCTGTCATCGAGATACCAAAACAGATTTTCTAATGAGCCTGCATCAAATGCTTTTCGTAAATCTATGAAAATCATATGATACTTAAGTATAACACCAAATAATTGTCTCCAAAACTAGATAAGCCACGATATTACGTGCAACTTTACTGTTCAGAAAACACGCAGTACACCAAGTTTTTCAGAATGTGAGAAAATTGCACAAAGCAAAACCTGTATGTAGTGGAAAACGTTGAGCAAACCTCGTTGGTATGAAGTGCGGCGAATTTAAATGTTCTGCCATTCGGATGGATTATTATGAAACAGATTCTGTAGCGAGCATCGAAAACTGCTCTCCTCATAAAGGCACGAAGACAACGCCTTCACATGAAAGACATGCTTTAAAGTCATGAAATTCTTGACCTTCAAAGGAAATGAATTATGCGTGAACTACATGACCTCTGTAAACTATTAAGATACTCGTACTCCAGATGTCGTCATCCTGCACACAGCCAAACTACAGTCTGCGACACCGTCGTGTCCCCAGTAGCCAACCTCTCCATCAGACCAGCAAAGCCACACCACACGCTAGACTCGCTACAACTATTCTTTCTTCAGACACGCTATCCGCCGTTCGTCACGAGGTGGCATGGGGGAAGACTAGAGTTCAAAATGTTCTTTGTAAACGCCTTATAGACTGTTAACAAGACAAACTACTTTGACAGCAATCGATATCTGGGTACATAAACTTATCTTTGAAAAAAAACTGAGGTAAACAATACTCATAATAACCGAACCACGGAAGTTGCAGTTGTAGCTTTCATTGTGAACGTGACGGAGTAATAATATGAAATGTAAGTCATATTTTCTTCATATTTACGCTATATGCAAACCAGAAAACATCTTACATGATGTAATCAGATGTCATAAACCATTGCCCACTAATAGGAAATCTTCACGAAATAATAAATTAATTTTAAAATAATTGTGAAATTTTTGAGTTAATGTAATCTTACCCTATAGTATCCTGCAAAGTTCCTAAAGCACTTAGAGATGGCTATATGGCCGGCAGGCAAAATAATGTTGTTCTTCCTCTACACGGAACCACAAGGTTAACTCCCGTACATCTTCTAGATTTTAGGAATTAAATATCAAAAAAGACCGATAGCGTTTATCGTACTTGAACAATAAGCAACATTTGAATGGAGTGATGTGTATTGACAATTAAATGAGAAAACACCAGTTAACAATGAGTTCACTGGAGGAAAACGTGAACTGTCTGTGCCTATGCAGGAATGCTACGGTCGCAGGTCTACGTGCTAATGTGATGTCAAGAATACTGAGGACTGGAAACCTCTTTCCGTGATTTAATAGTAAAGTCAAGAAGCTACTGCAAAAGTGCGTAGAGCTACATCTCAACGGTTCAAAAGGGTAGATGGTGTACATAATTACAATACGAACAGAAAAACTAACACTTATTACTGGACATCAAAATTATCTAACGAACAAAAAAGGGTGTAAAATAGTGCCACCAACATTTTTGATCATTTACCAAGTATATGAAACATCTGACAGACAGTGAAAGCAAATTTGAAAAAGTTTATTTTTGATAATTCCTTGTATTCTGTAGAAGAATTTCTATTTATGTAATACGTAAATGGTTGTGGCTGGAAATTTTAAATTAATAGCTGTATTAAAGTGAAATCAAAGAGACTTGCAAATGACCAGTGTGTAAACCAATGTAAAAAGACTCATTAAACATCGTGTTATTAATAGTACAAACGTTCCATGGAACATAAAACTAACTTACCGAAATGAAACATAAGCGTGCTCAGACTACCAAGCTAAACAATTTTCGAGGCAGGATTGCGAGAAGCGTCTAATAAATACGATAGGACGAATTATCTGCTAAATAATAAAATCACCTAATAAACATCGGAAAACTTTAGGAGATGTGGCCCACGACCTGATTTATTAATAGAAATGTTTGTGGGCTATGCCCGTCGCAAGCAATCATGGGAACTTGTGACGGTGGAAGAGCTGATTTGTATAGCCAATGGTGTAACGAAATGCTTTAGTGTCGATTGCGGGGGAAATATCATATACTTGACGTAACAACAATGTTAACATACCAGGTGCTAGTATACGGTTTGAAGGCTCAGAAAAAATACATTGTTTACATGGGCAAAAACATGCAAGCAAGTAATAAATAATTTAAGACTGAGTTTTGATTTTCTACTTTCCCCATATGCAGGCATTTCTGTGGACACACCTAATCAGAAGATAGAGAAGAATAAAGTTATCAGCTGCCAAGCTAACGTGGACTTCAGCCACCGATACGGTTCAGTCTATGATCACAAGCTTTATTCTACATTAGCAAACGACTTCACTAACTCACAGCCAGACACTTCCAACTTAACAAAACCTATGGTTAGGCTAAAATTCTGTCACCGCATTTGAGATTCTCTACTTGTGACGAAACCTTTGATTATTATAATATTTAAAGACTTATTGTTCAATAACGTTGAATTTATCAATAACAGAATTATAAGTAAAGGCTTTCCGCAAAATGCGATTAATTCGTATGATAGCGGTACATAGCTACTTAAAAACTGTTCACTAGCTATCACATATTATTCCTCTCCTGGCTGCCTCCAGCTCACCAGCTCTACGTGGAGACTCGTTGGCAACATCTGCTCTATATTGCGAAACAAGAGCAACGCGTAGAAGGCCTTTTTTAAACTTTATCCGAAGTTTTTGTCCTTTGTAAATGCAGTCAAAGGTTCAGAATTATCCAAACAGTGCCTCGTTGAATTACTGGAAAGGAATTGTATAAACCCTAATTATTAAATTGTGTCTCTCAATAATCCTCACTGGAGAAAACGAGCCACAGTTTCTTATTTGGTTGATTGCGTGCACACAAAAAACGACACAGAGGTAAATTTTTTGCTGTTCATTAATTTGAGTCCTTATTGCATTGCAACGAAGATCGATATGATGAAAACAGATAAAATTTAAATTCGTCTATATTACATGGAATTCGCTGAGGTCTTGACTGTGTTACTGAATTTGTTAAATAACACTATATGAGCTTTAGACACTTTTATCATCCAGTATTTACTGACACTAGTCGTTTCAGCAGTGCCCTGTCATCATCAAGTGCCTGAATGCTATTTGTACATCAACTGTTAGTTTCCAATTCATGTGAAGTTACAATTAGATTTTTGTCGATAAATCTTACTGGCATATCCAAAAAACAGTCCTCTCTTACTACGTATGGATGCACTGATAATTAATGATTGATATATAAATAAAATTTAGGCGCCTGATGATTGGACAATGCTGGAGAAACACATCATGTCAACAGATATAAGTTACTGAAGCTGAGAGATTGTTGTTTTATGAATTGCTGCAGTATATGTCTTTTCTTTCTCTTTCTTCAGATGGAGCTCTATTTAAATATGCCACAGACCTTCCCATACGGCTTTTTGGTAATGCTCCAACAAAGCTTTAAATTCTCTTTTAAGTTTTACTTATCATTTCGCCAAAATTTTTAACATAATTTCATTCTGTCTATTACACTCGTATTTGTAGAAATCTATTTGAAAATTATTGTTTGTTCATATTTTTAAAGCATTTTGTAATCGTTGAACGGAAAGAACTTCCTCTGCACTAAGAATAAAAGTGTAGAAGAATTAATTGACTTTGGGAATCAGTTCTACTTTCCAATAATATTACGTTTCGACAGATATTTTTATTAATGGTCGAGAACAAAAGTTTTTCAAGACAATCGAAACATTACGGGCAAAATAATTTATTATTAAAGATATGCCAATGATCCGTTTCTGCTGTTCAAATGTAACACACAGGAAGTCCATGCCATGGCTAGAATATACAGTATACGACAACCGAGTAATGTTTACAGGAAAAGTAGAGACGAATAACCTCACTGATTTCCTTAAAATAACAATAAGCAATGTGAATGCGAAGAATGCTTTTGGAATATACAAAAAAAAACTAACCGGTTCTGATGCAAAAATTGTAATACTTCAAATCGTTAATAAACTGTTATAACTTCTTTGCCAGAGTGCGAAATTACAATAGAATTTGCCTTACTAAAGAATATAACGTCCATTAACAGTTATTATGTTACTTCTGCTATAGATAAATTATTTATAAAATTTATTTTTGGATTAAGTTGGACTAAACCTGGGACGTAAAAGTTTGTTTGTTAAAAAGTAATTGTTCGTCATGTACAAGTCCATAAAAGTCCAGTAATTAAGTACGTACTGTTACTACTGAGTATTTTTAGGCAATGGGATACAGTGTAATCGAAATTCATTATCATTAGCAAAATGATTGTGTCATTACGCATAATGTAAAGTTACGTAATTGTAGTGCTCATATGATTACACTGTACATACGCCACTGTGTCAAATAATTAGTGTAACAGTGAGAATTTTCCAACTGGAACAGAGGCCCATTTGTTTTAATTAGAGGGAAATATCCTTTTTCACAAATACTTTAACGCGGTTCAGGTGCACTCGCGGTCAGTAAAACAATTAACGGCATATTGCAGCACCTATCCATTACGATGGGCCGGCAATGCTGTCGCCTTCTCCACTCGTAACACATATTCTGCTTGTTAGTACAAATGTGATCAAATTATTATTCTTAAGACACTGACTTTCCGATTTCCTGAATGTTTATTACAAATGAACTCTTACAGTAAATATAAACTTACGAAAATGAGAAATTCCTTTTACTCCAAACAGTGAATATGTTCTTACAGTGATGCATAACATTTTAATCTGGATACCAAAGCCACTTGTTGTCAATTTCTGTGAAATGTTCTTTTGAAAATACGTGGAAAGATGAGTTACCTCATTACCTTTAGCATAGTTATGAAATGTATTCTCATTTGCGAATACGGACAGCCATCAGCTGTATAACGGAATGAAGGTAGTGAAAATTTGTGCCGGATCGGGACTCAAATCCCCATTTCCCTCTTATCGCGAGCGATATTGTTACCATAACGCTGTCTGAGTACGACCCACGGCCACATCTAAATTACCGTACGTCGTTAACCATATGTCTGCAACCTGCACTCGTACATACATTATGTATATTCCCCTGTAGGGGAGACATAATAATTCAAAGTCGCTTGCCCGATATCGTCGGATAAATACGATATTGCTGGACCTAAGTTGTTCAGAAATCCGATGAAAGGCTGTTTTGGACATGCATGCATATTCGAACGAATTTTGCACCTAACTTCTGAACAACACACGCACTTCAGTAGCATGTTTTGCATCTTCGTAATAATATAAAGTGATGTATAATGTCTTTCTTTTTTAACTCTCTTAAAAAGTTGATTATTCTCCCTTGTCCAGGCAACAACATTCCCCTTTCCTTCGACCCTATTAACCTCCATTTAAACATATATAATTTAGAGGAAGATCAATAATTTCTCAGAGCAGGAGGCTGATAATGCTTGAGTCTAGGCTGCGTTGCTGATGACATCATCGATGACATCACAGTGCAATGTTTCCAGATTTCTCAATCCACCCCTCTGAGGTCACAGTTCAGTTGGCCTATTATAAAAGGGCGGGAAAGACAAAAGATCGTGGAAAATTCCAAAAACTCAATCACTCCAAGTGTAGAATGGCGAGAAATTTGTAGATCCAAGATAACAGATCAAACCCAATTGTCGTAAGCATTAAATCCAACACCGCTGACATGAGCAGAGCTCTATGATGTCAAAATCCAAGATGGCGGGTGTAGAACCCAAGATGGTTGGCCTGGGTCGAGACTGCATTGTTGGGTTGGGTTGGGATGTTTTGGGGGAGGAGACCAGACAGCGAGGTCATCGGTCTCATCGGACTAGGAAAGGAAGTCAGCCGTGCCCTTTCGAAGGAACCATCCCGGCATTTGCCTGGAGCGATTTAGGGAAATCACGGAAAACCTAAATCAGGATGGCCGGACACGGGATTGAACCTCTGTCCTCCCGAATGCGAGTCTAGTGTGCTAGCCACTGCGCCACCTCACTCGGTGCATCGTTGCCACATCACTTGTCCTAATGGGCTTCCTCAGAGGTAACGTCAGAATCTAAGATGTTCACTGTGTTTTCCCGAGTCATATAATGCCAAAATCCAAGTTGGCGAATCTGGGGATACAGGACGAGGCTTCATGGTCGTCAGGTCAGTTGTGCTACATACACCACTGCTGCCGCAGCCGCTGCCGATCAAGCTAATTGGTTCAAATGTCTCTGAGCACTATGGGACTTAACATCTGAGGTCATCAGTCCCCTAGAACTTAGAACTACTTAAACCTAACTAACCTAAGGACATTACACACATCCATGTCCGAGGCAGGATTCTAACCTGCGACTGTAGCGTTCGCACTGTTCCAGACTGATGGGCCTAGAACCGCTCTGCCACTCTGGCCGGCCGAGCAAGCTAGGAAAGCACCAGAGTCACTTCACCTCAACCGCCCCTTTGCAGGCATATACAGGGTGAAAAGTATTTAAACCGACAAACTCTGGGAGGTTGTAGGGGACATCAAAACAAATATTTTTCCCCAATGTAATTTTTTTCCTATGAGGAGTATTCAAACCGATAGAGGAAGATTTCTCTGGCGGCAAATTAATTAAACCAACAAACACTTTTCCATTTGTTATGACCAAGAGACAACACATTAACACAACCCAATTTCAATTACAGTAGATTTTCAAAAATGCCTCCATTGACACGTAAACATAGGTTACACCGTCGGATCATGTTCTGTCTGATAAGGAGTATACTGAATTCTTCCTGCTGCTGCTACTATCCGGACAACCAGATCCTCTTCTGATATAACGGGAGATGCGTAAACAAGGTTGCGCATCTCTCCCCACACAAAAAAGTCCAGAAGGGACATATCAGGGTATCGAGCAGGCCATGGTACAGGACCACCTCTGCCAGTCCACGTTTCTGGGAACCGTCGGTCCAGAAATCGACGCACACGACGACTGAAATATGCAGGCACCCCGTCATGTCGGAACCACATGCGTTGTCTTGTAGGGAGCGGGACGTCTTTCAGCTATTCTAGCAATGCTCTGGCGAGAAAATTGTAATAGTGCCTGCCATTTGATGGCCTAGGTAGCAGATACTGCCCAACTAAACAGTCTCCAACAACACCGATCCACACGTTAACGAAGAACCGCACTTGATGAGCGCTGGTAACTGTGGAATGTGGGTTACCCTCACTCCAAACATGCGAATTGTGCACGTTGAAGACTCCATCACGCCCGAACGTTGCTTCATCGGTAAACAACACAGAGGATGGAAATATAGAATGCATTTCACACTGTTCCAGGTACCACTACGAAAACTGTGCTGCAGGCCGGTGTGGCCGAGCGGTTCTAGGCGCTTCAGTCTGGAACCGCGAGACCGCTACGGTAGCAGGTTCGAATCCTGCCTCGGGCATGGATGGTGTGATGTCTGTAGGTTAGTTAGGTTTAAGTAGTACTAGGTTCTGACCTCAGAAGTTAAGTCCCATAGTGCTCAGAGTCATTTGAAAACTGTACTCTGGACGGATAATCAACTGATTCCAGTTTGCGGACACGCTGTAAGTGAAATGGACGTAACAATTGCTCTCGAAGGGCTATTCTTACATTCGTCTGTTTCTTCCACAAGTTACGTCCAATTGCACGAGTGCTGATTGAAGGATCCCGCTCCACATGCTGCAAGACAGCTTCCTCAAATTGCAGCGTTCTTACCGTGCGACGGCGTCACTGTCCAGGGAATCTGCTAATTGATCCGGTCTCACGCAGACGTTGGTACACAGCAGCAAAGGTCGTATGATGCGGGATACGGCGATTAGGATATTGTTGTTGATAAACCCTCTGTCCAGCTCGTCCGTTGTGTTGCGCTACGTAGTACGCACCAACCATATCAGTGTACTCACTCCAGGTGTATCGCTCCATTAGTAAACAGAGACAATGTACTACTACACTTGTGGACAGCAGTTGCCTACAACTGAAGAGCGTAATACGGCCTCCACCGGTTTAAATAATCCTCATAGGAAAAAATGACATTAGGGAAAAATATTTGTTTTGATGTCCCCTAAACCTTCCAGAGTTTGTCGGTTTAAATACTTTTCGCCTTGTATATGCCTCAGCTGCTTTCGCATAGCTTAGAATGCAGTCACTGAGTCCGAAGTTTAGAATCCAAGTGCCTACACGTTCTAAGTTAAACTATAGGAAATCCAAAGTCCAAGATTGTGGAACTAGTGGGGTTGTCTGCCTCCTCCACACTATCTCCAGTATTGCCGCCACCTCCCCTTCAGGCCATGGAGAACACTGTTTTAATTTAGACCCCATGAGCCCGTAAGCCCAAGTTAAAAGTTGTGGAAAATTTCTGCAGTGACCCACACATACCTCCTACAACACAGTGTTACTGCAGTTGCCCACGTAAGAAATTCGAAACTCACAGATGTGTCCTCATCCTCTGATAAGAACATATACAGTGGCTCGAAAGGTTCAGGCACCTTTTATTCATAAAATTTACAACTAAAAATTAATGTGTGCTATGGGTGTGAGCCATTAAACAAACACTAAATTGAGAATGCGCTAGGTGACGATCAGTTTGGCTTTAGGAAAAGTAAAGGGACGAGAGAGGCAATTCTGACGTTACGGCTAATAAGGGAAGCAAGGCTAAAGAAAAATCAAGACACTTTCATAGGATTTGTCGACCTGGAAAAAGCGTTCGACAATATAAAATGGTGCAAGCTGTTCGAGATTCTGAAAAAAGTAAGGGTAAGCTATAGGAAGAGACGGATCATATACTATATGTACAACAACCAAGAGGGAATAATAAGAGTGGACGATCAAGAACGAAGTGCTCGTATTAAGAAGGGTGTAAGACAAGGCCGTAGCCTTTCGTCCCTACTCTTCAATCTGTACATCGAGGAAGCAATGATGGAAACAAAAGAGAGGTTCAGGAGTGGAATTAAAATACAAGGTCAAAGGATATCAATGATACGATTCGCTGATGACATTGCTATCCTGAGTGAAAGTGAAGAAGAATTAAATGATCTGCTGAACGGAATGAACATTCTAATGAGTACACAGTATGGTTTGAGAGTAAATCGGAAGAAAGACGAGGGTAATCAAAAGTAGTAGAAATGAGAGCAGCGAGAAACTTAACATCAAGATTGATGGTCACGAAGTCAATGAAGTTAAGGAATTCTGCTAGCTAGGCAGTAAAATAACCAATGACGGACGGAGCTAGGAGGACATCAAAAGCAGACTCGCTATGACAAAAAAGGCATTTCTGGCCAAGAGAAGTCTGCTAATATCAAATACCGGCCTTAATTTGAGGAAGAAATTTCTGAGGATGTACGTCTGGAGTACAGCATTGTATGGTAGTGAAACATGGACTGTGGGAAAACCGGAACAGAAGAGTATCGAAGCATTTGAGATGTGGTGCTATAGACGAATGTTGAAAATTAGGTGGACTGATAACGTAAGGAATGAGGAGGTTCTACGCAGAATCGGAGAGGAAAGGAATATGTGGAAAACACTGATAAGAAGAAGGGACAGGATGATAGGACATCTGCTAAGGCATGAGGGAATGACTTCCATGGTACTAAAGGGAGCTGTAGAGGGCAAAAACTGTAGAGGAAGACAGAGATTGTAATACGTCAGGCAAATAATTGAGGACGTAGGTTGCAAGTGCTACTCTGAGATGAAGAGGTTAGCACAGGAAAGGAATTCGTGGCGGGCCGCATCAAACCAGTCACTAGACTGATGACCAAAAAAAAAAAATCGGCCTTATGCTGAGTCAGCCTTCCTAATCCATCCAAACGTGTACGTTATACGCTGATGATCCAAAACATTATGACCACTGCCCACCGCGAGGTTGGATGTCGCCTGCTGGCATTGCAAAGCACGTGACGTGATAACAAAAGTATGTAATCGGAGCAGATCACGATAGCGAAGATATGGGCTGAAAATGGAGAAATACATTAGGACAAGCGACATTGTCGAAGGCCACATTCTTATTATGCAGAGCCTGTGAGCGAGTATCTAAAATGATGAAACTGGTCGAATGTTCACGTGCTAATGTCATAAACATCTACAGAAAGAGGTAGAAGGATAGTGAAATTACCACTAGGAGCTGAACAACAATGGTTGGAAATCCAGGATTCTTCACAGAAAGTGGCGGTCGGAGGCTAATCTACTCTACAGAGTAGACAGATATTGATCGGTGGCGTCTCTGCCGAAAGAGAACAATTCTGGTGCACGCCACAAGTGTTTCGGAGCACACCGTTCGTCGATCATTGTTGAACGTGGAGCTCCGCTGCAGACCACCCCTACGTGTTCACATGTTGACCCAACTAAACCGTCAGTTACGATTGCAGTGGGCACGGGACCACAGGGATTCGACGGTCGGTCAACAGAAACATGTCGGATCTTCTGGTGAATCACATTTTTGCTACACTAGTTCGATGGTAGTCTTTAGAAAAGCGGTCATCGAGGTGAACGCCGGCTCCAAACGTGCAGCGCTCCATGGACACGAGCTGTTGGGAGCAGTATCATGCTATTAGAGACATTCTGCTGCGCTTGCATGGAACCTGTGGTTGTGATGGAAGACAAGTTGGGAGCTGCGAACCACCTGCATCCCTTCATGCTGGACATCTTCCCCGACTGCGGTGTCATCTTTCAGCAGTATAATTATCTATGTCTCGGACTCTAAACGTGCTACAGTGGTCTGAGGAGCACTATAGTCAACTCAAGATGACGTCTCGGCCGCCGAATTCGCCTGATGTAAATCCTACGGAACCCATCTGGGTCGCTATCTGCTAGCATCACCACGTACACAAATCAGCGGCCCGTTATTTACGCAAATTGGTGACTGTGCGTAGATGTCAAATATCACATACCTCCACATACCTACCAACAAACTGTCGGATACCTGATACACAGAATCAGTGAGTATTTCGTACCAAACACCCACAAACAAGCTATTATGCTATTTGGCTGATCAGCAAACACAAAGTTGTTTGTTGTTGTTGTTATTGTTGTTGTAGTCTTCAGTCCAGAGACTGGTTTGATGCAGCTCGCCATGCTACTCCATCCTGTGCAGGGTTCTTCATCTCCCAGTACCTACTGCAACCTACATCCTTCTGAATCTGCATAGTGTATTCATCTCTTGGACTCCCTCTACGATTTTTACCCTCCACGCTGTCCTCCAATACTAAATTGGTGATCCTTGATGCCTCAGAACATGTCCTACCAACCGATCCCTTCTTCTAGTCACGTTGTGCCACAAATTTCTCTTCTCCCCAATTCTATTCAATACCTCCTCATAAGTTATGTGATCTACCCATCTAATGTTCACCATTCTTCTGTAGCACCACATTTCGAAAGCTTCTATTCTCTTCTTGTCCAAACTATTTATCGTCCATGTTTCACTTCTATACATGGCTACACTCCCTACAAATACTTTCAGAAACGACTTCCTGACACTTAAATCAATACTCGATGTTAACAAATTTCTCTTCTTCAGAAACGCTTTCCTTGCCATTGCCAGTCTACATTTTATATCCTCTCTACTTCGCCCATCATCAGTTATTTTGCTCCCCAAATAGCAAAACTCATTCACTACTTTAAGTGTCTCATTTCCTAATCTAATTCCCTCAGCATCACCCGACCTAATTCGAATGCATTCCATTATCCTCGTTTTACTTTTGTTGATGTTCATCTTATATCCGCCTTTCTAGACACTGTCCATTCCGTTTAACTGCTCTTCCAGGTCCTTTGCTGTCTCTGACAGAATTACAATGTCAACGGCGAACCTCAAAGTTTTTATTTCTTCTCCATGGATTTTAATTCCTACTCCGAATTTTTCTTTTGTTTCCTTTACTGCTTGCTCAATATACAGTTTGAATAACGTAAGGGATAGAATGTAACCCTGTCTTACGCCCTTCCCAACCACTGCTTCCCTTTCATGCCCTTCGACACAAAGTATCCATCATATCTGAGAATAAAATACGATTGTATTTATTTTTAAGCAGAGTCATAACCATCAACAACTGGCAAATACACTTGACAAAAATAGCGGCATGTTGCGAGAGAAGTGGTTATGTAACCTAGTTGTGGGCAGGAATGTGAGACGAGAAAACTGACAGCAGTGGTAGACGCCAGACTACGGTGTCATCTAGCAGACGAGGTAAAAACGCTGCTGGTGGAAAAGGTGAAGGGTCCAGTAATTCATTTGATCATGTGTCAGCTGGGTCCGCTGCATGCTTGTATGGGAACTCATGGTGTTATATTACCATAGTCCACCACTGGGACCAGCCATACAACCACGTGGATCAACAGCCAAACGATCGCACGCAAATGTAGAGCAGTTCGCTATCAGCGAAAGGGGCTCAGGGTACAGTGAGCCGTATTCTAGTGGGACTGGCAACCTTTGTTGGACTCACGCTTGAAGGACAGTGATATATCGGACTGTTAATGTTTTTGCAACGGAATTTCTCGGGAAAAGAAGGAAAATGAGATAATGTGACATTCAAGACAACAATTTCTGCGACTATTAGCTTGTACAAACAGTCCTGTCGGAGGAACATCCGCAACTGATCATTATACCAGAAGTTGAAAATACCGCTACAGCTGTAAGGTTCCTTTATTTAACACACGACCGCTTTCAAGCTCTTATAGCCCCATCTTCAGGTGTCGTACTGAAAACAGCAAGAAATGAGAGATAATTTTTCACGCAGCAAGACACATAAAAAAAATCCATACAAATTTTAAAACGCTTAAAACCCGCCAGTCGGGCTAGGTGCTCTGAAACTTAAGTCAATGCCAAAGTAGCACCAGAGAGCACCTTGGACGATTGCCCGGGCAAAGAAATATGCAAAGAATACAGGACACTTACACTTGGTGCTGTGATCCCGAGCGCCGCGGTGGACGTGTACAAGACGTGGTATGCTATCAACTTACTAAAGAGATTCGCCGGTAGAATGCCTGAGTAGTTCCTGTAAAACCAGGCTGGATAAAGGAGTATAATAATTGGAATGGAGGATAGACATCACCCACAAGAGCTGCAGCTACTTAAGACGAAATAACTGTACACAGTATGGTGCAAAGATACAGTGAATTTTATTGTTTTTCATATGTGTTGCAGTGGTATTGCACAGTTTAACCTCAAGAACTTTCAAAACTAGCTGTTATACATCTCTCTGGGCAACACGATAGAAGCGAGTTTATTGGCAGAAATAGACGTGCACAGGTAATAACTCAACAGCACATAGCAGGTATTGGAATAACATTCCAAACATGCACAGAACACTCGTTCATCATGATCTTTCATAGTAACTATGAAACATGTGGCTAGCGAAATTTGTAGATAATATCCAAAGAGTATCACGATTTGTTTCATGAACTCAAAATCTCAACAACTAGCAAGCTGCAACTTCCATGTGTAGCTATATAGGTTGGGTAAAATATTGAGGTGGTATGGATAATACCTGTTCTCTGGAACCTAGTTTCTAGTTACTTCTTAGCCACAGAATTTATCGTGGAGCTGGCAGGAAATATACTACCGTTACAATGGTGTTAATGAACCTTAGGATCAAAACTAATAGATTTTTAATGGGACAAATAGGAGACAATCATCTCACATCTATTAGAGGTGTATTGGGATACTGTATTTAGAGTTACAGCAACGTACTTAGTTCATGGGAAACCTTCATCTGCAAAATATAATAATGTAATACAGGAAGAATAACTAAATTTTTCTAAAGGAAACTACCATCTATCTATGACATGTAGTTGGTGGCTAGGCCTAATAATTTGCTCGATGACACCATAAACGGAAACAGAGGAACTGCAGAAGGTATACAGTGATTTATAAAACATTTCATACCAACTGTGAGGTAACATTAGGAATTTTCTTATAATTTTTCCTGTAACGTGGGCGTTTTCTTACAGTTGTGCTGTAATATGAAGCATTTTGTTACAATTTTGCTGTATCAAGTGGCGTTTTGTTACAATTTATAAATCAGCCAGAAAAGTGATAAATTTTTTTAGTGAAAAATAGACTACCCAAATTACAGTCCACACAACTTAGGTAACTGATTGAAATGGAGTCATACAAAAGCTTGGGTTACTATTCCTCTTAACTGGCCATAATGGACCTCACACATTCTGTCTATTCTGTTATATCCAACAACAACTGTAAATGTATGAGTTGTTTTCTCTCTCTTTGACACATCAGCTAAACTGCTGTTTTACCTCATGTACAATGTTCTAAGCCCTTTTCGTATAGCAAGAACATTACTGTGAATTTCCTCTCTCGGACTACAGCTTTACGAACTGCTAAGCCTCTCTCCAACAGCTGAAGTGTTAGGTCTCATGGGGAATATGTATGACTGATTAAAACATTTTGCAACTTGTAAAAGTATCGATTCAGTTTTTATACATTGTTAACATACAATTTTTTTCAGTGTGGTAAGAATCGCTACTGATAAAAATTGTCATTCATTTTGTTCTACGTCAACCTCAGACATCACTCTACAATACATTCTAAACAATTTTTTTATTCTTTACATTCAGCTTGTATTGCATTCAAATCCAGTGGAGCAATAATAGACATGAGTATATCGTCTGTAAACTCTGCCTGTGTAGAATAGCTGTGTATAGAAGTAATACTAGCAGATGTAGGTTGAAACACGTATGTAACGTAGCAGCGATGGTGAAGCATGATAAAATCTTTGACCAGAGAGCCATTTATCGTAGTTAGTCTGCGTTTGACCGCGCGAGTGTTGCGAGCAGTACGCTAGTAGTAGTCGTGCAGTACAGTTGCGAGCAGTCTGTCAGTGGGCAGTCTGTGAGCAGTGCAGTATGTCGGTAGTAGCAGTCGAGTGCAGTTGTGTGTGTGAGGAGTCGGCGAGCGTCCACATGGCATTCTGGTCAAGATGCTGAATGAGGTATATTGTTAATTAAGGTAATCATCAGATAATGTAAAGTTTATTTATTGTAATTAACTTTCAACAAGTGCCCCAATAATAATTTTGATTTCAAAGCAATATTTTTAACAAAAGAAGCATTTAATTGAACCAACGATTTCCTTCCATTTCCCTTAAAGAAAAGTTTCAGTTAAATTTCAAAAAAAAAATATTATTTGCAATGCAGTTCCTCCAAGCCGTGGCCAACAATAAGAGCAGAAATTTGACAAGCAGTTTCCATGAGGTAAGAAATTAATTCTGATTTTTTTTGCACAGGGCCAAAGACCGATATTTTGGTTTAATTGAGTTTACATTGTCACTGAAGTCTCATTAGCATTGAATTGTTTTTCATTATTTTCGTGACAGCTTACACCTTGAGTCAGATTGCGATTCTCATTTTTATTGTCATTAAATTTAGTTGCAGGATACACTTGGCGACACCCAGTCCAGGATCGTATTTCGTTGAGAGTCTTTTGAAAAACAGTCAGATATCTGCTCTTATTTGCTTAGATATAATTAGGATTTGGCGCAACGCTTTTACTAATCTTGTGACTTTCTTTCTACAGGTCAACGGCAATTCGTTGCTCTGTTGTATTTGTTTGTTGCCTTTTTGTATTTGTGCTTATTTCTTTTGTGAATAATTGTGACTACTGTGAAAATGCCGCGAAAGACTATGAATAGTGTATCGCGAGGTATTTTGAATGAAATTACCGACTTAAACAGCGTGACCGATAGTAATTGTGACACGCAGTGTAATGATGACAATCCTGCGTTCACTAACAATCAGTGCATTCCAACCACTAATGATGACTTTTACCTTAATGATGAACAAACGAACTCAATTGTCTCGTCTGTTAATTTGACGACAATTGATGACGCAGAGCGGTCTATAGTAATGAGCGCTGCCGAGCTTAACACACCCGATTTAGAAAATCCAAGTAATGTACAGACAAATTTTTCTAGTGAAAATGAACAGTGTACTGGAAGTACGACGGATCTATTTAATTCCGAAATAGTGTCTGACAGTGTACATCCGACTGATAAACCTTTCTGTAAATTACAGAATGACCAAATGGTCACGCAAAACAAGACAATTTCAAATCCACCATTAAATAGCACGGAGAATAGAAATGCTAATTTTGTGTCGGATCCACTTAAGGCATTGTTGCTACAAATTCTTGAATCAAACAAACAACAGAGTGAGAAAACAGACAACAATTTCAGACAACTCAGGGAAGATAACAAACACTTAAATGAAAAACTTGACAATAATGACGAAAATCTCAAACAACTTAGTGAACAGGTCAGACAACAGAATGAAAAATTAAACGACAATTCCAGACAGCTTAGTGAACAAATTAGAGCCGTTGCCGCGCAGTGTCATGACACTAAGGAACAGTTGCGCGTGGAAATTGAGGCTTGTTCAAAAAAAAAGTAGCGAAGAAATTAGGTCTGTTGCTCAGGAATTAAGGGAAATGCAAACAGCTGCAACAGAAACACTCAGAGACGAAATTAGTACAGTCGCTAAACAATGCTCTGAAAAAGCTACACAATTACGCAACGAGTTTAAAGCAATGACAGCAGAACTTTCGCGCACAATGGATGAAAAGATCGACGCGAAATTCGACCAACAGAACACTCAGATTGACTAACGCTTTAATCTCCACATACAAAACAGTGATACGCGTTTCCCCAAATTTATTCAGGATCAAAATAAAGTCAAACGTCAAGTCATGGAAACAATCACTGCACAAAGACAAGAAGACAAACGTAAAATGTTCGCGAAAGCGAAGACGTATGTAGACAATAATATTGCGACAGTGTCCGACGAAATTAATACCATCAAACAGTCCAACACAGAATTACGTGACGAAATTTCGGATCTTAAATCGAAAACAGACACATACATAACCGATTTTCAAACAGTTACCGACAGACTCGAACAATTAGAACTAACACAGGATTCCGATGTCGTCAAAGCTGACGTTAAAAAACTGAACGAAACTACACGTAAGTTGCAAAAACAGATTAATGCGTCTGATTCTAAAACCGATGATCAGGTTAAAATACTGACTGAAAAATGTGATGAATTGGCCAGTCGTATTGATGTTATTGAAAATACTAATGACAACAAATCAGACGACACTTCACCGGTTTCATTCGGTCAAACACCGGAATTCCAAAATTTACAACAGACAGTCAATGAGATCGGTTAGGCTAATAACTCATTACGGAGAAATTTGTCAGATTTATAGCGTGAGGTAACAGAGATGAAAAATATTTCAGTTAATAACTCAACACAGCAGACGCCACTTTGCGAACATTTGTCAGACTTACGCAGCGCGTATAATTTGAGCAATTTATAGCAACTACGCGACTTAAAATCTAAAAAGCTACGCAACTTGAAATCCGAAATGACACAGACGAACAGATTCACACACAAACCCGAACGTGTTTTCAAATTTAGTGACGAGAACGTTGATTACGAGCAATTTTTATCCACAAGAAAATGTAAAGAATTTAATAATGACAGAGCACAGATACACGATTTGCACTGTATACGACAATTTATTTTTGTGCTTTCACCGCTATTATCTGTAATGCAGAAGCTAGCTTTGAACCAGATGCGACAATTTATTTTTGTATTTACAACAGCATTGCCTATAATGCAGAAATTTGAATTAGCACGGATACAACAATTTGGTTTTGGAATTTTACCGCCATTGCCTGCAACGCAAAAGTTAAAATTTATTTGTAGTGCGTAAATGACCTCAGGGGATTCATTACGCTTTAATGAATATGTGCCGTAGCGAGCATAGGGCCCCGAGCTGTAGTAGTGCTGTTTCATCTTTAGTTTTCTGCACTGCTGCCTTTTCTTCTACTATCCTTTATATCTATCAAAACTGCTCTTTAACTATTGCTCTATCTAGGATTAAGAATATGTAAAGAAAACCCGATGTGACAAATTTTTACTGAAAGTGACAACATTCTTTAGGCACTCCAGAACCAGCGTAATTTTTAATAACAGATAAAATCGTAATCATCAGTATGTACAAAATTTTCGGCAGTCGCAACCACATTTTTGTAACAATAGATGTTTTTCACCACAATAGCATGAAAGTCAGCCGCTTAGCATACGTAACCAACAATGCAGTCTACAAGGTCAACCAAACTTTATTGTTTCGCCGCGTGCACCTATAGTCCCAGCTCCAACAAATAGTAACGCATGGCAGCAAAGAAATAACTACGTACAGACAACACACTATTTCAACTCGTATCGCAATGCGCCGTATAGAAATTACTATCATGACAGACGTAAAAAAATGATGAGCACAATTATCAGCGTACGTTTAATAACAGTCGGCCCTACCAGCAACAAAATGATCAGCAACAGCATATTCTTATGAATGAAACAGACAATAGGTGTCATCCATAGCGTAACACGTCAGTAAGAAATAACAGAACAGTTCATATAGTGGATATGCCACAACATCCTCCCTTAAATAATAACACGTACGACAGATTTTAACCAGATACAGCACAGATTGCATATTACAGTAACGCAAACATTACTTTTGACACGCAGAATTTTGCTCACGAGAATGTTATTTGAAACATGCTCTGTTGAATGCACCACTTTTATCGCACCCAGATCTTACCAGAAATTTCTCCATTGCCACCGACAGTTCTAACACGGCTTTAGGCGTACACATTTTCCAGGAAATTGAAGAAGATGGCTCAATAGCAATTAGAAACATCGCATTTGCAAGTCGCATTCTGTCACCTGCTGAACGAAATTATTCTGTTACAGAACTTGAAACATTATGTGTTGTATGGGCTTTTACGAGATTTCGGCACTTTCTTTATGGCAGACATACCACCGTCTACACAGACCACAGAGCGATACAATTTTTAGTTTCGGCTAAATTCACTCACGACAGATTAAGCAGATGGAAACTTTATTTACAGGAATTTAATTTTACAATAGTTCACATTCCCGGCACACAAAATGTTATAGCAGACGCACTATCGCGTTCTCTGAGCAACAATCAGCAAGACGTCGCAACCAACTTCTGCAAAACAAATTTCAGTGTCATGTACATTCAGCAAGTTGCATTTGAAAACTTTATTTCATCGTCATTACAGGACATAGCACAAGAGCAAAATAAAGACAATGTGTGGAAAGAAATTAAACACCTTTGGCTAGATAAGAATAATGTTACGATTAGAAACCATTACACTGTACGCAATGACATTCTGTTTCGCCGCTCTCATCCTGACAGCAATAATTGGTTATTATGCATTCCTGACGAACTGGTTAACAAATTAATCTGGTATAATCATTTAAGTTTTGCACATTACGGAGCCAGAAAATGTTTTCTTATACTGAGACAGAACTGTTATTTTACCAACATGGAGAAACGTATACGACGAGTTTTAGCGTCTTGTAAAATTTGCCAGAAAGCTAAATCAGACACCACTTCACATATTCCTCCTTTATATCCCATTGTACCTGTTAAATTAAGACATATGGCCGCTGTAGACATTTTTGGTCCAATTCCGAGAACTAACAGAGGTTTTTGCTACATATTTGTCGCTGTTGAACTCACTTCAAAATTTGTTACTTTCACTCCGTTACGCAAAGCTACTGCTAAAACTGTTTCGAAAGCATTTGTAAAACATTTTCTATTTCATGTAGGGCATGTGATGAGAGTAATTTCTGACAATGGATCTCAATTGCGTTCTGGCATATGGACACGCATGTTACGAGCTAGAAACATTTCTCCGATTTATATATCCAAGTACCATGCTTCTTCGAACCCTTGTGAACGGTTAATGAAAGAAATTGGTAAGCTGTGCCGAATATACTGCCACAAAAGACATATTGATTGGGATACACACATACTCTCATTCCAAGATGTAATTAATTCCATTCCAAATGAATCCACTATGCTATCTCCGTCTGTTATACTGAAAAATGTTGAACCACCAAACAAAATTAAAGAATTAGTAAACTTCCCTAAATGTCGTCGACTAAGACACCACGAAATAATTGACATTGCGCTGAACAACATCAAACGTGCCGCAGAGCGCCGGAGAAGACAGCAAAAACAGGTTTGTACACGCCGCGACTTTCACGTTGAACAGAAAATATTAGTACGTACACACTATTTATCCAGTAAATTAAAAGGTAAGTGCAGTAAATTTGAACTTCTATACGCAGGTCCATATCGGATTCGCAGCATCCCTCACCCCAATGTTGTACACGTCGAAACTTTGAGAACCAGAAAATCGAAAGGCAACCACCATTGGTCAAATATTAAACCTTTTATTGAATGAAGACACTGTATGATTCAACACACTATGATGCCATTTACTAATGCAATTATATTCACCTGACTAATTACTGATGATTATCGTATTTTTTCTCGGCAAGTGCCCGGCAAGGTAAGGTTAGCAGGTCGCATTTCTTGTCGTTACACATCAGACCGTGCACATTTTCCACTTTTTTTGTGTGTATGATTGTATTCCAGTTTTGTCTGTATGCACTGTGAAATAGTTAAGATATAACACACACCAGTTGACTTTGACATTTGTTGCCCTATGACACCTCAAGATCGTGAATGTTTTACGTTTTTTTGCTGCTGCATTGTATTATGCTGTGTACATTTTTGCATCTGAACACTGTCAATGTCTTTGACATATTACGTTTTCTGTCATGTTATGCTGTATGCTTAATTGTGTCACCATTAACCAGTCATTACTTAATGAGTATATGATTTAAATGTAAGACATTAATCTCTGTTCATCAATTTCAGAAAGAAATGATGCGTGTAAGAAATAAATTCAACAGAAATGGGAATTTCACCTACGGAATAAACGAAAGAAGATGCAATAACTTTATGAGGAAGAGTAAATGGATCAGGATTAACAAGCATTAACAAGAATATACTATGCTCATCGTAGAATAGCAGTCTTAACTAATTTTTTCTTTCAGAATACAAGGTGATTGATGCAGGCTGTCAGACAGAACTACACATCTTAGTTTTAGTGATGAAATATGCTAGAGATAAGGATTAGGTGTGTAATGAGTAATGAAGTGATTTTTTTTGCAGATGATAAAGAATGCTGATGAGTAATGATGAAGAATATGCTACTATGAATAATGAAGTTTTTCTTTACAGGTGATGATAATAATGAAGTTATGATAATATGGATAATGAAGTGATGGATAATGAAGTTTTTTCTTTACAGATGAGGATAATGTTGAAGTTATATTTAGGCTATGTAGTTATTTAAGTATTTGTTGCAGTTTGTTTTGACAGCAGGTGTTATATTGCATAGTAGGATGACGGAAAGTTTTGGAAAGGACAGCTATGGAACACATTTTTATACACATTTCACTACCTGTTAATTCGAAGTTCACTACTTTTCAGCATAGTGTGCGTTTCTTCTTTCAGGTCAATAATCCATTTTGTATTTTTTCCAGGAGAAGCTTTTCATGATACTTACTAAACCTGTTACCTATTATACCTGTTCTAGTACTTGCATTTTTATTTTTTACCCATTTGTGTTTATCATTTAGAAATATGATCACATGTACTGCCTTGTTACATAACCTTGCTACAGCTGACTCATGACGAATGACGTTAACTATCCTCATTTGCAGCAATAGGTCAAAAGCAAATAGTGTTATGCCTCAGCAATTAATTATCGATCCCAACGCAATGCATTGCTAACAAAAAATGTATTACCAGTCCCAAATAGTGATACCAGTTTGAGAAAGTTCTGAGTAATGCTGAACAGCAATGAATAATATGTCACTTGGAAAATGATTAATTAATTATGCTATGCTTTGTAATTGGAAATGAATGCGATTGTTTCATAATGCTTTGTAATTAGGAAGAAGCTAATGATTAATACTACATTGGAATGACAAATAATTAATTAACTATGCCATACTTTGTAACTGGAAAAGAATGCGATTGTTTCATAATGCTTTGTAATTAGGAGAAGGCTAATGATTATTACTATATTGGAATGACACATAATTAATTAACTATGCTATACTTTGTAACTGGAAAAGAATGCGATTGTTTCATAATGCTTTGTAATTAGGAGAAGGCTAATGATTATTACTATATTGGAATGACACATAATTAATTAACTATGCTATACTTTGTAACTGGAAAAGAATGTGATTGTTTCATAATGCTTTGTAATTAGGAGAAGGCTAATGATTATTACTATATTGGAATGACACATAATTAATTAACTATGCTATACTTTGTAACTGGAAAAGAATGTGATTGTTTCATAATGCTTTGTAATTAGGAGAAGGCTAATAATTCTTACTATATTCAAATGACAAATGATTAATTAAGCTTTGTAACTGGAAAAGAATGTGATTGTTTGATAATGCTTTGTAATTAGAAAAAAAGCTAATGATTCTTACTATATTGAAATGACAAGTGATTAATTATGCTTTGTAACTGGACAAGAATGAGATTACTATTGGAATGACAAATGATTAATTAACTATGCTATACTTTGTAACTGGAAAAGAATGCGATTATTTAATAATGCTTTGTAACTAGGGAAAGAAGGTTACTGATTCTATGTAAAACAGTTAATGAACATTTTTCTGTAATACTACATACATGGTACAGAAATGTTCAATAACTGGGCTATGAATGCCGCAAACTACTAATGAAGAATGGTATGTGACTTAATGTCCTTCACCTTATGAGCTAACTACCCTGAATTACTGCAATGTCCATTTGTCTGTCTATCCTAGTGATCATGGAGCACTATCTTTGGTTTTGCACTAATTCTACGTTGGTGTGCCTTGTAAGAGCGTGGTGTTGACACGACATGCTGTCCACCACCGTGAGCGATGAAGACGTTATTATGGTCCCACTGTTTGGTGTACCTAATGTACTGCCAAAATGAAAACATGGAACATTACTACGACAGGTCAGTGTCTTGGCTACAATGATAAATTCTGATGGGAAAAGAACTTCAAATTGTGTCACTTGGTGTTGTACTTCTGTGGAAAGATATGGACTTTCAGAACAGCTGTGTGCAATCTAAAGTGCTACAACCATGATGAAATCCTAATAATCCTATCCTAATAATGAAAATCGTTTTTTGCTAACATTATTTATGTTCATGGGTTATACATTTTCTTCGATTCGCTGAACTCCAGTGCGAGTACACTTATGTCACTGGTCGACATGATTTTTTGCCATTATGTTTATTTGTTGTGAAAATGCTAAAGACATTTTTTCGATTTGTTCTGAAGTACAATATATGTACACTCTTGTCTTTTATATTGTATATACATTTTTTATTTTAATGATATGTTCTGAACTGCAGTGCATGTGCACTTATGTTAGGTGTTAATATGTTTTCTACTGAACTTCAGTGCTTGCGCACTTTTCTCATTTTTCAATATGATTTGTACTCATTCTGTATGTTCAATACTTCAGTGCGTATGCACTTATGTTATTTGTTACTCATTGTATATACATTTCGTCATTTGCTAATATGTTCTCAACTCCAGTGCGAGTACACTCATGTCACTTATCAACATGATTTTCTGCCATTCTGTTTATTTGTTCTGAAAATGCTAAAGAATTTTTTCAGTGCGTGTGCACTCTGTTATCTGTCAAATAATTTGTATATACAGTTTTCTGATTTGCTAATATGTTTTGTACTCATATCTTGTCTTTGTCTGAAATGTTTTGTACTCGGTGCATGTGCACAACATTTAATTCATGTATTTAAATATTCTGTAAATTGTAAAAGTTCATTAATTAAAGAAAAAATTTTGCCGCGCTTGGCAAGTCCAAATGACTCACCATCGCTGCCAAATTTTTGCCCCCCCAGTGGAGGGTTATGAAACACGTATGTAACGTAGCAGCGATGGTGAAATCTTTGACCAGAGAGCCATTTATCGTAGTTAGTCTGCGTCTGACCGCGCGAGTGTTGCGAGCAGTACGCTAGTAGTAGTCGTGCAGTACAGTTGCGAGCAGTCTGTGGGCAGTCTGTGAGCAGTGCAGTATGTCGGTAGTAGCAGTCGAGTGCAGTTGTGTGTGTGAGGAGTCGGCGAGCGTCCACATGGCATTCTGGTCAAGATGCTGAATGAGGTATATTGTTAATTAAGGTAATCATCAGATAATGTAAAGTTTATTTATTGTTATTAACTTTCAACAAGTGCCCCAATAATAATTTTGATTTCAAAGCAATATTTTTAACAAAGGAAGCATTTAATTGAACCAACGATTTCCCTTAAAGAAAAGTTTCAGTTAAATTTCAAAAAAAAAATATTATTTGCAATGCAGTTCCTCCAAGCCGTGGCCAACAATAAGAGCAGAAATTTGACAAGCAGTTTCAATGAGGTAAGAAATTAATTCTGATTTTTTTTGCACAGGGCCAAAGACCGATATTTTGGTTTAATTGAGTTTACATTGTCACTGAAGTCTCATTAGCATTGAATTGTTTTTCATTATTTTCGTGACAGCTTACACCTTGAGTCAGATTGCGATTCTCATTTTTATTGTCATTAAATTTAATTGCTAGGGAGGTTACACTTGGCTCCGATTCATTTATTAATTCTGTCTTTTAAAATTTCGGTGGGGAGATTACAAGGTATAACATACATACATGCACTTGTACACTTCTCCTCCTGCTAATGATCTTTATGATCCAAAACATTCTCAATGGCCTCATTAAATAGCACTTCAACATGTGTTCACCACAGACTGGGTCTGTCCATGGCTATAGAAATCACAGCATCTAACCTGGTCCCATTCCCAACAAACTATATGATCAAAAGTATCCAGACACCCCAAAAACATACGTTTTTCATATTACTTGCATTGTGCTGCCACATACTGCCAGGTACTCCATATCAGTGACCTCAGTAGGCATTAGACATCGTGAGAGAGCAGAATGGGCCGCTCCGTGGAACTCACGGACTTCGAACGTGGTCAGGTGATTGGGTGTCTCTTGTATCATACATCTGTACGCGTGATTTCCACACTCCTAAACATTCCTAGGTCCACGGTTTCCGATATGATGGTAAAGTGGGAACGTGAAGGGACATGTAGAGCACAAAGGCGTACAAGCCGACCTCGTTTGTTGACCGACAGAGACCGCCGACAGTTGAAGAGGATCGTAATGTGTAATAGCCAGACATCTATCCAGACCATCACACAGGAATTCCGCACTGCATCAGGATCGACCGCAAGTACTATGACAGACGAGAGGTAAGAAATCTTGGATTTCATGGTCGAGTGGCTGCTCATAAGCCACACACCACGCCGGTAAATGCCAAACGACGCCTCGCTTGATGTAAGGAGCGTAAACATTGGACGAATGAATAGTGGGAAAACTTTGTGTGGAGTGACGAGTCACGGTACACAATGTGGCGGTCCGATGGCAGGGTGTGGGTATGGCAAATGCCCGGTGAACGTCATCAGCCAGCGTGTGTAGTGCCTTCAGTAAAATCCGGAGGCGATGGTGTGATGGTGTGGTCGTGTTTTCCATGGAGGGGGCTTGGACCCCTTATGTTTTGGGTGGCACTATCACAGCACGGGCCTACATTGATGTTTTAAGCACCTTCTTGCTTCCTACTGTTGAAGAGTAGTTCGGGGATCGTGACTGCATCTTTCAACACAATCGAGCACCTGTTCATAATGAACGGCCTGTGACGGAGTGGTTCCACGACAATAACATCCCTGTAATAGACTGGCCTGCACAGAGTCCTGACCTGAATTCTATAGAACACCTATGGCATGTTTTGGAACACCGTCTTCATGCCAGGCCTCACCGACAGACATCGATACCTCTCGTCAATGCATCACTCCTTGAGGAATGGGGTGCCATTCCCCAAGAAACCTTCCAGCACCTGATTGAACGTATGCCCGCGAGAATGGAAGCTGTCATCGAGACTAATGGTGGGCCAATTCCAGCATTACCAATGGAGAGTGCCACGAACTTGTAAGTCATTTTCAGCCAGGTGTCCTGATACTTTTGATGACATAGCGTGTATGTACTGTGCTGGGTCTTGAGATGCTAACTTTAATATGTTGTCCCCAAAAATGAAAACAATGTTTGAACTATTGAAGGTACAGATGTCTACATCTGCATTGGTACTACGCAGGCCACCGTACTAAGCGTGGCGGAGGGTACAATGAACCACTACTCGTCATTTCCTTTCCTGTCTCACTTGCAAATAAAACGAGTATCTATATCCCTTCGGATGGGTCCTTATTGCTCGTATCTTATCTTCGTGGTCGTTATGCGCAATCAATGTTGGTGGCAGTAGAATCATTCGGCAGTCAGGTTAAAATGCTGGTTCTCTAAATTTCCTCAATAGTGTTCCTCCCTCCAGTGATTACCATATGAATTCCCGAAGTATCTCCGTAACACTTGCGTATTGTTCGATCCTACTAGTAACAAATCAAGCATCTTGCCTCTGAAAGGCTTCTACGTCCTCCTTCAATCCGACCTGGAGCAGTTGAAACGTCTCTGTGAAGTCGTTTCATAAGACGCTTGTCGAATTCGGTACAACCTATTCATTTTGCTACCTGATTTTAGCTCAATTCATGAGCTCTTCCAGAAAGACTGAGCACTCAAATAAGGACTACTGATTGTTACATGTGTGTTTTAATGTGGGTTTCCGTTTTGTTTTGTGGGAATCGCTGAAATGTTCATCGTCTTCTGGGAGCAGACGATGTTGCTTCTCGTTCAAAGGAGAGCACAGGATGACAAACTTAGGTTTCCAATACCTGAACAGAGAGGTTTACCCATCTTAGTCGAGGGCTGTGTCGAAGGCTGTTTTTGTGTGTGAGGTTGGTGACGGAGGGCTACCCCTCTGATACCTTCCGCTGCACGAGGAGCTGGAAAGAGAAAGGGGCACTGTTCGGTGAACGCTTGGTGATTACGGATCGTAGCTCTTAAGGGGGGTTTCAGGTGATAGGAAGCAGGTTGAGTTAGGACTTCGTTATGTTTAACGGTTGAAATATTTAAGAACTTCAGCTTAACTGAAGCGTGTGAAGCGAGTTATTTTTTTAATGATTTTTAATCTTAAATTTTGTGGAAATTGCTTTTGTCTTTGTGTGTCTATTTTGTGCCACGTGTTTGGTAATCAATGACCCTTCTGGTACACCACGGCACCGCAATAGGCTTTATTTTAACAGTTTGCTTGTTTAATGAGCTACAATTTCTGCAAGAATATCTATTCTTTCGTGAGCTTTCTACAAAACAGCACAACAGTTTGAGTCAGAATGCACCACGTGCTCTAGTTCGACCGTTTGCAAGCAGCAGACGCAGTCAGTATGTTAAATAATTATCACGCAGCATTGTGTATTGGTTAAACCTCTGTCCAGAATAGAGCATGATATTTTTATGGTATTAATGCAAAGGAGATGATAGTATAATTGTCTCCCACCCCCGTCTTCTGTGTTTCTTCTTGCTGTAGTTAAATTGTGCTCTGTTTCTTTCTCACGCAATTCTTACTTAAATATTTCGAGTCAGGCACCAGTTATATGTAGTTAGGATGTGCATCCAAATATTTAGTTACAATAAATAATTTACGTGGAAGATACATCCTTTGGTGTCGATCTTACCCCCGTACTCTGATTTCCATTCCTGAATTAATCAAGTTGCTTCATGCACGACATGGAGTGCTATTTATCTGGCTGCTTAAAGAAATTTGCGTACTTGTAATTAAATTATTAAAGTAATTAAACTAATAATTCTCCAGCTCCGTTTTTTCTAAATGGTTAGGAAGGGCTTGGGCTGGTGGCGACCCTGAATTTCTGAATTTTTATCATTATTTGCGTGAGAGAAGCAGCTAGAAATGCGAGATAACGTATATAGCTCGATGAGAAATGTCGTCAACATAGTAATACGTTACACAGTACTCAAGAATAGCTGGCAACAGCGAACTATATGCGGCCTCCTTTACAGATGAACCACACTTTCTTAAAATTTTCCTAATTAATCGAGGTCGACCATTCGCCTTGCCTACCACAGTCCTCACGTGCTCGTTCCATTTAATATCCCTTTGCAACGTTACGCCCAGATATTTAAACGACTTGGCCCTGTTAACCAGTACTCTATTAACGCTGTATCGGAACATTGCAGGTTTGTTTTTCCTACTCATCTGTATTAACTTACTTTTTCCCGCTTTTACAGTTATATGCCATTCGTCACACCAACTAGAAATTTTGTCTAAGTCATCTTGCTCTGCCTACAATCACACAACTTCGACACCTTACCGAACACTGCAGCATCATCAGCAAACAACCGCAGATTGCTGCCCGCCCCATCCGCCAGATCATTTGTTTACATAAAGAACAACAACCGTCCTAACACACTACTCTGGACCACTCCTGGCGATACCCTTGTACCTGATAAACACTCGCCGTCCAGGGCAGCACGTTGGATTCCACTTAAGATGTCTACAAGTCACTCACCTATCTGTGAAATTCCATAGGCTCGTTAACAGCCTCTAATGGCCATCACGTCACATGATTTCCGGAAATCTAGAAATATGGGATCTGCCTGTTGCCCTTCATCCACAGTTTGCAGTACTAGTGTATCAAGTGAGAAAAGGTTAAGCTCAGTTTCGCACGAGCGATGTTTTCCAAAACTATGCTGATTCGTGGACATCAGCTTCTCAGTCTAATGAAAATTTATTATATTCGAACTGAGAATATGTTCAAGGATTTTGCAGCAAACCGAAGTTAGGGGTGTTCGTCTTTAACTTTGAGGGTCTGTTCTTTTACCCTTATTATATACAGGAGTCACCTGCGCTTTTTCTAATCGCTTGGGACTGTGCTGGGCAAGAGGTTCGCAATAATTGCGAACTCGGTAAGGGGGCAACGACGTAGAGTACTTTTTATAAAACAGAATTGGGACTCCATCCGTACCTGGTGACTTATTTGCTTTCAAGTCTTTCAGTCCTTTCTCTACTCCAGGGATGTCTGTGATTAAGTGATCTATATGGGAGTCTGTCCGATGACCAAATGACGGTATGTTTGTACGAATTTCCTGTGTGAACGATTTCTCATTGTCAACTGCCACACCAGACTGGTCAACAAGGGACTCAATGGAAGTCTCAGACCAGCATGGCGACTTTACATAGGACCAAAATTTTCTCGGTTTCTCTGATAGATCTTTTGCTAAGGTATGATGGTGGTAGTTGTTTGCTTCGCACATAGATCTTTTCACAGACGCACGAATCTGTGGTAATCTTTGCTTGTCGTCATTGGTGCGTTCTCTTTTAAACCGAGAGTCTAACAGCCTCTGCTTCATCAGCATCTTCCAAATTTCGTTATGAAACCGTGGTGGGTCTTTTCCGTCCTTTATCCACTTACTAGGCACATAATTCTCCAGACCACGATTTACAATCCGCTTAAATTTTCCCATAATCCGTCTACGTCAATCTTACTGGAACTGTGTGACGTCAATTCACTAGCTAAAGACTGCTTATCTGTTCCATCTAGCAGAAACACTCTCCTAGCCTCCTTGACTTTCGTGACCATAGTTGCTACAATGATATGATCGCTGATCCTCGTTTCTATACTGTTTGTCGCTAAGATCCGGCCTATTTGCAGCTACAAGGTCTAAGATATTTCCTTTACGTGTCGGCTGACCTCTAGTTGCTCAAGAGAGATTTCAGGAAACGTGCTCAAAAGCATTTCCCACGACTATCTGTCTGTGTCCCCTGCAATAAATTCATAGACATCCCAGTCTACGAGTTGTGTGATATGGGCGAAAGACGGCACGGCAAGACACCGATACACCATTGCGTGGAGGTCGACCGCGATCAAGCAGATGGCGCTGTCGCAGTGCCTGCGCAAAGCGGAGGCCAGCCGCTCAGTGTTTTGCCGGAGCTATGGAGAGAAGGTGCGTTTTGGAGTCGTGGTCAAAGGCCAAAGTGAGAGCTGTTATCCGCTATGAATGGGCACGCGGAGTACCAGGCACAGAAATTCATAACCGCCTTGTTGAGGTGATTGGGTCAACTGTGATGTCGAGGCAAATGTTGCGGAGATGGTGCCAGCAATTCAGTGGTGGACGTCAGCACGTGCAGGGCATACCAAGACCTGGACGGACGCGCACGGCCACTACCGATGCAAATGTCAGGAAGGTGGATGAGATAATTAAAGCGAACTTCAACTCTCGGCGGAAGGCGCTTTGGCAGCAATGCTGACGTCAAACAAGCCGTTCAATGCTTCTTCCGTATGCAACGCCCTGATTTTTTTTTTCCTGGAAGGCTTTTTGAAGCTTAGAAAGCGGTGTGACAAATGTCTCAATGTACTTGGAAATTATGTCGAAAAATAAAGATATGTCTCTTCTTTAATATCTCATTCTCTTTTTTTTTCCTTTCACACAAAATTCTGACCACAGTCGAGAGAGGAAACTTATTTTCCGGCACCCCCAAGTATATTTGGTAGGTTAAGGTGCCTCCAACTAGTATTGCTTGATCTGGGTATTTACGCGATACTGACCATAGACTCTAGAACTATCACAGTGGAGTCGGGTAGCCAGTAAAAGCGCCGAAAAATTAACTCGGTTTCACCTGTACTTGTTATACGCAACCAGATTAGTTCACTGTTGCAGTCCACTCGACCTCAATAGAGACAATATTTTCGTCAACTGCAATGAACACTCTCTCTCCTATGGCTCTAATATGTCTTTCCGATATACGTTCCACAACTCATTAAATATCTCAGAACTTTCCCTTTGGGTTTTAGCTAGCTCTCGGCCCCAAGAATAATTTGAGCCAGAGAGCTTTCCTGGAGGGCATAAATTAAGGATCTTCGTTACGAATACTTCGACATTTTGCTGGTAAAATTGTGACAGTCGAGGTGTCTTTGCTCTGAACACAGTCTGACTTTCCTTACTGCGTGTCGACTGGCGAGTTTTCATCAGAGTACCTCAAACTGCCGTCTAGCCTAAAAAAAAACCGCATGTGCACTGCACAAGTACCTACTCCGCTACCCTAGTAGCTTCTTCCTTCGTATAGTGCACCGTGATCTGTCAAGGGGAGACCTATAAATCGCCACCCGATAACGCAGGCTTAGAACTCTGCAGCCACACCTTCACTGGGTCGACGAAGCCTCTGGGCGAGACCCTGCACTCAGCTCCAAATCAAAGGACCCTGATCAACTCTGGGAACAATGCTGCGAATTGCGAGCTCTGCTTGTACTCCACATGCAGGGCCATCAGTCTTCACCACCTCCGCCAGCCGCATTTGTGGAGATGGCGTCAGAATCCACGCGACGGACGTCTTTGGTGCCGATGAGCCACAACTTGCAGACGACTGCGCCATGCACGCCCGATAGCCGCAAGTAGGGCAGCTTCCACGTCTCTTATGAGGGCCCCCACCAGAGTTACGTAGTGTACATTCGATTTCTTTCCAGCCCTGAATGCTATCTGCCTAAGGGGCTCCATGTCGCTCCTAACATGGGAGCTCCCAATAACTAGTAAACCCCTCCCATCTGCCCCGTGCCTGCTTGGACTCCAGTGAAGCAGTAGCCACAAGTCCAGTCACATGGTGAACGGGTAAAGCCAGACGGTTGGTCTCCACATTGCCCTCTGCCTCGAGCAGTGCGAACCCATTACCATCCGTATTCACTCTACAGTGAGGGTAGATCCACTACATCAAGTACGCTAGGAGGTGCCCCGGCAACAGAAACTCTGGCCAAACAAGCGACACCTAAGTTGTCCCTTGCGACGTGCCAGATTCTCTGCCGTCGATACACCCGAGGCAGCAGGCTGAAGATGAATGACCGCAGCCAAAAGGGAATTCAGCTGTTCTCAAACTGTGGCCAGCGCTTCCTGCGTCCGCACACAGTATGCACGCATCCTAACCGTCGTAACAAGACTAAGTGAGGAAGAAAATTATAAAAGCAGGCAGAATCCTAGACATGCAACTCGCTATCCTCTTGAGATGTCACCAATGGAGGCTGATGCATTAATGAGCTATGTAGCTGGTGCGCTACAGACTGAACGGAAGTACCCTTACAAAAACGGGAGATTAAACCTCTTAAAAAAAACATGCACGAATTTTAATACATATATTTATACCAAAAGACAGAAAAAGATAACCACTTAACTTTCCGGTCTGTAGATGTATATCAGCCGACAGCTGCGGCCTGACTCAAGAAAATGGGTTGTAGGTGGTTTGTAAACTTCCCCTCACTTATCGACCTTAATGACAGTGAAAAATTAAACCGTGTGTACCTAATGGAAATTTGGGAAAAGCAATCATCACCGAAGTTAATCTGTCGCTAAAGAGGGAGGAAAGGGTTACATCTAAATGAAAGGAAAAATGCAAATGAAACTGGTGGAAATTAATTTTGAAAAGGGGTGAAGTTAATAAAGAAAGTAAATGTGCGGCCGTTACGTTAACAGTTAACTAGCGGTAATTGGATATTTGAGATTTGGGGGAAATTACGGTCGCCAGTCCCATCGACAATTACTGTAGTAACTGAGAGAGAAAGGTTATTACACATATAATTAGACTAAAAGCGTGGCAACTGAAGGTTGACACGTGTTGTGTGAAAACTGAAAGTTTGTCAGAAGTAATAAATTTCGCTACACTCTGACTTAATTTAGCAAAAGAATTAATAAAACCGGAAAATTAAAAGTTAATTTAGTGACTGAAATTAATAGTGAATTTTGTCTCTGAAGCACTACGAAATTCAATAAAATAAGGTTAGTCTTGGGCTACCTCAACAATCATTTAAAAAGCTACTTGAATCTACGCAATTTTGAAATAAGAGATTTAACTTTGAACTTGAATTAAATGACTCTGAACAATTAACAATAGTAAAATTTAGTACGTACCAAGCTGAGCTGCAGTCACAGGTAAGCTAAAATACGGTAACAGAACTCGCACTCTTAATTTGTACTTGTGTAATCTAAATATTGTAGCCATCTATGAATACCTTAACTGATCATTGGAATTAAAGCAGTGAAATCGAATGGTATTACTTTAATGCTGGCGTTTGAATTTCAACGACTCTCGGGTTCATTCCGGAAAAGGAAGGGACCCTGCTTGGTAATGCAATTGGGACAATGAGCAACAAAGATTCATGCTACGTTGCTGTAATTTTGTGATTTGAACAGTTTGAAAAGCTGAGGTCTGCCATACAGTTCTAAAACTTTACGTGCTTCCAGTCTTCCTTGTTGGTTGATTGAAGGTTTGAAGTCGTCGATCGGGGAGGTGGCGACAGTCGCTCATTGTCGGCCGTCGCTGTTGCAGAAGCTGGATGTTGGCGCGCCTTCTTCTCGACACGATCACCAGGCGAAACGGGCTCTTGATGTGCGCCAGCTAATGCTTCCCGTCCGCGACACCGTGTCATAAACTATCATAGCAAGTCGAGCGCAATTACATGCTGCCAAACCCCGAAAGCGCGGCAACTCGCGGGAGCGTCACACAAGACACCTTCTCCCCTGCACTACTCCAGCCAGACTCTGCTCTGCCCGCGCTCCACGCGGCCGAGTTCACACTACCAAAGATCCTAAACACTTTGCTTCTCCACACGACCTATCGTTGTAGTCGTTCGATAGCATAGTTTTCCCTAGGCCAAACCCAGCGTAAAAATACAAATAATATTTACAAAACAAACCAATTATACATCGACATAAATGCATAAATATACAAATAGTAAAACAATTACAATATACAAAGACACAGAAATGTTATATCTTCAGGTAACAAAATAAGGAAAAAAATTTATAGTACAATAGATGGAAATAGGAGGATATGCATTTCCGGCGTTACAGGTTGACAGGCAACCTTCAGTGAATTTTAGCTTCCTGCACAGTTTATACCACACCTTATCAGCGAACTGCAGTGTCGTATCTACATTTAGTCTAAAATTTACTGTACATTTCTTCTGGTAAACCTTCCGGGATGTAAGGCCGTGGTCCATGAAACTCTTCAGCTCCTAACGTTTCGTCCAGAGCTGCGCTGGACATCTTCAGAGGGGTGTTTCTCCTCCGGTGAGTCTTGCCGACTCATGGACCACGACCTTACATCCCGGAAGGTTTACCAGAAGATATGTCATCCGGTCGTGAAAGCTTTCATATGACTATACATTTACTGTAACTTCGAAGTCTATATGAGTTACTGTACCAACATTAACACATGTTTGTGTGTTGGTTGTCAACTGATAAGTAGAGTTGACCAGCAGCATTCTGAAGCAAGCTGATGAATGGGCATCTGAGTTTTACAGACAGCAAACCCCACCAATGGTGCCTTTGAATGGTGATGGGAGCTCGAAACGACGGAGGAGTGGGGAAGAGTGTTAGAGTGCAGCAGCATAGGAACAAATGTTCTGAGCTGACCACATTGCGCTGCGAAAGTAGGCCACCTATAAATAGCTCGCACAACTGTTACATCGCATGAAGTCCGTGCAAACCCAGGAAATCTTACAACCACACAGACTATTCTAATGAGCTGTGATATCAGTAGAAAACCCAATAGGGTTTGAATTTGTACTTATCGTAAGAGTAACATCTTGGATTCTAAACTTAGCACAAGTGATCTACTTCCACTGTGACATCGAGGAAAACCCAGTGGTATGTATGCAATCGGACCACCAAGCAATCTGCATAAGCTAAGGAATGCTTATGAGCCATAAATAGCCCCCACAACCTGTACAGCGATGTCACTGAATTCCTGAAGGAGTGCATTTTTATAAAGTCGCGTTCCTGATGATCGAAATAACCATGATATCGTATGACTAAGAGTTAGCTATCCTGTGGATATGGTTACAACAGATTACACATTTTTGCAACACCAGAATGTCATCTCCAGAACCGACAACGCTGAACATCAATGGACAAAGTTCAAGATCACCGTACAGTATCTTTCAGACTAGAAAAACTGTGAGATATGGAAGAACCCATCATAGTTCGACAACCAAATAAGGAAGGTAC
This sequence comes from Schistocerca americana, assembly GCF_021461395.2. Taxonomy (NCBI): domain Eukaryota; kingdom Metazoa; phylum Arthropoda; class Insecta; order Orthoptera; family Acrididae; genus Schistocerca; species Schistocerca americana. Next base: position 955,842,004 of record NC_060121.1, on the reverse strand, counting down.
AACTCCGAATTTAAACGTAACCAAAGCCTCACAGACCAAAAAAACTAAATCAAGCCAAAATAAGTTTAGAGAGAGCTACGCGTGAAGCGTTCCATGAATTCGAAACTAAGATTCTATCTACCAACTTGACAGAAAGTGCTAAGAAGTTTTGGCGATATGGTAAATCAGCAAACAGGTAGAAGCCATCTATGTAGACACTTTGACCATAAAGGCATCGAAACAGAGGATGGCACAGAAAAGACCGAAATACTAAACATTCTTTTCCGAGAATACATTGTAGGTTCTTCTTTAAATCGTCACAAGAACGACAAAATGACGGACATCGAAATAAGTGACCACGGAACAGAAAAGCAACTGAAACTGCTCAACAGAAGAAAGGCTACTGTATCTGAGGGGATAGCAAATCGAGACCCATGTTACACACGAGAACCAGAAATCAGTAGATACAGGTGCCCAGCTAGATGCCATGTTCCTTGACTTCGGGAAGGCATTCGGTACAGTTCGACACTGCCACCTAATGAACAAAATACGAGATAGTGGAATATCGACCAATTATGTGACTGAACTGAAGAGTTTCTAGCAAACACAACACTGCATGTCATTCTTAATGGAGAGAGTCTTCAGAAGTCTAAGTAACTTTGGGCGTGCCCAAAGGAAGTGTTACTTTTCACAGTATATACAAGTGACACAGCAGATAACTTCGGAAGTTCCATGGAAATACCATGGATGATGCTTCTGTGCAGAGAGAAGTTGCAACGCTAGTAAATTGTAGTGAAATGAAGGAAGACCTCCAAAGGATCAGTTCGTGGTGCAGGGAGTAGCAATGGACCCTGGGAGTTAAGACACGGAGTAGAGAACTGTTATCGTTCCTTGAAAGGGGAACTTAAATATCTCGTTGCATTATATCTGAAATTTGGCTCTTTAGATTTTGCTAGAGACGAAACACACACACCGCAAGGCAGTTGCCTTCCCAATTATTTCAAGTCCCTAATGTCCTAGCAGACCAGCCAGCTGTACTCTAATTAAATTTATAGCTGAAGTTTCACTTCACCCTTGAAATTAGGCACCATGAAAGAAACTTGCTTAAATTGCTCTTATTCATTTAATATCAACGTTTTATCAATTGCGCTAATTATCTCAGTCACTTCAGCAGTTAGCCTGTTTAGCGGACAGACATAAATTCCCTCTCACTATAGCAGAAAACTTGTTCCTGAGTTTGACCACACGTCCCTGCACAACTTTATTGTTTGGATATAATGCCACTGGCCTAAGTATTTGAAGTTGAGTTATGCTCAGTGAACCCTCAAAGGTCTGACACAACAGCCACACGGAAATCTTCGCAACTATAGCACACTCTCAATAAAAGCAAAACTTGGAAATTAGACAGTACAGCAAATGCAGCCCTTTCCAAACGGTTACATCTGGACTCTTTAGCCCCTGAGCAAAATCCCCAGTTCTCTCTAGTGGAAACACACACGACAAACTACCTGGACATTCTCGATCCCAGACTGATGTTCTGGACACCTGAAGTCCACTAATAATCCGAAATTGACTCTCTGGAGCCCGAGACTCAAGTCCCCCAATCCTTTCATCATCAATTCCCATCTAAATTTGTAATGTCCCCTCCATAAACTCCACTTTGTATCCTCTGTGCATCTTCCACCATTCAGTTTCGTCGTCATGTCATACAGTAAGATACAGAGTTGTACAACTATGACCAGATTGACCACCCCTAAAAAATACACTCCTGGAAATGGAAAAAAGAACACATTGACACCGGTGTGTCAGACCCACCATACTTGCTCCGGACACTGCGAGAGGGCTGTACAAGCAATGATCACACGCACGGCACAGCGGACACACCAGGAACCGCGGTGTTGGCCGTCGAATGGCGCTAGCTGCGCAGCATTTGTGCACCGCCGCCGTCAGTGTCAGCCAGTTTGCCGTGGCATACGGAGCTCCATCGCAGTCTTTAACACTGGTAGCATGCCGCGACAGCGTGGACGTGAACCGTATGTGCAGTTGACGGACTTTGAGCGAGGGCGTATAGTGGGCATGCGGGAGGCCGGGTGGACGTACCGCCGAATTGCTCAACACGTGGGGCGTGAGGTCTCCACAGTACATCGATGTTGTCGCCAGTGGTCGGCGGAAAGTGCACGTGCCCGTCGACCTGGGACCGGACCGCAGCGACGCACGGATGCACGCCAAGACCGTAGGATCCTACGCAGTGCCGTAGGGGACCGCACCGCCACTTCCCGGCAAATTAGGGACACTGTTGCTCCTGGGGTATCGGCGAGGACCATTCGCAACCGTCTCCATGAACCTGGGCTACGGTCCTGCACACCGTTAGGCCGTCTTCCGCTCACGCCCCAACATCGTGCAGCCCGCCTCCAGTGGTGTCGCGACAGGCGTGAATGGAGGGACGAATGGAGACATGTCGTCTTCAGCGATGAGAGTCGCTTCTACCTTGGTGCCAATGATGGTGGTATGCGTGTTTGGCGCCGTGCAGGTGAGCGCCACAATCAGGACTGCATACGACCGAGGCACACAGGGCCAACACCCGGCATCATGGTGTGGGGAGCGATCTCCTACACTGGCCGTACACCACTGGTGATCGTCGAGGGGACACTGAATAGTGCACGGTACATCCAAACCGTCATCGAACCCATCGTTCTACCATTCCTAGACCGGCAAGGGAACTTGCTGTTCCAACAGGACAGTGCACGTCCGCATGTATCCCGTGCCACCCAACGTGCTCTAGAAGGTGTAAGTCAACTACCCTGGCCAGCAAGATCTCCGGATCTGTCCCCCATTGAGCATGTTTGGGACTGGATGAAGCATCGTCTCACGCGGTCTGCACGTCCAGCACGAACGCTGGTCCAACTGAGGCGCCAGGTGGAAATGGCATGGCAAGCCGTTCCACAGGACTACATCCAGCATCTCTACGATCGTCTCCATGGGAGAATAGCAGCCTGCATTGCTGCGAAAGGTGGATATACACTATACTAGTGCCGACATTGTGCATGCTCTGTTGCCTGTGTCTATGTGCCTGTGGTTCTGTCAGTGTGATCATGTGATGTATCTGACCCCAGGAATGTGTCAATAAAGTTTCCCCTTCCTGGGACAATGAATTCACGGTGTTCTTATTTCAATTTCCAGGAGTGTATAATTAAACAAACATTATATTCTAAAACACACTTAAATGCTGATTTTAATTGACACCAAACACTATATTCTTTGATTCTAATGTCTCATAAACTGTATGTTAATTTGAATTATTCCACTGGCGTATATTAATTCTGTCGTAGAATTCCACAAAGAAGTATCCTCCATATTTCATTGAGAGACACTGCCGTTCATGTTTTCATCTAATAAGACAGTTGATTGGATACAAAAAAGTTAACAGCTTGTATAATGCTGGTTATGGCGAGTTTCCTTAACCTTACATGACCAGAGATAACAAAACACACAGTGGGCCATCTGAAAACGATGCAATGCAGACCGGATCTCTGACAACTGTCCCTTTTTTGCAGGAGAAGAATTAAGTTTTCTGTGAACATACTTAGAACATTTAGCTATATGCTGGTATATAAAAGTATTTTCTTTTATTTACAGTTGAGCCATAATGGACCGTGAAGTAGATGTCAGGTTGTGACAACGGTCGGTGATGGAGTTCTCTTCAAGACCGGCAATGATTCTGCCACATCGATTCACAGCAAGTTGCTCACTGTTTACGGAGAGGACATAGTTGATCGCAGCAGTATCCAGCGGTGGTTGCATAGGTTTAAAGAAGGTTATTTCTCTCTACTGGACAATCCACGATGTGGTAGACCATCGACGGCAGTTAGTGATGTGAATAAGGAGACCATTGGTCAATTTAACCGGGACCGTTACTGTTTGTCATTGGACGAGCTGCGACGTGCCATCAAGACCCACAGACCACAGCTTCAGGTTCAGCTCATCAGACTACATCATTAAAATGCCAAATCCCATACTGCCCTTATGACGCAGGAGAAAATCAGGCAAATCGGTTGGAAAGCTGTTCCTCATCCTCCCTACAGTCCGGACTTGGCTCCGTCTGATTTTTACCTCTTTGGTCGTCTGAAGGGCCATCTTCGGGGTAAAACATTTGATAGTGAGAAAGACCGTATTTCCTGTGTCAAGTGATGGCGTAAAAGTCAATCCCCAGAATTTTACCAAAGTGCATTTACATTATGGAAAGAACGTGAGGCCTGATGCGTCACAGCTGACGGAGGCTACATTGAATAGGCTCAATGTATAGCTAAATTTTCGAAGTATGTTCACAAAAAAATTTCATTCTTCTCCGGCAAAAAATAAATTAGAGACAACTGTGCAAAACTTTTTGAACGCCCTTTGTACAAGGCCAGCTTTCCACGCAGGAGTGGAAGAATCGTGCGCGCGTCTGGAGTATATAAGGAGACGATATCCACGGGAAAACCCTTTCAATAAACATGCTTTGAAAGGCTCTCACCAGCATGCATTGTCTAAGAATTTCTGGTCAATTTCTTTGGAAAGCAACTAACTGTTATCTAATAGTGCTGCCATTTTCCTGAACCCTTGAGTTAGAAAGCAAGTGATCATCACCTGCCTAAGCCAAGATACGAGTACAATGTCCTTTTGTAATGCATACAAGATGCAGGTTCCATTTCTGTCGGTTTTGTCTTTACAATATATGAAGTGAATATTACTACGATTCTTTTAGCTCGGACCACTCCTAAAGCACGACCCCTCTGGCAATAAGATAGAGAAAATGTTCATTCTTGCGGTGTGTTTTGAGACACACAGCCCACCTTAGAGGTGCCTGAGTAGAGGACGGCTTTTACAAACTACAAAGGTGTGTAACACTGCTGCTTCCTCTTCCGGCCGTCTTCAACACAGTCAGCTTCACAGCGCCACATTCTGAAACAGCATCTGAAACCAAGACGTAACCCTCCGTCATCCCAGCTAGTCCTAGGCTACCTCCAGAGATACTGCCACGCTGCGCAGTATCGAGCACTGAACTCTGAGGTTGGGTCCCTTGGTGCTCCTGAACACTGCTGTCTCCCCTCAACATAAGCAAATGTAACATATTGCAAACACGTAGACAGAAATATCCTTAAAAAAGCGTCATGAAGATTCTTACCAGACTAAGTGGCAGACTCTGCAAGGGAGGCATTCTGCATGGTCGTATGGTCTATTGCACAAAACTAAAAAGAGTCAATATACTGCTTCCTCCTACATATTTCTCACGAAACGGCCATGACGGTAAAATGAGAGAAGTTTGAACCCACACAGAGGCTTTTAAGTAGTTGTTCTTCTATCGAACCATATGCCACTGGAACAGGAAAGGCCCTCACACACACACCGCAAGGTATCTCTCAGAATATAAATTAGATGTAAAGATATGTAACAGCAATTTGGCCAGTTTACGTTTACATTTCTATGCTGTCAGAATGTCGGATTCCAGAGTGGGTATGTATCATGAGAAATTCTAAAAAAAATTTCCCCATATATCATCAATGTAACAGGAAAATTGTGAGCCACATAATTTTACAGTGAAACTGTAACAAAATAGCTCATGTTACAGCAAAATTCTAGCAAAATGTTTCATGTTACAGTACTATTGTAGCAAATTTTCCGTAAAATTACAGCAAAACTGTATGAAAATGGTATATGTTACAGCTAAATTGTAACAAATTACCTAGTGCTGCAACACAATTTTAATAAACATACAATACTATATGCTTTCTGCAGTTTCTGTCCTTCAGTTATCTTTAATAACTTTGTCTGGTTGCATACTAAGGCAAGCTATCGCCTTCATAGCATGGATAGACCACAATCTTCTTCAACTGAATTTAATTATTTTTCCTAGATTACATTTAACAGATGAAGTTTTTCGGGTGAACTATGTATGCTGTCATAACGCTAGATACCGTATCTCTGTATTCTTCTAATACGTTTTTGATAGTTGCCTACTATTTTCCAAGTTCAAAGTCTGTTAGATCCAAATTTATGGATTATTAACACCTTATTATGGCAGGAAATGCGCTGAAGGCTGTATGACCAATTCATTCCTAAGAGTAACACATTAATTAAAGTCCTGAGAGGAGGTAGTATTCCTACATAACTTCTCACTTTCCCCAACTTAAATATAATTATACTTGTAACTTTCAGCTCCCTAATTGTTGCTGCCTTGAGTCCGTGACATAAATAGTGAGATTCTATCATACCTATATGCAAATTTCTTTAACCACTCGCTGGAAAGTTATTGTGAGAAATCAGGATCAACGAATGAGCTGCTCTAGTTCGCAACTGCAGTACAGTAAGTTGAATGTACTGTGAAGTTCGAACCTCAAACGCCATTGCCGGGGTATGTCTACTTCTGCAAATGTGCTCACATTCATCGCTTCGGCCAGTGGGATGAATATTTATAACAGCCAGTGCTGCGAATTCTTGAAGCTATCTATAACACCACTTTAAGTAGATATCGTTGCACGGTAGGGGCTTAAACTGCCATGAATCGTATTTCAGAATAACGTATGCTCATTCTCTTGATCAGTGTAGTCGTGCTCTTACCATGCTTTGTAACTGCCGACCACATTCATTACCATCAGTAACTGTCCTGTTTATTACTTTCTTTTCCTTTTATTGTAGTAAGGGACTCCAGAACTGAGACCCTTCAAGCTGGCGGGCAAAAGATATGCTTTCTTAAAAGGAACGAGCAGAATCATATACTCGTTAAGCCAGTATTGAGTTTCAGCCTCAGATAACAAACACAACATTCTTTTTCCTCATGCCAAACAATCCAGACAGTTCACAGGGACAAGTATCTGCAAGAGAAAAAACAAAAAACTGTTCGAAGAATTCTTTGGAAAGAGAAAAAATACAGAAATCTGTCGCTTTCCATAGGCCAATGTGAGAACCGCCATTGCCTCAGTGGCCATGCTAAAGAATAACATTCTGTTTAAATTTCAAAATGAGAGTTTCCTTTGGTTCAGTAGAGCGCACATTTTCTCGTGCATGGTAACATAGGAGCTCTCCTATTTGTCCGTTCCAGAAGCGTAACGTGGAGTGGGAGGTGTCTCCTGGCTTCTTCCTCACACCACAACACTACCGGTTAAAAATAACGAGATCTGCAATACTAGGAGTTTGCTTAACCTAATTACTAAAATTTTATTTTACAGTTCTCACGATGTCTGCTACCGCCGACCAGCAAGATTGCTGCTCTGAGAGAAACAGCGAAGTTTCAGATCGTTTCCAGTGAAAACACTTGCTGCTAGGAGATGGAGGTGCTAGGACTTACTGCCGGGAGATCATGGAGTACGATTTCAGACTGAAAAATAGTCTGGGATGCAAAGTTATTTAATTTCAGTGACGCTTTTCGCCCTTTTTGGTCATCGCCAGATTTTCTACAGTATAATATAACAATCCACAAAGAACAAATAGCAGGAAGGGCATGGTCCTACATCGTACAACTATATGAATAAATAAACTGAACCATATATTTAAACTTACACAGAAATAATTGGATATAAAACCCATCCGTCAGAATCATAAAGAATGAGAGGTGGACCTAATTACAAAAAATTACTACAATAATCCACACTATTTACAAAGGAGGGGGAAAATTTTCAAAATTTTCAGAAAACTGTATGTTACCTTAAGCACGGCGGCAGAGAGCTCCATAGCAGTATAAGACACGACCAAGCTTACAAATGTATAAATGCGGTATCAGCTGTGCACAGCACAATTAGTCCGTTTAGCGTTCACACAGATATTAATATGAAAGACTGGAAAGCATACACAGTTCAACTGTGGCAAAAGATAACCAAATGTTGCGCAAAAATAGCCATAAGTCGCGCACATTGTACAAAACTATAAAAAGCAAATAGACTAAAATGCGTATATAGAAAACAAAAGATATATAAATTGCATACAACAAAATGTGTACTGAAGGGCCCATATACGAGCAAAAGAAAAAGGTAAAGGGACGATAACATGATACATAGCGATTCACATATGTCATAAAGGCCGAGTAATGCACAATAAACTGGCTAATACCAACTAATCCAAACATGAAGGCACTAGCATCAAGCGTTTGAAGAAGGAAAGACCTAAATTTAGACATCAAAAATACATCTACATCTACATGGATACTCTGCAAATCACATTTAAGTGCCTGGCAGGGGGTTCATCGAACCACCTACACAATTCTCTATTATTCCAATCTCGTATAGCGCGCGGAAAGAATGAACACCCATATCTTTCCCTACGAGCTCTGATTTCCCTTATTTTATCGTGGTGATCGTTCCTCCATATGTAGGTCGGTGCCAACAAAACATTTTCGCATTCGGAGGAGAAAGTTGGTGATTGGAATTTCGTGAGAAGATTCCGTCACAACGAAAAATGATCCCTTTCTTTTAATGATTTTCAGCCCAAATCCTGTATCATATCTGTGACATTCTCTCCCATATATCGCAATAATACAAAACATGCTGCCTTTCTTTGAACTTTTTCGATGTACTCTGTCAGTCCCATCTGGTAAGGATCCCACACCGCGCAGCAATATTCTAAAACGAGGACGGACAAGCGTAGTGTAGGCAATCTCCTTAGTAGGCCTCTTACATTTTCTAAGTGTCCTGCCAATAAAACGCAGTCTTTCTTTAGCCTTCCCCACAACATTTTCTGTGTGTTACTTCCAATTTATGTTGTTCGTAATTGTAATACCTAGGTATTTAGTTGAATTTACAGCTTATAGATAAGACTGATTTATCGTGTAACCGAAGTTTAACGGGTTCCTTTTAGCACTCATGTGGATGACCTCACACTTTTCGTTATTTAGGGTCAACTGCCACTTTTCGCACTATTCAAATATTTTTTGTAAATCATTTTGCAGTTTGTTTTTAACTTCTGATGACTTTATTAGTCGATAAACGACTGCGGCATCTGCAAACAACCGAAGACGGCTGCTCAGATTGTCTCCCAAATCGTTTATATAGATAAGGAACAGCAAAGGGCCTATAACACTACCTTGGGGAACGCCAGAAATCTGTTCTGTTTTACTCGACGACTTTCCGCCAATTACTACGAACTGTGACCTCTCTGTCAGGAAATCACAAATCCAGTCACATAACTGATAGGATATTCCATAAGCCCGTAATTTTATAATAAAGAAATATACAAATGTAGAAAAGAAAATATGTGTCATACAATAGGATAAGTCCCTTAAAACCCATAACATTCCTCTCACTACCTTCTTTCATACCAAAAGGGCAACACTGAAATAATGGTGTCGTGTGAGACGACCTAAAACAGAAACAAAGTATCATTGCACCATCATTGTAGCTATAGGTAGCATACTAGCGTAGTACACTCGATTTTTACAGGAGATGACCATACAGCAAATTATGCTATCGACACTCAGGTGTTTAATAATTTCTAACTCCTCGGGCAGATTCAGTTTTTTCACCTTCTGAGCAAGATGTAATACTCTCAAGTTTTCCATTGCGTGAGACTGGTGTCTGCATAACTTAAGACACCTTTTGTAGTTAAAAAATGATCACTGAACCTAGTCTGAAGCATTCTGTGTCTTGCGTATTCTCTGAGATGACAAAAGTCATTTGATACCTCCTAATATCGTGTCGGACCCCCTTTTTCTCGGTGTAATGCAGATCATTTAATTCTTCTTCACTTTCACTCAGGATAGCAATGTCATCAGCGAATCGTATCATTGACATCCTTTCACCTTGTATTTTAATTCCACTCCTGAACCTTTCTTTTATTTCCATCATTGCTTCCTCGATGTACAGATTGAAGAGTAGGGGCGAAAGGCTACAGCCTTGTCGTACACCCTTCTTAATACGAGCACTTCGTTCTTGATCGTCGACTCTTATTATTCCCTCTTGGTTGTTGTACATATTGTATATGACCCGTCTCTCCCTATAGCTTACCCCTACTTTTTTCAGAATCTCGAACAGCTTGCACCATTTTATATTGTCGAACGCTTTTTCCGGGTCGATAAATCCTATGAAAGTGTCTTGATTTTTCTTTAGCCTTGCTTCCCTTATTAGCCGTAACGTCAGAATTGCCTCTCTCGTCCCTTTACTTTTCCTAAAGCCAAACTGATCGTCACCTAGCCCAATCTCAATTTTCTTTTCCATTCTTCTGTATATTATTCTTGTAAGCAGCATCGATGAATGAGCTGTTAAGCTGATTGTGCGATAATTCTCTCACTTGTCAGCTCTTGCCGTCTTCGGAATTGTGTGGGTGATGATTTTCCGAAAGTCATATGGTATATCGCCACACTCATATATTCTACACACCAACGTGAATAGTCGTTTTGTTGCCACTTCCCCCAATGATTTTAGAAATTCTGATGGAATGTTATCTATCCCTTCTGCCTTATTTGACCGTAAGTCCTCCAAAGCTCTTTTAAATTCCGATTCTAATACTGGATCTCCTATCTCTTCTAAATTGACTCCTGTTTCTTCTTCTATCACATCAGACAAATCTTCACCCTCATAGAGGCTTTCAATGTATTCTCCCTTAACAGTGAGCAACTTGTGAGTCTCAGAATGAAATTGTAGATTGATGAAGCGAGATTAGCCGACGGCCGAGTGTCCGACTTTGGCGTTAGAGGATACGGAATCGGCACAACATTATTCTTTGCAAATTTATTATTTGTTGGTAGTGTATGTATAGAAATTAGGTAAGTAGGCAGTAGTACGATAAGTATCTGAAGAAGATAATTTGATTTCATATGAACAACGAGACGCCATAAAATAACTGCAAAAAGTTTGGGGAGGGTAAAGTGTTACTATAAACGAGTAAGAGATCACGCGAAAGCATATTTATTAGTGTGGTGTGCGTACTGTAAGACTTCCGGTACACACACCATCAGATTATTTGACTTGTCGCTCTAACGAAGTAGGCGAGTTTCAGCAATATGTCTCGTGGTCTTATTGTGGCGTGTTTATCTTCTGCCGTTAGGTCAGACGATAGAAATGCCACTTGCACGCTTAGAGTAGCAGATTGACGGTGACCAACTTTAAACAGAACTTGATTAATTTTCACACACATTTATTAAAATAATAAAAAGCATAGATATTACGTAATTTGATTCTGGATGCTGTTTACAATTGACAATCTGAAGTTCCTTCGGTCTTGGTACGTTAATCTTATTCTCACATATCTCTGATACTTGATAAAGTGTCTATACATTTATCTTTGTGGCTATGTACAGGAATATGATAATCTTATTAGGCGCAGACTGAAACTTGACTATAGACTGGTACAGACAGGTGCAGACTGGTACAGACGGGTGCAGACTAATGCAGACTGACCAGTCGGAGGTCTGTACATTCGTTATAATACCTCGCGTGTTCAGGTATCACTGCGCTGGTGTGATCCGCAAGGAGGAAAAGTTCTACGTTTGCAGCAATCTCATTGGCTGCATTACATATTAATACGCGGATCGGCGGAAGCAGGATTTGGTCCGTCTCTAAGACAGCGCCATCTCGTAGTGCGGAGACGGACTAGCGCTGTGCCTGCGCTGTTGTGCTTAGCGGGGCGCGCTCTAGTGGGAAAGTTGTGTGCGCGCTGACTACGCGGAACTGTGTACACAACAATTAGCCATAAATGTTTTCTACTTATTCTGTGTGCCACACGAATCGCGAAAATATTCATAATAAAGCTGTGGAGATTGAGATCCTCATGAATCGCAAATTGAAACGTAGGCGACGAATTTCACACCTCAAGAGATTCGTTGAATAGGTAGTAACCACTTTCATAGCCATGGGCGAGGGACAACAAAGAATGAAAGAGATAATTAGTACGTGGACGACTTTCCTGTGACGAAGCTTTTGAGATAGTATAGAAATAACAAGACAAGTGTATGGTTATGGCAATACCGGCTATGATCTTCTCCTTCAGAGCAGATGCACACACATTCCCCGAACTCTTACAGGCCTTGGTAAGAATGTCTTGCACGAGTAATGAGTGTGTTGGGATGACACTATGAATGTAGTGTGTGGACATACAAGATGAGAATGTGGGACTCGCTGAAAGCGTGCGCGAGATAATCCCTGCAGTCGCGCTATCCTCTGTGCCCTCGGTAGCTCAGATGGATCAGCCAGCGCGGTAGCTCAGTGTGTTCGCTCAGAGAGCTGGTTGGCCTCTGTAATAAAAAACAGAGCGAAAGTATCAATAACGAACTTGAACGGATGTCATGTGACGTTCGCAACGACCAAACACAACGATAAAAAAAATAAAAAATAAAATAAAAATAAAAAAAGATGGACAGATCGTCTGCCATGTAAGCAGGAGATCCCAGGTTCGAGTCCGGGTCGGGGCACAGATTTTCACCTGTCCCCATTGATGTATATCATCGCCTATCACCAGCTGAAGGTATTAATTCTAATTTCATTACAAAAATACGTTCATTTGTCGAGACTTGGTATAAATTTTCCTTCGAGGACTTTTTTGCGTTTTATAAGTGATATTCGAGGCCAGCACCGAGAGGCACTGTGCAAATATTTCGGGCAGCCATGGGGCGCCGAGGTTATTACGTTTTGCTGGACGTGATAGAGTGCCAAGCTCATAAGGATTTTTGTTGTGTTTGCGGCTACGTGCACCAGTAGCGAGAGCCGCTGTGCGATTATTACGCGGAGGCATCAGGCGCCGAGGTTATTACGTTTTGCGGGACACGACGGAGTGCCGAGCTCATGAGTATTTTGTTGTAATTGAGATTGAATTCGCCAGAAGCATTATGCCCTATGTGACTGTCCAACTACGGTTATTTTATTAACACACCACTTCACGTAAAGGATCATGATTGCAAGCAACTGATAACGTAGGACTTGTCTGTGTATTTTTGCTTGCCGTATTTTGGTGGAAGTCTGCTTATTATGAGAGTTTTACAGCAATACGAATACCGCCCATGTATCCTAGAGCTTGGTAAAGGAAGTTTTAACGTAAAAAAGAGAGGTAGAATATGTAAATACGTACAGGTATGTCAACTGCATTGCGCAACAGAAATAATAAAATACAGGGATATTCACAGGTGTAGTGAGCCCGCCCGGCTAGCCGTGCGGTCTAACGCACTGCTTCTTGAGCGGGAAGGCGTGCCGCTTCCCGGCAAGAATCCGCCCGGCGGATTAGTGTCGAGGTCCGGTGTGCCGGCCAGCCTGTGGATGGTTTTTAAGGTGGTTTCCCATCTGTCTCGGCGAATACGGGCTGCTTTCCCTCAGTCACACTATTTCGGCAATTGCTTCGCAAACACTGTCTCCACGTACGCGTACACCATAATTACTCTACCACGCAAGCAATGGAGCTACACTCATCTGGAATGGCGACTTTCTTGGCAATCTTTGACGCTGTTGACACCGCTGGAAGTTTCAACCCCTCTCCATGGACGTTGCGGGCCTGCATCCCCATTGAAAGTGATCACATCCGTTTGGGGCACAGCGCGACCACAATTTTTGCTCTCGCGTACAAGTTGGTACCACCAGAATCGTCCAAAACTATTCGACGGAATTTGAGCGTGATTGGATGCAGCAAAGAGTGCTTATGTTTTTTCAGCTCTCCGGTTTCACATCCTTCTGTGACGTAATCACAGAGGGATGAGACAGTGACACACCAGTGAATACAACGCTAAAGCGCATCTTTGAGACACCTCACCCCGTCACTTTAGTTATACCCTCATTGCCACTTACACAATTACACTTGCATCAGTCATTTTTAAAAATCGTAATCAATGTTGACTGGTGCTAACACCTCAGGCCTATTCGTCTCTATTCTGAGCGGTAGTGTGTTTGAAATCTTTCCCTCGGACATCCAAAAGAAAACCGCCTGATTTCAACGCTGCCACAGGGGTCATCGCGCGATACGCCCATGGTGACGTTAGACAGGACTTGGTGAAATTTGGTGCCAATGTGACGCCGTTAACCCATCTTACCGCCCATATGATCTCCCGAGTTGTGGCCAGTTTTTCTCATGTGTCGACACCTTGCTCTCTGAAGTGTCCCTGAGCCGGAGGCTAACGTCTTAGGGCGCCGTGCTTTCCCAGCATTGCACAGGAAGGGAAGATAATTGTGGGGTTTCTACAAAGGGGTCCTTTAATTCTGTTGCACTGTGTAGTTATATAAAAGTTTTATGTTTATGATAAATAAATTAATAAAATTCATACTTTGTGAAGTCATCAACCTTATGTTATGGTCGTGTAGCTTGTGGGTTTCAGGACTGTCCTAAGAAATGTAAATTACGGGTTATTTTAACTGAAGGATTGAAGGATGATTAAATATAGAGGATATCAGAGAGAGAGAGAGAGAGAGACAGAGAGAGAGAGAGAGAGAGAGAGAGAGAGAGAGAGAGAGATCCATCTTGAGATTCAGTGAGTACAATCAGTTCCAATGCGTCAGTACAACGAAAAATCAGTCCGAAGTTGCAAATTTTCTTTTCTTTTATTCAGTCGATGGCTAGTTTCGGGCCGAGACCTCATTTTCAAATCATCGTAACATAGTTGAAAATGGTATTTCCGAAGATGTGAAAACCAGAATTAGATTTTCACTCGGCAGCGGAGTGTGCGCTGATATGAAACTTCCTGGCAGATTAAAACTGTATGCTGGACCAAGGCTCGAACTCGGGACCGTTGCCTTTCGCAGGGAAGTGCTCTACTGGTGGAATTAAAGCTGTTATGAGGGGGCGTGAGTCGTGCTTGTGTAGGTCGTTGGTGCAGCACTTGCCCACGAAAAGAAGTTTCACATCAGCACACACTCTGCTGCAAAGTGAAAATCTCATTCTGAAAACATCCCCCAGGCTTTGGCTAAGCCATGTCTCCGCAATATCCTTTCTTCCAGGAGTACTAGTTCTGCAAGATTCGCAGGAGAGCTTCTGTGAAATTTGGAAGGTAAGAGACGAGCTACTAGCGGACTTAAAGACGTGAGGACGGGTACGAATCGTGCTTTGGTAGCTCAGATGATAGAGCACTTGCCCTTGAAAGGCAAAGGTCCCGAGTTCGATCTCGGTCCCAAACACAGATTTAATCTGCCAGGAAGTTTCAAATCAGCGCACACTCCGCTGCAGAGTGAAAATCTCATTCTGGTTTTCACATATTCGGAAATACCATTTTAACTATATTACGATGATTTGCAAATGGGTCTCGGCCCGAAACCAGTCACCGAGCTATATATAAATGCAGCTTTGGAATGGTTTTTCGTTGTACTGATTAACAGAAGTTGCTGACCAATAGCTAAACCAGGGTGCTGGAAGTTCGCAGTCCCAATACATATCTCTGATATACAGTCAATGGAACAGCGACCAATACAATACTGAAAAAGAATTATAAACATGACGACTGCCTGCCAGGGTACGGCACTGTGTAACAAAATCGGTAGTTATTAGGCAAAGTAAATAAATTGCTACTTTAAATTAAAAGACAAACATTTTCAGTTTCAGTACCATCACAGTAATTGACTGTAGGGCACAACAATAATTTCATTATTGTATGCGCAATGACATGATATTCCACTGCTAGAGAGCATTTATGGGCAACGTGAGATACACAACCACAAGTGGTCCGGATCAGACACAGATGACCCAGTGAAAGCGACACGGCCTTGGCCGATTGCCAAACTGAGCGAGTCCTGTCGGGTACCCAGTTGCAGTGAGCTGTAAGGGGGCACATACGCGTCAGCACACGGAGCGCTTCCTCCAGGGAAACCTAAGCGAATGGTTTTTCGGAGCAGCCGCCTACTCATTGCTGCCGCTCTGGTTCGCCGCTACAAAAGATAGCGTCGCGACTGACCTATATACTACAGTCACGAACTCATATGTCCTGTAGAGCACGAGGCGATGCTGTGGAGGTCATCGAATTCGCATCGGCTCTGTAAGCAATCAGGCAGGCTGATAGTTGGCAACAATTAGAAAACCTGTGTGGGAGATCGGTACAAGGAAATCGCAACAGATAGTGAGACGCCCAGCAGGTCACGCTACATCCGCCACGGAACATGAACCCTTTCTATGACTTTCCAATTCAGTCCTGAGTCAAGATGTTCAGATACGCACGACGCCATCTTGCACAATTGCTTGCATGGTAAAATGAACTTTTGAATGGCACTCGCCACTATCACATTCCATTTGTCGTTAACACTTTTGAGATTCCTCATGAATTTATTGGAAATTGATCAAATATTGGAGCTAGATACGCTCGAAATTTACGACATTCAACACTGTTAGTGATGTGGAGAAAGACTCATTATTGTAAATAGCGTAAACCATCTCCTTATCTTCAATTGTAATTATTTTAAGAAAAATCTATGATGAAGACAATATATTCAGTATTCAATAGTTAATTGCAGATATTCACAGTCGCCTGAAAACTAGAAAGGTTGTTAATCAGTCGGTGGGTGCGTGTAGCGTTATGCAGGCCAGCTACCGAAACTTGTAGCTCGTTGCAAAGACCGTGTACAACAGGCTCCGACGCAGCGATCAACTTCCATATCACTCCGTCCCAATCTACTACAGTCTCTTATAGATAATTAGCGCAATAAAGAGTCGGAGAATTGAAGCTGCCCCACAGTTTGTTTCATGGCTCTGGCTTTTGTTCTAATTTTCTCAGTATTCCAGATATTACTTGTTACACCGCATAAAGATGATGATTCTTCCTGCCGGCCGGTGTGGCCGAGCGGTTCTAAGCGCTTCAGTGTGGAACCGCGCGACCGCTACGGTCGCAGGTTCGAATCCTTCCTCGGGCATGGATGTGTGTGATGTCCTTAGGTTAGTTAGGTTTAAGTAGTTCTAAGTTCTAGTGGACTGATGACCTCAGATGTTAAGTCCCACAGTCCTCAGCCCCATTTGAACCATTTTTTTAAATCTTCCTCATAATTAATAATTCATTAACCATCTGTTGGTATAGAGACTCAACTAGATCACGTCTTTACTCTCTCAAAAAAGCAGCCGAAGTCATACTTCCCTCCAGAACTAATTCAATAAGGGACAAACACCTAATGTATGGAGTGCATATCAAACTACAAGGTAGTCACATATAGTCCTTGGTCCAACAGTAGTGTGTTTAAAAAGACACAGGTGCATCGGAAAGTGAAATGGAAATCCCTGGAGGAAAGGTGATGTTCTTTCCCAGGAGCACTATTCAGAAAATTTAGAGGACAAGCATTTGAATCTGATTGCTGAACGATTCTACTCACCACCAACATACATTCCGCGCAAGGACCACAAAGAAAGGATACGAGAAATTACGGCTCATCTGGAAGTACACAGACAGTCTTTCTTCCGTCGCTCTATTTGAGAGTGAAACAGGAAGGGAAACGACTAGTAGTGGTACAGGGTACACTCCTGCATGCGCCGTACGTTGGCTTCCGGAGTATCTATGCAGATGTAGATGGAGATGTAGACACTCAAGGTCAACGTCGTATCAGTTCATGAATATTACACTGCAGCAGACTAGGGACATAAACGTTATGCTAGTTGACACACTAACTATAGTCAAGGTGTATCACTTTATCATGATTTTAATTTATACTTGTGAATCGTATGCCTTTCCGTGAGAGGCTCTGATTGAAATGTAAACACCAGATATTACGTTTCAGCGATTCTCGTGTGTGGAAACAATCCATATGACGAACAGCGAATTCCCCGAGATCAGTGAAGTGGCTGTTTTGAGTTTTGTAATTTTTCTCTGTGCTTTTCAGGGACATTGTTGCAAAGACTGGCCATTAGGCAAAACCAAAATCTGTTCCGTAGTTTAAACGCACACCGTCAGCGGTGCTGTAAATTTGTTTGTCTTTCAGAGGCCATGTTTTATTTCGTTACTCATGCAGTAATTTCAACGCACATCATGAGTGGTGTCGCAGTTTGTCAGTAGTTGGAAATTATCATACTTTCGATGAAAAAATGTTATATTTGTAGCATTTGTGCTCGAGATTGTCGGAAATCATGTCACAATCACGATACTTATTTATCGATATGTACTTCACGCTGTCTACACAGTAAATCAATTACAGGCATATGAAAAATTGGCAAAATCTTCAGTAGTCATTTCCCTTTCAATTTTTTTGTATACGCGCTTTAAAGAAATTACGAACTTGCACTGGTACACAACTGTACAATAACGCCAGCGTATTTCGATTTGTTTCTGTTAATGTGAACATGCGTTTCAGCACTTGTCATTCCTTCGTTATTCTATCTCATTTACTGCACATGTGTTTCGATAAATGCGATTTTTATTGTTCAACATAATATTCTTATTAGCCTGTAGTTAAAATGGAGTAAATTACTTGGCGTTGTAACGTCGTAAATGTGGATATAGTTATTAACCGTGAATTTAATTGAGCGCATGTGGACCTCGACGATAAGTCATCTACGTGTGTGTGAGTGTCATAACATTGTCCTCATACATGAAGATTATAAGAGTAATTAGGATCAATGTGTAATATTGTAATTACTGGTATCCTCATTATTATATGTTTCGTAATGTACCCCACAAAATAAGGAGAGGATAAAGAAAATAATAAAGTGAAATTTTAAATGTCATGACATTGACAATAGAAGGAGTACAATAAGGTCATAAGTAGAATTTTTGCATTAATTTTCATATTAAAATTCTGTTACGTCCACTAACATCTCTTTCGCCTGAATCTGGTGACATAGAACCGCAATCACATTAAATAGCAATGCAGTAATTGATTTACTTTGATAAAAGCAATAATAATCATACTAATTAAAACAAAAAAAACAGTCTGCAACTTCGACTTGCGAAAGACGTAAATATACATCCAACAGCGCTTTGATGGCTCCCAATAGTCACATCACCAAACCGGCCAGTTTCAACGGCTTAATTAGTTGGAACATAGAAACACAAACGTCCAATAATATTAGTAGAAGGAATACATTACTTTTAGAATAAATGAAAATAAATTTACGTTCATTATGCTTCATATTAAAACCAATCCATAGAGAATAAATCCATGTATCCTGCTGGCGTTCTGGAGACAAAAGAGTAGCATCAAGTCATGTGTACAAGTCATGTCTACAATAATTTCTATTCGCCATTCAACTGTAGTTCATATAAGGGGCTGAGTATTCCATTTATCTTAGGATTAGAAACCTGATGGAGCATATACAGGTTGATTTAATATTAAATACAACAGGAGGACATTATCATCTAGACAGGCTTTCTGACAAGGTAGTTCTGACATATTTCATGTTTGACGAAAGGGTTCTTTATGCATTTTTAAGGAGTTTCCGTTTGCTGCAATTTGCTCACATCTTTAAGCGCTTTTTATCTTAAGTAAGTCATGAATCATTTAATGCTGAAGAACAGCATATTAAGTACCAGGTCGCAATGTTAACGTCTGGAATTTTAATTGCACTCAGATCTACTTAGAACAATACTTGTCCCCCCATCTGAGTATAGTCGAGAGCAAACATGAGAAAACTTTGACGGGGCCCTGAGACATTAACTTTTTATAAGTGACTGGTGTTATTTGTTAAAAAGTGAAAAAGCGTATTATTAAAACCAATTCATAGAGAGTAAATCGTACAGAACCTTTCCGGCTGACGATCTGGTAGCTAAAGGGTAGCACGAGGAAGACTTAGCTCACTAGATTGCTTTTACAAAAGATAAGAAGAACGAAAATTAAGCAAACGTATGTTTAATTTCACGAATATAAGTTGTGATGTAAACCCACAATGATCCTATTGCTAACGGTACGAACACAGTGATTCGTTACAGTTTTCTCAAATATCCCATTGCACTGAGACACATGAGTAAATCTTGGCTGTTTGTGTATAAGTGAGATGCCAATGCCACCATCCTCACCAGACGATTAATGTGTGGAAAAAAAAGCAGTATCCTTACCCAGTCAAAATGTCCTTGATGAATTTGTACTACAGATGAGTATTAGGCCAACTACTTCGGCAGCTGTTTTATGCGCAACTGGGATACAATGTTACGTGGCAGGTTTCCTGTTACACTGTCATGCAACGTATTTCAGAATATTGTACTCTCATTCCCTTGATCACTGTAGTCGTTTTCTTGTGCTACTTCGGAACTGCAGACTATGTTGAATACCATCAATGATCGTCTTATTTCTTGCCTTCTGTTTACCTCTCTTTTATTACGGTAAGGGACGGCAGAATTGAAAGTCTACGAGCTGCCTGCAAAAGTCAGAGTTTTCTTAAAAGGAACGAGCAGGCCAGGACTGACTAACACAGGATTCAGTTCTCCCATCCCATGCACACTGGGTAGTTAACAAAGACTGCTCGCTGACAGAAGAAAACCCAGAACTGTCTGAAGAATCTCTTTAGCAAGATAAAAAGATCTAGCCACTTTTTGGTTTCCAGAGGCCAGTGCGAAACCACCTTTGCGTCAGAGGCCACGCTATGAAATAATATTGTGCTTAAACATCTAAAAAAAGAGTTCGTATTGGTTCAGAACGTTATTTTCAGTAGAAAGTGCTTCCTTTGTGCTTGGGTACATCGGGGCTCTCCTGTCTGTCAGCTTCAGAATCGTATCATGAAACGAGTGAAGTCTCCGGCTTCCTCCTTATGCCATAAAGCTGTTGGTTAACAATAACGAAATCCGCGAGATTAGGCGTGTCTTCAATCTCGCGACGGAACTCACAATATGTGCTTCTATTCGCTGGCGAAATTTCTGCTCTGACAAAAACAGTGAAGATTAGGAGCATTAAGAGAGAAAAGACTTGCTGCTAGCAGATGGAGAAATATTGTTGCTAGACGACGGAAGAGTAAGGACTCTGTGCTAGCAGATGGAAGAGGAGACACTTGCCGCTGACACATCATGGAATGAAGACTCTTGGCATCGAACGACTGATGAGACGAGCTTCATGTGGGTGGATGTCACCGTTTGAACACTGAGTAGAGAGAGAGAGAATTTAAAGCTGCTAGCGCTGTTGCCTCCTAGATTTATGCTCCGCGAGTTTGGTAAGATAGTCCAGCTTTGCAAAGGTTGATGTGGTAGCAACGCAAAGATAGTTCGCTCCCTTGAGCAGTCAGCTGTACAGTTTTAATGTTTCGCAGCCAGATAGTTGCTCTCACTATTGACTCTGGTGGGATTTCTGGTGGTTGTACCTATTTCTCAGTGTTCTTTCTGTAATTCACGAACAATATTTGTAGTCATTGGTTGCATCCGCGGTTTACTTTCGTAACTTTCGTAATTTGTCGTGCCAACCCTTCTGCACCAAGGTTAGATCATACAATTATAATCCCTTGTCTGGTTACTAAACGTTCAGTTCGTTATATCAGTCGCTAACTCACATGTTGATGTTTATAACAATAGACATTGTAACCTCCCCAAAAAATTCTTTCACATTTAGTGTAACCTCAAAACAGAAAAATTGCTAAACTTCTCAACAGTAAAAATTATAATTATGTCGTTCACATTCAGTGTAACGTCCCAACAAAAAATAAATTCAGTAACCTGGTGATAATACAATGTAACTAGCCTCTCAATTAAATTGTCGCTCACTTATAACTTTTTCAATAATTGACTATGAATTTAACCTGGTAAATTTTGGACGTCATCAGTGCTGCGTCATGGCCCTGAAAGATCATCCTGAATAAAAAAAGAAAAATTCTTACCTCAATGAAGTCGCTGGATAACGCATATATACAGGGTGTTTCAAAAATGACCGGTATATTTGAAACGGCAATAAAAACTAAACGAGCAGCGATAGAAATACACCGTTTGCTGCAATATGCTTGGGACAACAGTACATTTTCAGGCAGACAAACTTTCGAAATTACAGTAGTTACAATTTTCAACAACAGATGGCGCTGCAAGTGATGTGAAAGATATAGAAGACAACGCAGTCTGTGGGTGCGCCATTCTGTACGTCGTCTTTCTGCTGTAAGCGTGTGCTGTTCACAACGTGCAAGTGTGCTGTAGACAACATGGTTTATTCCTTAGAACAGAGGATTTTTCTGCTGTTGGAATTCCACCGCCTAGAACACAGTGTTGTTGCAACAAGACGAAGTTTTCAACGGAGGTTTAATGTAACCAAAGGACCGAAAAGCGATACAATAAAGGATCTGTTTGAAAAATTTCAACAGACTGGGAACGTGATGGATGAACGTGCTGTAAAGGTAGGGCGACCGCGTACGGCAACCACAGAGGGCAACGCGCAGCTAGTGCAGCAGGTGATCCGACATCGGCCTCGGGTTTCCGTTCGCCGTGTTGCAGCTGCGGTCCAAATGACGCCAACGTCCACGTATCGTCTCATGCGCCAGAGTTTACACCTCTATCCATACAAAATTCAAACGCGGCAAACCCTCAGCGCTGCTACCATTGCTGCACGAGAGACATTCGCTAACGATATAGTGCACAGGATTGATGACGGCGATATGCATGTGGGCAGCATTTGGTTTACTGACGAAGCTTATTTTTACCTGGACGGCTTCGTCAATAAACAGAACTGGCGCATGTGGGGAACCGAAAAGTCCCATGTTGCAGTCCCATCGTCCCTGCACCCTCAAAAAGTACTGGTCAGGGCCGCCATTTCTTCCAAAGGAATCATTGGCCCATTTTTCAGATCCGAAACGATTACTGCATCACGCTATCTGAACATTCTTCGTGACGACACTGCGAACACCTCGTGGTTTATGCAAGATGGTGCTCGGCCACATCGCACGGCCGACGTCTTTAATTTCCTGAATGAATATTTCGATGATCGTGTGATTGCTTTGGGCTATCCGAAACATACAGGAGGCGGCGTGGATTGGCCTCCCTATTCGCCAGACATGAACCCCTGTGACTTCTTTCTGTGGGGACACTTGAAGGACCAGGTGTACCGCCAGAATCCAGAAACAATGGAACAGCTGAAGCAGTATATCTCATCTGCATGTGAAGCCATTCCGCCAGACACGTTGTCAAAGGTTTCGGGTAATTTCATTCAGAGACTACGCCATATTATTGCTACGCATGGTGGATATGTGGAAAATATCGTACTATAGAGTTTCCCAGACCGCAGCGCCATCTGTTGTTGAAAATTGTAACTACTGTAATTTCGAAAGTGTGTCTGCCTGAAAATGTACTGTTGTCCCAAGCATATTGCAACAAACGGTGTATTTCTATCGCTGCTCGTTTAGTTTTTATTGCCGTTTCAAATATACCGGTCATTTTTGAAACACCCTGTATCTGTTCTTACAATAAATTTTTCTGGCACAGCCCTGTGCAATGCTGGCCGATAGATTTGTCATTTATGAAAGGAAACAACTGATTTTTCTTTTCCAATAATCGGGATGATCATAGATTGGAGAAATTAGTAAATTCTTTACATTGAAATGAATGGTTGTTAAAAGTTCTTTTTATGAGAAAGATTATTATTAGGAGATTTTTAAAACATTTACATGGGACTTGAGATAACAATACTACATATGCGCGAGGTTGCTTTTTACCTTATACAATAATGCTCAGACTCCGGCATCGCTGCACCACGACCGGCCCAGCCAACACGATACACCAGACCAGACTGGTCGCTAGCAACAACTTACTGCTACAGGTACACAGTTCCTACTGCAGTCAACACTGCTCTCTGGTCTGAGATTCTCTTATACCTTACATATCGCAGGCAGCGCGTGAGCAATACATCGAAATTACATCTGCTCGGACCTCTTACATGTTTGTTATAGTGATCACTTGTTTATGTTACAATATATAATTTCCTTTAAATTTATTTGTATGAGCTTACGGGGCACTTTCCGTCTCTGCAGCTCAGCAGAGATCGAGCTACAGCACCCAGGCGTATACTAAACAGCAGAACCGATACCACTCATTGTGCAAAACAACAAAAGTCGCTGTCTGTATGCAGTATACGACCGTTTCTCAAGGCCCGTGTCACGAGTCATTAACATGTCGTTAGCACATGTCAGGTGTATCACTAGATTTTTAATGTGTTCTAATCTTCTGCAGATAAACTATCTAAATCATAAAAAACTTATTGCTAAGCCATTTCTTGGAGTAGCCCAATTTGTAGTTATACGTTACTATAGACATTTAGACATGTCTCGTTGTTGTTGTTGTGGTTCAGTCCTGAGACTGGTTTGATGCAGTTCTCATAATGCTAGTCTATCCTGTGCAAGCTTCTTCATCTCCCAGTACCTACTGCAACCTACATCCTTCTTAATCTGCTTAGTGTATTCATTTTTTGGTCTCCCTCGACGATTTTTACCCTCCACGCTGCCCTCCAATACTAAGTTGGTGATCCCTTGATACCTCAGAACATGTCCTACCAACCGATCCTTTCTTCTAGTCAAGTTGTGCCACAAACTCGTTATCAGAACTATTATTCAGGGTTCTCCCATAATAGTCGTGAGGCACATTCACTCTTTCGTTTCAGCAGACATTTCCAGTTTCATTTTTGCGTTGGGTAGCTGCATTTAGCCCAGATAAATAGTGCTCATCATGTCTTTCATTCGACGCCTAATTGCGACGGAAAGCGTCGGTTTGTTTCCCATTGCAAGCAAAATGATTTTTATGGCTAATTCTATGTACCTTTTAGATAGAGCGGTCACAGATGAGACTAGTCCGATATTCTAGTGCGATATTCGTCTCATCGATATGTTTTAGTAGAGACCGTAAAAATCCAGCAATATCCAGTGTGGGGTCTTGCCCATTCGTCTCGTATAGGGTGCCTAAAAGATGCTGCATTCTCCGAAAGCTATACAACAGTTCAAGCAAACAACATTAATAGGTTTATTTCAGTTTTTTTCCTTTATTGGATTGTAATTTCCCCCTCCCCCCCCCCCCCCCCCCGCACACACTCACAGACCGGGGGGGGGGGGGGGGGGGGCTGGCAGCAGCGTAATATGATGTTTCTCTACAGCCTACAGAAAAGTTAAAAAACATAATTAGAATAGAAACAAACAAGAAAAACAGGCGATAAAGCGGTGACATTGTAAAATATCTGTAACATGGCGGTAAGTTGTGGAATTTAAAATACAAAAAGACTGCGGTGACGATGCGGACGAAGAAGCAGACAGGCACAATTAAAAAACACGGCCACAGTCTGGTTTCTGTTCGCACAAGATAAAAAAAAAACAACACAACTAGCGACAGTATGGCGGCTGTTCGCAACACTGACAGGAGACACACAACACGGAACACGTGACTTATAACAGCACTAGGCAGGTGACACAGCGGCAGAAGGGGAAGGGGAGAACCCGGACCAATGATGGGGAAAAAGGGGGAGGAGAGGAAAAGAGAAAGGGGGGAACCGATGGAGGGATGGGACATAGAAAAGGGGGGGGGGGGGCTGGGCGGATGCGAGAAGGAGTGCGAAAGGCAGTGGAGGGGAGAGTAGAAAGGACACACGTGACAGAAGGGAGGAAGAGAGAGGGTAGGCAGCGAAAAAACAGGATGGAAGGGTGGGGGGCAAGAGGGAGCCCAGGGAAAGGACAGAGGAAAGGCAGGGGGAGATGAGGATCGGAGTTGATAGTAGGGATAAATGGAGGGAGAGAGGGCATCATCCGGGAGGGGGAGTTCAGTAAAGCAATTTTGACAGTACTTAACTTGAATGGGCTACATGTTGTCGCAAGCGATGGGCGACAGGTAATATAATTCAGAGCCCTTGGCTACGCATTGTTCCTGTAAGTGTGACACACAGTTTGTGGATCACTAGCAACTGTTCTCGTAGCACTCTCTACTAGGCCGTGATAATACTCTGCGAATACCGTCCATTAATATCCGCCCGAGGCTGGCAGTAGCGGCGCTTATATTCACTTCGGCTAGATGCCGCTCCTATCGTGGTGACGTCGTGGTCAGCGCGCTACTGGCCGACGTCGCCTCACCACCTGCTCTGGTCTCGCGTTCTTCCTCTTCGTTCCGGCGCTTGAGGTTTCTCTAGAACATCCAGTCAGTGTTGCCAACTCTAAAAAACCCGAATCGCTAGATTCAATATCAAAAGTCGCTAGAAAGTCGCTAAAACTGATTTTACTAGGGATGTACTGAAAATTTCGTACTGTGAATCGTGCAATAAGCCAGTGTGTGTGTGTGTGTGTGTGTGTGTGTGTGTGTGTGTGTGTGAGTGGGGGGGTAATAAAATACTAATAAAAACTGTCTCATACGTAATTGCTATATTGTCTTAATTAAATGATGCATCGCTTGCAAAAACATACATATAAAATTCGCTAACGTTTAATTAAACATGTTATCGTAATTGACGCAACACATAAAGTGTTGTTTCAATCACAGTAGCCACATATACTAGAAATATACGACTATTTTTGTAACAAAAGAAAGCAAGAACTCAAATTAGGTTACAAAACATATACATACTGGTATGTGAGTTATTCATCGTCGTCACTCAGAAGATCGAATAACTCTTCTGTTTCAGTCTCTGACAGAACTGTAGTTGATGTAGAGGGTTGAACGTCGCTCAAAAGATGATGTTGCAGTTCGACTGGTTTTGTCGCAAAAGAGTAACTTTTGTTCGTTCCAATAAGCTCCAATACGTCTAACGGTATGTCAAGAGATGCACAATCTTTAATTTGGTTCTTCAGCTGGTCTCTCAATATGATCAAAGCATTAATTGTCTTTAACGATAATCTGTTACGTTGTTTACTTTTTATAATGTTCATAGAACTGAATATTCTTTCCAATTCTGCATTTGAATGCGGTAGGCACAGAACAGTCATTGCTAGCTGTGAAATCAAAGAAAAAGGATTCTCCCCTGCGGCATTTTTATGCTGCAAAACGTCACTCCAAAATCGAACAGTGTTAGTAGTGTTATTCCACCTAATGAAGTTGATATTATGCCATTCTTGCAGCATACCGTCTATGAAATCGCCACTAAAACACAATTCTTTGGCTACATCCGCTACAACATTATTTTTATTCACTTTTAGTGTTTCTTCAACATTCAGCACTGACATTTTTTTCAGGATGGTAACGTTACTTGGCAGTCTTTGTTGAATTTCTTTTGTGAGTTTCAGACTAAACTGAATGCATCTCTTCTTCAAATAAACTTTATTTTCTTCAGACATACTTCACTCAGACAATTTCTGTTCAAACATAAACCCAAGGTTCGGATTTGCGTACATACATTAGCTTGGAACTGGTGTTGTCAACAAATCAACAGTTGGAAAAACTATGTTTTGTCCGAATGACTGCATGAGAAACACAAGTGTATCTAGTAATTTAGTGGGGTCATTGTCTTCTCCTTCAAAATCTTTTATTGCTATTTGTATGTCTTTTAAAGCATGTTTAAGGTAAAACATGTGAAGATGATTTGAGTCGTCACAATACATCTCGTGCAAAAGATCGGAAGTGTAACAATTGTCTTGAACCATGGCTAGTGGAAAATGTAGCTTTAGTTCTTCCCACTTCTCCAGAATTCTTCGTATTGCTGGTTCAATTAAAAGCCAACGTCTTGCACAGACCTTCAAAAATTTTAATGGGTGTTTTCCACAATTTATTGTCTCATAAACGTTTTTATATTCCTCTTGTATTCTGGGTGAAATGGAGAACCAATTGTAGGTTTCCCATACAAGAAACTCTATGTTTCTCGGTATTGTATCCACTGAGGCGTGCGAAACTGCAAGCTGAAGAGAGTGACAAATGCAACGGATCAATACCAAATGCTTCAAGCCATATTCTCTCTTGAGTTGTTCGAAAAACCCATTGTTTATTCCAACCATTGCAGAAGCATTATCTGTGCCAATTCCTACCATATGTGCGATTGGAAGTTTGAGATCTTTCAAAGAATTCACAAGAACAGCAACCAGATTTCTTGCATCAGCAGTTTCTACTACAGCGAGTTTGAGAAATGCTGATCTAATGGTTTGGTTGTTTACATTATAGTACCGTATAACGATACCTAGCATTTTAGGTATTGGTACGTCTGTGGATTCATCTATTAGTACACTGTATTTCTGGTTACCTATATCTTCAACCAATGATTGTGTAAAATATGGAGCCAAAACTTCAGTTATAATGTTAGCGCACTTTGTACGATGTAATTGAGTGTTTTTAGCGCCCTCATCACCGGAAAACACCTTCTTGCACAGTATTCCTAAATGATCTACAGTTAAAATAGAACAATGTTCAGCAATAAATAAAGAAAGGGCGCCTTCCGCTCTGCTTGCTATTCTAACTGTAGTTTTCGAAACAATTTTCACAGGTACGGTGGTTTCTGTTTTTTTTTTTAATCAATTTTTTGTTTATGCTTAATAGTTTTCGAATGCTTTCTAATATCACACAATTCAGCATAAAGCTCTGTTGCACATACTTGACATCTTGCTTTGGATAAGTCTCTAACGACTGGTTTCAGCCACCCATTGAATTCAGGTTCTGCTTCCCACGCATCCCGATATTTTTGAGCGTGCAGCTTCTTCTTCTGCGGTAAATCCATTATGTAAGCCACCACAACGTAAGTTTCACCAATTTATAATCACTGAAAATAGTTCAAATGGTTCAAATGGCTCTGAGCACTATGCGACTTAACTTCTGAGGTCATCAGTCACCTAGAACTTAGAACTAACTAAACCTAACTAACCTAAGGACATCACACACATCCATGCCCGAGGCAGGATTCGAACCTGCGACCGTAGCGGTCGCTCGGCTCCAGACTGTAGCACCTAGAACCGCACGGCCACTCCGGCCGGCCACTGAAAATACATTAAAACTCAGGCAAACTAGAGGTCATGAAACAATCTACTCACTCGGTAATTCGATATCAGTCCTATTGTTCATCGTTTAAAACGTAATAATGTTTGAGATACCCCCACGGAATTGTTCTTGCGTTACCACTGTGCATGGGTAATAATTTGACTGCGAGTTAACATTTCGAAAAACTAGAGGTTGCTGGACAGAAATGTATTTTATTATACTTAATATTACGTACGTTTTTTTGTCAATTCGAAAAATAAAGGGAGTTCAAAAGTTGAAGAATTATAGCTCGATAGCGTATCGATACGCTATCGACGATAACAGGCTAGTGGGTAATGAATAATGAATTGTTCAATAGTCAAGGCAATTCCCACATTCAGTTTTACTAAATGCTGAACAATGCTACATGATTTTCTAAGAACTTAATTTAACTTAGTAAATCCAGAACAAAGTCAGTGTAGTATCCATTCTATAGTTAAAATCTTAGTTTTGTTAATAAAAATACTGGCCCAAAATAATTTTGATTTGTACTTCAAAAGTCGTTAGTACTCCAAAAATCGCCAGATAAGTTGCTAAATAATTTTTGTCACTAAAAAGTTTTTTTTGTCGCTAAGGCGAAGGCAAAAGTCGCCATTTCATGCGACAAAGTCGCTAAATTGGCAACACTGCATCCAGTACTGCAGCAGTGGCAGCACCGCCCGGGCGCGCACTGGCTGCTACCGTTAACAATGCAGCGCTACTGAATCTCTGTTGTATTGGCGATTATTGTTCGTGTTTTAGAAATTTCGGAATAGAGTAATTTGGTAGTGCTCTGTCGAATGGGCTCGTAAAATATCGATCTAAAAATATTTTTGTTTGTAATGTGATACAGACCGACGCTCTTTTTTGACAATGGGCATCGCCTGAAAGAACTGACGAGGAGGAATTGTTTGGACTGAGTCCAGCTACACAATGCCAAACCAAAACTGTAAATATCTGCAAAAACACCAGACTAATGTGCCTGACGACTCTTAGGAGAGACACCTCGCGTATTTGCTGTATTCAAATCTAAAACAAACGATCCGTCATTCCATGAAAGATCTTCACTAAAAAAGTCTCATTGTTTCCAGCGGGCAGCATGGTTTTTGATCCTTTGGTGCCAGGGCCCTTTTCTTTGACTATTTAGCGGCATTGTCGGTTGTGTGAATAAAAGTGGATTTCTGTAAATTCTGGGTTATTCATCTTTGTCAGTCTTTTATTTTTTTTGGTAGTCAGTCATCCAGTGTCGCTTTGCTGCTCGGTACCTTTTATACTACTTTCGATTGTGTCGCACAATGCTACACACTAGTGCGCTGCTTCCATCATGAACAGATTCGTAATAAGGGAAGAGAAAGCCCTAGACGTCGACAGCTCTACGTTAGAGGAGAGCGAAAATGAATGTACTAATATTCGAAAGAGAACAAAAATCGGACCGTCTTCGTTACCACTATTAGTCATTTACCTTCCCTTTCCACTTGCAAATGGAGCGAGGGAAAGACGGCTATCTCTGTGTCTCCATACGAGCCCTTATTTCTCTTATCTTCGGCGCCTTTACGCGGAATGTACATCGGCGGCAGTAGAATCGTTCTGCAACGAGCTTCAAATGCCAGTTCTCTAAATTTTCTCAATAGTTTTTCTCGAAAAGACGTCGCCTTTGCTCTAGGATTCCCATTTCAGTTGCCAAAGCATCTCCATAATACTTCTGTGTTGGTAGAACTTACGGGTAGGCTTGCACTACATCTCTGATGACCTCGATGTCGAGGAGACGTTAAACTCTAACTTCCTTCTTGCCTTTCTTGCTGCCTTCCTTCCTTTCTTTCTTTATTCCTTCCTTCCTTCTTGAACGATAATAACAGCTGGGGGCTTACAAACATCAGCAAACTAAAGGAGGTTCTGCAAACGGGGCCTAGTATCCGACATCTGTGAATCGAACAACATGCCGTCTTAATTGATGCGTTTGTCGATAAGAAGAACGTAACTGTCTGATAGTAACCTTAGAGAAGATGGTATTCTAACATTAAATTTTTTCTGATTACTGTTTCCGTATACACAGCTATTTTTGTGAATTTCGGTGACTATTTTTGTTTTCTTTTTTCGTAAAGGAAGGTAAGTGATTTCAGCTTTTGTAGCTGATTATCTACTACGTTGAATATCAATCAAAATTTCCTTCATTGAAAAATTTTCAGTTACACAAAAAGAAAATATTTACCACGATTTACTGTTCAAATGTGTGTGAAATCTTATGGGACTTAACTGCTAAGGTCATCAGCCCCTAAGCTTACACACTACTTAACCTAAATTATCCTAAGGACAAACACACCCATACCCGAGGGAGGACTTGAATCTCCGCCAGGACCAGCCGCACAATCCATGACTGCAGCGCCTTAGACCGCTCTGCTAATCCCGCGCGGCAAGATTCACTATTACTTTCCATAAATATTATGGAGTAGGATTCCTACACTCTATACATCTGGTCTTTGTCCTCTTTCTCCACTTAAATTACCAATGACATTCGTTTACAATACTTCCAGAGAATCATCTGTTTGCCAACTATATTAATTGAATGCATCACAGTCCGCAAGCCACCTAATACCTTCTGGTGGAGGATACTTTTTATACCATTAACTGAGTCATCCAACCCTGTTCTACTCGCGATTAGCGCGTGGGAAAAATTACTGTCGGTAAGCCTCTGTATTGGCTCTAATTTCTCGATTTGTCTCCTCGTGGTCATTCGCGATACGTATGTAGAGGGAAGGAATATGTTACCCGACTCTTCCCGGTAAGTGCCCTCTCGAAATTCCCACAGTAAATCTCTCCGTGATGAACAATGCCTCTCTTGTAACGTCTGCCAATGGAGTTCGTTGAGCATCTCCGTATCCCTCTCGCGCCGCCTAAGCGAACCCGTGACGAAACGCGCCGCTCTTCGTTGGAGCTTTTGTCTCAGTCCTACCTAGTAGGGATCCCAGATAGATAAACAATACTCAAGAATCGGGCGAACAACCGCCTTCCTTCGTTACATTTCCGTAAGATTATTCCTATGACTCTGAGTCTTTTAAGGTAGCACTGGGCAGTTTCCCCTAGATATTGAACGGTAGATGCTGTTTCCCGCGGTTTGTCATCAATAGTGTAGCTGTACACCAATGGATTTCTTTCCTATGTATGCACAGTATGTTACATTTATTTACAGTAAGGGTCAGAGCTTGCACCATTCATCAATACTCTGGAAGTCATTCTGCATATCTTTACTACCTTCTGGCATTGCTACTTTGCTATAGGCAAACAGCCTTAAAGAGCATCCGACACTTTCAGCTAGATCATTTATATATATATACTGTTAACAGTAACGGTTCTGTCACACTTACTTGGGATACTCTGAATTTTACCTTTACATCTGTTGATTTTGTTCCGTTAAGAGCGACGTTTTGAGGTCTATCTGCAAGGAAGGCTTGAATCCAGTCGCAGACCTAACTGGCATATCATAAATGTTTATTCACACTACGCCGATATTTCTTACAGTCAATAAAAAGCAATTTATTTTTACCCATTTTCCCTTAGGTGGAGACACTGCTCTGTTAACTGTATGTTTATCAAGAATCTTCCAAACTGTTTGGCTCAGATCGCCTCGGTGTCTTCTTTGCCAACTTCTCCCTCGCAGAGGAGCACTTATAGTCAACGTCCTCAACCATTCTTTCTAATGTCCTGATAATTTACGGGCATGCAGCCGGGTGACGTCGTTGACAACCGCCGACATTTCGATAGACACACACTCTATAACTTTCAAGACACAACTGCAGCAATAAACACTGTGCAAGTCAATTTGAAATCTCGGTATGCAGAGAAATTCCGGAAAAGTAACGCAAGTGCGGAGTCATACGAACACACTCACACACACACACACACACACACACACACACACAGTAAAAAATAGCGCCACCACACAATCAAACATGACCTGCGCCAGACGTTGTCGATGGCGAAAATTACTAATCAACGGGTGACGTAGCATTAACTCTGTCCCTCTGGCAGTTATTTCATTATTCCAACCTCTGTGTTCCCCTACATATTCTTGCCCATTAGTGCACCCTGTCGTAACGTGCAAGTTATTTCGTGATGGCTTACCAAACGTACCATCAAGTCCGTTCTACCTGTCACCGTTTTCGACACGCTGCTTTCCTCGCCGATTCTGCGGATAACCTTCTCATTTCCTATCTTATCAGTCCACTAAGTTTTCAGCTACTTCCTCGAACAACACATCTTTGATAGGCTGATTCTTATGTCCTCAGGGTTTCGTCCGTCATGCGTTATTTGCCTTCTGAGAAAGAGCAAATCCTTTACTTCGTTTACTATCGTGTTTCTAATTTTGGTGTTAATCAGTTGCTGCCACTCGTCAACGCTTGTCTTTCATTGGTCTGATATCATTCCATATTTATACTAAAATGTAGACTTTCACGGCCGGAAATATCATGTCCATTATAATTACCCGGGCTGTTATGCCGTGGTCGGTTGATGAATTCTGTGTCGATTCCCAACGTTTCGTCTCCGACTGCGGGAGACATCTTCAAGGGGGTCCGTAGCTCAATGGAAGGTCCAACACACCCACTGGCTCGCTACTGTACAGTAGACTATCCATTCCATTCAACGGATCCCATAACTATTCCTCACGTTCATATACGACATCAGTGTCGTCGAAGAATCTTATAATTGATATCCTTTCAGCTTAAATTTTGATTCCAATCGTGAACCTCTCTTACTTCCCCCATTGCTTCTTCGATTTACGGATTGAACAGTAGCAGTTAAAGACTACAACCCTGTCTTACACCCTTTTTAATTCGAGCCCACCATTCTTGGTCTTCCATACTTAATCTTCCCTCTTGGTTCTCTTACATACTGTATATTACACACACAGCTTACCCCTATTTTTCTCAGAATTTAGAACATTTTACTGTATGTTACATCCTCGAATGCTTTCTCCAGGTTAACAAATCTTGTGATCATGCCTTGATTTTTCTTTAGTCTTCCTCCATTATCAAGAGCAACGTCAGAACTGCCTCTCTGGGACCTTTACCTTTCCTAAAGCCAAAGTGACCATCATTTAGCACATGCTCAATATTCAAATGTGTGTGAATTCCTAAGGGACCAAACTGCTGAGGTCATCGGTCCCTAGACTTACATACTGCTTAAATTAACTTAAAGTAACTTATGCTAAGAGCAACACACTCACCCATGTCCGAGGGAGGACTCGAACTTCCGGCGGGAGGGGCCACGCAATTCGTGACATGGCGCCTCAAACCAAGCGGCCACACGTGCGGCTAACACATGCTAAATTTTCTTTTCCAGTCTTCTGTATATTATTGTTGTCAGCAACTTGGGTGCATGAGCTGTTAAGCTACACTGAAGCGCCGAAGAAACGTATAGGCATCCGTATTCAAATACAAATATATGTAAAAAGGCAGACTACGGCGCTGCGTTCGGCAACGCCTATATGAGACAACAAGTGTCGGCGCAGTTGTTAGATCGCCTACTGTTGCTACAATGGCAAGTTATCAAGATTTAAGTGAGTTTGAACTTGGTGTTATAGTCTGTACACGGACCAACGACGACTGAAGAGAATCGTTTAAAGTAATAGAAGTGCTACCCATTCGCAAATTGCTGCAGATTTCAATGTTGGGCCATCTACAAGTGCCAGCGTGCGAAACATTCAACGAAACATCATCAGTATGGGCTTTCGGGGCCGACGACCCACTCATGTACCCTTGATGACTGAACAACACAAAACTTTAAGCCTCTCCTGGGCCCATCAACACCGACATTGGACTGTTGATGACTGAAAACATGTTGCCTGGTCGGACGAGTCTCGTTTCAAATTGTATCGAGCGGATGGACGTGTACGGGTACGGAGACGACATCATGAATCCATGGACCCTGCATGTCAGCAGGAAACTGTTCAAGCTGGTAGACGCTCTGTAATGGTGTGGGGCGTGAGCAGTGGGAGTGATATGGGACTCCTGGTACGTCTAGGAACGATTCTGACATGTGAAACGTACGTAAGCATCGTGTCTGATCACCTTATCCATTCATGCCCATTGTCCATTCCGACAGACTTGGGCAATTCCAGTAGGACAATGCAACACCCCACACGTTCAGAATTGCTGCAGAGTGGCTCCAGAAACACTCTTATGAGTTTTGGGCTTCCGCTGACCACCAACCTCCCCAGGTACGAACATTATTGACCGTATCTGGGATGCCCTGCAACGTGCTGTTTAGAAGAGATCTCCACCTTCTCGTACTCTTACGGATTTATGGGACAGCTCTGCAGGTTCATGGTGTCAATTCCCTCAAGTACAACTTCAAAAATTAGTCGTCTTGCGGCACTTCTGCGTGCTTCGCGGGGGCCCTACACGATATTAAGCAGGTGTACGAGTTTCTTTGCCTCTTCAGTGTAATTGTGCGATAACTCTTGCACTTGTCAGCTCTTGCAGTCATCGGAATTGTGTGAATGATATTGTTCCGAATGTCAGATGGTACATCGCCAGACTTATGCATTCCGCACACCAACTTGAATAGTCGTTTTATTGCTTTATTGTTGCCACTCTACCCGACTCCCCCCCCCCCCCCCCCCCCCCCCGTGATTATAGAGATTCTGATGGAATATTATCTATCCTTTCTGCTTTACTTGATCTTAAGTCCTCCAAAGCTCTTTTAAATTCTGATTCTAATACTGGATCCCCTATGTCGACTGCTGTTTCTTCTTCTATCACGTCATCAAACAAAGCTTTCCCCTCGGAGGACTTCAGTGTACCCTTTCCCTCTATCCTCTCTCCCCTCTGCATTTAACAGTGGAATTCCAGTTGCATTCTTAATGTTACCACTATTGCTTTTAATTCCACCGGAAATAGTTTCGACTTTTTTATACACCAAGATAGTCCTTCTAAACATCATTTCTTTTTTGATTTCTTCACATTTTCCATGCAGCCATTTCGCCTTAGGCTCCCTGCGCTTCCTATTTATTCCATTTCTGTATTCCTATATTTTCCTGGACTGTTTTGTACTTCCTTCTTTCATCGATGAACTGAAGTATTACTTCTGTTACCCATAGTCTGTTATCCAAGGTGATACGTTAATGTAATGTAAAGGCAACGGGCCGCCGGATAGGAACTTGCTGAAGAAACGCGTCGCGCTAATATACAGAAGATCGTCGATTACACGTATATCAATCAACCGATACGTCAGTCGAAAGCGTTCTAGTCGGAAGATGCAAATTCGCACGCGCCAAATGGAAGTTCCGCTGGAGTTACACTGGCCATTTCGGCGATTTCCCTCTCCTTGCCAACCGTCGTCGCTTCTGTTCTATGCTGACGTCTGAACTCGCTCACATGCACACACACACACACACACACACACACACACACACACAAACACACACACCCTGATTGTTAACACATAGAGTGTAAGAAGTGAACGTTACATACTTGACATGTGGCAACATGTAATCATGAAATCATATAATCACTATATGGATTGAACAATTTAAGGTAGAGAACCTGGGGTTAGAGAATCCGGCTTAAGCAGAATCATTACTGCATACTTTTTTATTTACATTAGTTACAATCAACGGCAAATACCATCACTGACACAATGAGCGTACAACTTGTACTGTATCTTACAAAGTATGCTGAACCTAACGGCCATCAACGTCAATGGAAGTATAACATCGGCGAGCGAGATTCTGACGCACCCTGACAAATATCCCTAGTATGGTCCTCATGCTGCGAGGTCCCTTGTTTCTCCTTTCCAATGAACCAGTTTCCCGCATACGTCGATCGAGAGAAATAAACACTCATCGTGACGGATGATGCCTGTTAGGAAATCATTCCCATTACAGCCTTTCAGCAGCGAGAGCATTGCAGCGTGCTGTACTTCCCCGTACAAATGTCGGTGAGTTCTGCGAAACTGTAACGGTACTGCTCCGTCATAGTCTCTGAATAGCACCGAGTAATGAATGGGACTGTCGTTTATTCATAGCACGTTCTGTCATGGGATAATGTAAATAAGATACAACAGAGCCACCTTATGGACGAGTAAAGTAAACAAAACGCGTTTCATGTCTTCTTAGTAATCCGGCTCGTCTTCTTTGCTTCCTTGCTACAAATAAAGAACGTACATGTAAATAAACAGCGCAGTGCATGTCAACTTGTACGCTTGTTAGTTGTAAATAAGCTGTAATAGAGTAATACCAGACAAAGCGGTGGACAAGTTTACTTCCATATCTCCTTAAGCTGGCTCATCCGACCCCCGTTTCCCTACCTCAAATTATTCAGTGGAGCATTATCTATGTCTTGCTTCATTTTTGCACGCTCTTACGGAAACACACCAGTAACTTACGAGTACGGCTGTGACTGACAGCTCCTTAGCAAATAAATTATTTATTTTCTCCTAGCATCACAGACTTGTACTGATAAATGTATAACAAAAGCAAACTGGTGCTTTTCATTTATGATAAATAAAAATATTACTCAGTACGGTTGAGAGTACACAGGCAAAACTTATTTTCTTTATGATATCAGAATAGGACATAAAATAATTTCTTAAGGACCTCGATCGTCTTATACAGCAAGAAATTAGCATGACACATTGATGAAAGAGAGATGGAGAAATTAGCAGACAAATAAACAAAAAGTATGTTAATGTATGACGAAATTGTAGCATTATTGTTAATGTATTTGGAAACTTTAGCATTATTGGAAGATTATGGAGTAAGTGATATCACGCTTGCCGGACAGTTTGGCTTTAGCCGGACAATCATATCAGTGAGTGACACATAAATTTTTAGAAACACATGGCAATAATGCATCTGTTATCTCAGTGGTAGGAACTTACACCCTTTACAAGGTGCTGCTGTCTTGTCGTTAGTTCTTCGCTGTAGCACAGTTAAGAATTAATGTATTCCAGGTTGTAAAAGGATCCTTTTCATCCGGT
Organism: Schistocerca americana; assembly: GCF_021461395.2. NCBI lineage: Eukaryota > Metazoa > Arthropoda > Insecta > Orthoptera > Acrididae > Schistocerca > Schistocerca americana. The sequence goes on along the minus strand of NC_060121.1, from coordinate 955,804,371 downwards.
TAGGGGAAGAGCACCAGTTACATACGAGTACGGCTGCGGCTGATAGCACTTAAGCAAATAAATTATTTATTTTCTCCTAGCATCACGGACTTTCACTGATAAATAAAAAGGTAAACAATCACACCGTGGCCTCTGCCATTACATTTCTTTTCTACCTCTGATACGTTTGAGGAGCGCACAGGCACGTATTCCTCTTATCGACGCAGGAGCAAGCTAGTTTGTCTACACTCGGCGCACTGCGCACTGACACGCAAGAAACCTCTCAAGCGCGATATAAGACGCGTAAGCAGAGAAATATACGTGTACAGTTCTGTGTCAGCAACAAATGATTTTCTAGAAATTTCGGCGATTCGTCTGCCGCGTTGTGAGCGACGAAGACAAAAATTTTTGAATGTGGTTTGTTGTACTGTAAAGCTATAGACGCTGTAGTTAGGTAAGTTAATTTTTCGCTTTATCCAGTATCTGTTGAGGACAGAACGAGTAACTGAAACTTCTTGGCAGAAATCATAGGTTTTTATTGGCGCCTGGGAACTTACAGGCAGAGAGGAACGTTGTCGCCGGAACTCTGCCAGAACGGAACAGAACAGCGGTCACCCGCGGTCTCAGCTGTGGCCAGGCCGCACCATTACTGTTAACTGCTCCACTGGTAACGCGCAGCCTGTTAGCCTGGAAATATTCACCGCCAAACACTTCAGCCCGAACCGCTTTGCGTTACGCCTTACAGTGCAAAGTTTCTATGGCCGTCTGTTACTACACATCTAACACCAGCCCGCGTCCTCTTCACTCTACAGCGTTAAGATTTACTAATTATTTTAACAGTGCACAAAATAGCTTATTTAGTTTTAAATGGATCCAGGCAGCGATACGTACAACTAAATAAAAAAAGAACACACGAGACAAGATTAATTTGAAGGTCTTAGAGACATTGAACATTGTGCCATTCTAAATTAAAGTTTGAAAATAAACTAATCAGACTAAAGAACAAAGCAGATATGAATTAAACTTTAATAAAAATTACAGCTCTGTTTTACGAAGTGTAATCAGCTTACAGATACACTACTGGCCATTAAAATAGCTACACCACGAAGATGACGTGCTACAGTCGCGAAATTTAACCGACAGGATGAAGATGCTGTGACATGCAACTGATTAGCTTTTCAGAGCATCCACACAAGTTTGGCGCCGGTGGCGACACCTACAACGTGGTGACATGAGGAACGTTTCCAACCGATTTCTCATACACAAACTGCAGTTGACCGGCGTTGCCTGGTAAAACGTTGTTGTGATGCCTCGTGTAAGGAGGAGAAATGCGTACATCACGTTTCCGACTTTGATAAAGGTCGGATTATAGCTTATCGCGATTGCGGTTTATCGTATCGCGACATTGCTGCTCGCGTTGGTCGAGATCCAATGACTGTTAGCAGAATATGGAATCGGTGGGTTCAGGAGGGTAATGCGGAACGCCGTGCTGGATCCCAACGGCCTCGTATCACTAGCAGTCGAGATGACAGGCATCTTATCTACATGGCTGTAACGGATCGTGCAGCCACGTCTCGATACCTGTGTCAACATATGGGGACGTTTGCAAGACAACAACCATCTACACGAACAGTTAGACGACGTTTACATCAGCATGGACTATCAGCTCGGAGACCATGGCTGCGGCTACCCTTGACGCTGTATCACAATCAGGAGCGCCTGCGATGGTGTACTCAACGACGAACCTGCGTGCATGAATGGCAAAACGTCATTTCTTCGGATGAATCTAGGTTCTGTTTACAGCATCATGATGGTCACATCCGTGTTTGGCGACATCGCGGTGAACGCACATTGAAAGCGTGTATTCGTCATCGCCATACTGGCGTATCACCCGGCGCGATGGTATGGGGTGCCATTGGTTGCACGTCTCGGTCACCTCCTGTTGGTATTGACGGCACTTTGAACAGTGGACGCTACATTCCAGATGTGTTACGACCCGTGGCTCTACTCTTCATTCGATCCCTGCGAAACCATATATTTCCTGTACGGACCTTTCTGGATGCAGAAAATGTTCGACTGCTGCTCTGGCCAACACATCCTCCACATCTCTCACCAACTGAAAATTGGCCAATGGTGGCCGAGCAACTGGCTCGTCACAATACGCCACTCGCTACTCTTGATGAACTGTGGTATCGTGCTGAAGCTGCATGCGCAGCTGTACCTGTACACGCTATCCAAGCTCTGATTGACTCAATACACAGGTGTACAAGGCCGTTATTACGGCCGGAGGTGGTTGTTCTGGGTACTGATTTCTCAGGATCTATGCACCCAAATTGAATGAAAATGTAATCACATGTCAGTTCTAGTCCAATGAATACCCGTTAATCATCTGCATTTCTTCTTGGTGTAGCAATTGTAATGGCAAGTAGTGTACGTAGAAGCAACTGAAATGAGGAAAAAATTAACAATTTTCAAAAGTTTGTGTTTTGTTATTGTTCTTCATTTATTATACCTTACACAATCTACTAAAATGAATGGTGACCTTTGAACTCTATCTTTCACTCATCAGTCTTCTGACTAATTTGATGCGCTCTACACTTTTTGCCCCCTACAGCCCCCTCTAGCACCAAGGACATTATCCCCTGATGCCTTAACGTCATGTCACTCTGTCCCTTCTTCTTGTTATTGTTTTTCGTGTTTTTCGTATGCTCATTCCCCCCAATTCTGCGGAGAACTTCCTCATTCCTTTCGTCTTCCACCCCCTAATTCTCAAAATTCTTTTCTAACACCAAATCGCAAATGCTTCGATTCTCTTTTGTTCTGCTTTTCCCACAGTCCATGCCTCACGAGCATCTACTACTGTCCTCCGAATGTACATTATCAGAAATTTCCTCGTAAAGTTTAAGACCTACATTTGATACTAGCAGACTTCCTTTGACCAGGAATGCTTTGTTCGCCAGTGCTAGTCTGCTTTTTATCTCCTCCTTACACCGTCCGTCATAGTTTACCTTACTGCCTAGGTAGTAGAATTCTACTTTGTGATCCCCAATTGTAACGTAAATTTTTTCGTTAACTCATTCCTGCTACTTCCCATTTCCTTCGTCTATCGTCGATTTGCTCTCAGTTCATATTCTGAACTCGATAGACAGTTCATTCCATTCAACACACCCTGCAATTCTTCTTCACTTTCACTGAGGATTGCATTGACATCAGGTAATCTTATTACTGATTCCGTTTCACCTTGAATTTTAATTCCACTCTTGAAAGTTTTCTTTATTTCCCTCATTGCTTCTTCGATGTGTAGATAGAACAGGAGGGGCGAAAGACTACATCTCTGTCTTACATCCTTTTTAATTCGAACTCTTCGTTCTTGGTCTTCCACTCTTGTTAGTCCCTCTTGGTTCTTGTACATATTTGTATACAACCCTCCATTCTCTATAGTTTATCTCTAATTTTCTCAGAATTTCTAACATCTTGTACCATTTGACAATGTGGAACGCTTTTTACAGGTGGACAAATCTTATGAACCCGTGTCAGTTTTTCTTTACTCCTGCTTCCGCAACGTCAGGAATGCTTCTCTGTCGCCTTTACCGTTGCTAAAGCCAAACTGATCGTCATCTAGCACATCCTCAATTTTCTTTTCCATTTTCCTACGTATTACTGTTGCCAGCAATTTGAACGCAGGAGCTGTCAAGCTGACTGTACGACAATTCTCGCACTTGTCGGCTCTTGCTGTCTCCGGAATTTTGTGGCTGATGACTGTACAGGAATCAAAATTCGGAGACGGTATGAACTATAGCATGTCTTTCGTTTTGCTAAAAGCCATGTGGGCTGTTCTTAACCTACTAATGATTGCTATTCGCCGGCCGGAGTGGCCGAGCGGTTCTAGGCGCTACAGTCTAGAGCCGCGTGACCGCTACGGTCGCTGGTTCGAATCCTGCCTCTGGCATGGATGTGTGTGATGTCCTTAGGTTAGTTAGGTTTAAGTAGTTCTAAGTTCTAGGGGACTGATGACCTCAGTAGTTAAGTCGTAGTTAAGTCCCATAGTGCTCAGAGCCATTTTTTGATTGCCATTCCTTTGAAACCAGAAATAAGAAACCATTGGCTACGACGTATGTGGTAATCGGTAGCCAGTAATAAATTCCTTAGACATTACAAGGTGATGACCATTCTGTGTTAGCAGTCGATATTAGTCACAGAAAGGAAGGAATATTAGAATGGAGGCGAAATGTTGTACATTTTGCTAAGCTGTTAACATTGTTCATGGTCTCTTGTCCGATATAGTCCAGCCTCCACTGCAAACGGAGAAATTCATGGGGAACTTCCGTATCCCGCGGCAGACAAATAACAATTTTCTCCGAAGCTTTAAGCCACAATAGAGAACTCATGGAATGAGCACTCTGTGGACTTGTTGCTCCGTTTCATATATTTTATAACATCTACAGTAAGACACCAAATAACTCAGCTTTTAGCATGCACCCTTCTATAGGTAATAATAAAGATACCGCGAGACTGCTACGGTCGCAGGTTCGAATCCTGCCTCGGGCATGGATGTGTGTGATGTCCTTAGGTAAGTTAGGTTTAAGTAGTTCTAAGTTCTAGGGGACTGATTACCTGCGATGTTAAGTCCCATAGTGCTCAGAGCCATTTGAACCATTTTGAATAATAAAGATCGTCCATGCCCGTCTATCTTATCGAACAATACAGCTCCCACGGATATGCCAGGTGTTTTCGGTACATCTATAGTTTGTGCTAGTCGGTACTGTTTACATAAGGTCGAGAACCTTGAGGCACTCACGAATACCGTTGATTTACTTACTTCATTATCATTTACATAATAATGAACGAGAAGTAGAAAACCACTTGATTAGCATTACATTCCAACTCTTAGCTCTTTACTACTGCACCATAAACCGATATGCCAAAAAATTGTCCTCACCTGCTTGATAGCTTGTTGGTCCACCTTTGGAAAGCAATGCAGCAGAAATCCTGCGTAACATGGATTCCTCAAGTCCTTGGTAGTTTTCCGAAGGTGCGTGGTACCAGATGTCAACAAAATGTCACGCACATCGACCTTGAAAAAGAAGAAACGTGATTCACCCGACCATGCCAAACGCTTCCACTGATTCATTACTCAATCTCACTGATCCCATACCTACTGAAACAGTAGTTAACGATGTTGTGCAGGACAACACGGGACATGTAGGGGTCGTCTGTTACGGAATCCGGTGTTCAACAATGCGTCCCGAACAGTCAGTTCCGAAACGCTTGCAGGCATCTACCGTATCGAATGAACGCAATTTTTCCGCTTGCACAAGGAATCTTCAGAGGTTCTAAGAAAACACAAGGCTCTTTGACTTTTCTCTTACTACCGACAGTTTGGATGCAAACCATGCGGGCAAGCCACCGACCTCGAAAATGTGTGATGACATGTGAATTCCCAACACCTTGTCGTCTGCTCGTGATTTCACTGTTGGATATTCCAAAGATGGACACAGCACTAGCACTCAAAAAGCCGATCAGCTTCACCGTCTGCGAAATACTCGTTCTGAGACGCCTCGCCTTAACGGTGTACCCTCGTCGATGTTGTTATGTCAATGTATTTTACTATTCGCTACCCGTATCGCTGCTAGAATGATACGGCGTTCCTTTGTGGTTTTCCTATGTACCTTCCTTACCTGCAACGTTACCAAGTGCGGTAATAACATTTTGGCTCATCAGTTTACGTCGTAATATTCTTCTGCTATTAGATGATTGATGAGGTCAGTACTCCAATGGACTACTAATATTTCATTGCTTGTTGACTGATGGCATATCACCTTTGCCCTTTTACAGTCATGGAGGACATATATCTGCCCAAGGGATTTGTAGTAAAAAGAACGGAACTTAGTACCTCTCAAACCTTGTATAGAATTTGGCAGGGACTGCATCGAATCACGGGGTCTTATTGACTTTTCAACACCACTATTACTTATTACTATCTCATAAACTTTGTGTACGTTTAGTGGTCCATTGGGATAACATAATGTGCAAGTAGTAAGGCGGTCAAATGGTTATCGTTCAAGCTCCGCAGTCGGTGGATTGCTGGATGGAGCCCCGGTCATGTTTTTCATTTTAATTTTTTTTCTCTTCTACACTAGCCATAATATTTCAAAATATTACATTTGAAAGGTAATATGATGAAGAGACGTGTATTTGCATAAACTGTTACTGAATTTCCAATGCTCTTTGGTTGTTTACTAATTTTTGTTATTACAACTATCGACAAGTAAACGACTAAATAGAAAAAGTAATGCTAAAAACGTGTGCCTGTCGTGCTTTCCGAAACCCCTTATACCTCTAACCAGGCAAAGTAGCGAGAGCTGCTTTGCACATGGTTCTTCGATCTGCAGACACAGGTTTGAAGGACGGGGGACAGGCTTTGAAAGCCCAAGTCAAACATTGAGAATATTCAGTAATACAATAAGTCAGAATATGAGGGTAATGCACGATTAATCGACGGATGTGCTTACGATATTACAAGTTGGAGGATGATATTTTTCAAACATACAGGAGAAACAAAATTAAAACAGGCATCTACCATATCGAACGAACGAAATTTTCCCGCATGCACAATGAATCTTCAGAGATCTAAGAAAACGCAAAGCTCTTTGACATTTCTCTTACTACCGACAGTTTGGATGCAAACCATGCGTAACGCAATATTTCCGTAAATATCGTTGCCGAAAATTGGTGATGTACGATTGAATGTCTTAATAGCATCTTCACGAGAAGAAATTTCTCGTTTGTTGTCAAATGTGAATAAATCTGAAGGCTACTGATAAAGTTTTTAACTTTCCTATGGAAATAAAATTCGCACAAAATTAGATGTAATAATAAAAATTGGTAAACAGCCAAATAGCAGCTCAAATTCAATATAACCTTGTGTAAATACACGTCTCTTTTCATCATATTACCTTTCAAATGCAATGTGTACGCGGTAATATGAATAACATAAATGAAAAAAGAAATGAGCGACACTCGATCCACCGATCACGGAGCCTTAACGCCAGCTTTAACGCCGCTGCCAGCTCGTGCTTAGGGCCACAACGCACCGGCACATCACTGACGCCTAAAACTTCTCGTGCGATTTTCCCGAAATCGCCTAAGTAGCAGTCCCGACTGCTTGCGCATTATATTGTGCTAATGGACTCCTAAAAGCGTAAGAAGTTTGAAGTAAATTCATGATCCGTACGTCGTGGTATATGTAATAATGGCACCAGTCTCTGATTTTCCTTGCGAGGGAACATTTGAGGACTTAATTCAAGCCTCCGTCAGCAGGATGTGACGCTTGTTGTGTTATGTGTGTTCGCAGGCGGTGTCGGACCTGCTTCTGGGGGTGTTCTGTATGCCCTTCACCCTGGTGGGCCAGCTACTTAGGAACTTCATCTTCGGCAGCGTCATGTGCAAGCTCATCCCATACTTCCAAGGTCAGTACCACTCATGACTTTTTCTTTCCTACATTACATCTGATAATTAAGCTCTTACAGACGAGTACAAAATTATTATTGTCATAAGACTGTAATCCTAAAAACTATCTTTGCTTTTCAGGCACTCCTTCCTTTTTTTGTAGAATACCATCAGCTACTTATGTTTATCTGTGTACTTATTTACTCTCAATCCGTGTTGGCAGCAGAATGTAAATAGTGGCAATAGTACAAGCCGACATTCATAAGATGTAGCAAATAATAGCTTCTTTTTAAGATTAAGCGTTCAATAAATATATGTAATTTTCTACTGACAAATTCTCATTAACTTCAGAAGAGAACCTGTAGCAAAATATCAGTTCTACTACAAATGATATATAGTCTCGTAAAGAGACTTCTGATCAAGTTGTTTTCTAATCGTTTCAGTTGTGCGTCTGGATTCGTTATCTCCGGTCAGATCAGATAGGTCATAGTAGGATTTCGTGGTGTACCGCATCAAACCAGTCAAAAAAAGGGAGGGGGGATCATACTTTATGGCAATCGACGGAAAATCATCGAGTAAAAGAGAAATGATACCTGGCACTCCACAAGATACTGTTACAGGTCCTCTGCAGTTTCTAACTATACAAACGAGTTACAGGAACAGCCCTCTTAGTTGTAGATGATGCTGTCATTTATCGTCTAGTAACGTCATCAGAAGATCAAAATCAAATGCAAAATGACTCAGACACGATATCTTTATGTGTGAGAAGTGTGTGGTCATGCACATGTGTACTAAAAGAAATCCTTTACATTTCGGTTATACGACGTACCATACAAATGTACAGGCTGTCAAATCAGCTAAAGCCTTAAAAATTGCAATTACGAACAACTTATATTGGAAAGATCAAATAGATGATGATGTGGGGAAGTCAAACCAAAGACTCCGTTTTACCGCTAGAACACTTAGAAGATGCAACAGCTCTACTAAAAAGATTGCCTACATTAAGCCTGTCCGACGTCTGTTAGAGTACTGCTGTGCAGTATGAGATCCTTGCCAGATAGGACTGAGGGCATCGAAAAAAAGTTCGATGAAGGATAGCTCGTTTTCTATTATTGCGAAATAGGGGAGGCAATGTCAAGGATATGGTAATCGAGTTGTGATTGCAGTCATTAAAACAAAGGCGTTTTTCGTTATGTTGAGATGTTTTGAGAATGTTCAGTCACCAAATTTCTGCTCTTAATGCGAAAATATTTTACTGAAGCCAACCTATGTGAGGAGAAACCAGAGCTCGTACAGAAATATTGAAGTCTTCATTTTCCCCTAGGTGCAGTTCTATAGTGGAACGGTAGAGAGATATCTGAAGGTGGTTCGTTGAACGCTCTGTCGGGCAGTTCAGTGTGAATTTCAGAGTAGTCATATAGATACAGATGCACAAATACCAATATGTAATATTAATTTATATATTTGGACTGGGCGCCTATGGCCATAGGTGAATAGGCTATAGTAAATGATTTTGTATGTCCATCCTTTTAGCAGGAGATTTCTGGGACGAGTGCCGTTTACTATCGTGACAAAAAATAAAAACACCTACAGCCACCCTTATTATTTTATTTTATTTTGTCACTACAAGTTTTAACGCTTCATTGTGTCATCTTAAGGCCGTTTTGATGCTGTACAGGTTGATATGATCCCTATACATAACGCATCAGTTGCCAGCATTAGTGGATACGCAGATAAGGTGTCAGCACTCCAACCATCATGGTCGTCTTCGTGGAGTTGCAATTTCAATGGCCACCAGCGTATTTGGCTTACATTGAAACGTGGATCGCCACCAACTGCATGAGTAATTGCCCCCTCAGTTGCTGCGTGCTCGTCCTTCAATGTCTCTACCAATCACAAGTAGTACACTTCAGCTTAGCTTGTTTCTTAATGCGACAGTCAATTATTTTAAAAGTGCTCTTGTCGTCACTCCTTCGTCCAATAAGTCCCTCCTGATAAAGGATTAGTACCACGGCCAGGTCTGTATGCTAATCAGTAAATGAAATGGACAAAGGCGACGTCCAGATTTGTATATATTTCCATTCAACTATACTAGATAGTAGTGAACAGTCATCTATTCTCTGACTCCGTAATAATCACAAAAACATTTGATGCTACGTATAAACATGCCAACGACGAGAACCGTATATCAACACTTTTAACAACGTGAGTCGCAAATCACTTGTACTGTTGATGAAGTGAAAAGCAAAACACTAACGGTTGACGTAAGGATTACGACATAACTGTACGCAACTAGAAGGCTATTTTTGACGCTTTGTGCAAGAGTGTTAATAAGATATGCTTGTAAGCTGTGTTCGTGTGTCTGAAGAATTCTTGGAACGTCGCGACCCTAGGTCAGTGGCCGTCAAACCTCTTGCTCAAGAGCGATTGCTGACATTTTAAGGCGGCACTTGAGGCTGGGTATGTACCCATATTATTATTAACTGGCAACTTACATAAATTAGTGTTTTATGACCGCCAATAGACGAACTATAGTAACGGCAAGGTAAGTTGGTGAGTGGCCCCAAGTGGTAGTTATTAACTGCTGGTACCATTCGGAACACTTGGTTTCGGCTGTTCTCTGTTTCAGATAGCTTCCGCCGTCAGGGGACCCAAAGTCGTGAGACTGTAATTGCCTGACGACGTCTTGTTGTAATGTGTGAGCGGATCAATAATCAGTAAACAACAGTGACTGCAGTTATTGTGATATATGAGGTATGATCACAAGTGTTTTGAATGCCGTTTTTCTTCTACTCACTGCGTTGAATTACAACAACCTTAACATAATTTCGTATTTCTTGCTACAAATATGTACCGCATTGGAAGAGGACCGTCCCTGCGAGGCGCATTCACCAATCCAAGTTGCTTCGTGTCAAAATTTATATCACAACAGCTTCTACATCTATATCTATATCTATATTTATACTCCGCAAACCACCCAACGGTGTGTGGCGGAGGGCACTTTACGTGCCACTGTCATTACCTCCCTTTCCTGTTCTAGTTGCGTATGGTTCGCGGGAAGAACGACTGCCGGAAGCCTCTGTGCGCGCTCTAATCTCTCTAATTTTACACTCGTGATCTCCTCGGGAGGAATAAGTAGGGGGAAGCAATATATTCGATACCTCATCCAGAAACGCACCCTCTCGAAACCTGGCGAGCAAGCTACACCGCGATGCAGAGCGCCTCTCTTGCAGAGTCTGCCACTTGAGTTTGCAAAACATCTCCGTAACGCTATCACGCTTACCAAAGAACCCAGTGACGAAACGCGCCGCTCTTCTTTGGATCTTCTCTATCTCCTCTGTCAACCCGACCTGGTACGGATCCCACACTGATGAGCAATACTCAAGTATAGGTCGAATGAGTGTTTTGTAAGCCACCTCCTTTGTTGATGGACTACATTTTCTAAGGACCTTCGCAATGAATCTCATCCTGGCACCCACCTTACCAACAATTAATTTTATATGACCATTTCACTTCAAATCGTTCCGTATGCATACTCCCAGATATTTTACAGAAGTAACTGCTACCAGAGTTTGTTCCGCTATCATATAATCATAAAATAAAGGATCCTTCTTTCTATGTATTAGTAATACATTACATTTGTCTATGTTAAGGGTCAGTTGCCACTCCCTGCACCAAGTGCCTATCCGCTGCAGATCTTCCTGCATTTCGCTGCAATTTTCTAATGCTGCAACTTCTCTGTATACTACAGCATCAACCGCGAAAAGCCCCATGGAACTTCCGACACTATCTACTAGGTCATTTATACATATATTGTGAAAAGGAATGGTCCCATAACACTCCCCTGTGGTACGCCAAAGGTAATAGTTGCAGACCCCCGTGAGAGACTGGACGACAAACAAAAATATTCCTCTTCGCACATCCTGTAGCCCTGCAGTGGCCGCACCACTTACCCCGCTGTCCCTGAGGTAAGCTGCGAACTTAACTTAGTCCGTGGCCGAATTCACCAACATCGGTTAAAACTCGGCACATCTTAAAAACTACAGACTGTGCAAGTACTTTTGCTTACTACTGAGCTGGAAATCTACTCTCATAAGAGGCTCTCATCATTAGGTGACGTGTCTGGATTCGACTGTCAGTTGCTGGACGCATGTTATAAGACACGGCTGAGAACCGCTGGCCGTACAAGTACTTTAATGGCTCCGTGTGCGGCCCTCAGTCCGCCGTCTGATGACTGGTGCTATAGATCATGCGGTCCCGGCAGTTTCGAAGATTTCCTTTGTTCGCGGACTCTGTGTTATGTTACTCGTTTTATTTCACCTTCATCACAAACACAGTAAAGTGTTGTCAAATAGATCGACTTGCACCATGCGGCCGAACAGCGGATGGAGTCAGATTGGGTTTCCCGGCCAATAACGGGGCACGATCGTTCCATTTGTAGGGAGTAAGCGAAGTCACCGTTGTTCCGTCTCGGTCGATGCGAGAACAAACAACTTCCGTACGGTGCGACAACGCCTGGTTACGCGTCGCTGGATTCGACAGTGAGTTTTACAGTTGCTTGTTTATAAGTGCGGCAGACCTTTAAGTGGAATCTACAGATCTGTTCTGGTAGCAATACTGGGTCAGAGGAAATAATTGAAACAAAGCCAAGTAGTGTATTGAACTTCATGGTCGTGTGTCGGAGAAATGTTGAACAGTGTTTTGCAAGTAGTGAATGTGATCCAAAAGAGCAATATTCATGACAGTGGAAGTTTTAATCCAATCTCGTGGGGTGATTTTGTTACTATAAATCCAATAAAATCTTTCGACAAAGGACATATTAAGCTAATAGTTCCATCTCAATCCATGTTCTTAATGAACTTCATCAAGCACATCAAAAAACACTAATGATGGGACGATCCATCATCGATAAAGGAAGTAATAATCAGCAAAGCGGGGAAGTAGGCGTAATCTCATCTCGTAAAATGGAAGTGCAGAGTTTCTGAGACCTTGTCCATATAACGTATTTTATTGCCCTGTAGGAGAGAAATGTGTCCTCAGAGTTTGGCCGTATCTTCTTTGTTCCCTGTGCACCACTCCACGGTTCAGCCGAAGCTTCTTATTACCAAGCCCAGGGGAAGACGAGATTCTAGGGGAAAGCAGTGAAAGGGCGTTGCAAGAAGCCTGCAGCGGCAACATCTAACAGCTACTGCCCACTCGAAATAGGAATCTCCTGCCGTATACCTGTCTGCTGCAAGTCACACGAAAGCCTGCCACACAGTAAGGACGGTATCGAACGGTGTGTGACAGATACAGGGCCTCGTACACGGGCGTGCGAAGCTCCATCGAGAAAGACGCACAGTCACAGACGCCACAACGACACTAGATAGTGAGTAAGGGAAGCGACGGTGCGTGTTCGGAAAGAATGGCCTACAAGACCGGCTACGTCTACACGTGTACTTCACAAGCTGCTGCACTGTCAAGAGTATCAGTCACTTTCTGTCGCGTTCCAGAGGCGTACGCAGCGAGAAAGGAGTCGTGGCCTTTACGCCTCGGTACGCGGTTTAATTTTTTTATTCTCAGAGTCCGTGAGCGTGGCTTACTAAAGAGACAAATTTTTTGACAGTCTTCCTCGCGTACTGGTTCTCTACATTTGCCGAACTGGATTTAGTGAAAACAACGTTCTCCCAAACACTCCCATTTACGTTCCCCGTGAATCGCTGTTCAATTTCCTACGGGCTGCATCGATCACAAAGAGACTAATTTCGTCATGTCGCATACGCTGATCAGCCAGAGCATTATGACTACTGACCTACTATCGATACAAACCGTTTGAGCGATAGCAGCGTCACCTGACGAAGAATGACTGCTACTCAGATACGCACTGTGCATGTGATATCATTGAGGTGCTCTCCGTACGTAGAATGGAAAAGGCGCGCGATCTGCCTGTTTGACTGAGGGTAGGTTGCGATGGCCCGGAGGTTCGGCACGATCATTTCGGAAACTACACGACTTGTTGGGTGTTCGAGGATTGGTGCGGTAGGTGTCTTCAACACGTGGTGAAACCATGTCCAGTGTAATATTCCTGGCTGTGGCCGCCAGTATTTTATTTTGCTAGAAGCTCGCCTTGATGCAGGTTGATACACGTGAAGTAGCGTATGGTACAACACTAGAGTGAGGTACAAGCGACAGATGGTTCAGTATGTATCAGTCCCATGGGAGAGTCCGTCAGTTGCACTGAACTTGTTTCTGATTGGTCGGCACGTTCGGATGCTAGGCGCCAATACACCTACCTTCTCTTATTAATTATTTATATACTGTCCATTGTAATTAACCCAGTTTTTAGTATACAATCTCTCATGGTCACCCTATGAGTGTATCGCTTTTGTTTATTAAATTTCACTAGTTTAGAGAAACATAAGAGTAACGATACTACAATCGAAGTGCTTTGGACATTTTCGGGCCGCTTTGGCGCGCCTGCGAGAAGAAGTACTTCGGCTGCGCTAGTCACTCTGTTTCGGGCTCCCTGGAGGGTCGGACACTTATCTCAGTATCGTGCGTTACTTAAATCTGAATATGCAATACTCACTCTGTCTAGTAGCAATACTCACTCTGTCTAGTGCGTACCAGAGAGCCGGACATGTGTATCATATTTCGGATGTTGGATGGAAAAAGCTATGTCGAGTGTTGTAAAGGACGGTGTAAATGTGTGAACATTTGAATAATAACCAAAAAGGATACATTAATGAGAAGTGTCGCCTACCATCATTGTCAGTACTACAGATCTTGCTTGCCCTCTGTACGAGGTGCATTCAAGTTCTAATGCCTTCCATTTTTTTTCTGATTAACTACTCACCCGAAATCGATGAAACTGGCGTTACTTCTCGACGTAATCGTCCTGCAGACGTACACATTTTTCACAACGCTGACGCCATGATTCCATGGCAGCGGCGAAGGCTTCTTTAGGAGTCTGTTTTGACCACTGGAAAATCGCTGAGGCAATAGCAGCACGGCTGGTGAATGTGCGGCCACGGAGAGTGTCTTTCATTGTTGGAAAAAGCCAAAAGTCACTAGGAGCCAGGTCAGGTGAGTAGGGAGCATGAGGAATCACTTCAAAGCACTTGTCTTGGTGAAACAGCACACGCGCAGCCCTTCCCGGACGTTTTTGTTGCAGTGCAGGAAGGAATTTGTTCTTCAAAACATTTTCGTAGGATGCACCTGTTACCGTAGTGTCCTTTGGAACGCAATGGGTAAGGATTACGCCCTCGCTGTCCCAGAACATGGACACCATCATTTTTTCAGCACTGGCGGTTACCTGAAATTTTTTGGCTTTGTTTCGGGATTGAAAAATGGCATCCACGTCTCATCCATTGTCACAACCGACGAAAAGAAAGTCCCATTCATGCTGTCGTTGCGCGTCAACATTGCTTGGCAACATGCCACACGGGCAGCCGTGTGGTCGTCCGTCAGCATTCGTGGCACCCACCTGGATGACACTTTTCGTATTTTCAGGTCGTCATGCAGGATTGTGTGAACAGAACCCACAGAAATGCCAACTCTGGAGGCCCTCTGTTCAACAGTCATTCGGCGATCCCCCAAAACAATTCTCTCCACTTTCTCGATCATTTCGTCAGACCGGCTTGTGCGAGCCCGAGGTTGTTTCGGTTTGTTGTCACACGATGTTCTGCCTTCATTAAACTGTCGCACCCACAAACGCACTTTCGACACATCCGTAACTCCATCACCACATGTCTCCAACAACTGTCGATGAATTTCAATTACTTTCACGCCACGCAAATTCAGAAAACGAATGATTGCACGCTGTTCAAGTAAGGAAAACGTCGCCATTTTAAGTATTTAAAACAGTTCTCATTCTCGCCGCTGGCGGTAAAATTCCATCTGCCGTACGGTGCTGTCATCTGTGGGACGTATTGACAATGAACGCGGCCTGATTTTAAAACAATGCGCATGTTTCTATCTCTTTCCAGTCCGGAGAAAAAAAATCGGAGGCCTTAGAACTTGAATGCACCACAGATACAGAGACTAACCTGGGCAAGTGGCTTCCTACAAAAAGCACAATCACAGGTTCGAATTGACAGCGTAGCAGCCTCTTCTTAAGAAGATCCCACGACCGGCGAGGTGTCTTCTGCACTGAAGACACAAATTTAAAAGCAGGCAAGTCGGTGGGAAGAACGACCTCTCCAGCTTCGAGATATGACTTCCAAAGAGACATACAATTTATACCAGACATCGTGAGGTTGGGCGGCCACCACTCATTACAGATGACTGGTAGAACAGGACAGGCGGCGAACTGTGGTGGAGCATCATGCTTTAATAATGGGCAGAGTACGAATGTGTCTGAACACACAGTACACCGAACACTCCTGACGATAGGCTCCGCTGCCGACGACCCACGCATATGCTAATGTCAACATTATGATATCAGCAAATAGGCACGTGATCATCGGCACTGGACGCTGGTACAGTGGCAGAGCGTTGCATAGTGTGATGAATTCCGCTACCGGTACCTATGGGAAGGCGCGAATCCGTCGTCTTCTAGGGAAACAGCTCCTTGATATGTGTACTGCGAGGCGCAGAAAATCTGGCGGCGGCTCCATTATGGTCTGGGAAACATTTACGTGGGCATCTGTGGCTCCAGTGGAGCTCGGGAAAGATACCATGACGGCCGAGGTGTATTGTACACTGATTGCAGACTAAGTACACCGTTTCGTGACGATCATGTTTTCCGACGACAGTGGCATTTTTCAGCAAGATATTGCGCCGTGTCACAAGGTCCGTAATGTGATGGAGTGATTCGAGAAACACAGTGGCGAGTTCCAGTTCTTGTGCTGGCCTCCCAACTCGCCAGATCTGGATCCGATCGCACACATCTTGATGTGACTATACATGGCGTAAGAGCTCATCGCCCCCGCCTCGGAATTTATAATAAATGGGATTGAGGTTACGTGTGTGTGTGTTTGTGTGTGTGTGTGTGTGTGTGTGTGTGTGTATGTGTGTGTGTGTGTGCGCAGATGTGGCTCCAGCTCTCTCCAGCGACCTACCAAGGACTCATTGCGTCCATGCTACGACGCTACGCCGCTGTTATCCGTGCCAAAGGTGGACGTACCGGTTATTAGGCAGATAGTTATAACGTCATGGCTGATCAGTGTATTTTTAGATTCAGCGTGATCCGAAAAGAATAACCTGTTTTTACTTTTTGACTGAAGTTGTCCCCATCTCATTGGTTGCAGATTCGTGGAATCCTCTCTCAGCGTCGCGCCAACCTTACTTAAAATCGGAACCTCACTCATATGTTTTAATGATGAACAGATATAATGGCTTAAATTAAGTCTCATCTAGTAAATATTCTTCGGTGAAAATCCATTTACTTTTAGTTCTATGATGATAGCACTTTCATACTAATACAATAATGATGGACACATCCTTTAGTTAACAGCCCATCCAACCGTTTGTTTTCTACCACGTCAAGCTCAGAACATCAGAAGACTTAATAATCTTAGTCTTGTCTGCTACGTGGCAACGACCTTGCCGCCGTAGATACACCGGTTCCCGTCAGATCTCCGAAGTTAAGCGCTGTCGGGCGTGGCCGGCACTTGGATGGGTGACAGTCCGGGCTGCCATACGCTGTTTCCATTTTTCGGGGTGCTCTTAGCCTCGTGGTACCAACTGAAGAGCTACTCGACCGAATAATAGCGGCTCCGGTCAGAGAAAACCATCATAACGACCGGGAGAGCGGTGTGCTGACCACACGCCCCTCCTATCCGCATCCTCATCTGAGGATGACACGGCGGTCGCATGATCCCGATGGGCCACTTGTGGCCTGAGGACGGAGTGCGTTAATTACTACGCACAGAGATCATGCTCTCTCAGTGATAACATTTAAGCATTGTCCACCACTGTGAACGCAGTCACTGAGTAACTTCTTTGCCTCCCACTCTTGCTGCATAGTTTTTACACACAAAAACATGGTATAGAAATGATATCTCACTAGCAGCTGCGTATAACAGCTCGCGTTATCGTCTTGTAAACTATTTCTTTTACAGATGACCGCACTTTCCTGAAATTCACCGAACAAATTGTACTCCTACGTTACTCTTTTATGCTTCTAATTTCACTTATGTGTACCAATTCCTATCACTTGTTAGTATCTCCCCATATATCTGACTAATGTGACATGATTTTAACGACATACCTTTCGGTTATTCTCCTTGTTTTGCCATCAACTTAAATTTTTGTATATTCAATACATCAAGTTGTCATTCTGCATTTTATCATAACCACCCAGAGATGATTTCCTTCTGTGGAGAACAACATCATCAGCAAAAAATCGTGGAGTACAGCTGATACTGTCTGATAAACCGCATATGTAAAATGAGCTTACGTATATCTAAAGATCAACTGGACCAGTGTACCTGCAGTCTTTCATTACAGTTTTATCAAATTTCTAATCTCTTAAGACCTACGGTGACATATTAGCAACATGGGAATTTAATCTAAGGTATTAAACCATGGTGCCAATTTAAGACTAATAACTGATCCAAGACATTGTGATTCCCATAACCACTGCGTTAACGTCCACTCCCAGCTCGATGATATTAACTAACAACATCGTATACATTCTTTAATGATCGCTGATTGTAGAATGGTTAGCCGCCGACTTGCAGGTTGTCCTCGATGGTATATTTACAAAAAATTTCTTTGGTTCTTATGCCTAAGACTAAAGCAGTTCTGTCTGCTTACCAGCAAAGAAACATCTGACGTGCAGTGTTCATACATTGCCTCAGACTTGGAAGGTATGAAGATGGAATCGGATCCGTGTCACCCAATAGACACAAAGTGGAAGATGTTTCCTAAGCAAGAAAGACTCCCGCAAATACCACAATCACAAACTGCTGTCCACAGGAAGAAACGGTTGGAAAAATGAAAGAAAGAACTCCGTATCGCGGACAGAGCCCACCACTGTAAGTAGCCATCCTATTCTTTGTGACTAAGTTCGCGTATTGTGTGGTCTACAAGTGTGATGTTAAGTTTATCTCTAATTTCATGCCACTCTCTTCATAACTTTGATTTATTCTCAATTTATATTCCGTACTCGTTACGTAGTTCATTTCCCTCAACAGGTTTTGTAGTCTCACTTTCATTGATATTCTTTCACCCTGCCTTATAATTCCTCTATTTAACCTTTCTGTTATTTCCATTGTTTTTTCAATGAACAGTTTCAATAGTAAGGGAAAAGGACTACTTCTCTGTCTTACATATGTGGCGCAGGGTTTCAGTGGGAGTCGAGTTTGGTGCGGTGTTGTGCCAGCGTGAACTCTCAACCAATTATAATTTTATTAAACGTACAGTTACCAGAGCAGATGCATAAGATCAAACAAACCAGAAGTTCGTGCCCAATTTTCCATATGGCTTAACGCCTGATATAACAACATAAAAATTCAGGAAAATAGACTGTTCTCCCACAATAATAATAAAGCCTTATGGGGGCACCAACGAATGTACAATCAAAAAATCTTCATGTAATACACATATATATCATCGAAAACAGTTACTTCATCCCACTGAGATTAATTTAACGAGAGGGACAAACAATATAGTCTACAACAACACACTCTTGTCAACAGTGTAGCACAAGTACTGTCATCTACAACGAACATCTCAATCGGACACGGGCAAACAACGTGGGAAACATACATAATCTACGGTGACACAATGCCCAAAAGTACAGCAATTTAAGACGTCGGTAGTAAGCGACATTTTAGTTGTTTAGACAGATCGTCATTAAAGTTTCGATATATTATCATACATAAGATATTTCATGTACATCCTGAGTGACTTTTTAATCTAGATGCGAGATTGTTTTCACTCTGTCTACCCCTAATGAGATATCTTTAAAATACCAAGTTCTACCCACAACACATGTATATGTAACATTTTTACTTGCAAACGGAGTGCACTTTACACCAGTTACCATTTGACTTACCACTGTTTACTTGCCGAGCTAGTTAACGAAATATTACTGTGAAACCTCTCCAGATACATACATGCATACTTAAAAGGTCGTTTAACGTATGACACTTTTTTTTACCGTAAACAATCTTGTAGATACCCATTTTGGTATCATAGCAATTCAGCTGCCAGAAATTCCTGAATATGTACCTTTTTTCTTCTTCACTTATACACAGTAAACATTTTCTAGAGCATTCACATGGAGAGCCTATATTTCTTCAGTCAACATTCCATTTGTCCCTCTATGTTTTATAATCCTCATTTTCTTTATGTCCTCCTGGATACCTAGATGTTTTACCTTCTTCTGACCTGTGTCGGTTCCGCTGATAATTTGCAACAAGTATATCTTCTTGCAGAATGTCAGGACCTGGGTAATCTTCGGAAGAAGGCATATCTGTGATGGTCCTCAAGACCTATAAAAATTGTAAACCGCGACATCGCCCACCTATGTCAGAACAGTTTCACCAACAAAAGTAAAATATATTTATTGAATGTCTGCGATACGTACTCGTTAACATCTTAACGCGAGTAGTTACGCCAAGTAGAAAGACATCTTTATACGAGTAAGGTATGTAAATACAGGAATAATGTGTGGAAGCAAGTAAGTACATGACTGACTTTGTAGAATGATTTTCTAGTTATGGTTATAGCTGTATACAATGCTGTATAAGAAACCAATGCAAGCAACTTACTACAGCACGTCAAAAATCTTACGGAATGCCTGACGTCGCAATGCCACGTTAATTCACGTGGACTATAGTAAGCGATGCGGCTTAATATTGCTTACTTGCTTAACGAAATATACACATTTACCCAGTTAGTAACATCTTTTGACATGCATTTCTGATCAGGAATAAATGCTGGATATTTATCGAAGTCACATATATCTATATTATCGTTCGATGGTATCGCTGCAATCGCTTATCACCACCACTCACCCCCAGCGTCTGGACGTACCAGCCAACCGATATTCATGTTCTATTCGTCGTGGTGAAATGTTCAACACCAAAAGGCTTCTGAGATCAGCCATCAAACAATGGCAGAATAAAAAGACGAACAACACCATCACATTCGAATGTAAGTGTTGTTACTATCCATTTTCATTGTTCATTGCATGTATGTGCGTAATTTCATAAATATTTGTTTATTTATTCCTTTTTTCAGCGGCGTAATAGCCCCTGATGTAAAGCTAATATGTTAGAGAAGGACACAGAACCGTTCGAGCGTCAATTGTACGCACAACCCGTCGAGACACACCAGCGCACCTACGTCCTAGCAAATTTATCTGATCAGGACAAAGCACTGATCATCGAGCCAGCAGCAGCACAGGTATTTCCACACAACTGCTCATCGAGTGGTCCCAGAGTACTACTGTTCACCAGCACAAATAATTTGACTGCCAGCGGATCAAAGCGCGTAAATATAATTACACACGCCGAAAGTCACAGTCATGTAGCAATGGAGATCGCGAACGCAAACACAGTGTTAGAGAGCGGTGCAGGGATACCGAGTTGGATTAGCTGTGGCCTCCACTGGAAGCCAAACCGAGCAATAACCCTGGGTTCAGTGTGGGGCGGCGGTGGTGTGAGTGGACTGCTGTAGCCTGTTGTGGGGTTGTGAACCACTGAGGGCTACGGCGGGACGAAGCCTCTCCGTCGTTTCTAGGTCCCCGGTTCAGTACACAATACACTCCCATGCCAGGTGAAAGCTCAGGACTATATTCTTATTTAAGCGTGTACACGTACCCAACAATCTTTAAGAGTTCATAAATAAAAAAGTTTAAGGAGCATACTTGTTATTTCTCTATAAAATAACCTGTGTGCTAATGTTATCATATAGTCATCGTCATAGCCAACTATGTAAAACACACTCATCACAAGGACTTGTATTAACCATCTGGACCTGCAATATTTCCAAAGACCAGAAGAAGATGAATGGAACACTTTTTCCTATAATACATAAGCGATGATTGTAGGTTCCCCTGACTGCTGCATGACGAATGTTATGTCACTGCTAACACTTAGAGATGGAATCTGCTTCGAGCATCTACATATATTTTCAAAAACATCGAGTTCAAATACCAGGTATTACACCAGGTACTGTGCAGCGCCGATGGTGTAACACACACAACATTCAGTGAAAACGGTGATATCCCATCACCAAAAAGAGTAAAGCTAGACACTACATTTATATTTAATGACGTTGCACTAGTAAACCAGTATCAAATACGGAAATATTTATTTCGACCACCATGCGGGGGTTGACAGCTTTTATTTGAGTCAGACATATTCAAGGCTTCCGAGAGGTTTGGTGAGAATAACACAAACCTTATTATCGGTTTCAAACAAGACAATATGAATTTAAAACATTTATCAAGGGCATGTATGAACTGGCATGATAGTGAATGAATTTATAAAGATATGTGCAGATTGCTGGAATTACATGCAGCACAAGTTTCTGAGTATCGAGGAAAAGAAAGGATATTGAATTATATGATACAGACTCAACATCCAGAAGTTTCTATTAATATACACTTCGTCGCAGAAGGAATGGTCAGTATTCACAGATAATAATAATAATGATCTTATGGCATTGGTGGCCGGGAGATCACTCGCGGGGCGGTTCGGCCGCCGCTCCACAAGTTCTTTAACGCCACTACGGCGACTTGCAAGTGAATGAGGATGAAATGATGATGAAAGACACACAACACCCAGTCATCTCGAGGCAGAGAAAATCTCTGACCCCGCCGGAAATCGAACCCGGGACACCGTGCGCGGGAAGCGAGAACGCTACTGCAAGACCACGGGCCGCGGACATTCACAGATATGACAGCAACATTCACTTGAAGCAAGAAAAACTAGCAGAAAGGGCCGTAATATACGCAACTTCTTTACCTTAAGAGCTATGAGCACTTCATCTTAGATGCTGTGAAACAAATCTCTCATCCTACAAGCTCTTTGCTTTCCATATTTTGGGAAGACTATTACCAAGGAAACCAAAGAAAGAATAAAAGCCTAGTAAACGGACTCTAAAATGAATACCCCAAGACCTACAATTGATTGTTCAGTAGAAGAAATGTGTGTCACGAAGATGTACGGTGCTCATATGTGCTACGTTGCACATTTTAGAGCCCATGTTTACGACAGATTTTTTCTTGTTTTCGTCCATACTAACACCTCCCTAAATATAGAAAGTAAAGAGTTTGCAAAAGTGATTTGTTTAAAAGTATCAAAGATGAAGTGGTCATCGCTTAAGAGTGGGTTAAAGATACTGAACATGTTTCAGATATGTCAGAAAAGCCGTATAAGTTGGATGACATCTCAAAGTCAGTTTAGAATGTTACAATATGCCAACAGAACGTAAAGTCATCAAGGCACCGAAGGCCATTTGACGTAAATTATAACTGATAAGTAAAGGGCATTTGAAACGAGATCAGTCTCTCAGAGAAACTTTTAAACCAGCTACTGAATCTCTCTGACGGCTCACACACACCCAATAAGACTCAGCAGTGCGCGGCTCGTGTTCACGCCATTTATTGTTTGTCATCTTCTTTTATGGCACTGCCGCCTCGTTTAGTTATTCCATTTACTGGCGTCACTAACTTCTTCCTTACTTGCCCATGAATGGCAGCAGCAGCACTTTTCGATAAGTGCACTGTCGTACCATCCCTGGAGCGATTGATAGTGTTTCCGGGTCGTCATGTCTGGAAGTCAAGTGGAGATGGACCAGGAGTGCAGTCGGGCACGGAGCAGCGTCGGGGAAGGAGCACCAGTGACGTGCTGACAGACAGTACTTGCTGACCACTGGAGACACACATGTACTGTCTGACGGAAAGACACTGGAGCGGGAACGACCGTTGGTTGGTCGTCCCATCGGCCGACGTGTATTTGGTCATATGACCATTTCACTGAGTGAGGTAGTCGGTCGCTTGGGGTAGAGCAGCGAGGAAGTCTCCATGGCACTTGGTCAGGCTGGAGCTGCTGGCGGCGTGCACGTGCGGTTGGAGCCCTGAGGCGCTTCTTACGAGGGTTCCGAAGTTCGTCGCTCACCGAGACTGGACTCTAAAGTTGAGTGCTCACTTAACCTACTATCAAGCCTCAACTGCTATCACATCTCTTCATTTGATCCTCGTTGTCACTTTCTGGGATTTTCCCACGAGCAACAACTTGTGTGCATTGAAGTCGGCTAGAATTGCAGCCGTCTTCCTGTGTGGTGTTTAACTTAATTTAATTCATTCCTTCATCAACGAAGAGTACCAGCGGTATCTTCTGCCTTGTGGCCGTTGACGTTCCGGTGACCTGTCCTGGCCGTTGACATAGTTTTCGACAGTGTATTTTCCTCGTCTTGTTGATGCTGTCCAGCATGGCGTGTAGTTCGACAGCTGAGGTGTTGGTAGTTTTGGGCGTTTATTCTGACTTGGCTGGATTGGGCACCAGTATCCAGAACATTAAACTTCCTGGCAGATTAAAACTGTGTGCCAGACCGAGACTCGAACTCTCGGTCCGGCACACAGTTTTAATCTGCCAGGAAGTTTCATATCAGCGCACACTCCACTGCAGAGTGAAAATCTCATTCTGGATCCAGAACATTGTCGTATTGACATCTTGTTGTCATTTTGCCGCTGGAGCAGAACTGATCTTGTTGGTTGGTTCGTTGGCTGGCGTTCGGTTGGGTTGCCTTCCGATTAAGAGGTTGTCGGTCTGGCTGCCTGTCTCACCAAAACGTGCGTAAGTGTTACCTTCCCAGGCAGACCCTTGAAGAAACCTTCTGAGCGCCGCTCCTTGTGTTTTACATAGTATTTCCTTTTTAGTCTTAAGTACTAAGTGTGGCCTTCAGCCGAGTTTCAGCCTTTTCAAATTAAAGGTTAAAAAAAACTGTCTAGTTTGCATGTGGCCTTCAGCCGAGTTTTTCGGCTTCAATTAAAAATTGGAAATTTCTTTGTCTTGGCTTTAAACCGTGAGATTGTTTGGGTTTTGTATGTGGCCGTCAGCCGAGTTTTATGTGAATCATTTTAGGATAAAGCCTTTAGCCCATTTTAGTTGAAATATAGAAGCTCTTCCCTTTAAGCCTTTAGCCGTAAAATTGTTTTCGGCATGGTGTGTGGCCATCAGCCGAGTTTTATCTCTTAAATTAAAAATTCAAATCCTTGTCTGGCCCTTAAGTCATAAGATTGATATTCTTTAGTATGAGGACTTCAACCGAGTTTTACAAGAAATATTTTAAGATAACGCCTTCAGTCTTTCAAATTGAAAGCTCTTCTTCCTCGGCCTTAAGCCGTTAAATTGTTTTGATGATACGCGGCCTTCAGCCGAGTTTCCAGCCTATTTAGATTAAACATTGAAAATTTTTGTCTCAGCCTTAAGCCATAACACTGTTCTTGATTAATGTGAGGCTTTCAGCCGTGTTATATGGGAAATTTAAGCTAAGGCTTTAATCATATTTGTATTGAAGATAAAAAATTTTCTTCTAAAGAAGAACTCTTGTACCTAAATTCCTTGCTTAGGCTTTGTGCTTTGGATTTTCGATGTGGCCTTCACCTGGTATAAATTGAATCAAAGTAGGTCTTTCGTTTTTGATTCTTGTTTATGTGATTCTGTGTTTTAAGAAATAAAGTTTATATGTTGAGTGCAACTGGCAGTAACTTACCTTGCCCCCTTTCCAAAAATATAACCTATTCCGCTCTGTCCTGCTACACCAGGGATTTATAAGACAGTGGAGGCAGATAAGAAGAAGAAAAGTATAGTATTACTGATTTCATCAGCCATCATAAGGACAGTGAGATAAATTGGACACATGAGGGAGGCAGGGAAGAAATGTATATGCATAAAAAGTTTTCGGTTTACTTGCCGCGTCAAATATGGATAAAATCCCGAACTTTCGATGACTACCTCTGTCATCTTCGTCAGGGGTAAAACTGACTGTCGTGGACCGGTGAGGCTTCCGCTGTTATAAGCATTGGACGGCTTCTCATTGGCTGGATGACGTCACGGTGCAAACGGCGCGTACGGAGGTGGCGGCCTCTATGTCCATAGATTTTGTTTACCCACTTTGTCCAGCGTTGCTTGCAGCGCCATCCATCGCAACAGGCGGAAAACTGCGAGGAATGTAAGAAGTCTCCCTCTGCGCTCTTTCTTTATCAACTGCACCGGCCGGAGTGGCCGAGCGGTTCTAGGCGCTACGGTCTGGAACCGCGCGACCGCTACGGTCGCAGGTTCGAATCCTGCCTCGGGCATGGATGTGTGTGATGTCCTTAGGTTAGTTAGGTTTAAGTAGTTCTAAGTTCTAGGGGACTGATGACCTCAGAAGTTTAGTCCCATAGTGCTCAGAGCCATTTTCTTTATCAACTGCACGCTTCCATGCATTGCTGAGTGCATATCCGGAGTCCTGTTGAAATTGTTTTCACATAGTCTAATTGCACCTGCTTCCCTGATGACGGAGTCCCAATAGTTTGAAGCGTGAGCAAGTAGTCTTGTTTCATCAAACAAAATCTTATGTTTATTTAACAAACTGTGCTCAGCCACCACTGATTTTTCTAGATACCTGTATTTCAGGTGACGCTGATGTTCCACACAGCTATCGGCAACAGTTCTTATAGACTGGCCGACATAATTCTGGCCACACTCGCAAGGAGTGCTGTAAATTCCCAGTACTCTCAGGCCAAGATTATCTTTCACGGGTCGCAACATTTCCTTAATCTTCCTGGGTGGCCAGAAGACTGGTCTGATTCCCTGCCGGCTCAGGACCCTGCCGATCTTGGTGGTCGTTGCACCACACAATGGTAGAAGTGCGACATGTTGGTCCTCTTGATCTGTTCGAACAGCGTCCTTCCTAGGTTTCTTCGCCAGAGTAGATCTGATATCACGATCAGAATATCCATTTTTTCTTTGAATACCGTCGTCAGATAGTTAATCTCGGAGCCGGCATAATCCTTGTCCGAAATAGTCCTTGCTCTGTGTACCGAGGTATTCAATATAGCTCTCTTCTGAGCTGGGTGGTGAAAACTACTTGGGTTTATATATAAATCTGTATGCGTCGCTTTTCTGTACACAGAATTTCCGAGACGTCCATCTTATTTTCGCTCCACCAGCACGTCTAAGAAGGGTAACTTCCCATTCTTCTCCGCCTCCACTGTAAATCTTATGTTCTGGTGTATACCATTCAAATGATCAACAAACTGCTGCAGCGCCTCATTGCCATGTGGCCAGATTAAACGTGGTGTGTTACCGCTCTGACCGCCTCTTCTGCGGTCTTCCCAGCAGGCGCCTCAGTGTATGATGTAGTTTTGCATGACCGTTTGATTGACTACTCACTACTCACAGAAATTGTGCAATCAGTTGTATAAATAAACAAGTGTTGGGTCCAACATAAAGAACATCACGATGGAACCTCGAAGTGAGGATATCATTGTCAACGCTCAAAGAATTATGATAAATGCAGGCAATTTTTATTCAAGAATATCTCCTTCATCGAATTTACAAGTCATGAGAGTGTAATAACATTCTCAACAAAATATGATCAAAAACCGTTCAGGGACATGAAGTGTACCAAAATATGGTTGATAGCATTATTTCGACTATTTTAGGAGTGGTGGTACTAGAATCGAGAGGTTTGTGTAACAGTTGAATCATAATTTAATATTTCTTTATTTCCTCAAAAAAAATGAAACTAGTTCTCTACCACCAGATTAATCTTGTACTGTATTAATAATTAACAGGCCAACAAGCCAGAATCATTAAAACGATATCAAAGTAGTCTCTTAAAAGTTGGCCAACCATGACAGACATGTATAGAACTTTCTAATAATAAAGTCTTTTACACCAATAAATCTTGTTGAAAATAAGTAACCTTTACGAAGGGCTGTGCCTGAAGAATATTAATTGAACACAACCATAAAAGAAATGAACTAAGGGAACAATATGCCACAGTAAGTGACAATATTCGAAAACATCATGAGGTGCTCTGAAGACCAGATAAGGCTTCCTTAGAAGAACCACTGCCCTACTAATTCGTTTACAAATTTTTCTAACATTACTTGCTCATTAATCACCAAACATGAAAACAATACACTCACCTTCTAATTCAACAGGATCTCATTAAGTTACAGAATTACAGTGAAACTGCTTCCAAACCAAGCAAGAACATCTTCCGCTCGATATACGATATAGTAGCTTCTCAATAACAAATGCCCTGTACATTCAATAAACGAGCCCACTTTCTATCGGAACCCAGTACATAATCAGATGTGGTGGAAACATCGTCCTCGTTCGAGCGATATGGCGAAGCTGATCGATCCATAGGAAAAATTCTTGTTCCGCTGAGAGTGCAGTGCTGCTCTCCCATCCGTGCGGCCGCCATTTGCATGACTGCAGCAACGCGCACATTCCCACTGGGCTCGCAGAACGTGAATTCAAATACGCGGGTACCAGTGATGGAAATGAAACATCAAACCTTCACCTCACTTAGACCAGAAGCCCCAGGAACAAGGGAAGCAACGCTGAGCTCACACTAGGTGCATCAGTCTTTTGGTTAGAACACCGTGCTGTCCTATGAAGACAATCACAATCCACCTCTAAATGAAGTTTTCTTTTCTTACTCAATCTGGTGCTTAGGACACCCTATTCTGATTACAAGGGTAAATACAAGATTCCAAATACTAAAGAGACCAGCTTGTTCATCTTTACACAAGACACTTCTTAAGTAAGTACTTAACAGATCTGAACAATTATGTCAACTGGGAAGTACCCCACTCCCGAAAGAGTTAGTTTGTGAAATGTGTACCCCAAATATTCGCATGTTCTGCAGATTCCTGACGAGCGAGGTGACGAGAGTGACATAACGCATTATCTATACTGGGCCGACAGATCTGGCCAATAGTTCCCGCATTACCTCATTCTGACCGAAGCTTACTGCTGTAATATTTTTAGCCCACACACTATCACCTGGCTTCAACGAGACCGGCATCCTCCCAGCACTGTAGCGGCGTTCCAACTTCTCATGAACTTGTTTGAGATTGCTCCACGTGCACTAACAGTTATCCTGAATTCACATGGCATCAGCTTTCTCAGGAACCAAATCATTCACCGTCCATGAACTAGACAATGTAGAATTAGATCTAAAGGCAACTATTAAAGCAGCCGGAGTTCGTTTTTGAGCTTTGTGTGTGGTGGTGTAAAAAGCGTTTCCCAACCAGGATAATGAGCTGTCCCAATGTATATGGTCCACATTATCGAAGGCAATGAGCGCGAAGTACTGGTTCCTGTTCACTCGTTCAGCGAAAGTCGGATTAGGACAATATACGACAGTTGTGGTATGGATAACAGCCACATTGAAACAGAAGTTACAGAAGCATGCTGAGATGAAGTCGCGGCACTATCTGTAGCCTATACCCTACAGGAGCCAAACGTGCCGAATATTGGCTGGAAACATTTGATGGTAATACTGGAGGTAGTGCCTCATATCACGGTTAACCAATAAGAATACGTAAATGTGTCCATGCACAGAATAGTGTACCAATTCCCCTCTCACAAATGAAGAAAAGGTTACACGTAGTCAATATACATTATTTCCACTGAATGATTATTATGTATCTCAGGCGACAAAATTCCCTACCGAGTATTAATCACTCGTCTGTGTACAGTACACATCTTATAGCTCAGAACTGACTCCTTAATTTTTTGTCCACATCCTCCACTATGCAGTGTTCCCTCATTTTCATTCTGGTCTTCACCAGAGGTGCCAGGCCTTCAGGTAAAATTATTTTATCCTCTCGACTATCCCTTGCGGTGCAACGTAGGACGTTACCTTTTAGAACATATGGCATTACACTCCCCCTTTCTTGATTGTCTCGTTCAGGTTGTAACACCACAACTCGGGCCCTACCTAACTGTTTACTGATTTCCTTTTTTTTTTGCTTTATGTTTATTCAATATTATATCGTAGAGTTTCTGTAAATGTTGTTGGTTTGAATCGATAACACAAAATTGTATACTTCTTTATTTGTAAAAACTTTGATGTCTCGTTAAAATACTGTGCAACGTATTGTCTTTATTACTTAAATTCTTGCATAGCGCTTTGTCTGTCGTTCTGTTTCACTGTGATGTGGGGCGGGAATTCTTTGTTCGGTCTGCCGCCAGTTGTGTTAGTTCATTTAGCGTTACCCAGGGTGCACCACGTGGAGGCGAACTAACTTTACACCCAACAGAAATATAGAAACTGCCGAAGATATCCTTACGAGTGACCTAGGGATTCTCAGCGAGTACTTTAGAAAATGGAGGCTACAACCTAGTGCTACAAAGACGGAAGTATCTGCCTTCCATCTGAACAACAAAATGGCCAACAGAGAACTACAAGTCTATCTAGACGGGAAATTACTAAATCACAACAAACACCCAAAATACCTTGGGGTTACCCTAGATAGGACACTAACATTCAAAGAACACCTGACGAAAACTGCAGCGAAACTTAAAACACGCAACAACATACTGCAGAAGCTCTGTGGCACCACTTGGGGCTCCACAGCATCTACCTTAAGAACATCCGCACTTGGCTTGGTGCATCCAGTGGCAGAATACTGTGCCCCAGTGTGGCTCAACAGCAAACACACACACATGGTAGATAGCCAACTTAATGCAACAATGCGTATTATATCAGGCACAATCAGGCCAACTCCTACAGTGTGGCTGCCCGTTCTCAGTAACATAGCCCCTCCTAACCTGCGCCGTCAACACGCTCTGGTTAGAAAATTACAAAAAATCATGACTAACCCTCAATTAAAAATCCATGAAGATACTCACGACATCCAAGGAAACCGACTCCGGTCCAGGCATCCTCCACTAAAGACCGCACAGGCTCTGCACCAAACCAACTTTAAAATAAATGACCGATGGAAAGAGGAATGGGAGAGCAGAACAGCAGTAAACTGCCACAGTATGCCATGCATCTTTAGTAAAGCAAAAGGATTTGATTGCCCTCGCAAAGTTTGGTCAACTCTTAATCGCATCAGAACCAACTGTGGGAGATGTGCCGACTCCTTACGCAGATGGGGTTAACTTCCTTCGGCCGCTTGCGACTGTGACGCTGAGAGGCAGACGGTCAAACACATGGTGCAGGAGTGCCCACTAAGGGTATACGAGGGTGACCCACAGGATTTCCTAATGGAGACCCAAGAGGCAATCGACTATTTATTATCTAAGCTGGACGTCTGCGCCGGCCGAAGTGGCCGTGCGGTTAAAGGCGCTGCAGTCTGGAACCGCAAGACCGCTACGGTCGCAGGTTCGAATCCTGCCTTGGGCATGGATGTTTGTGGTGTCCATAGGTTAGTTAGGTTTAACTAGTTCTAAGTTCTAGGGGACTAATGACCTCAGCAGTTGAGTCCCATAGTGCTCAGAGCCATTTGAACCATTTTTTTGGACGTCTGCTTGTGATTGCTCTTCTGTGAGTGTAAATTTACAATTGGCGGTGTTCTTACATACAAACTGTTATTTATTGCTCTGTTTATACATATGTGATTTTTCTTAAATCGTGTTGTTTCTGTAATTTTTATTGTGATGTTATGAGCCATACGCTAAATAAATAAATACTTAAATTCTTTGCCTCATTTGGAGGGAACAAAACTTGATGAATATAATTGCAATTTTGTTTAAACAATTTTTTATAGAAATACCAACATGGGCAAACGATATGTTTTGTTTAAAGTAACTACTTGCTGTTATGTAAAGACTGATCCTTACTTAGGGTTCTTAGTTATTTTGCATGTAAAAGGTGTTGTGGTTCCCCTCGGGAACGGAAGCATGCAGCGCGCGCAAAATGTGGTTGGCATGGATAGAAACGTGGAACAATGAGTCAGTCGGGGACGAGCTACCAAACTGCCAAGAGCTTATGTAAAAGTCGTGTATTGTGCTGGTGCCGAGAGAGGCTTTTCTTGCCGTTTTCCAATGTGCCAAAGCCTCGGATGGATGGATTTGTAAGCTAGCTCTGTTTTGGAAATGGTATCTATTATCGCCACCAAGAAATGACAGAGCTTTTTCATTACCAACTGTAAATCCACCAGCCAAGATGTACTCGCCACCACACTGCGCAATCACTGTAACGAAACAGAAGAATTATAGTAATGTACAGTGAAGGATCAGCTCATTGTGCGTGTTCAAATATAAGGTAACTTATACTCGAACCCTTATACCTACCTTGATTTTTTATCCCCAGTCACACAAACACTTAGGGTCTTTCCCATGTAAAAAATTCTTACTGAGTGTCCATACTGTGAAAATAGGAAAGCCCAGTTATTAATTCAATAATGCCACTAAGTTAAAGTTAATGTAGCAGAACTGAGTTATATAGTAAATGATGCTTGCTGAAAATAATTTTATATTAAAACTGCTTATTAATATTTAGTTGCCAATTTCAAAAGTGAATGTTCTCAAAACTGTGGATTATAGAGTTTTACAAATTAAATGATCACAGTGCAGCCTGTTGAAAATCACCCAAAGGTGAGCTATTGTCTTATAACCACGTCAAGTTGTGTTCTACTGCAGTAAAAGTTGAGAACTATTACTGTTGAAAGTTACATGTTCATGCTTGTTAAGGCCTTATTTCTCTAATGTATTGAAAGTGTGTTTCGTTTGCTCTGTTAAAGTGGTCAAAATTAAGGGACCCCTCCATTGAAGGTAGTTCAAATGCACAAAGTTACTTAATTATAGAAAGTTTCAATTACTCTTGCTATTCAAGTCAAATTCTGTACAATACTGGGTTCCTCTTGTGTATTAAAAGTGCATATTAATGGTGTAACAGGATCCACAGTTTGTCTACAGTGCACATGCTAGATAACAATTAATAGAAAGACCACTGTCTATGAAAACAGTAACTTCTTTATTCAAAAGACAATGAGAATAATTTATTAGTGAACTCCATTTAATTTCCGTTCTAACTAGAAAGGTGTTCAGTAGTGAGAGACTTAATCTATGCACAATAACTAATTTTGCTGTGAACCATATCCATATCTCATGTCAGATAGGAATACGTTTGAAAAGTAACATTGAACCTATGTCCAACTTACAATTCTACAGTGAATATTAACAGTAACGTTTTTGAGACCATTCAGTTTGACTAAGTACTCAAGGTAATAGTGTGTTTCGTTATCTGTTATATATTTATGCAAATAGTTCGTTCTGCTTTGTCAGCTCCAATCTTAACGTGAACATATTCAGGTGCCAGAGTTCATTGCACTCCCGTGTGACAAAGTATAGGTTGTGTTTGCCCATTGAAGTTACTTATTTTCAGTTTCTTGAACAAGAATGTTATTCATTCTTATGCCTAATTAGGCTGGCAACCGTTGTTATTATCATTTGGACAATGTGGACAGGTAAATTATTGTTTGCTACTTTTTAAATATTTACGTAATTCTAACTTTCACTTCCGATAAGCCACCTCCGTTAGGTATATCACAGTCAACAAAACTAAATTCCTTTCAGAGGGTAACACTGCTCTGCTTCTTTATACTGCAGTTGCTTTAATAAAATTAATTTCATTATAAGAACTGCCTCCAGCTTTGAGGTTATGGCGAAACAGCAGCAGGCGGTAGTGTTGTAAGGTGAACCAAATGCGGATCCACATCCTGCTGCACCCCAGTATCTTTAAAAAGTCCACTCAATAGGACAAGCCATGTGATCTGATATTTCCAGCTCCTTAGTTTCACACGACTCTTCATCTAGTAGGTGATATTCCTTCTGGGACATCCTAATTAATTCATCAGCCTTAAGTTTTTCACTGCTTCGAATATGTTTAACTTCAAACTGAAAGGCTGAAATTCTAATTGTCCTGCTTCTAGTACGTCTGGTATGCGTTGATCTAGCCAAAACCCAGCACTGCAGCTGAAATGGGTATGTTCCAAACTTGAACTTTTCAACAGCGAATGAAGTAGTTGTAGGCTCTAATTCGTACACAGACTACTTCGCTTCAAGGGGCGAGAGGGCTCGTGATGCATAAGCAGTAGGACACCTTACATTAGTATTCTCCTGCAAAAGCGTGTCTGTGACCGCTGCCAGCAAAGCATCTGAACGATGAACTCATTACTGAAGTCTGGCATTGCCAGCACTGGCGCATTGACTAACGCAATTTTTGGACTCTGAAATGGCACTTTTTGTGAAGCAGCCTACTTGGAATTTTGTCCCGTCTTTATTGAGATCATTTAGCGGAATTGCCATTAGAGCAAAATTACAAATAAATTCTCTAAAAAATTTATCATGCCAACAAATCGTGCTGTTGCTTTTATTCTTTGAGATGGGAATGACTGAATAGTTTCGTATAGCTCTGACCTACCCCGACACCATGAGTGGAAATTAAGTGCCCCAAGAATGAAATGTAGAGTTATGTGAACTTCACCTTCGATGGTCTGATACTGAACCCCACCTTGTGAATTAGTTCTAGTACTTCCCTAATATGTTGCAAACGTTCATCGAAACTTTCGCTGAAAAGTGTCAGGTAGTGATGAACACTACAAAACCTACTCCTGGGCAGCACTGCAGCTCTATCGACAGCCAATATGGAACCCTGTTGTATTCATAGAGGTTCCAGTTGGTGGTAAAAGCTGTTTAAGGTTTCGATTCTTCAGCTAGAGGAATATGACAAGAAGCCCGTCAAAGGTCGAGAGTAGTTAAAATCTTTGTCTCCTGAAACCACCCAAAACAGGTGCTCAGATCGTGTTGCGGTTCGACTGGAGAGGTGTAGTAGTCCATCACAAAACGTACGACGCCTTGCTCCTTGACTACCACAAAAAAATCGAAGAATAGGGTGGGCAGTAAGTGACTAGAATGACCTCGCCTGCTACCTGCACACGCTGGAAGGACTATGGTTGGCCCTTTGGCACGCATTTCTGTGTGGTGCTTACAGAACTTTTAATTACGAGTTTTATTAAATCTGAAAGAAAATATCCCTCTTCTCTGATCTGGGATCTAATGGTGGACCTAATAAATTGCGTACCATCTAAATCTCATTGATCTTTTTGAAATTTTTAACGTGTGCATTAAAGGGAACTTCGCCCAACAGCTGTGTGTAAGCAGAACAAGCCCCAGCAGATCAGTAAGCTTGGATATAGGACAGTGGGCCAAATACCACCTTTCATTAAGGACGCTCCATGACCTTTCAGAATTCAAAATGACGTATTGGTTCGTTATTTAAACTACCACATACGGACAGTCTGTTCTGATCATTGCTATGATTTCTTTTACTAAATAGTCCTCGCAGCGAAACACCCCTTCCCCCCCTCCCTCTGTCAGATACAAAATTGTCTCTCTGTTTTTGAGATGTACATTGTCAGGATACTTCCCTTTGGCACCCATAACACCTCATATCTAAAGAGTAGGCTGAAGCTTAAGAGACTAGTCAGGAAGAATCAACACACAAAGAAATAAAATACGGAAGTACTAAGGAATGAAGAGATACGCTTTAAGTTCTCTGTGGCTATAGATACTGCAATAAGGAATAGTTCAGTAGACATCTTTAAAAAGGGTAGGCACAGAGGTTAGGAAGAGAATCATAGGTACAAAGAAGGTAACTGCGAAGAAACCATGGTTAACAGATGAAATACTTCAGTTGCTCAATGAAAGAAGGAAGTTCGAAAATGTTCAGGAAAATTCGGGAATACAGAAGTACAAGTCACTTAGGCATGAAAGTTAATGTCAAATGGCTGCATGAAAAATGTGAAGAAATCGAAAAAGAAGTGGTGGTCACAAGGACACAAGGACTGATTCAGCATATAGGAAAGTCAAAACAGCCTTCGGGAAATTAAAAGCAAGGGTGGTAGCATGAAGACTGCAGTAGGAATTCTATTTAAATGCAGAGGGGAGAACAGATGGGTGGAAAGATTACACTGAAGACCACTATTAGGGGGTATACTGGTCTGATGACATCATAGAAGGAAAATCAGAAGGCAGTATAGAAGAGATACGTGATCCAATATTAAAATTGGAATTTAGTAGAGCTTCGGAAGACTTAAATTGAATACTGCAGAAGCGATACATAGCTTACCACCAGGATTTCAGAAATCATTGGGGGAACTGGAAACAGAAGGAATATTCACGTTGGTGTGTAGAATGTATGACTCTGGCCATATACCATCTGAGTTTCGGAAAAGTCTCATTCACACAATTCTGGTGAGTGCAAGAGCCGACAAGTGTGAGAACTACCATACAATCAGCTTAACAGCTCATGCATCGAAGTTGCTGACAAGAATAATATACAGAAGAATATAAAAGAAAACTGAGGCTGTCTTAGTTGACTATTAGTTTCGCTTTAGGAAAGGTAAAGGCACCATAGAGACAGTTTTGAAGTTGTGGTTAGTACTGGAAGCTACAGAAGAATGTTGAAAATTAGATGGAACGATAAGGTAAGGAATGAGGGGTTTCTTCAGAGAATCAGTGAGGAAAAATATAGAAAACACTGACAAGAAGAAGAGGGTGGTAGGACACCTGATAAGGGGAGATGGTGGCAGAAATCATGAAAAAAATCACGATTTTTTTATTTGCTTATTTGAAAGTAAATGTACCTGAGCTCGTTATCCCCAATTCTTTTCTTTCAGATTCGAACTATTAATTGCATAAAAAATTAAGACCGTAAGCAGTGTAATGCGCCATGCACACTTTAAGATACCCAGTGGAGGAAAATTTTTCTTGCTTGCTGGAAAATGTAGCTTTAGAAGGCTGTGATTTCTTATATACAACACAGCAGTGTTGTATAGAAGGCTGTGGAGCCATCTTGTGGTCCGAGCGGTTGACTACAGAGCTTTGTAAACAGGTTTTGCACTGTTTAGTGAAATCTAAGCGAAGTTGGATTTATTGTGACAGTCCTTGTGCAAGGTTGAATATACTCATCGTTTCTTACAATGCCTAGGCCTTGTAAAGCATTTAACAAACATAATAAGTCCCATATTTCCGATATAAAGCGAAAAACTTGAGTTTAGGGTTGGGCCTCAAGATGCAAAAATTAGCCTGTTTCCAAGAGCATCTAAACTAAAACTTGGGAAACGTATTGTGTCAGAAGAAACAAATCGTGACAGAAATATAGGTTTCAGAACTGTGGATCTGGAACAGAAGACAGAGCCGCTCAGAAAAGCCTGAAAGTGCTCTTTTTGTGGAGGTAATGTGAATTTGGTGAATGATGGAAGGAGATGGTCTGGTTTGCACATTGCACATTTTATGTCAAAACTGTTATGCTGACACACCATTCAAGGCATCGAAGGCCATTAATACAATGTATGAAGCCAAGATGAGATTTGGTTACAGATGAAGATGTATAGGGTTTGGAAGAACTGGTGGAAAACTTTTATGTAGTATTATGAACATGCCTGGTCCTCCCCTGAAATTTACTGCAATGAACACTTCTCTCCTCAATGCAGTTGCAGAAGTAGCCGAAGAGAACATGAAAATGGCTGTCCAGGGGGAAATTCAAGAAAATTGTGATGACACTAATATTAAAGATATAAAACATATAGCAGTTTCCTGTGACAGTTTCATGGATGAAGAGGGGGCATACTTCACTGCATGAAGTTTCAACAGTCATTAGTGTCGACACTGGAAAAGTAGTAGACTTACAGCTGATGTCTAAATATTGTTCTGCATGTTCCTTGCACAAGAAATAAAATGATGCAGGTAAAGAAACAGAATGGTAAGAAGCTCACAAAGCTGTTTGTAGCAGGAATTATGTAGGCTCCAGGGATGGGATGGAAGCCGCTGGTATGAAACTAATTTTCCATGGGTCTTTGTGAAAGAGTGGAGTAAGATATAGACAGTATTCAGGAGATTGAGACTCTACTGCTTTCAAGAGTGTAATTGAAAATCAATTCTATGGAAAAGTCTGCACTATTAAAAAACTGGAGTTCTTAGGCCATATTCAGAAGAGAGTGGGTGGACGACTCATAAAAGTTGTTGCAGACGATAAAAGCAAGCTACTAGAGGGGGATTGTTTTGGGAGAGGAGACAAGACAGCGAGGTCATCGGTCTCATCGGATTATGGAAGGATGGGGAAGGAAGTCGGCCGTGCCCTTTGAAAGGAACCACCCCGGCATTTGCCTGCAACGATTTAGGGAAATCACGGAAAACCTAAATCAGGATGGCCGGACGTGGGATTGAACCGTCGACCTCCCGAGTCCAGTGTGCTAACCACTGCGCCATCTCGCTCGGTGCAAGCTGCTAGAGGACAAGAAGCCACTGAGAGGTAAAAATAAACTAACAAAGAAGAGAACTGATAGCCTGCAGGTCTATTATGGTGCTGCAATTAGAAATAACATCACAGATTTGGATAGTATGAGGAAGGCGGTAGGGGACATTTGGTTTCATTACTTGTCGTCACACACTACATCTCAACATGGCCTGTATTCTAATTAATGGTGCAAATTTCTGAAAAGCAAGGCAAGTGGAGAAGCTTGCAGCCATAAAAATAACCTTCCTTGTGAGGTTTCAATGGCCATTAAACCAACTTTTCAAGCACTGGCTTCACCGGAACCACTAGGATAATATATGCGCAGTAAAACACAGAACACAAATGAAAGTTTCAATGCTGTTATTGGGATGAGATGTCCAAAGAGTGTGTTAGTTTCTAATCTATTAGTAAAGATTTCTGTTTTGGAAGTTGCAGCAATGTTTAATGACGGAAATGAGTCTTCACTGAGCAGATAC
The DNA here is from genome assembly GCF_021461395.2 of Schistocerca americana. Taxonomy (NCBI): domain Eukaryota; kingdom Metazoa; phylum Arthropoda; class Insecta; order Orthoptera; family Acrididae; genus Schistocerca; species Schistocerca americana. The sequence continues at coordinate 955,766,269 of NC_060121.1, read as the reverse complement.
TACGGATCATAGATGAGCAACAAATCGCGAAGTCGGAGACTTCAGTAAAGGAGCAGAGGAGGTAAAAGAGCTGCAGAGGATGAGGAGGAGGAAGCGGAATATGGATATGGGCTGTTTTAGCTAAGGTAAGATTCAAAAATTATTAGAACATTTCATTCAAACTTTAAAACGATTTTTCTGCAACTTAAGGTTTTTTACTTATAGGAACACATATACCGAAACTATTGGAATGTTTTCTATGAAATTTGGAGCACCTTTTACGTGGAAGTAATATTTAAGTGGAATAAAATTTTAACCTAGACATTATAAACAATTCTACGGTTGATAATATACACAAAATCTGTCCGTAAAAGATGTTCTAATCCAAAACATCGCAGAAAATAACAGAAATACTTTACCAAAAAGTTGCTACACCTAAATAAACATTTATTAGTGTAGATCACTTTTCAATAGAAAAAATTAGCCAAATCTGCCAGGAAATAATGAAAAAGTGTATCTTAAAATAAGCACGTAACAAAAAATTCAAAATTCTCCCACAGCATTAAAATTTTATTAACAAGTCTGTAAAAATTACTTGAGGCATATTAGATCCCTATACATAAGTGTGCAAAATTTCAGTGAGACTGGACAAAAAAATGACAGACATTTGGATATACAAATATATCAGAGGTGACGGACTCGAGAGGTACACAGATTCGAATAAATGCACCAAATAATAGAGGATGTTGCAAGTGCTATTCTGAGATGAAGACGTTGGCATAGGAGAATAATTCGTTGCCGGCCGCATCAGACCAGCTAGAAGACTGATAACAAAAAAAAAAGGTCAAGTAAACATTATCGACTGACACTACTTGTCCGGCTGCTGGTTCTTTACCCAACTCCCTACACGAGTGCTATCAGCGAAGCGCACAGCCACCACTTCGGAAATTAATTTCTGTAAACCCCGAAAAAAATTTTGACACTCCGAAAAGCCACTCTACATCTCGTCGTGAAGAATCCCCTCCAAAATAAAGATTTTGTGCTCTGGGCAATCGAAAAACAGACATTTAACTGTGTCTTTAACTCTCTTCACATAATCCTCCAGCAGTTCGTCATTAAGTTCCACACGAAAGTAATTTCTTACTACTAACTGGTGTCGACACCGTACAGAGAAGTATCTGTCACATACTGATCTCCTAAGTTCAATAAAGTATCGTCTTTTACTCATTTCCCCCCTCAATAACTGCTGTAAACGTCCCTGAACCATGGGGTGCAACACTTGATAAAGCTGCTCATCACCCAGGCCAGTCACCTGTCCCAGATCCCGTAATTCCGGCAGGAAATAAAGAGACCTTCCAATGTCCTTAACACATCATTGCCAATCCTCCACCATCTCTCAATAAAGGTGCTAAATTGTTAGGCAATTTAGTAAACAATCCAGAAAACCGCACACCCCAGTCTTGACTATTATGCGCGCAACACACCGGTAGCGCCGACAGTTTCCCCCCTCCGCTCCGAAGTCACTGGAACAGCTACTTCCCAGCATTCTCACAATTAACGCTTCAATTGATTCCTTCAACTATTTGCAAAGAGTATCCTCGATGCCGACGCCACGCAAATCCCGAGCTGTTAGCGTAATGCACCAGATGTGCTTTGATTCTAATGAACTGCAGGTGTGACGCCTCTGTTACTTCAGAGAAACAGAGATATCTCGTAGCGCAGGGTGGAGGGTTACAGGTCGATCAGCTGCTTCCCTGAACCAGCGCGACAGCTCGGCCACTCTTCCAGAAATGTAACATCCTCTAACTGCCGTTCGTAAATAATCTCCTCTTTGCGTAACTCCGCGACATCAGGCACAGCCTCTGAAACACGAACAAAAAGAACAACCAGTTTTCATAAAACTAACGGAAATCACAAAATGATTTGTCATTGTTAAGAATATCTAGTTATCTAAAATTCAATACTCCCATCCCTACTATCTTGCTATTACTCACACCCCTTACCGCACCCAGATCCAGGCTACTAAAGTTTATCGATTTTGAGGTGTGCGCAATAGTTTGATCATAATTTAACATTTCTTTATTTCCTTAAAACAATCTTAAACACAAGCTCTCTACCACGTGGAGTGACCTCCAAATTAATCCTTCACTTCATTAATGCTCAAGAAACCAAAAAGCCAGAATCATTAAAATGGTAGCAAAAAAATTCCCTTCAAAGTTGGCCAGCGGTGACAGGCACTTAAAGAACCTTCTAATTGGAAACAATATAGACTTACACCGATAAATCTTATTACAAATAAATAACAATTACCCCTGGACTGATCCTGAAGACTATTAATTGAACACAGCCAAACAAGAAATGAAGTCAGGAAACAGTTTGCCCTAGAAGGTTATGATATCCGAAAACAGGAAGAGACGCTTTAAAGGACAGATAGATAGACTAAGCATTAAGTATCACCCACTGGCATCGGCCTGACGCGTTGGTTTACAAAACGTTCTAACTTCATTTTCTCATAAATCACAAAACTTCGAAAGCAATACATTAACCTTCTGATTCATTATAATGTCTGTAAGTATGAATGTTATAGTGAAACTTCTTCCAAGCTATGCAAGAACAACTTTCTCTCGATATATGATATAGTAGCTTCTCAATAGCAAGTGCCCTGAGAACTCAACACACGGACGCATTGCCGGCCGGTGTGGCCAAGCGGTTAAAGGCGCTACAGTCTGGAACTGCGTGACCGCTACGGTCGCAGGTTCGAATCCTGCCTCGGGCATGGATGTGTGTGATGTCCTTAGGTTAGTTAGGTTTAAGTAGTTCTGAGTTCTAGGGGACTGATGACCTTAGAAGTTGAGTCCCATAGTGCTCAGAGCCATTTGAACACGGACGCATTCAGCATCGGAACCCGACGCGCGGCCAGATGTGGTGGCAAAGACGTGCTCCTTCGAACGTTATGGTGAAGATGATCGATCCACAGGAAAAATTCTTCTGCCACCAGGAGTTCAGTGCTGCTCGTCCAGTCCACGAAGCGCCCTCCCAGCACCTGCGGTCTCCGTAGGTGGATTACTCCAGCGCTGGCCTCGCTGAGCGGAAACTCAAGTCCGCGGCTACTAGTGACGGAAATGAACCATCACAATCATGAAACTTCCTGGCAGATTAAAACTGTGTGTCCGACCGAGACTCGAACTCGGGACCTTTGCCTTTCGCGGGCAAGGCTCGCAGGAGAGCTTCTGTAAAGATAACGAGTTATTCTTAACAATGACAAATCATTTTGTGATTTCCGTTTTGTGAAAACTGGTTGGAAGGTAGGAGACGAGGTACTGGCAGAAGTAAAGCTGTGAGTAGCGGGCGTGAGTCGTGCTTCGGTAGCTCGGTTGGTAGAGCACTTGCCCGCGAAAGGCAAAGGTCCCGAGTTCGAGTCTCGTTCGGGCACACAGTTTTAATCTGCCAGGAAGTTTCATGTCAGCGCACACTCCGCTGCAGAGTGAAAATGTCATTCTGGAAACATCCCCCAGGCTGTGGCTAAGCCATGTCTCCGCAATATCCTTTCTTTCAGGAGTGCTATTTCTGCAAGGTTCGCAGGAGAGCTTCTGTAAAGTTTGGAAGGTAGGAGACGAGGTACTGACAGAAGTAAGGATGTGAGTACCGGGCGTGAGTCGTGCTTCGGTAGCTCAGGTGGTAGAGCACTTGCCCGCGAAAGGCAAAGGTCCCGAGTTCGAGTCTCGGTCGGGCACACAGTTTTAATCTGCCAGGAAGTTTCATATCAGCGCGCACTCCGCTGCAGAGTGAAAATCTCATTCTGGAAACATCACAATCATGTTTAACACATTTTTTCCACGAAATTCACTGGAATGATCCTGGTATATCTTACGAAGATGCGGCGACATTTCTTCAAGCTTTTCACCACACAGACACTGTCGTCTATGTCAAAGCCATCCAGAATACTATGTGGACAATTTACAATAATGCAGCTATTTGAAACCTGGAATCTTATAGGTGTCCAGTTCTCCCTCAGCTCAAGCTTCAGAAAATGTAATACTACTTTTAAGCCGGGTGGCAAATAAATGAATGTAAAACAAATCACTGTGTTTCAAATCAGTTCATCCTGATTCTACTTTTTTTCAGCCACCCTCGAAAGATTCAGGTAACTTTATCAGGCTATATATGGCGACTGAAATTTTCTTTAGTATACAATTTCGTACTGATTCGACATTTACTGATTTCTGCAAGCACAGACGATGTAATACTAGACGATGCTTCTGTACACCTGAAAATGGGAATGATCGCACACATCCTCTTCCGAGAGCCCTAAACGCGCTCTTCGGTATGCAGGATCCCAAGTGATCAGACTGTAAAGGGTGTTATCGTCATCCTTAAAGTTCCCCTTCCGTGTGGCACTCATGTTCAAAATAAATGTCTGATAGTGTGCCTCACACTCATTATATGTTCTACACAACTTTGACGAAGCGGCTTTGAGAACTAACAACTCCTATACATTCACTGAATAAAATTTCAGCCGTGAAGATTGCTAAATCATTTATTCATATAGATGACAGGTTTCGGCAATTCTCTGTTGTCATCTTCGGGTCTGTAAGAGATGGGACAAAAAATGCTAGGATACAGAAACTAATATAACAGCACACACAACTATATCCAAGACTTTCAATACATGGACGAGCAACATACCTACGTTTACATCATTACACAACTTTCACCTTTAGCGTAACTTGGAGATACATAGTACAGCACCACTTACTGTACTGAAAGAGAAGATTGTGTAACGATGCAAACAAAAGTATGTTGCTATTCCACGTATTGCAAATTTTGATATAACTATGTCTGCTGATACGTTAGTTGCTGCGTCGTAGCATTTGCGCTCTCATCCTCTGCAGATCCGAAAATGGCAACAGTGAAATGCCGAAACCGGTCATATATATGAACAAATGATTTCAGCGATCTTGGCGGTGTTTATTTAGTGTCCATAATGCTACAGATCGCCCCCACGCTGACGATGTCAGAAGTGTATCCAATACAGACACTTTTTATACAGTTATATACAGTAAAATAGTCAACTGCATTCGGTTTTTAGTACTGAGAGAATGGTTCTGTAAATAACAGAAATATAGGTAACAACCGTTCTTTCCTTTTATTCAGAGCATTTTCTTTTGTAGATTTTTTGTACAATATCTTCTTTAAAATCAAATTTTCTTTGGCAGCGTTTTCTTACAATAATGACTAATAGCATGAGCTCTTTAAAATTCCTCCGTTGTAATACGTTTTGCACAGAGATACCTTTTTACACTAATAATAATGATTAGTAGCATGAAAACAAAATATAAAGTATACAGTACAATATGTTGCCCATGGAGATCCTTACAGTTGTCGTCCATTCGAGTCAAACTATTGTAATGTAATTTCACATATACAGTTGCTGAAATGGCAAAATTTGCAATATGATTTGATATACTTTTTTTCATTGTTGAAAAAGGCAGACTTAGCATGAGAACTAGTTTACGCCATAGAGACTTTGACGACTACCAGAAAGTAAAAAGATACTATAAAATATACACACAGCCTCGCAGTCGAGTACCAATACACATATGCACACATGCAAGAATACACAATACTCATTTCTTTAGCACACATACGTTGCACAATAAACTCAGACGCACACACAAACATTTATACACACAACTATTTACTCTATGATAAAAACATACAAACACGCAAACAAATGGTATTTACAAATAAATAGATTCACCCTCACTATATCAACTAGCGTAAATAGTATGACTAGAGGAATCTCCCAATACCATCCTCAAAAATCAGCCCCTTATTATCATGAGGCGACAGGCTAATTTTCAGCTGCAATACAGTGTGCATCAGATGGTCTTGCATACAAATACCAACTTGCTGCACTACATACAGAGTGGGAGGTAGAGCTCCACCAATGCCACCATGCAAGTGCTCGAAGTAGACTTGAGAGCCACTAATACCACCTGATGCACACCTTTGGTTGCCACCTGTCACGGAACAGAAAGCATACGTATTCGATCCCGGACCCACAAATTCCTCAATCTGCGACCGATTTCCCCCGTCTTTCATGAGGCCATTAACAACATTGTTGGCAGTGTTATGCTGTAAGGATTATTGGTCACATATACAGACGTGCTGAATGCATCAGGGTGGCTCCTTATTAATTCATGTTGGTCTCAACCCTTCAACCAGTAGATTAAGCTGTCCATATTCATTTAAAGTAATTTTTGGTATGTGAAATGGGTATTCATAAACCCATAATGAAACTGGTAATTGTGGAGTTGGGTAGGTCCAATATACACATACCAACATAAATAGGATTTATGAACACTACCAAAACTTTAGATGTCTCCAAGCGAAAAATTCTTTTTTGAAGGTAGTGTCTCAACGAAAATTTGGCTTGGTGATATATAATCCCTTGCTCCATAACAGCCCTTCCAGCAATAAACTATACGAAATTTGCGCTGCTTTCTCAAATTCTCCATTGTCTTGCCAAAAATTGCATTGTTCATCAGTTTAAAACAATCTCTTTCAAAATCAAACATTGCAGAAGCCCTCATTTCAGTATTTAAATCTATATAGTCCTTCAGCCAGAGATGCTGAGCGAAGGAAATAGCGGAGGTGACTAGTCTGCTCCAGTCCCAACTGAGACGTTGCTGAAGGTTTCCATAATGCGGGATATATCTCCGCTTATCCTCCAGTGTCGCCATCACGTTGGGGAGGGTACTGTCTCGCGAAACTAGTTACTTTGGAAATAGCGGTAAATCGCTGTGCACACCTTTCAAACCATTAGGATATGCCAGTTCTGCCTCCATGACACATCCTATACCAGAATCACCTGAATCTGAAGCCACTCGCTTGAATTTATCCAGTCCGATGATTTATTTATCAGAGAGACATTGAAACCCTCCAGTCAGCTGCGACTGTTGCGAGGCATTCCCCTTAAGTTGTTTGCATCCAGGTTCAAGATGTAGCTCGACTCGTTGGATGAGCTGTACTTCTCACCTATCCACGGGCTGTGACACACTGGTGAAGTCCCCCGCCGATCCGGCACTTAGAAAAGAGCAGCAAATCAATATCATTTAGTGCCTAAATGTTGACATTTTTCTTTCCCATCGTGACATTCTACGAAAGCATTAGCATGGTGCAATAGAAGGCAAGGTCCGAAGTGTATGTCGCCGTCCATACACTCTGGTGTTTCTCAAAAATATATGCTAGCAACCACATGTCCATCTCGATTAAGATCTTCCATAATCCTGTAAATTATTGATGTTGAATTCTGACGAAAAGATCATCGCATGCCCATACTTCACATCCGTCATGAAACTGCCCGTAAGGGTACTTGTGAAAGTGCCTTTGTCAGGCAATGTGGTTTCCCTGAGTCTCGACATAGAACCAACATATTTCTATGAGAAGATCACCTTCTTCGTCACAAGCTGAATGTTTGCATCACTGGGATGTGCATCTCGAGTGATGTCCACGTCCTGCTGACACGCTGTTTCAGTAAGTGTCTGAAATGGAGCATGGCTAAACCGAAGTGAGTCTAGGAAGCGGAGCTTAGTTCACGTCGTTATTTGCTTGGAAATTGAATTGTATTTCTCAGCATCTCAGGAAGAATATTAACCTTGACATTCCTTAAGCTGAAATCAGACAAGTGTTCAGTGATGAAGTGAGCACCATATTCAATCGAATTGTGGAATAAAACAGGTATGTGTCACGGTTACTGGTGCTTCAAGTTGCGTGCAATGTGTACTACACTGCACAACTTCCGCGTTAAAAGAGAGTGGTTGCTATGTGGAGTTCCCGCTTTTCTGTCTAACGGCATCTCATTGTTGTTGTTGTGGTCTTCAGTACAGAGACTGGTTTGGTGCAGCTCTCCATGCTACTCTGTCGTGTGTTAGCCTCTTCATCTTCGAATAACGACTGCAACCTCCCTCCTTCTGAATATGCTTAGCATATTCATCTCTGGGTCTTTCTCTTTACGATTTTTGCCCTCCACGCTTCCCTCCAATACTAAATTGGTGATCTCTTGATGCCTCAATATGTGTCCTACCAACCGATCCCTTCTTCTAGTCAAGTTGTGCCACGAATTCCTGTTCTCCCGAGTTCTATTCAGTACTTCCTTATTAGTTACATGAATGACCTATCTAACCTTCAGCATGCTTTTGTAGCACCACATTTCGAACGCTTCTACTCTCTTCTTCTCTACACTGTTTATCGTCCATGTTTCACTTCCATACATGGCTATACTCCATACAAATACTTTCAGAAAGGACTTCCTGACATTTAAATCTATATTCGATGTTAACAAATTCCTCTTCTTCACTAACGCTTTGCTTGACATAGGCAGTCTACTTTTTATATCCTCTCTGCTTCGACAATCATTAGTTACTTTTCTCCCCAAATAGCAAAATTCGATTATCACTTTAAGTGTGTCATTTCCTAATCTAATTCCCTCAGTATCACATGATTTAATTGGACTACATTCCATCACCCTCGTTTTGCTTTTGTTGATGTTCATCTTATACCCTCCTTTCAAGACACTGTCCATTCCGTTAAGTTGCTCTTGCAGGTCCTTTGCTGTCTCTGACAGATTTGCAATGTCGTCGGCAAACCTCAAACTTTATAATTCTTCTCCACGGATTTTAATTCTAACTCCGAATTTCTCTTTCCTTTCATTCACTGCTTGCTCAGTACACAGATTGAATAACATTGGTGATAGGCTACAGCACTGTCGCACTCCCTTCTCAGGCACTGCTTCCCTTTCAAGCCCCTCGAATCTTCTAACTGCCATCTGGTTTCTGTACAAATTGTAAATAGCCTTTCGCCCTGTATTTTACCTCTGTCACCTTCAGAATTTGAAAAAGAGTATTCCAGTCAACATTGTCAAAAGCTTTTTCTGAGTCTACAAATGCTAGAAACATAGGTTTGCCTTCCTTAACCTATCTTCTAAGATGAGTCGTAGAGTCAGTATTGCCTCGTGTGTTCCAACATTTCTACGAAATTCAAACTGATCTTCCCCGAGGTCGGCTTCTACCAGATTTTCCATTCATGTGTAAAGAATTCGCATTAGTATTTTGCAGCCGTGACTTATTAGACTGATAGTTCAGTAATTTTCACGTATGTCAACACCTGTTATCTTTGGGATTGGAATTATTATATTCTTCAAGTCTGAGGGTATTTCGCATGTCTCATACATCTTGCTCACCAGATCGTAGAGTTTTGTCAGGGCTGGCTCTCCCAAGGCTATCAGTAGTTCTAATGGAATGTTGTCTACTCCCGGGGCCTTGTTTCGACTTAGGCCTTTCAGTGCTCTGTCAAACTGTTCACGCAGTATCATATCTCCCATTTCATCTTCATCTACCTCCTCTTCCATTCCCTAATATTGCCCTCAAGTACATTGCTCTTCCACCTTTCCGCTTTCCCTTCTTTGCTTAGGACTGGTTTTCTGAGCTCTTGATATTCCTGTAAGTACTTCTCTTTTCTCCAAAGCCTCCTTAATTTTCCTGTAGGCAGTATCTATCTTACCGCTAGTGATATACGCTTCTACATACATTTGTCCTCTAGCCATCCCTGCTTAAACATTTTGCATTTCCTGTCAATCTCATTTTTGGAAACGTTTGTGTTCGTTTTCGCCTGCTTCACTTTTATATTTTCTTCCTTCATCAATTAAATTCAATATCTCTTCTGTCATCCAAGGATTTCTACTATCCCACGTATTTTTACCTAATTGCTCCTCTGCTACCATCACTAATTCATCTCTCAAAGCTACCCATTCTCCTTCTACTGTACTCCTTTCCCCTGTTCCTGCCAACCGTTCTCTAATGCTCTCTCTGAAACTCTCTACAGCCTCTGGTTCTTTCGGTTTATCCAGGTCCCATCTCCTTAAATTCCTACCTTTTTGCAGTTCCTTCAGTTTTAATCTATAGTTGATAACCAATAAATTGTGATCAGAGTCCACATCTGCTCCTGATAATGTCTTACAAACTAAAACCTGGTTCCTAAATCTCTGTCTTACCATTATATAATCTATCTGAAATGTTTTCTGCGTTTCCAGGCCTCTTCCATGTATACAACCTTCTTTCATGATTCTTAAACCAGTTGTTAGCTATGATTAAGTTATGCTCTATGCAAAATTCTACCAGGCGGCTTCCTCTGTCATTCCTCACCCCCAGTCCATATAAACCTACAACTTTTCCATCTCTTCCTTATCCTACAATCGAATTCCAGCCCCCCATGACTATTAAATTTTCGTCTATCTGAATAATTTCTTTTATCGTATCATAGATTTCTTCAATCTCTTCATCATTTGCGGAGCTAGTTGGCATATAAACTTTTATACTAATGTGGTCTATTTTGGCTACAAAAATCTGTTCACTATGCTGTTCGTAGTAACTTACACACGTTCCTATATTTTTATTCGTTATTAAAATTACTCCTGCATTACCGTTATTTGATTTTGTATTTATAACCCTGTAGTCATCTGACCAGAAGAATTACTGCAGCTCGTTACTATGACATTTAACTGAATTCTCACATAAATCGGAATTTCCACACTATTCAGTCAGGGTAATTTTGGTGTAGTAAATTTGATCAACATTCCATGCAATTTGTTCGATCTCAGACAGCACACACATTGCACGAATATTCATGACATATGAATCAATGTGATACTGGCGTGATGTTGTGCGTATGTCAATTATTCAGCTTCCCACCGGACTAGTAAAATCCCACCGGAATAGTAAAATTGTGGCCAACTGTTTAAAGATACACATCTGTAGTACAATTGTTAAATATTGTGCTAGTATAACCCGTCAGGTAGACTGATCACAATTATTAGCCACAATAATTGGGTAGTAATAGCACCTCAACTCACTTTTTTGTTACTGTTCCGTCTGTACCTTCTGCTATTATGGATAGCTAGAGACTGTAGCTTTCCCACCATTTTAATTTACCTAACTGGTCTAGAGAAATGGAGCGAGGTGCAGGATGATAGTGATGTCATACTCATCTGTAGTGATGTAAGTTTAGACTCCGCCAGCTTTTCCCAGCCATGTTGAAAAGTTAGCAGGGATAGGTGAGAGAGGGCGTGTGGGTGAACATCATCTTGTAGGGGATGCGGGCAGAACTATATGTAACAGCTCATTTGCTTGATTATAACATGAACTGCACCAGCATTCCCACTATTCCAGTACAACAATGTTGATCACGGAGAGTACTGTGGGAGTCAGTGCGCCCATGTAACATTATGCACTCCCACACCATAAAACGTGGACCAAAAATGGTCATGTTCGACAGTGCTGTACGCACCCTAATACGGCGAGAAATGGGAACACATAATCCATCCAGGAACATTGTTGAACGTAATTGTTTTGGAGATCCAGGTGTAACGGTGTTGGGAGACATTATGATGTGTACTGACTTAAAATCTTTGAACGGGGTAGACTCACCAGTCAAAGCTATTGTGACATTGTACTCCTTCCCCGTGTATGTCTTATAAGGGGCGCATTCGGACCAGACTTCATACTTCATTTTTATGGATGACTATGCGCGACTGAATCTAACAGCGAAGTTGGAAGAGCTCTTGGAATAAAAGGATATTCGGTGAGAGGACTGACCTGCTCATTCCCCGAACTTAAATCCTATCGAACGCGTGTAAAATGCATTGGAGGGATATATTGCGGCCCGTTCACAAACACCAACGAAGGTCCAGCAGTTATCAACAGCTCTGGTGGAGAAGTGGAGTGCCGTATCACAAGAACTTCTTACCAACCTTGAAGCCAACATGTAAGCATGTTGCAAAGCATGCAATGCCGTCCGTCGTGGGCACACGCCCTATGGACCATGTCCCGCTGTTATTAATGTCCAGCGAACCATCGTGAATCTTGCTGACTTCAGTGCAGTTATTTATTATCTGTGAATAAAAGTGTCACTTCTGTTCTTCTCAGTGTGTATTTCTTCCAACTAGATTCAGTATTATACCGTAACAGGTCGTTGTACGTATGTCAAAGATTCATTGGGCTTTGTTATTTGGCACTAACACATCATGCGAAATTTACTTTCTTCCTCAAATTTTGCACACCATTATAATTGTAAATTAAATGACTGTGAAAGAGAAATGGAAGGTCCCGGAATCACGAGACATGAACTTGAACATGCCCTTTGGAGTCTTAAGGAAGCAACAGTAACTGGTGTAGATGATATCACAGCAGAATTACTGAAAAAAATTACTAAACAGTATGAATCACCAATTATTCAGAGTAATAAATTACTGCAACGAAAGAGGAATCACGCAAGAAGACTTCAGACGATGTAGAGCCATTACCATACATAAACAGGAACCGTTTCAATTGTGGAAAACTATCAATGTTATCGCGCATTTCCAAAATGCACATTAAGATAGTTAAGAATAGGATAAAAGGAAAGGTAAATCAATTTGGAAATAGAGAGAAGGCAGAGGAACTAGGGAAGCAATCCTATCTTTGCTATTAGGCAGAAGGTAAGCTACCTTCACTGACACAGAAAAATCTTTTGACTACTGGGAGCTACTTTTTAGAACTATGAAGAAAATAGAACAGCACAGGAAGGATACTAATTAACACTAAAAGAAGCTAAGTACAAAATTAAATATCAGTTAGGTAGAGGTTCTTTTTTTTTTTTTTTTTTTTTTTTTTTGATCATCAGTCTACTGACTGGTTTGATACGGCCCGCCACGAATTCCTTTCCTGTGCTAACCTCTTCATCTACGTCCTCAGTTATTTGTTTGACGTATTCCAATCTCTGTATTCCTCTACAGTTTTTGCCCTCTACAGCTCCCTCTAGTACCATGGAAGTCATTCCCTCATGTCTTATCAGATGTCCTATCATCCTGTCCCTTCTCCCTATCAGTGTTTTCCACATATTCCTTTCCTCTCCGATTCTGCGTAGAACCTCCTCATTCCTTACCTTATCAGTCCACCTAATTTTCAACATTCGTCTATAGCACTACATCTCAAATGCTTCGATTCTCTTCTGTTCCGGTTTTCCCACAGTCCATGTTTCACTACCACACAAGTCTGTACTCCAGACGTACATCCTCAGAAATTTCATCCTCAAATTAAGGCCGGTATTTGATCTAAGTAGACTTCTCTTGGCCAGAAATGCCTTTTCTGCCGTAGCGAGTCTGCTTTTGATGTCCTCCTTGCTCCGTCCGTCATTGGTTATTTTACCGCCTAGGTAGCAGAATTCCTTAACTTCATTGACTTCGTGACCATCAATCCTGATGTTGTTTCTCGCTGTTCTCATTTCTACTACTTCTCATTACCTTCGTCTTTCTCCGATTTACTCTCAAACCATACTGTGTACTCATTAGACTGTTCATTCCGTTCAGCAGATCATTTAATTCTTCTTCACTTTCACTCAGGATAGCAATGTCATCAGCGAATCGTGTCATTGATATCCTTTCACCTTGTATTTTAATTCCACTCCTGAACCTTTCTTTTATTTCCATCATTGCTTCCTCGATGTACAGATTGAAGAGTAGGGGCGAAAGGCTTCAGCCTTGTCTTACACCCTTCTTAATACGAGCACTTCGTTCTTGATCGTCCACTCTTATTATTCCCTCTTGGTTGTTGTACATATTGTATATGACCCGTCTCTCCCTATAGCTTACCCCTACTTTTTTCAGACTCTCGAACACCTTGCACCATTTTATATTGTCGAACGCTTTTTCCAGGTTGACAAATCCTATGAAAGTGTCTTGATTTTTCTTTACCCTTGCTTCCATTATTAGCCGTAACGTCAGAATTGCCTCTCTCGTCCCTTTACTTTTCCTAAAGCCAAACTGATCGTCACCTAGCGCATTCTCAATTTTCTTTTCCATTCTTCTGTATATTATTCTTGTAAGCAGCATCGATTCATTAGCTGTCAAGCTGATTGTGCGATAATTCTCGCACTTGTCAGCTCTTGCCGTCTTCGGAATTGTGTGGATGATGCTTTTCCGAAAGTCAGATGGTATATCGCCAGACTCATATATTCTACACACCAACGTGAATAGTCGTTTTGTTGCCACTTCCCCCAATGATTTTAGAAATTCTGATGGAATGTTATCTATCCCTTCTGCCTTATTTGACCGTAAGTCCTCCAAAGCTCTTTTAAATTCCGATTCTAATACTGGATCCCCTATCCCTTCTAAATCGACTCCTGTTTCTTCTTCTATCACATCAGACAAATCTTCACCCTCATACAGGCTTTCAACGCATTCTTTCCACCTATCTGCTCTCTCCTCTGCATTTAACAGTGGAATTCCCGTTGCACTCTTAATATTACCACCATTGCTTTTAATGTCACCAAAGGTTGTTTTGACTTTCCTGTATGCTGAGTCTGTCCTTCCGACAATCATATCTTTTTCGATGTCTTCACATTTTTCCTGCAGCCATTTCGTCTTAGCTTTCCTGCACTTCCTATTTATTTCATTCCTCAGCGACTTGTATTTCTGTATTCCTGATTTTCCCGGAACACGTTTGTACTTCCTCCTTTCATCAATCAACTGAAGTATTTCTTCTGTTACCCATGGTTTCTTCGCAGCTACCTTCTTTGTACCTATGTTTTCCTTCCCAACTTCTGTGATGGCTCTTTTTAGAGATGTCCATTCCTCTTCAACTGTACTGCCTACTGCGCTATTCCTTATTGCTGTATCTATAGCGTTAGAGAACTTCAAACGTATCTCGTCATTCCTTAGTACTTCCGTATCCCATTTCTTTGCGTATTGATTCTTCCTTACTAATGTCTTGAACTTCAGCCTACTGTTCATCACCACTATATTGTGATCTGAGTCTATATCTGCTCCTGGGTACGCCTTACAATCCATTATCTGATTTCGGAATCTCTCTCTGACCATGATGTAATCTAATTGAAATATTCCCATATCTCCCGGCCTTTTCCAAGTATACCTCCTCCTCTTGTGATTCTTGAACAGGGTATTCGCTATTACTAGCTGACACTTGTTACAGAACTCAATTAGTCTTTCTCCTCTTTCATTCCTTGTCCATATTCTCCTGTAACCTTTTCTACTACTCCTTCCCCTACAACTGCATTCCAGTCGCCCATGACTATTAGATTTTCGTCCCCCTTTACATACTGCATTACCCTTTCAATATCCTCATACACTTTCTCTATCTGTTCATCTTCAGCTTGCGACGTCGGCATGTATACCTGAATTATCGTTGTCGGTGTTGGTCTGCTGTCGATTCTGATTAGAACAACCCGGTCACTGAACTGTTCCAGGAACACACCCTCTGCCCTACCTTCCAATTCATAACGAATCCTACACCTGTTATACCATTTTCTGCTGCTGTTGATATTACCCGATACTCATCTGCCCATAAATCCTTGTCTTCCTTCCACTTCACTTCACTGACCCCTACTATATCTAGATTGAGCCTTTGCATTTTCCTTTTCAGATTTTCTAGTTTCCCTACCACGTTCAAGCTTCTGACATTCCACGCCCCGACTCGTAGAAAGTTATCCTTTCGTTGATTATTCAATCTTTTTCTCATGGTAACCTGCCCCTTGGCAGTCCCCTCCCGGAGATCCGAATGGGGGACTACTCCGGAATCTTTTGCCGATGGAGAGACACTTCTTCAATTACAGGCCACATGTCCTGTGGATACACGTTACGTGTCTTTAATGCAGTGGTTTCCATTGCCTTCTGCATCCTCATGTCCTTGATCATTGCTGATTCTTCCGCCTTTAGGGGCAATTTCCCACCCCTAGGACAACAGAGTGCCCTGAACCTCTATCCGCTCCTCCGCCCTCTTTGACAAGGCCGTTGGCAGAATGAGGCTGACTTCTTATGCCGGAAGTCTTCGGCCGCCAATGCTGACTATTTATCAAAATTTAGGTAGTGGCGGGGATCGAACCCGTGACCGAAGACGTTTTGGTTATGAATCAAAGACGCTACCCCTAGACCACGCGTAAAGGTAAATGCCAGAACAAGAACGGGAGACAGACAAGGATGTCCTCTTTCTCCGTATTTATTTAATGTGTTCATCGAAGAAGCTATTCAGACGATGAAGGAGAAGACAAAGACAGTAACGTAACAGGACAAAGATAAATCTGTCAGATTTGATGATGACATCGTCATAGTTGCAAACTCAAAATCAGAAATGGGTAGAATGCTGCGAACACTATCGGACACAAAATATGAAGGTTAAAACGAACAAACAGAAAACGAAAATAGTGGTAGTGTCGAAAAATATGGTAGATATAAAAGTTGATCAGGCGAAACATTTTTTTATCTCAGTAGTATACACACAGAGAACAACAGATCCTTAATAGATGTGAAGAGAAGGACTCTAATGGTAAAACAGATATTTCGCCGAAGATAAATATTCTGATTAACAAACACATGAATACAAACGCCAGAAAATCATTTGCAAAATCATATTGTACTTAGTATACCGCTCTATGGAATTGAATAGACCTGAGGATGCCGAAATGTTGATATGGAGGAAAATGACAAGAACGAGCTGGACGGGAAGAAAAACAACCTGGAAGTAATAAGAAAGCCAAGAATGATATCATTAGAGGAAATCGAAAAGAGAAAAATAAAAAAATGTAGTACATATCATCAAACATAGCAGTTTCACGACTAACATCCTCGAACGAAAATACTGGGAAAGAAAGGAAAGCAAGAGGACGACCGAGGAGGAAGTATTTGGAAGACGTCATGAAAAGGATAGTACTGTGTGTGTGTGTGGGGGGGGGGGGGGGGGTGAATCCTGTTTCGCTACAGATTCCACGTCATATTCCTACAGAAAATTAAGAAAATTCGCGCAGTCAATTCTTGTGGACACATACAGTGCCGTATTTTCCCCTGCTTGTTTTGTGTGGCTGTGTGGATAATATCAGTCCTGAAATGAGGTCTAGATCGCCTTTGTAGCAGGTCTTTTATATTAGAAATGTGCCTATTGTCATCAACAGTAATACACACGATCATCATCAATTCGCATTTATCAGCTATTTCCATTTTCCCCTCTTACCCTCACCTGTGCGACCTGTACGGAATAGATTAATGATATGTTGGAACTACCTTTACATGTCTGATAAGATGCTGTTCAAGGTATTTTACAGCTTACGACTGACTTCTTTTAGCAGACTTTTTAACTTTACACAACTCATTATTAAGCAGATACAATTTTAAATGTCGTTTTCAATCTGTTTCATCTGCTCAAATAAATACATATAATGGGTGACCCCAAGGTTACTATTCGAAGGCGCCCAGTCCAGAATTGGTATGCCAAGCAGGCAAAATCGCCGTGAAAGCTGTAACAGTCATCCCATTTACGCAGCTGGTTGAAGATTCCCGTTTGGCAAATCAATGTGTCCTGCTGCGTGAAAACGTCCACAACTGTCCGCTTCATATTCTCGTCCGATATAAATCGTCCACCCTTCAATTCCATTTTCAAGGGACCAAAGGGTGATGTCATATGGGGAGAGATCACGACTACAGGGCGGGTGTTCGACTGTCGCCCATTTCGGTTGGCTGAGGCTCGAATCCCAGATCGACCAGCCGCTAGTGTCAAAACGCCGCCAGCACGGAATTTGGCGCCTCTTCCATAACGATGGTTTTCGACAGACTTGGTGCCACATACAATTTCTTAACTCTCCCACGGGCATGTACCGGTATTTCTCCTTCTGTATCCAAGCAAAGAAAAACAGCGCGTTGGTCCTGTTTAGACGCATTTAGAAATAACGTAGCTATAGTTAATATTTCGACATTTACAGCACCGCGTCCGAAAGACAGAAATACCACACTAATCCCTTGCCGACATGTCTGTATTTATATACCCACATCGGAGGCGCAATATGTTGCATATACAACGAAGCAACAGAAACTTTCTGATTGCCCCTTACATTAACTTTTTTATTATTTATATTTACAAATCATTAAGTGATTGAAACTAGTAATTATTTACAATTGAGATTCTTAAAATAAAAATTTTATTACGTAATTGTCTGATACAAGGGGAGAGTTCTTCGATAAACGATCAACGAATAACATTTTAAACTCCTTCATTTCATGCTTTTTTCTGGAAAGATTACACAGTTACCAAACATCAATATTTTATTTCAAGCATAATGTAGATTTGAATGCTTTTTAGGCCGCTATAGGCAGTATGCAATGTTAATAATCGCGCATGTTTGTTTAAATGAAGTAATTGTCTGAACGGTGAAATCCATGGTACATATTTTAAGAAACATTCGGTGTCATAACAGTTTTTTGATACTGGATTTTTTTTAGTTTGCCAGACGTCCGAAAATTTTTCGTAATCTATCGTGGTAATTCTGTTTGACGAGCGACTGCCTATTTCTTTTTTTACGCTGTATAGATGGCATATGCTTTTTAACAAACTGACAACCATCTGTCCACATTTGTTGCTATAGATTAACTTGAAAATGAACCATCTGACTGGTTTGATGCTGCCCGTCATGAATTCCTTTCCTGCGGTAACTTCATCTCGGAGTAACACTTGCAATCTATATCTTCATTTACTTGTTGTATAGTCGTATATTCTCATCCCTGTCTATTTCTACAGTTTTTACAATCTACAGCTCCCTCTAGCACCGTGGTAGCTATTCCCTGACGTCATAACGCATGTACTACCATCGTGTCCCTTCTTCTTGTCAGGGTTTTCCATTTGTTCCTCTATTCGCCGATTCTAGGGAGAACCATTTCTTATCTTGCCTGCCCACCTAATTTTCAACATTCTTCTATAGCACCACAACCCAAATTCTTTCATTTTTCAACTGTTCCGGTTTTCCCACAGTCCACTTTTCACTACCGTACATTTCTGTACATTCTCAAGATTTTCTTCCTCAAATTAAGACTCATGTTTGATACCAGTAGACTTCTCTTTACCGCGAACGTCCTCTTTGACTGTACTAGTCTGCTCTTTATGTCCTCCTTGCTTCATTTGTCATAGGTTATTTTTCTTTCAAAGAAGCAGAATTTCTTAACTTTGTCTACTTCGTGACCATCAATTTTGATGTTACGTTTCTCGCATTCTCGTTTCTGCTAGGTCTCATTACGTTCGTCTTTCTTAGATTTACCCTCAATCCATGTTCTGTACTCATTAAGCTGTCCGTTCCATTAAATACATCCTGTAATTCTCCTTCATTTTCACTGAGGGTAGCAACGTCAACAGCGAATGTTCTCATGGATGTCCGTTCACTTTCAATTTGAATGCCACTTTATTTCATTTCCGTCGTTGCTTCTTCGATGCATAAATTCACCAGTAGGGGCGAAAGACTGCATCCCTGTTTTACAACTCGTTGTTCGTCTTTTAGACTTATTGTTCCCTCTTGGTTCTTATTGTGTATTATCCGTATTCCCCTACAGCTTACTTAGAACGTTGGCCCACAGAGCACTAGCCATATCGGATTCAAACAGCTTATCTGGTTGGGTACTCGACCTCCGTATCTTATTTTTAGAGAATAGATGTTCTGAATTCGAGATTCGCCGTGTCTTACGTCCGACGCGTGCTGTACAAAGTAGAGAACTGGAAGAAAGTTAAGAACAAAGCGGATTGGTCGTCTTGGCATATGTCGGCGGTGTTTCTTCGAAAAGATAAATGGAGGAACAAAAGTAAATTCGCCTTTCGTCCGTCAACGAAACTCAGATCTCATTTAGGGCTCAGTGAAAGATGATCTTTGTTCAAGAAGGCCTGGTGTTTAGAAGTTTCGCTGTAGCTGCGAGAAGTCATACACTGAACTAACGTGTAGCACCGCGGATAACAGATGTGTCGAACATCGACGACACACACGTTTGGACCAGCCAGAGAAATCCGTAGTGTCCGAGCATTGCTTCCCGAATGGAATACAAAAACATCAAAATTCTGTCGCCTATGTCTTCGTATTGGGACAGCGTTATTAAAGAAACAGTGGAAATTCGCAACTCGATTAATTTACTTGACAGGGACGCGGGGGTACCGATTAAACGCGACGCGTGATCCAGGGCCGGCCATGTTAAAATCACAGCGAACACAAAGGAAAACTGTTGGTCGTACAAGGGATGACGCTGCGCTGGTGACGTAGATATTCGGTTGACAACGACGGGATGGGCAGCTCCCGACAAAGGGCACTAGGGGGGATCGACGCCACGGCACAGTATGTTTGTGCGCCTGCGTTTATCGTCCGTCATGTGGCGTAGCTGTCCCTCTCGCTGCTGATCTGCGTATCAGCGATACTGATCACCGAAGTTTGATGCGTTCACGCCTGCGCCGTTTCTTGTCTTATGATCATTAACAGGAGGCTTGGGCCATAGCCTCGGCAGTGTGCTCGCCGCGTCTGAAGATGGTCAGCTGCGCCAACGAAATGTTATGGAATTTTCGCAGCATACTCCGTGGAGAAAGCCTCAAGCAACACAGCTTACTACTATTTTCCTCAGAATTTCTAACAAGTTGCACTATTTTACTATGTCGAACGATTTTCCCAGGTCGACAGATCCTATGAACGTGTTATGAAACGTCCCCTTTGTAAAATTATGTATGACTGTGCTGGTAAACCTTTACGTTATTTGATTTTCAAACAGCTGAGCAAAACTGAACGTACTCAGACATTTCTCTCTTTACTTATTCTGATCATCACCAAACTGACACACAATATTTTTAGCGCAACGCAATCTGACTTTCAATCATCCCCACAGAAGAATGGCCATGACTAACAATAACCTTTACCCTTCATGAATCACTTACCTCACAAAAATCTTCGTTACTCGAACTAAAAAATGTTCAAATATGTGTTAAATCTTATGGGACTTAACTGCTAAGGTCATCAGTCCCTAAGCTTACACACTACTTAACCTAAATTATCCTAAGTACAAACACACACACCCATACCCGTGGGAGGACTCGAACCTCCGCCCGGACCAGCCGCACAGTCCACGACTGCAGCGCCCAAGACCGCTCGGCTAATCCCGCGCGGCGTTACTCGAACTACTGCAATAGAGCGAGCGCCAATACTGCCAGCTAAATAAAAGATTCTAACTACTGAAGGCACTAGGCATAGTTAGCAAATGAAAGAAAAAAATGGCTCTGAGCACTATGGGACTCAACTTCTGAGGTCATTAGTCCCCTAGAACTTAGAACTACTTAAACCTAACTAACCTAAGGATATCACAAACATCCATGCCCGAGGCAGGATTCGAACCTGCGACCGTAGCAGTCTTGCTGTTCCAGACGGCAGCGCCTTTAACCGCACGGCCACTTCGGCCGGCAGCAAATGAAAGATTTTGATAGAGAACAAACAATGTATTTACCTTAATAGTGTTCAAAAGTCATATATATCAGTTCATGACATCCAGTCTTACAAATTTCCTTTTTCTGACGGACACACGTCCAGACCGTCCGCTCTCAACACTCTGCCATCTCTCTTCGCACACCCACCACTGCTGGCGGCTCACCGCCAACTGCGCAACGCTACGCGCTGTTCACGTCCAACTGCCCAACACTACAGTAGCGAATATTCCAACAACGCCAACTAGCCACAGATTGCACACAGTACAGTCAGTGATTTTCATACAGAGCGCTTCGTGGCGTTACCAACATAAAAACCTAAACAGCCTACTTACAGCGTCTTGATATTTTTTTCCAGTCTTCCTTCCATTATCATTATTTTTAAGCAGTGAGAGTCGGGATACCAGTACACTAGCCCTATGGTGTAAATAATGTTACGCACCATAGTCTGCAAACTCGTGCGTACCCACCCATACCGCATTAAGCAGGCTGGCCACAGCAGAAAACAATAAAAGCCCACCAGGACGGGACGCCTTCCGCGGCCGTCTCTCATTACCCTCCGGCGTAATTACCCGTCCAGCCGCCCACGCGCTGAGCGCAGATTTCCCAGGCGATGGCTCTGTGGGCGGCGCGCCCGTTATTTGCGCGTCGCCCTAATCGCGGTTTATTACTCGAGCGGCTCCCGTGTGGCGATCAGCAAGTGGCGGAGCGGGCGGTACCGCCCGATCAGATCTCCCTCTCTCTCTGAAGGCTTTGTTACCACCTCTGCTTTCACCTGGCCACGGCCCTCCCAGAGCCAGCGGCCCCATGCGTTGCTCTGCTTTGCCAGCTGATACCCTCCACCTCCCCCTCCCGTATTCTAAACTCTTTATCCCGTTTGACATACACAAATGGATAAGAAACCTCAACAAAAATGATTAAACGTAGAGCAATGAAACTTCGGGAGTACATTTGTCCGGGTAAAATTTTATGTTATTAATACTGCAAGATGATAGGATATTGCAAGTGCGAGATAATCTATTGCAAATGCATTAACAACCGATGTAATCGCCAGAATGTTGAATACAAGGACGCAAACGAGCATGTATTGCATTGTACAGGTTCTGGATGTCAGTTTGTGGAATGGAGTCCCATGTCTGTTGCACTCAGTCGGTCAATACAGGGGCGGTTAAAGTTGTTTGTGGATGACGCTGGAGTTGTCCCCTGATAATGCCCCATACGTGCAAAATTGGACATAGATCTTGCGATCGGGCAGGTCTAGACAACCTGTCGACACCCTGTAGAGCATGTCTGGTAACAACAGCGATATGTGGGCGAGCGTTATCCTGTTGGAAATCGGCCTTAGGATGCTGTTCATGAATGACAGGACAACAGGGCGTACCACCAGACGGAAGTATAATTACACATTCAGAGTGCTACGGATAACCTCGAGAGTGCTCCAGCTGTCATAAATCGCACCCCAGTCCATAACTCCAGGTGTAGGTACTGTGTGTCTCACACGCAGACAGGTTGGTTGCAGACCTTCAAATGGCCTCTTCCTAAACAACACACGGCCATCGCTGGCAGTGAAGCAGAAAGAACTTTCATCATAAAACGCAACAGACCTCCACCCTACCCTCCAATAAGGACATGTATGACACCACTGAAGTCCCAGATGACTGTGGTTTGGGATCAGTGGATGACTAGCTCTGAGTTGTTCTTGAAGTAACCAGTTTGTAACAGTTCGTTGTATGTGGTGCCAACTACCGAACACGATTATCTTCCCTCTAAGTAGTGCCATGTGACCATCTGGAGTCCGATCATTGTCGCGACCAAGGCTGCCAGCGAACACGTTTACTGGCTACATTCCTACCAAGCCCTTCTGCAGTACCGCGGAACGAACATCCAGCTTCTTGTATCCCTATTACATGACCTCGTCCAAACTCACTGAGGTGTCAAGAAAGGCGTCTCTATCGGCTTAAAGGCATTCTTGACTAATATCAACTCATCATGTGCGATCTCACAAGTAACTACGGCTCACGACCGTCACAACGTTTATTTAAAGCATACCTGATTTTGATACTCACTTTAATACGACTGGTGCAGAATTCTAATAGACGTCATCTTTCAGATGTAAGAATATACCTACCACATTTCATTTATGTCGCACAGCTCTTTCTTGGTGCCGCGATTTTTTTTTTCGCAAGCGTATATCGTAAATACCGATAGCACACCTGTGTATAAATACACTGGCTGATGAAAGATGAAGCATTAATAAGAATGGGCCGGACTTCAATGCAGCATACAGCTTCGTACACGAACACCGGAGTCGGGTGTGTAAAATATTAGAGTTCGAATTCTCTGTGACAGGCAGAACAGCCACCAGAGTGCAGAAGTGTTCTTGGTGTTTAGTATTGTTACCAGGCGTTGTAGGGTATATAACGGGCGTCAACACCATCACATGTTAAGTGATAACTGTGGAGGGCATGTTCAGCATTATCAGCACCTAAAAGAGTTTGGAAGGGGCCTCATTGTGGGTCTCCATTTGGATGGATGTCGAAATATGCAGTATCCACCGTTGTGCGGCACTCAGATTGGACAGTGGCCTAACGTTGGACGGCATGAGAACATGTGGGCTGGCACAATCCTCGACTAGGTTACGGCCGACCACATCTAAGCACCACAAGGTGGGATCGCCATATTGTGCGCCAAGCACATGGTAATCGTTCAGCATCTGCGCCTGCCATCTGAGAACAAGTGATGGAATCCCTGCAACGCTATGTGTCATCCCTCACCGCTGGTTGGAGACTTGCAGCAGTCGGACTAAGGAATTAGTGTTCCACGTGTAGGCTGCTGTTAACACCACAATAAAAAAACCTGTGTCTGGAATGGTTCCATGACTGGGACGCACGAACTGCTGATGAATGTCGTCGCGTTGTGCTCAGCACTGTCACTGTCAGTGAATATGACTGCGACCTGGGAAGAGGTCTCATTCTTCCAGTGAGTTGGAGAGGCACAGTGAAGTTACTGTCGGTGAAATTGGATAGATAGCCACCAGGTATGGCTTCAGGTCAAAGTTGGGAATCAAAACGACTACGCAGCAGAAGTTTCTCTGGGAAGCCCTTACACATCCTCACTCTCTCCCCATGCGACTTCCATGTTTTTGGGCCATGAAGAAAGACATTCGTGGTCGCCAACGACGAAGAGGTGCACTCCTCGATACAGTCATGTTTCAGTACGCACTCGCAAACATTTTCCATGAAAGCACTGACAATCTTCTCTCACAGTGGGAGGAATGTAGTAACAGTTACGGCGGTTACTTCCGAAATAATAAACAAGTTACTTACTTTATATTCATCTCTAATGTTTTCATTTGACTGATCGTT
This sequence comes from Schistocerca americana, assembly GCF_021461395.2. Classification (NCBI taxonomy): domain Eukaryota; kingdom Metazoa; phylum Arthropoda; class Insecta; order Orthoptera; family Acrididae; genus Schistocerca; species Schistocerca americana. The sequence continues at coordinate 955,741,614 of NC_060121.1, read as the reverse complement.
TATACTGGACAATTATGCAAATTAGTAATATATGAAGGCAAACATAGGAAAGGTAAAGAAATAGCGTGAAATTAATCTTCCAGGTAAAATGTCTGTAACTGCTTCATTTGATTCGAGGAAATTGTGCAGGGTATCGGGTTTCTTGTTGATTCTCAAAGACAGGTAGTGGTTGTTTGACTTATGACTCATCATACTCACAGATTGGGACTCCGCTGTTGTCTGAAACATATTTCAACTTCATTTTGCATTCCATCTACCCAGTCTTTAGCCAGTTCAGTGCCTTTCACGCTCAATAGAGGAACTCAGGACATCAACAGTTCTTCCTTGAACTCCTCGGGTTGACCGATGGGAGCTGCAGTCGGTATTACCAAGGAGATGATGGAATACGCTACGTCGTTCGCAAAAAATCTTTTCCTGATCTTATTGGAAGGGGCTGCGTTTCATAGCCATACAAAGCATGTCAATTGTCACTTCCCTTCTTAGTCTCGCCCTTTGCTGCTGTCTTTTGTTTGTCTGAGTGTATAGAAACCACAGCGTTATAACGTAACCAAGCATCTCCATATGTAACGCTTTATAGTCCATGGTGAACGTTACTTTGCACCACTATTAGCTACCTTCTGCCCTAACCTATACACGAACACAGCGAGGGCAGAATAACTGTCTGTTTCTGTAAGAGCTCTAATCTCTTTTATCTCACCTTCGAGATATCTATGCGAGTTATATGACAAGAATATCGTAACACAATTTTATTAAGCATAAGTTCTCTAGATTAATCCAACAGGGTTTTCTGCCAAATAGTTCACTATAAGTTCCCCAAGCATCTCTGTGACACTTTCTTGCGGGCTAATCCAATTCGTTACTGTCCTAGAAACTGAAACTTCTTTATTGAAATGAATGTGTCTGGACTTAAATTGCAGAATGAATGAGAAGAGAAGCTTCTACGTTATTTGATTCCTGAAACAGCTGAGTAAAACTGAACGTACTGAACCTACTTTCTCTTTTTTCTTATCATGTCAACACTGACCCACAATATTCTAGCGCAACGCAATCTGACTGCTCAAAAAAAGTTACAACCTGACTTCCAATAATTAATTCAAAACAATGGCCCTGACTAAAAAGAAATCTCAGCAATAACCTATACATTTCATTAAGCACTTACCTCACAAAAATCTTCATTGTGTGAACTACTGCAATACAGCTAGCATCAATACTGACAGCTAAATAAAAGATTCTAACTACTAAAGCCACTAATAACTAATAGGCACGTGGTTAGCAAAGGAAAGATTTTGTTGCAAACCAAATAATGTGACATCCAGTTCAAACACGAATATAAGTCGTCATTGACATCTAGTACAAAGGTATATAATCGTGAATAATATTCAGTCTCCAAATCGAACATGTACAGATCGTTAGCCTACGCTAACACTTCAGACCTCTACCCTCCATCAATGCTAACTTCTCATATCCAACATCCATCACTGCTGGCTCTTCACCTCCAACTGCCCAACAGTACTTCCATCACTGCTAGCAACTAACTTCCAACTGCCCAACAGTACTGGCGATTAACTTCCAGCAACGAGTCCGACCAGCCACAGCGTCACTTACAAAAAAAGAGCAGTCAGAGATCCAACGCAAAGCACTACACAGTGCTGCCAACACAGAAGCAGCCCACTTACAAACACCTACTTAATCCTTCGATGTTTCATGTTCATTCTACTTGATATTGTTGTTGTGGTTTTCAAATTTAAGTGTGGTTTGATGCAGCTCTATACAGTATTCCGTCATTTGTAAGTCTCCAACCCTCCATGTCTGCCTAACTTTTCCTTGATGCACCAACATGTGACCTGTCCCTTCTATTGGTCATACTGTGCAATAGAAGCTACCCTTCAGACGAATACTTCCATATGATTTCATAGCACTTAAATTTCCAATCTTAACAAATTTCTCTTTTTCAGAAATGCTGTTCTTTCGACTGCCAGTCTGCATTTTCTATCCTCTTTAAGTCGTCTGCAATTTCGATATCACCAGCGTAAGGAAGATCTCTAGTATTGTGAATACAGATGACCGGATCGGAAATTCTCTGTTGCTGTCTTCGGAGTTGCGTTTACATCGTCACAAAGAAAGATGGCAATAGAGAATCACCAAAATCGGTCATCTATCCGAATAAATGATTTTAGTGATCTTTTCAATTGATATTTACTCAGTGTTCACTCTTTCATTCAGGCGAATTCAGTCATTTTCCTAAGTAATAGGAAAGTTCACATTTTCTTGAGTAATAGGAAAGTTCATCTGTTGCTTTTATCATACTTCTGCATCTACATATATACTTCTCAATCCACCATACGGTGCGTGGAGGGGGGTATCCTCTACCACTTCGTTTCATTTCCTGTTCCCCTCGCAGACAGACCGAGTGAAAAAGGACTATCTATATGCCTCCGTTTAACCCCCAGTTTCTCGTATCTCTTCTTTGCGTTGGCGGCAGTAAAATCTTCTGGTTCTCTAAATATTCTCAATAGTGCTCCTCGGAAACAACGTGGCGTTCCCACCAGGAATTCCCATTTCAGTTCCTGCATCTCCGCAACACTTGCGTTTCGTTCGAAACTTCCGGACCAAATCTAGCAGCCCGCCTCTGAATTGCTTCCATGCCTTCCTTTAACCCGACTTGGTGCGAATCCCAAACACTCAAGAATAGGTCGCACTAGTGTTCCATATGCAGTCTCCTATACAGACTAACCATGCCTCCCTAAAATTGTAAAAATTAACCTAAGTCGACCATTCGCCTTCACTACCACAATCCTCACATGCTCCTTCCATTACATATCGATTTTTAACCTTACGCCCAGATATTTACGCGTTTGTATCAAACGGGACACTAACAATGTTGTATCATAACATTACCGGTTTGTTTTTCCCACTCATCCGCATTTGCTCACATTTTTCTACATTTAGAGCGCCGGCCGCTGTGGTCGAGCGGTTCTAGGCGCTGCAGTCCGGAACCGCGCTGCTGCTACGGTCGCAGGTTCTAATCCTGCCTAAGGCATGGATGTGTTTGATGTCTTTAGGATAGTTAGGGTTAAGTAGTTCTAAGGCTAGGGGACTAATGAAAAAAATGGTTCAAATGGCTCTGAACACTAAGGGACTTAACTTCTGAGGTCATCAGTTCCATAGAACTTAGAACTACTTAAACCTAACTAACGTAAGGACATCAACACATCCATGCCCGAGGCAGGATTCGAACCTGCGGTCGTAGCCGTCGCGCGGTCCCAAACTGTAGCGCCTAGAACCGCTCGGCCACCCCGAACGGCAGGGGACTGATGACCTCAGATGTTAAGTACCATAGTGCTTAGAGCCATTTGAACTTTTTTTTTTTTTACATTTAGAGCTAGCTGCCATTCATTACACCAATCCTGTGCCATCCTTCAGTCACTTGTCTTCGATATCTTCCTTTACACCACAGTATTATCAGAACACAACCCTAGAACGCAGCCCACCTTTTCCACCAGATCACGCTTCCCTGGACCACTACTTATGATACTGAACAGCCACCGTCGAGAGCAACATACTGGGTACTATTATTTAATAAGTGTTCGAGCCACTCACATACAGGGTGCTACAAAAAGGTACGGCCAAACTTTCACGAAACATTCCTCACACACAAACAAAGAAAAGATGTTATGTGGACATGTATCCGGAAACGCTTAATTTTCATGTTAGAGCTCATTTTAGTTTCGGCCACCTACGCTCAATGGAGCACGTTATCATGATTTCATACGGGATACTCTACCTGTGCTGCTAGAACATGTGCCTTTACAAGTACGACACAACATGTGGTTCGTGCACGATGGATCTCCTGCACATTTCAGTCGAAGTGTTCGTACGCTTCTCAACAACGGATTCGGTAACCGATGGATCGGTAGAGGCGGACCAATTCCATGGCCTCCACGCTCTCCTGACCTCAACCCTCTTGACTTTCATTTATGGGGGCATTTGAAAGCTCTTGTCTACGCAACCCCGGTACCAAATGTAGAGACTCTTCGTGCTCGTATTGTGGACGGCTGTGATACAATACGCCATTCTCGAGGGCTGCATCAGCGCATCAGGGATTCCATGCGACGGAGGGTGGATGCATGTATCCTCCGCTAACGGAGGACATTTAGAACATTTCCTGTAACAAAGTGTTTGAAGTGACGCTGGTACGTTCTGTTGCTGTGTGTTTCCATTCCATGATTAATGTGATTTGAAGAGAAGTAATAAAATGAGCTCTAACACGGAAAGTAAGCGTTTCCGGACACACGTTCACATAACATATTTTCTTTCTTTGTGTGTGAGGAATGTTTCCTGAAAGTTTGGCTGTACCTTTTTGTAACACCCTGTATATGGGAACCTATACGATATGCAGTGAGGTATCGTATCAAAAGCTTTTCGGAAATCTATAAGTATGGAATCTGCTTGTTGTCCTTCATCCATAGTTCCCAGCGTATCATTTGAGAAGAAGGCCATCTGTATTTCCGGAAGGCTTTTGACACTGTACCATACAATCGGCTCGTAGTGAAACTGCGTGCTTATGGAATATCGTCTCAGTTATGTGGATTTGTGATTTCCTGTCAGAGAGGTCACAGTTCGTAGAAATTGACGGAAAGTCATCGAGTAAAACAGAAATGACTTCTGGAGTTTCCCAAGGTAGTGTTATAGGCCCTTTATGTTCCTTATATATAAACGATTTGGGAGTCAATCTGAGCAGCCGTCTTCGCTTGTTTGTAGATGACGCTGTCATTTATCGACTAATAAAGTCATCAGAAGATCAAAACAAATTCCAAAACGATTTAGAAAAGATATCTGAATGGTTCGAAAAGTGGCAGTTGACCCAAAATAAAGAAAAGTGTGAAGTCATCCACATGAGTGCTAAAAGGAACTCGTTAAACTTCGGTTAAACGATAAATCACTCTAATCTAAAAGCAGTAAATTCAACTAAATACCTAGGTATTACAATTACGAACAACTTAAATTGGAAGGAAGACATTGAAAATGTTGTGAGGAAGGCTAACCAAAGACTGCGTTTTATTGACAGGATACTTAGAAAATGTACCAGACCTACTAAGGAGACTGCAGACTGCCTACACTAAACTTGTCCGCCCTCTTTTAGAATACGGCTGCGCGTTGTGGGATCCTTACCAGATAGGACTGACGGAGTACATCGAAAAAGTTCAAAGAAAGGCAGCACGTTTTGTATTATCGCGAAGTATGGTATAGAGTGTCACAGAAATGATGCAGGATTTGGGCTGGACATCAGTAAAAGAAAGGCGTTTTTCGTTGCGACGGAATCTTCTCACGAAATTCCAATCACCAGCTTCCTCCTCTGAATGCGAAAATATTTTGTTGACAGCGACCTACTTAGGGCGGAACGATCAACACGATAAAATAAGGGAAATCAGAGCTCGTACGGAAAGATATAGGTGTTCATTATCTCCGCGCGCTATACGAGATTGGAATAATAGAGAATTGTGAAGGTGGTTCGATGAACCCTTTGCCAGGCACTTAAATATGATCTGCAGAGTATCCATGTAGATGTATATGTAGATGTAGATGAGTTTCATACGAGTGACGCTTGGTGATTCGTGTCTACGGATCACCATGCGTCGCTTTTCGGTTTCTCGGGAATTTATTGTATTCGAACTGAGAATATGTTCCAGAATTCTCCCGCAAACTGATCTTACGAATATTGGTCTGCAATTTTGTGGGTCCGTTCATTTACGTTTCTCATATACAGGAGTCACCTATATTTTTATCCAATCATTTAGCACTTTGCGATGGACGAGAGATTCGCGATAATTACAAGCTAAGTAATGGCCAATGGCGTAGAGCAATCTTTGTAAAATCGAATTGGGACTGTATTCGGACCTGTCGACTTATTTGTTTTCAGCTCTTATAGTTGTTTCCATATGTCAGGAATGCTTACTACAATGTCGTGCATACAGAACTCTGTGCGACGGTCAAACGGTGGTACGTTTGCTAATTTCCTTCGTGAACGGTTCTTTAAACGCAGAACCTAAAACTTCGACTAACGGTTTTTTTTTTTTTTCTCGACCAGTGAATCTCTTCTAGCCGTTGCCTGCCGTTATTTGCGCGGTCTCTTTTGAACCGCGAGCGCAACAGCCTTTGCTTTCTCAGCGTTTTCCCAATTTCGTTGCTAAACCTCGATGGGTCTACTTTGCCCTTACCCCACTTACTGGGCACATACTGGTTGAAAGCACGATTTACAATCTGTTTAAACTATGCCCATATTTCCTGCATATCCACCATACTGGAACTATATTACTAGAATTCATTGTCTAAGTGAGATGCCAACAACTACTTAACTTCTCTTTCTAACAGAGACACTCTGTTAGCCTTCTTGACTGATTTGTTAACTTTCTTAGCCATAGCCACTTTGATGATATCATGATAAGTAATCCCCGTCTCTATAGCGATGCCATCGATAAGGTTCGAACTTTTTGTAACTACAAGGTCTAAGATGTTTCCGTTGCGTGTGGACCACCAAATCAGCTGCTCAAGACTACGAGAACTACGTACTTCATAAGACTGTCTGTCTGTACCCCCTGCAATGAATCCATAGACGTCCTAATCTATACTCGGTAGGTTGAAGTCGCCTCCAACAAGCATCTATCTACATCTACATTGATACTCTGCAAATCACATTTAAGCGCCTGGCAGAGGTTTCATCGAACCACCTTCACAATTCTCTATTATTCCAATCTCGTATAGCGCGCGGAAAGAATGAACACCTATATCTTCCCGTACGAGCTCTGATTTCCCTTATTTTATCGTGTTGATCGTTCCTCCCTATGTAGGTCGCTGTCAACAAAACATTTTCGCATTCGGAGGAGAAAGCTGGTGATTGGAATTTCGTGAGAAGATCCCGTCGCAACGAAAACGCCTTTCTTTTAATGACTTCCAGCCCAAATCCTGTATCATTTCTGTGACAATCTCTCCCATATTTCGCGATAATACAAAACGTGCTGCCTTTCTTTGAACTTTTTCGATCTACTCTGTCAATCCCATCTGGTAAGGATCCCACATTGCGCAGCAGTATTCTAAAAGAGGACGGACAAGCGTAGTGTAGGCAGTCTCCTTAGTAGGTCTGTTACATTTTCTAAGTGTCCTGCCAATAAAACGCAGCCTTTGGTTAGCGTTCCCCACAACATTTTCAATGTGTTCTTTCCAATTTAAGTTGTCCGTAATTGTAATGCCTAGGCACTTAGTTGATTAGACTGATTTGTCGTGTAACCGAAGTTTAACGAGTTCCTTTTAGCACTCATGTGGATGACCTCACACTTTTCTTTATTTGGGGTCAACTGACACTTTTAGCACCATTCAGATATTTTTTCTAAATCGTTTTGCAGTTTGTTTAGATCTTCTGATGACTTTATTAGTCGATAAACGACAGCGTCATCTGCAAACAACCAAAGACGGCTGCACAGATTGTCTCCCAAATCGTTTATAGAGATAAGGAACAGCAAAGGGCCTATAACACTACCTTGGGGAACGCCTCAGTATTTACGCGCTACGGGCCATAGACTTTCTTTGAATGACTTTAGAACTGTCTTAGCGGAGTCGTGTGGCTAGTAAAAACATCCAAAAATTAATTTGGTTTCACCTAGATATGTTATACGCAATCAGGTAACTTCATTGTCACACTGAATTTCAACCTCAATAGAGACAATATTTTCGTCACCTTCAATGATCCCCCCCCCCCCCCCTCTGCCCTTCTATGGTGTCTAATCTGTCCTTCCGATAAACGTTCCTTGACTCGATAAATGTCTCAGAGCTTTCTGCTTCGGATTTTAGCCAGCTTTCTGTTCCATTGATAATGTGAGTATGAGAACTTACCTGGATGGCGGTAATTTCGGGAACTTTGTTACGAATACATGGACATTTACTTTCATGTTAGCAGTCGCTTATCAAGACGCTATACATTCCTTTCAACAAATCATCCAAGTATTTTTCCACCCCTCACCAAATCAATATAATCGACAAAGGAGAAACGTTTTATTTCTTATACTTCAAGTTTAATTTCTTTTTCCAGTTTACTCCTTGGTTTCCTTTATTGCTAATTCTATCTACCCATTGAATAATTTAGATAGCACTACACTGGGAATGGGCTGCAAGCACATCTCATTGCGTTCTCCATTACTGTCTCTCTTTCATATCAGGCGACTCTTACAACGACAGTCTGGTTTCTGTACAGGGTGTAGGCAGCTCTTCTTCCTCTTTATTTTAGTCTTGTTATCTTCAGAATTTCAAAGAGTGTGTTCCAGTTAATCGAGGAACGATTTCTCCAAATCTAGAAATCCTAAGAACAAAGGTCTATCTCCGTTTATTTATGCTCTAAAATAAGTTATAGAACTAGTATTGGCTTACGTGTTCCTATCCTTCTCTGGAATGCAAGATAAGTTTCCCCCAGGCCGGTTTTTATCATCATTACATTGTTCTGTCGATAAATCGTATTAATATTTTGCACTTGTGATATGTTAAACTGGGATCTTCGTAAAAAGATCTCCAAAGGCTGAAACACAATACGTTGGAAGAGATCTCACAACCTTCTACGAAATACCAATTCCCTCCTTACTATTAAGACATCTTGATGTAATACAGGGTGACGCGGCGAATTTTAGCCTGTCACGTTTGAACACCTGCAAGAAATGAAAGGGGGGAGGGGGGAAGGGGGTTGAGAGGAAGGGGTTACTGCTCTAGGAACACAGATGGAGCCGAGCCTGAAAGGGTTGGTCTAAGAGGGCAGAGGAGGTAGGGGGAGACTAGAAAAAACAACGATGCATTATGTAACGAGGACAGGAAATAACTGCGGTGACCAGCAGTCCAGAGATGATATTAGCCTTAAAGGTCGTTCCTGAGCTGTAAAAAACGATAGATTTCCCATTGACTTAAGTCCCGACCGTCCTGGAGATGACCTGTACCTGTTATGAATAAAGTCTACATTCTACGTTGGGCTAACTGCAACTGGTAAACTATCAGAGTTATTGACTTGGAGTTTTTCTGGGTATCGTACTTCGCCGAAAAGTAAAAAACTATACTGGAGAAACCAACACTTCGGCCACTAATAAAGTGGCCTTCTTCTGTGTCTGCTGGTCAGATTCAGTAGAAGAAGGCCGCTGCAGCAGTGGCCGGAACATTAGTTTCTCCAGTATAAGTTTTTTTTAGATTACTGACCTTTATGTCAATTGACTCTGGGCGCGGAAACCTACACAGTTATATCAGATTTATATTTCCTCGCACTTTGATTAGGAGCTTAGCCTTCTGGAAATCTAGAAATATGGGAATCAAGGGGAGATACCTTGCCAGTATTAGCCATTAATTCCCGTGGAGAAAAAGCAAGTTGTGTTTCACAAGAACTACATCTTCTGAATCCATGATTGTTACATCAATAGATCGCTTTCTTCAAGGTATTTCATAATTTTAGAACGCAGTAAATGTTCCAAAATCTTGCAACAAATCTATGTCAGTTATACAGGCTTATAATCCAGCGGATTGTGTATGTATCTTTTCTTGTACAGTGATGTGACGGGTGTAAATTACCACTCTGTAGGAGCGGGTACTTCTTCGAGTGAGAGGTTGCATATGGTTCGTAAAAATGGAGTTATTTAACAAATATATCCGAAATGGACCTAGTTTGTATACAGTCTGGACCAGACGTACTATTTACTTCGATGTAGGGAAGAACCAGAAAGGCGCTAATCTATGTAGGTGTGAAAAGAGCTAGTAAATGGATTATGGTGCCCCATCAGTAAGCAGATTCGTGGTACTTAGAAGACGCGATTAAATAGAGTTATGGACGGAGAGAGAGAGAAAGTAAGAGAGAGACTGTAGGTAAACAGATTGTTGTCATTTATTGTTTATGACTGTTTGATTGTAAAAATCAAAGCAAATTAGCAGTTGTGTTTTCTCACTGAGTTACATGACTTCATTCTTTCGACAGAACATCGTACGTGTATGGAACAGGGCTTAGTAGAACTGCCTTCTGTGAACATTATTCACGGTTGTTTACTTCGGACACAATAGAAAACAAAATTGTTCGCTCCGTTTTACTCTGACAGACCACTGGTTTCTGCCTGCAGCAATTTCACACGTTTCGCTGAGCAAGGGCGGCCGGCTTGAAGTCGTAATTACTGCGTTTAATTACGGCTGCTCACAGCTATGAAGGCTTTTCATGGCGTAACCATCACGGCAGCTACGCATCTAGGATAGACTCGCGTGCTGCCTGGCGTGAAATGCGGAGGTTCTCTCTGTGTGCTGGGAGTAACATTTCATTTTACTCAATTTACCGCATTGTTATGAAAATTGATTTGCAAGAGCATTATCCCCAGTGTTCTCAGTACCACATACCCATAGCTTCCCTAGATACAGCTCGCCTTATACCGGTTGATCAAAAACTCAGTATAAATTTGAAAACTGAATAAATCACGGAATAATGTAGATAGAGAGGTACAAATTGACACACATGCTTGGAATGACATGAGGTTTTATTAGAACCAAAAAAAAAAAGTTCACAAAATGTCCTACAGAAGGCGCGTGAAAGATCTCTTGCGCGCGTCAATTTTTACCTCTCTATTTACATTATTCCGTGGTTTATTAAGTTTTCAAATTTATACTGACTTTTTGATCACCTCGTATATTTTGGGAGCCGGTTGAAGCGTGCATTGCCGTGGCCGTGCGGTTAAAGGCGCTGCAGTCTGGAACCGCAAGACCGCTACGGTCGCAGGTTCGAATCCTGCCTCGGGCATGGATGTTTGTGATGTCCTTAGGTTAGTTAGGTTTAACTAGTTCTAAGTTCTAGGGGACTAATGACCTCAGCAGTTGAGTCCCATAGTGCTCAGAGCCATTTGAACCATTTTTTTGAAGCGTGCATTAGCCGCGTTGACCCACCAGTGAGGTAGGTAACTGCCCGGGTATTAGCTAAGTGTTAAATTCAGAGAGTTTGCGTTATACCTTGTTCAATCGTCGATGGTTTTATTCTGAGTTGCGGAAACCATAGCAAAATTTCCACGTTTTGAATGAAATGATGCACACTGGCCGCAAAATAATATTTTTATTGAAAGTCACGACCGGTTTCACGGTAATTGAAGTCGCACCCTCTGGTGATCTGTACAAGCAGAATCGGCAGATGGTTGACTTTTTGCATCGGAAAGAATAATGGCCAAAAATTCAGGCATAGGAAGACTGCAACACGCGATAAAATGGTTCAAATGGCTCAGAGCACTATGGGACCTAACATCTGAGGTCATCAGTCCCCTAGAACTTAGAACTACTTAAACCTAACTAACCTAAGGACATCACACACATCCATGCCCGAGGCAGGATTCGAACCTGTGAAAACTACACCTGAACTAGTAAAGAGTAGTGTAAGTTTCACTCTAAAAATGGTTGGAACTATTCCATCGCGCTAAGAATATAGCTGAGACCGTAGCAGTCACGCGGTTCCGGACTGAAGCGCCTAGAACCGCTCGGCCACCGCGGCCGGCCACAGGATAAATTTAAGTCATCAGGGATATAAAGTATCATTTGTGATTGTAATGCTGAATGTTTAGGTCAGATGGGAAGAAATTTCGGAACCTGCTTTAGAGAGCACATTAACGATTCCAGCTGAAAGCCGCCACTAAGCGCACATTTGCGCGAAAATGGTTACCTTACTACCGACACCCAAATGAATATGCAGCTATTACATTTCGAAAACAAAGACAATACACTCAGTATTTTAAAAGAAATCGAGATTTACCGTTTTCCAAAAGGATTCCCTGATTCTTCCTTGAATGCGTGTATAGATCTGCGACACAATTATCTTTTGACAAATTTTTCCTGTCTAAACAGACAGGCTTTACTCCTATACCCACTATTTTATTCAATACTGGCCTTACGCCTTTTCCGTTTGTTCACTAATGTGGTACTGCATTTGTGAAAGAGGGAATCTGTAGTACCACTCGGGCGTTATTAATAATTTACATTTTGACTATCCACTTTCAGTATTTTTGTAAACTATATTTTTGAAAGAGGGAATTTGTATTACCACTCAGGCTTCTTCCATTCGTCCGATTGCAGTATTTTATAAACGGGACAGTCTTTTCTGTACTGTGTTACTTTTTTTTTCAGTAGCACTTGTACAGTCTTTCCCCACGCTTCGCCGGCCGGAGTGGCCGAGCGGTTCCAGGGGCTTCAGCCTGGAACCGCGCGACCGCTTCGGTCGAAGGGTCGAATCCTGCCTCGGGCATGGATGTGTGTGGTGTCCTAAGGTTAGTTAGGTTTAAGTAGTTCTAAGTTCTAGGGGAATGATGACCTCAGATGTTTACGCTTCTATAGCGACAGTTTTGTTTCCGTCTCCTGTGATGCCACATGCGACCATCTTTCGTAATTCAGAGCTGTCAGTACGCCCTTGCCTGCTGCCGCTCAAACCACTTCCTGGCACGTACGGCTATTTCGTTTATTGGGTTCGTGCACTGAACTGTCGTGCTGCTACTGCTACTCGTTACTATTAAGTGTGTTACGAGTATGTAGCTTTGTACCCGTGGTCTAGGGGCAGTCCGCCTTTCGCCGCGGAGCAGCTCGGACTTGTTTACGTCTCGGCTGCGAACGGTCGCGGAAGAAGCGGTATTTACACCGTCGTCACTCGCGTGTGTTACTGTTTAAATCGAACGCAATGGCACACAATTTCCGAAAAACCACGATACAGTTCACGTTCTGTAACGAATATGCAAGACCGAAGGCTTTCGAAATCGAACGTTTCTTGAGGGACGAAGTGCATCTTAATTACACGGAGATTATTGGAATTCATTTATCAATCGTGAGCAGCACTCTTTACGTAAAGATGATTGACGACGCAGCATGTGATAGGATCATTGAAGCCGCCAAACGAGGATTCCAGTTCCGACACTCCGATGGTCATATTGGCGAAGTTTTAGTCGTTCATTCGGGCCTGGGCGTGCGTACGATTCGAATCTTCGAGCTGCCTTTCGAGGTACCCGAATCATTGGTCACTGACTCACTCCAGCCATATGGCAGAGTTATTAGTCATACGGCCGAAAGTTGGGCAAGTTTTAGCACGTATCCAGTGCTCAATGGTGTCCGACAGGTGCGAATTGCCCTTACAAAACATGTGCCATCGTACATAAACATCGGCGGCTGTCGAGCTATTGTCATCTATGATGGACAGCCCAGGACTTGCTCCGGGTGTGGTGGTGGAGGACATCTTCGATCAGCGTGTATGCAGAGGAGACTCGTGCAACTCCCCAGCGGAGACTTCCAGAATCCGACCACACCAACGTCACTGCCGATGACTTATGTGACGGCACTTCGCGGGGAGGTGACGCCGAGGTCGGAGCGCACCATCGAACCGACGCCGCAGTTGATTGAGGCGCCTTCGGACGCCACTGAAGAAGGAATGGCTCCGACCAACCTCCAATCTCAGACACTACAGGTGGCGCAGAAAGAGGATGAGAGCATCACAATATGCATGGAAGCTTACGTGGAACGGCCCCAGGGGATTGTGGCGGCGGCGGGAACGCAGGAGATGCAAGATGCGCCAACACCAGAGGCCGAGGTTAGGGCCCGCAAACAACGCTCGCCAAAGCGCCGCAAGAAGCGCCGACTAAACTCTGCGGAGACGCTCCCTTCTCTTCTAGGGAGCCCAGACGAGTCTAACACTATGGACCTGTCTGACATGGAACCACAAGCTTCGGATGTCGCAGATCATATGAATTCGGACAGTGAAATGATGTCATATCGTTCAGACGACGCATCCGCTCAGGGGCCTGCTACCCCTTCGGCGGTGGAGTCTACAGCTGCGAAAGAACAACAGATGTCACACATCAATGCCGCACAGGAAAATTTGGAGCACACCAATAGTATCAGCTGGTATGAGCAGGACGACGACATCACCGATGCGGACCATTATATTGGTGGGGCCTTGCATCCGTCCGCATCTCAAGAAACCTAATGCCGCAGGGACACGTTCCTCGGGCGACCCTCGGCGGATGTGCAACGGGACTATCGACACGGTGAAACTTTGTCATTTTAACATCATGTGGAGATGACAGCTACTCGACCCCAGGCTTACAGAATAGGGACAGTGAATGTAAATACCATTAGATCGCCCGTGAAACAGCAGTTGTTTAGGGACATGATATACGCGTCGGATGTGGATATACTGATGGTGCAGGAAATTTACATTCCTGAGTTCCAGGACGTACATGGATACATCTCCTACACCTCGCCGCACTCGAACAACGACAGTGGAACGGCGATATTGGTCCGGGACGGGATTCCGGTCCGAGACCTGGCTTATCTACCTTCGGCACGAGGACTGGCGATAACTGTTAATGGAATTCGCATTCTCAATGTTTATGCCCCTTCCGGCACAGACAACAGACGGGCGCGTGCGAGATATTATTCGGAAGAGATTGTGCCCTTATTTACCGGCAGATTCGATCATTGTGTTTTAGCCCAAAAAGACCAGACACCACATTACAATACCTGTCGCGAATTGCATGTGCTATGCCGGGATCTGGAGTTAAGCGACACCTGGGACATGATTCATAGGAACCGTGAGGGATATACTTTTTTTACGAGTCACTCGGCGAGCCGACTCGATCGAATATATGTTTCGGTTGGCCTACAGGATAAGGTGGTCGACGCGGAACGATGGCCTGCGGCATTTACTGATCATCTGGCTTACATTTGTACCATGTCACTCCCTAGGCAAAGTGTGTGGAGAAGCCGCGGGACATGGAAGCTCAATTCGTCCCTTTTGGCGGACCCCGAATGTCGTCAGAGAGTCGAGGAGGTATGGGCCACATGTCAACGCCGTCTACCAACGTGTACCTCCGTGCTTCAATGGTGGCTCGAGTGCACTAAGCCGGCAATAAGAAGAGCTCTAATACAGTATGGTCGGGATAAGGCGAGATGACAGAGAGACACTCTTGATTATTATTACACCATGCTTCGTGAGCTGTCCTTCCAGGTGCCGTCTGCAGAACATCATGCGGAAGTTCATCGTGTCAAGGCACAAATCCTATCGATCACGCGACGACGACTGGGTGGCATCCCAATACGGGCAAGATGTCTTGACACCATCACTGGGGAACGTACCTCGATGCACCATGTGTCGCGGGAACATAAGCGTTACCGCCGGGCATTGGTAACAGTGCTCCACGGTTTAGATGGTCGTCAACTGACAACACAACAGGACATTGCAAATGAATTTTTAGAGCATTTCCGCCATCTCTATGCCGGTACACCGACGGACCGTCAGGTAGGGGAAGAGATACTGCAACATCTGCAAACGACACTGACAGAGACGGATAAGGCAGCGCTTATGGAGCCACTCACAGAAGGCGATATAAAGGTGGCACTCACGAAAGGAGCGGCCCATAAATCACCGGGGCCAGATGGGATTACGCTAGAGTTTTATCGAGAATTCGTGGACATGATGATGCCACAGTTGGTGTCGATGTACAATGAGGCGATGAGTCCGAACATGAGCCTACCGTCGGATTTTGTGACGGGCTTTCTTCTTCCCATACCGAAGATGGAGAGGAGTCGTAGTGTTACTCAATATCGGCCTCTCACTATGCTAAACACCGATTATAAAATTTTTGCACGGCTACTAGCGTCTCGTCTCAAGCTGGCGATATCCAGGACAATATCCCCTGATCAGGCTTGCCTAGGGGTGCGAAGCAACATCTCCTCGGCGTTAAGTGAATACCGTGACGTTATCGCCCTTGCGGAAACTTGTAAAATGCGAGCAGCGATGATATCTGTGGACTTCGACCGTGCGTTCGACAGGATAAACCATGACTTCTTGGCGTCAGTCATGAGCCGAATGGAGATTCCACCTGTTTTCATCTCCATCATTATGAGGCTAATAAGAGGGGCTACATCGAAGGTGATTGTAAACGGTCGGGAAGCGGGCTCGGTTCCTATTAACAGCTCCGTCCGACAAGGGTGCCCACTCTCCATGATGCTGTTTGCGATAGCGCTTGAGCCGCTGATGTGTGTTATGAGGCGCTCACTTACTGGGATAGCGCTTAATGAGAACTCTTTCGTTTGTCGCGCATATGCGGACGACCTGATCCTTCTTGTCAGATCAGGTCATGAAGTGCATCAGGCTGTTGAATATCTATACTCTTACGGGACGGCAGCAGGCAGTGTCATTAACATGACGAAATCCAAAATTATGCACATTGGACGTGGTCTGGAAGACATACCGGGACCGTTTCAGACGGTGGAATCGCTGAGATGTCTGGGGATCACATTTACCCGCTCACTACGGCGGTCAGCGGCGGCGAGTTCTCGGCGGCTTCTGCAAAATGTTCGTCTGGCGATACGGAACAACTCACTGAGAGCCTTTGACATGATCCAGCGTGTGGCATACACTAACGTTCACATAGCGTCACGTCTGCCCCATTTAGCGCAGATCCTACCAATACCGAAGGGTATTGCAGACCGCCTCATGGCTGCCTTTGGTTACTATGTTAGTACTGGGATGTTGTTTAAGATCACATATGACACGTTAACGCTACACTTCCGGAACGGTGGCCTCTGTAGTGGGACGAAATTAAACGTCACCCATCCACCAAGTCAGCCCAGTTTGCAGGTGACTATAAGTTTAATTTAGTTTTGTTTATGTGTTTTCTTATTATTTATAATAGATGTGAATTATCTAAAAGTTTTGTATTTTTTTTTTTGTGTGTTTCATGTACGGAGAGATCGGCGCAATGAACGGGGACAGCATCTTCGTTGCCGCGACCAGAGAGGAAATTGCTGGCCGCTATACGTCGCGGGTCGACAGCCAAGGAGCAACAGAAGATCCTGGAACCGAGTTGTTGCGTCGTGTTTCTAAAAATTAAAAACGAATTTTTATACTCTTTTTGTACAACAATGACGAGCTTAATCTTATTGAAATGTTAGTCACTGTCTGTCAACGCTCAAGTTCACATCTGTATGTGTAGGAAGCTAATAAAATAGTGTATGCTATTAAAATTGAAACACGTGTCTTGAAGATTTATTTATGAAGAGTTATGTGAACGGATTAATAATATATTTTGACAAGATTATTGATTCAGACAGCGTTGGCCGAAACTTTGAGTCTAAAAAAAGGTTTATTTAATGTGTGATTCTGATATCGATTAGATCAAGATAACGTGTGTCGATATAATTTTCTGAGGAGAAACAAACGAAATTTAAATTGGGAAAAGGTTACGAAAACCAATTGGCCCAAGTGATGTAATTCTTTGCACACGACTCAACTGATGTTTTCCAGTTTCGTTCAAGAACCATTCTATGACAATAAAAAAGGCATATAAATCATTTTTTGAAGTGGGTTGTAACTGACGTAGGTGACGAAGTCTGTACATGGTCATACATATATCAAACGAAAACCTTAATACGTCGTTACACCGCACCGTGGCGACCTTAGAAACAGGACTTGTGTGCAACTAAGGCACACAGGTACGAAACAAAGCATCAAGAGTCCTTCGGAAGTCAACGCGAGTTTTCGTGGAGCCTTCAGCAGCCAGCGGCGACTTCGCGGGTGTGGGCATCTGACGGAGTGCAGCCAAGCAGTACGGTCACGCAGTTGTTCCACGAGAAGGCGCGTCTGTTGGGCAGCAGCTGAACGCTGCAAAACCCCGACAACCTTTTTTCTCCCTAAACTAATAGGCCCAGTACGTCAGCTGCGGGGCGTTCCTCCGGCTGGTATTAGAGGTGTTGCTGAGGGCTTCGCCTGTCTACGGCGGTGCCGGGCGTGGTTGCAGCCAGCGACGTTTCCGGTGTTCGACTCAGCGTCCTGCCGGTTGCGGAAGCGGGGTCGCAGCATCTCAGCGGCTGCATCGACGGCTGTTACATCTGCAGCCCATAGCAGCACACTGATCATCGAGAACTACAAATTACAATATTAGTGTCCGGTGAGTTTGTTTCAAGTTGGAAGTGGAGTGTTGTATATAGGGAGTGTGCTTTTACAGGATTGTTGATTACAAGTCTGCGTGTGTAGATAGTTAATATCTTACAATAATGTCGGGAAGTGAAATGTCAGACGAAGAGCAGTCCATGTCCGATAGGAGCATGAGATCCCTTTTTAGGGCGATCGCTAAATTAAAACAATCTAACGGGGATTTCCTAGCTGAATTAAAACAGTCTAACGAAGAATCTACTGCTAGATTAAAACAGTCTAACGAAGAATCTATGGCTAAATTGAAACAATCTAACGAAGAATCTACTGCTAGATTAAAAGAGGAATTAAAACAGTCTAACGAAGAATCTATGGCTAAATTAAAACAGTCTAACGACGAATCGACGGCTAGATTAAAAGAGGAACTTAAAGGGGAGCTAACAAAATCGACAGACAGGTTACAGGAACATCTTAATGAAACCAGTCGAGTATTAAGTGATAAAATAGAGGCTTCTAAAGTTGAAATGCAGGAAAAACTAGTAGGACTTAGTAATAAGATTGCTGATAATTGTAAAAGGTTAGAAGAACATATCCAGGAATCGCGCGAGGAAAAAGCTCGCATGCGAAACGATATCACTGACTTAACCGAGAGACTAGATAGTGTCAATATCTTAGTTGTAAATGAAATACAGAAAAATAACGATATGTTACGAGATGAATTTTCTATGCAAACAGAAACTGTTCGCAGAGAATTATTGAAATCTATTAAAGAGGTCTCTACCAAACCTGTAGAGATTTCTTCAATAGATAATGTAGAATTAGAGACATTAACTCATCAAGTAGAAAAGGACCATACCGAAATCGAAAACATGAAATTTTTAATTACTGAGATATGCAGTAATCTTGAGACTGCCAAAGATAATAATATTGACGAAGGTACAGAGCGTTCACATCGTGAACACAGTGAAGAATCGATATTAGCTAATCGCGTATCCAATACAGAAATGCGGATACAGGAAATTACTAAACGATTATCGGAATTAGATAATAACGAGGACATTTCAGGTAGCAGAGGTAATAACATAATCAGAGACAACAGTCGCATCGAGTTTGCTAGCACGGATGACAACAATATGAATAAGGCAATCACGGCAAGCCAATCCGATGCAACTCCGTCTCTGCAAGCTAAACAAAATCCGACTATTTCTCTCGCAGAATGTCTGGATGACATAACGGCAAATTCAAATGTAGCAAGTCGATTTCCTGTATTCAAACCAGGAGGCGAACTGCACCCTATAATCTTTATAAAAGCTTTTGAAACATCATTATCTCCTAAATGGAGTAATGAAAAACGCATTCAATCTGTAATAGGACATTTAGAAGCAGAAGCTGCGGAGTGGGCAGTACTGCATAGAACTGAATTCAGGGATTGGGATGATTTTGTTAAGCAGTTTAAACAAAATTATTGGTCAAGACGAAAACAACAACACTTAACTTTAGAGTTGTTAGCCCCTCCTCCATATTCTAAACGGTGGAGAGGTTATAGGAATTATTTTGAATGGAATTTAAACCGTGCTAAATTAATTGAAAGTCATCTAATGCGAGTCCTAAGTAGTAGGTTACCGTATTACATAAAGGAAAGAAAAATGTTATTCTACGAATTATACAAAACCTTAATAATGGGGACGAAACAGTTAACACCCGGGGTGTGTGGTTATATTTTAACGACTTGTTGTATTGGAAAGCACAGAGGGAACACCAGAGATGGAAAGTCTGCATTCCGGAAACTGTTGTGGACGAGTTAATTACTTATATTCATGAAGGTTACGGGCATTTTGGAATTCATAAATGTATTAAACATCTAATGAAGTATTATTATTTCAAAAAATATGTCACGTATTGTGAGAAGTATTATTAGGGCTTGTGAAACCTGTCAAAAGGTTAAAGTTAATAACAAATCCAAGCGTTATAAATTATATGCTGTAATTCCTCGAGGTTTGTGGGATCTACTGTCATTAGATTTTTTCGGCCCTCTGCCTCGTAGTTCAGGAGGATTAACATATGTGTTTGTTGTAATGGAATGTTGGTCCAAACATGTGAAACTATATACTTTGAAACGAGCGAATACAGCAAGCGTTATACGCTGCCTCACCCGAAATTACTTTGTTAACTGGGGCATTCCTAAACGACTTATGTCTGACAACGGTAGTGCCTTTATTAGTCAAAGATTTCAAGATATGATAAGACAATATGGAATCAAACATATCTTAATTTCGAAATATCACCCTCAAAGTAATTTAGTAGAAAGAGTCATGAAAGAATTAGGACGATTATGTAGAACTTATTGTGCACATAAACATACTCGGTGGGCCAAACTAATGCCTGAATTCGAAAAGATATTAAATGAATTGCCTCACCTAACGACGGGATTATCACCTATAGAAATTTTAGGCAAACGAATTATAGGTGAGCCTTTACTAGCTGCTTTACCTTGGCCACCAGTAAATGAGATACAACAAGATATTCCAGACGAAAAAGTTTGCGAACAGATTGTAAAAAATGCCGAACGGAGAATTAAAAGTTATAATCAACAGGCTGTAGAACCCTCATTTCAGGTAGGAGATCTTGTGTTAGTACGATCTCATCCTAAAAGTTCTAAGATCGGTAAGGAATGTAGAAAATTCTTCTTGATCTTTGAAGGTCCATATGTTGTACATAAGATTGTACATCCCAAAGCATTACTTCTTATGGAACCTTCATCAGGTGTAATTAAAGGATTATATAGTGTTGATCAAATGAAACTCTTCATTCCTAAATAAGTTAATATTTAGTATATGTTACACACGGAAGAGCGTTCATAGTTTATTCATGTGAAGTTTTTCGTGATAGTTACGTGTTATTTTAAATAAATGACAGAAAGCTTAAACATGTGTTCTACAATAATCTACTGGTACTTCAAAAAGAGAAAGATAACCAAAAGGGGGATTTATATGGAAGAAATTTTGCTCTTAGGTCAAAAGGAATTTTGCATATTTTAAATTTACTCGGATAGTAGGAACCAAAGGGGATGGTTAATAGTTTTAGGGACCATGGGCGTCCAGAGCTATATGGCTCACGAGAACATAGCAGAGTGCCTTTAATAGAGGTTTGTAATAGTGTTAATATAGAACACACCAAACGGGGCTCTCTCGCTTGTTTCTCCTAAATAAATGGCCATTACCCAACAAGGTGTCCGAAGGTAAAGAAAGCCGTGCCGAGATTCTAAAGAGAGTTTTGCTTGATTTCTTCTTGACCTCAGGCATAAATAAGGCATTAGGGAAGAGAATGACGTAAAGTAAATAGTACTATTAGTTATTGTGAGAAACTTATTAGTAATATACATTCTTGAAAAGAATAACTCTAGTAAATAAATGAAACTGAAACTAATCTATCACAATTTGAATGCTCTGTCCTAATGTACAACGTTAAAGAACGTACTAAATTAGTATTTATTAGCAACTATTAACTGAAGAGGAGCAATCTCCCTATATTCGGTTACGAATTACCATAAGAGCACAATTAAGAGTAAATGAAAAATAGTCACAACGATATCGTATTAAAAGGATTAAGTCTATCTAATAGCAAGGACTCTAGGTTACGTAAAATGTGAGGAAAATGTATTAACAGTTAAATATTGTATATTGAACAGTCTTAATTTCGGTTAAAACCTGACAAACTGAGCTTGTGGGTGGGGTATGTAGTGGGACGAAATTAAACGTCACCCATCCACCAAGTCAGCCCAGTTTGCAGGTGACTATAAGTTTAATTTAGTTTTGTTTATGTGTTTTCTTATTATTTATAATAGATGTGAATTATCTAAAAGTTTTGTATTTTTTTTTTGTGTGTTTCATGTACGGAGAGATCGGCGCAATGAACGGGGACAGCATCTTCGTTGCCGCGACCAGAGAGGAAATTGCTGGCCGCTATACGTCGCGGGTCGACAGCCAAGGAGCAACAGAAGATCCTGGAACCGAGTTGTTGCGTCGTGTTTCTAAAAATTAAAAACGAATTTTTATACTCTTTTTGTACAACAATGACGAGCTTAATCTTATTGAAATGTTAGTCACTGTCTGTCAACGCTCAAGTTCACATCTGTATGTGTAGGAAGCTAATAAAATAGTGTATGCTATTAAAATTGAAACACGTGTCTTGAAGATTTATTTATGAAGAGTTATGTGAACGGATTAATAATATATTTTGACAAGATTATTGATTCAGACAGCGTTGGCCGAAACTTTGAGTCTAAAAAAAGGTTTATTTAATGTGTGATTCTGATATCGATTAGATCAAGATAACGTGTGTCGATATAATTTTCTGAGGAGAAACAAACGAAATTTAAATTGGGAAAAGGTTACGAAAACCAATTGGCCCAAGTGATGTAATTCTTTGCACACGACTCAACTGATGTTTTCCAGTTTCGTTCAAGAACCATTCTATGACAATTTAAAAGAATATGAATCATTTTTGAAGTGGGTTGTAACTGACGTAGGTGACGAAGTCTGCACATGGTCATATATCAAACGCAAACCTAAATACGTCGTTACACCACACCTCAACCTCACAAACGTGCGAAACAAAGCTCTGGCGCTTTACATGCGATCGATGATACAAAATTGGCAGCAACGAAAGCACACCATTACGTCAGCTCTGATAGAAGTACTAGTTCCGCCTTCGTACGAACCCCCTATTGCGGTGGGCAATATTTCGCCTTCTCTTGCACACATTGCCTCATTTCTGGTTGATTACAGTTATGTTCGTCTGAAAGTACCTTCGACGAGACTACCCACGACTCGGGAGATCTATAGGTGCTTGATGGATCACCATGCCCGCAACGTAATGGAATTCAAATACCCGTGGAACCACATTTGGTGTGCAGTGCATACTCCATTACTGTCAACAGCAGCGAGATCGATGTGGTACATTCTTATAAACCGTAAACTTGTGACCAGGAGTCGATTACATACAATTCATATGGTCGATTCTCCTCTTTGCACAAACTGTGGCCTGTTAGCAACGGAAGAACATGGTTTAGTGTGTGGCGCAGCGAGGGACGTCTGGATGCGTCGAATATTGGCCTTCCATCGGCGCACTAACTACACAGAAATCACATCGGATGTACTTTTTCTACCGGACAAGACCTTTTTTCCCAAACAAAAGACGTATGCGGTCAATTGGATCGCTGGACATGCGACGAAATATTTGTATTCGTACGATATTAAGTCCGTGATGGATTATTGGATGTATTTACAAGAACAACACGAGCTCATACGGAGTCATACGAAATACAGGACTTACTTTTCCAATTTTTTAGGAAGTGTTTTTCACAATCCGCCCGACAGCTGGGGTGTCCCAGAACTGAGAAGACTCCTGCAGCAGAACGACTAGAGACAATACTGCGCGGTTCAGTTATATTGGCATACAGCGCACTGAGAAGACAACGGGCCCCTACATGGTCGCCGCAGGAGAAATACATGAATATATGCCGCCCACAAAGGCAGAAATGGTCAAGATTATATGGCTGTCTGCCAGATTTATGATGCGACACCGCGTGCTGCAGGGATTGTGATGCAGATGATAACTTCATTTTCACTCCCGCCCGTGACTAGGATTGTCATTTACTTTCTTCATGTTACACACAAAAAAAGGGCAGCCTTTACGTTGATTTTCTGGTTTCCAAATTGTTTTTGCTTTGTTTTTGCTGTCTCGATCCTTTTCTTATCCCTGAGATAGTACAATTGTACGAATAAAGATTGTTTGTTTACCCTGCCTTCCCGCTCCCAAACAAAAAACAGATAAAACATCCGCTTGGAATACGGATTTTTATTTTTTTATTAAAAAAAAAAAGGGGGGTAGCGTCTTTGATTCATAATCAAAACGTCTTCGGTCCCGGATTCGATTCCCACCACTGCCTAAATTTTGATAAATAGTCAGCATTGGCGGCCGAAGACTTCCGGCATAAGAAGTTAGCCTCATTCTGCCAACGGTCTTGTCAAAGAGGGCGGAGGAGCGGATAGAGGTTCAGGGCACTCTCTTGTCCTAGGGGTGGGAAATTGCCCCTAAAGGCGGAAGAATCAGCAATGATCAACGACATGAGGATGCAGAAGGCAATGGAAACCACTGCATTAAAGACACGTAACGTGTATCCACAGGACATGTGGCCTGTAATTGAAGAAGTGTCATGATGATCTCTCCATTGGCAAAAGATTCCGGAATAGTCCCCCATTCGGATCTCCGGGAGGGGACTGCCAAGGGGGAGGTTACCATGAGAAAAAGATTGAATAATCAACGAAAGGATAACGTTCTACGAGTCGGGGCGTGGAATGTCAGAAGCTTGAACGTGGTAGGGAAACTAGAAAATCTGAGAAGGGAAATGCAAAGGCTCAATCTAGATACAGTAGGGGTCAGTGAAGTGAAGGGGAAGGAAGACAAGGATTTATGGGCAGATGAGTATCGGGTAATATCAACAGCAGCAGAAAATGGTATAACAGGTGTAGGATTCGTTATGAATTGGAAGGTAGGGCAGAGGGTGTGTTACTGTGAACAGTTCAGTGACCGAGTTGTTCTAATCAGAATCGACAGCAGACCTACACCGACAACGATAGTTCAGGTATACATGCCGACGTCGCAAGCTAAAGATGAACAGATAGAGAAAGTGTATGAGGATATTGAAAGGGTAATGCAGTATGTAAAGGGGGACGAAAATCTAATAGTCATGGGCGACTGGAATGCAGTTGTAGGGGAAGGAGTAGAAAAGGTTACAGGAGAATATGGGCTTGAGACAAGGAATGAAAGAGGAGAAAGACTAATTGAGTTCTGTAACAAGTTTCAGCTAGTAATAGCGAATATCCTGTTCAAGAATCATAAGAGGAGGAGGTATACTTGGAAAAGGCCGGGAGATACGGGAAGATTTCAATTAGATTACATCATGGTCAGACAGAGATTCCGAAATCAGATACTGGATTGTAAGGCGTACCCAGGAGCAGATATATACTCAGATCACAATATAGTAGTGATGAAGAGTAGGCTGAAGTTCAAGACATTAGTCAGGAAGAATCAATACGCAAAGAAGTGGGATACGGAAGTACTAAGGAATGACGAGAGACGTTTGAAGTTCTCTAACGCTATAGATACAGCAATAAGGAACAGCGCAGTAGGCAGTACAGTTGAAGAGGAATGGACATCTCTAAAAAGGGCCATCACAGAAGTTGGGAAGGAAAACATAGGTACAAAGAAGGTAGCTGCGAAGAAACCATGGCTAACAGAAGAAATACTTCAGTTGATTGATGAAAGGAGGAAGTACAAACATGTTCCGGGAAAATCAGGAATACAGAAATACAAGTCGCTGTGGAATGAAATAAATAGGAAGTGCAGGGAAGCTAAGACGAAATGGCTGCAGGAAAAATGTGAAGACATCGAAAAAGATATGATTGTCGGAAGGACAGACTCAGCATACAGGAAAGTCAAAACAACCTTTGGTGACATTAGAAGCAACGGTGGTAACATTAAGAGTGCAACGGGAATTCCACTGTTAAATGCAGAGGAGAGAGTAGATAGGTGGAAAGAATACATTGAAAGCCTCTATGAGGGTGAAGATTTGTCTTATGTGATAGAAGAATAAACAGGAGTCGATTTAGAAGAGATAGGGGATCCAGTATTAGAATCGGAATTTAAAAGAGCTTTGGAGGACTTACGGTCAAATAAGGCAGAAGGGATCGATAACATTCCATCAGAATTTCTAAAATCATTGGGGGAAGTGGCAACAAAACGACTATTCACGTTGGTGTGTAGAATGTATGAGTCTGGCGATATACCATCTGACTTTCGGAAAAGCATCATCCACACAATTCCGAAGACGGCAAGAGCTGATATGTGCGAGAATTATCGCACAATCAGCTTAACAGCGAATACATCGAAGCTGCTTACAGGAATAATATACAGAAGAATGGAATAGAAAATTGAGAATGCGCTAGGTGACGATCAGTTTCGCTTTAGGAAAAGTAAAGGGACGAGAGAGGCAATTCTGACGTTACGGCTAATAATGGAAGCAAGGCTAAAGAAAAATCAAAACACTTTCATAGGATTTGTCGACCTGGAAAAAGCGTTCGACAATATAAAATGGTGCAAGCTGTTCGAGATTCTGAAAAAAGTAGGGGTAAGCTATAGGGAGAGACGGGTCATATACAATATGTACAACAACCAAGAGGGAATAATAAGAGTGGACGATCAAGAACGAAGTGCTCGTATTAAGAAGGGTGTAAGACAAGGCTGTAGCCTTTCGCCCCTACTCTTCAATCTGTACATCGAGGAAGCAATGATGGAAATAAAAGAAAGGTTCAGGAGTGGAATTAAAATACAAGGTGAAACGATATCAATGATACGATTCGCTGATGACGTTGCTATCCTGAGTGAAAGTGAAGAAGAATTAAATGATCTGCTGAACGGAATGAACAGTCTAATGAGTACACAGTATGGTTTGAGAGTAAATCGGAGCAAGACGAAGGTAATGAGAAGTAGTAGAAATGAGAACAGCGAAAAAAATGTTCAAATGTGTGTGAAATCTTATGGGACTTAACTGCTAATGTCATCAGTCCCTAAGCTTACACACTACTTAACCTAAATTATCCTAAGGACAAACACACACACACCCATGCCCGAGGGAGGATTCGAACCTCCGCCGGGACCAGCCGCACAGTCCATGACTGCAGCGCCCTAGACCGCTCGGCTAATCCCGCGCGGCGAGAACAGCGAGAAACGTAACATCAGGATTGATGGTCACGAAGTCAATGAAGTTAAGGAATTCTGCTACCTAGGCAGTAAAATAACCAATGACGGACGGAGCAAGGAGGACATCAAAAGCAGACTCGCTATGGCAAAAAATTCATTTCTGGCCAAGAGAAGTCTACTAATATCAAATACCGGCCTTAATTTGAGGAAGAAATTTCTGAGGATGCACGTCTGGAGTACAGCATTGTATGGTAGTGAAACATGGACTGTGGGAAAACCGGAACAGAAGAGAATCGAAGCATTTGAGGTGTGGTGCTATAGACGAATGTTGAAAATTAGGTGGACTGATAAGGTAAGGAATGAGGAGGTTCTACGCAGAATCAGAGAGGAAATGAAAATGTGGAAAACACTGATAAGGAAAAGGGACAGGATGATAGGACACCTGCTAATACATGAGGGAATGACTTCTATGGTACTAGAGGGAGCTGTAGAGGGCAAAAACTGTAGAGGAAGACAGAGATTGGAATACGTCAAGCAAATAATTGAGGACGTAGGTTCCAAGTGCTACTCTGAGATGAAGAGGTTAGCACAGGAAAGGAATTCGTGGCGGGCCGGCCGCATCAAACCAGTACCGATAACAAAAAAAAAGCTTTGTTTGGCCCGTTTGGTTTTTATCCAGGTTTTATTTTTATAGGTTCTGCTGTCCTCTTCGTTTGACTATGCACTACCGCGTTTAGCGTAATACTTCAGTATCCCTTCTTATTGTTTAGGATTCTTTTTGAAAAAGTCCTTCTTAATTTTGTACAGATGGCCTGAGGCTGTATCCTCAATTGACGCCAAACCGGTCATGACTCCGGTAAAAATTATTTGTCACCAGTTCGGCTCATCTCAATCAAAATCTTTCAGGATTGCAAAACGAAACTGTCGGTAGTTGGAGCCAGCTGGTAGCAAACAGAATTTTACATCCAGAATGAAATTTTCTCTCTGCAGCAGAGTGTGCGCTGATATGAAGCTTCCTGGAAGATTAAAACTGTGTGCCGGACCGAGACTCGAACTCGGGGCCTGCGCCTTTTGTGGGAAACTGCTCTGCCGACTGGGCTCCCCAGGCATGACTACCGACCCGTCTACACAGCTTTAATTCTGCCCGTACCTCATTCTGGAAACATGCCCTAGGCTGTGGCTAAGCCATGTCTTAGCAGTATCCTTTAGTCCTGGAGTGCTAGTTCTGCAAGGTTCGCAGGAGAGCCTCTGTCAAGTTTGGAAGGTAGGAGACGAGGTACTGGCAGAATTAAAGCTGCGAGGTCGAGTCGTGAGGCGTGCTTGAGTAGCTCAGCCGGTGGAGCACTTGCCCGCGAAAGGCAAAGGTCCCGAGTTTGAGTTCCTGTCCGATAAGCAGTTTTAATCTGGCAGGAAGTCTGAGTATGGTATATTTAATTTTATTGCTTATTCGAGCCTGACTGACAGGTTGGAGGCAGCTGTGGTACATTCATTTCTACTCCTTTAAATGCACTTGCAGTGTAGACTTAGGTAGCGATACTCCAGGTGGAATGATGGACACCGCAAATGGCCAAACATGTATACTTAATTAATAGGAGGAGATACATACAAAACACGTGCATACACAAGTCTAGAAACGAGAGACTGTTGATATAGTGCGGCTGCAGGGCTGTTCAAAGAATTTCCTGGTTGGAACGCTCGATCGCCGCTAAGTCGCCACACACTGCTTTGTGTACCTCAAGCAATATTAAAAAATAACAGTAATTAAATATCTTATGTATCAAATTTTGATCAAACGTATCTCAGGTAAAAAGAAGCACTACACATTATAAATGAAATTCGAAAACATACGTGACCAGAAAGAATTTATGTTCCCAATTGAGAAATATGTTTCAAACGTGAAAAGTAAACATGTCTCTTTGGTGTAAAGTATGATATGTCAACACGGCGTTTAATTAACTCGAACAACAATTCTTAGGCGTTTATGATTGTGTCTATAAGCGCCATAGTAAATTAATGCTAATCTCATTGGAAAGTGCTTTCCTCATTGGAAATGACTGAAAATACCAACAGCGTCCCCTTAAGACAAGCCGAAGGTGTTGTGTGGTCTCTTTCCGACTAAAAGACATGGACATACTTGAGTAACGCTAGATATCCAACCATTACAGGAGTTCTTTATTGTCATACATTCTCATCTTGAAGTATGTTATCATCATCAGTTACACAGCCAAAATGACATACGCCTGCATCAAGGCTACCATTGACGCCTTATACGATGATACTAACAGATACTGTACAGTTGCAAGCGTTTACGTAAGAACCAGCGACATCCACTGTAATAAGATATATGCGACCGTGGGACGTAAAGATGAAGACCGTTCTGTGTACATCTAAACGTGAACTAACATACACAGAGGCACTGTCTCTGCTGAATGTATATCCTTCACGGATGTCCGCTGGGTAAAAACAGTTCCAACTTCTTGCCAAATAAAACATGTCTGCAATCACTTTCAGTACCGATGAGAATAGCTCTTCGGTTGTCTGCAGTCCAGTGTAAATGTTGGGGTACTCCTGGAGATCTGTCCCTATAATGGACAGAGACCGAGCGAAAAGGGGCAATGGTAAGAGTGGGAACCTCATTTTGAAGTACGCTTTGTTCAATTCCCCGTCTTTTTAGGTTTTAGGTTTTCCATAGTCTTTCTAAACCACTCAAAACAAAATCCTGTGTGATTCCACTAACCAGAGCAATGCTGATTTATTTCCTTCTCTCTCCCCAAGCTCGGCTTACCCGTTATCGATAGGACTTTGCACCCGGAATTTTTGAGAACATTTCTCGTCGAGAACGTTTTCTGAACCCAAGCCTATTATGCTTATTCATCGGCAGAAATGAGCAGAGATGAACACAGCACTGGACACCTACATCACGCAGCACTTGCTGGTAGACTTTTACATACAAATAAGGCATTTTGATGGCATGATGTTGCGTCACTATTGATTAGAGAGCGTAACGGAGTATACCTGTATGTGTTTCAAACGGTAAGGATTCCTAGCAGATTCTTGGCTATTGTTTGTCAGACTGAAACCATTAGCAGATGCGATTAATAGACAAGATCCAATAAGAGCAACGGTTTTCGTCACGGATTAGGTTAGTGTGAGAGGGTCACAGCAGTGTTTATTCAATTCCAGTGGCAGACGCTACAAGAGAGGCGTTGTACACCACGGAGAGGTTTACTGTTGAATCAGGAAAGTGCAGCTTCAGGAAGAGTCAGCAAACACACTTACGTCTTCCCAAACACATCTCACCAATACACACCGAAGGTAAATTCAGAGAAATCCATGGGGAACGTCACTCGGGAATGAAACAGAAGAGAGGGGCACACTGATAGCAATTCTGCCACAAGCTGTCTCTGTTGGTACAGATGTAGATCCAGCAGCGATTTAAAGAGACTGTAGCAAATCAACAAATTGCTTCTTCTCATCTGCATGTTACAAAATCACGATGTCTGTGAAACCAACCTAAATGGAATTCATACGGAGCGTTACCGGTAAGTACTCTGTCCATGAAGCATTTGCAAGAGGATTTTGAAAGGGATCAAATGATATAGTGTTCCGAAAAGTACACTATGGCATGCATCGTAAGGTATAGATGCAACCGCAGACAATGAAATGTAGGACAAGGATTTAACCAGCTGTTGACCTGTTTCTGTCTCACTTATTTCCAGCCTTGCAACAGACCTCCCCGGCAGCTCATCGTGTAAAAGATGATCTGATGTCATTCGACTCAATCCAAACTGTGTTCAGTGTGCGACGGTTGTCGAGGTTGCGGTCACAGTAATACCAACATTTTGGGAGCACGGGGTGCTCGCATCGCACCAGAGAAGTGAGAATTTACTTAAATCAGACACGTTTGTACCGTACCATGTTCAGTGTTTGGGTACTGCAAAAAGGAAATGGCAGTAAGGGGAACCAGCTCATAGCAGACAGTATTCTGGATTTAACTTTATTAGAATTGGGAGGAGAATCAGCATTGGTCGTATTTTTTTGTTTTATTATCCGCAAAATCTAAGTGACCGAAAATCGATTTTGCGGACAATAAAACAAAAAAATACGACCAATGCTGATTCTCCTTCCAATTCTATCCACTATTTGGTCGTGGTGCACAGAACACTCCATGGAGTCGCCAATCAATTTAACTTTATTATTTATTCGTATCTAAATCTCATCTTCAGTCAACTATGGTGCAGGTATTATTTCTTTAAATACACTGCTTTCCACACCTCAAACAAAACTCATAAAAATAACAGTCACTTAATTCTGATGACATGTAGCTTAAGTAAAAATAATCACGACACATAATAAAACGTAATTTACTGGAATAAATTTATGTTACAAATCGAAATATGTTTCAGATTTACAAAATAAACATGTCGCTTTGGTGAAGCATACGAAATGTGAACACGGTGAGTGATTAACATGACGAACAGTTCATAGGCGTTTATGATTGCTCCACAGTATATCAATCCTCCTCTCACTGGAAAGCCGCTTTCCTCTCTACAAACGAGTATGAACAGCGTCTCTTGAAAGCATTCTAAACGTGTTCTGTGCAGTCACATCAATACATGACCTGGCCACATTTGACAGATGCTAGATATCCGTCCATTAGGCGAGTAACGTCATACATTGTCATCTTCAAGTATGTTATCACCACAAACTACGCAGGCAACAGTAATATCGATATTATTCGACAGAACCAATCACCAATCGTTGGCATACCATAAATGCCACTACAAATGCCCCAAACGTCATGTCAGTTTTCAGCGAAATGGGTATCCGAGATTCTCTTCTCTACAGATGTCCAACATCGTGGGTTTTGTTACTAAAGATGCGACAAATTCATATAAATGACATTTAGGTTTTACTAGAAAACAAACGAGACACACATCGTATTCCTTCTACTCAGTTATTCTATCAATTGTCCAAATTTTACGAATAGTGTGGTGGTGGTATGTTTAGCGCCCTTACCAAACTAGTAGGAGACGAATGTGGTAACGTTTTGTGAAAATTATGCGGCGAAAGTAATTATCAGCCAACCTGCTACACTCTCCCCCACTACCACTCATACTTTTTCGCAGGAGACCAAAAGACGTATGTCTCATTTCATAGTTGAAAAACACAGACTACAACTACACAAAACAGCTGAAATAATGTGAATAATGGTACTGGAAAAAAATGAAGATGAAGCAATCTCGTTGGCAACACGTTGACATATTCTGATTACGAAACTATTGAAACTGTCGGACATCACACGGAAACTTAAAACGCGAATCACTATGAAAATGACGAGATAATTGTTGTAAGACGTACTAAAGACGTACTTGGTGTTCGTAAACGCATTATCCTCATATGATATTCAAAACTTTTATATACACCGAATTAAGCAACGTATGGTGTAATGTGTGGCCTCAAACTTATCAAATGTAAATTAGCAGTTGATGATTCTCAGAATTAGATAATATAGTTCGCAGGATGTGCAAACTGGCGAGGTTATTACAGTGACAGTGATAAATAACGAAAAGTTAAATTTCTAGACGAAGTTAAGATTTGACCTTCAGTCACATGAAATAATTAGATATTATTATAGCATACGTTTCTGGTACATAAACTGAGAAATGATATCGCAGGCAAAATCTTAATAAGGTAATGTATTTATTTACATGAAAATTAAGCGATTTATTAAAAACTAACGCTCAAGACACTTGATGCATAGTCTGTACCAAACAGAAATGCTTTTGCAGCTGCATATTTTATGTAACCCATCTGCTGTCGCAAGGGAACGATACCAGAATCAGCTGAAGAAAAGGAACCGATTTGAATTCTACCAGCCACCGTCCTTTATCGGCTATGTCGGTCTGTGAAGTCGGCTACATTCGGACTGCAAACGTGCTGCCTTACAGGTTTGAAAAGAAGTGTTATGTCTGTTGCCGGTAGAATTGTCAAATGTCGGTGGCTCTGTGACCGCAACCGAAAGCATTTCAGACACACTCGGGAGGTAAGAGGTCAAATAAGCGTGACCCAATTCAATGTTTCCCGAAAAAATGTAGGTAGAGAGTTAAAAATTGTCACAACCCTTGCACTGACTTGGGGTTTTATTGAGGCCAAAAGAGTGCACAAAATGACCGACAGACAGCATTTCATATGATACAAAAGCTATCATTAGCTAAAAATTGAGTTTTAGGAAAATAAATGCTCAAAAGTCGGCCTCATTAATTAACAATACCTCGACTTCCTCTGCTCACAGTGATGTGAATAGCACTGCATAGCACATTGTAGGTATGGTGAGATATCGACGTCGAATGTTGTCTTTTAACATCCCTAATGAAGTCTGACGAACTTGGCATGCTTGCTACGTCAGGTAACCACACAACCAATAATCACACGGATTGAGGTCTGGGGTTTTGGGAGGACAAGCATGACGAAATGGCCGCTCAGCACGCAATCCCCACCAAACGATGTGCGCAAGAGATCTTCCTCTCGTGTAGAAATATGAGGTGGAGCGCCATCTTGCATAAAAGGTACACCTTCCAGCAGGTCATTATCAGCCAGGCTAAGGATGCTGCAACACTGTAATATATCAACGTACCTCGTGCCCTTTCGCTGACAGTTTGAAAATCAGCAACACAGATTTCCTCGGAAAAAATTGGTCCGATCACGACTGATGTCGTAAACCCATACCAGACCGTGACTTTGTCGTCATGCAGTGGGGTTTGCATAACAGTTCTACGATTTTCGGTAGCTCAGATGCTGCTGATGTTGACAGGCACTCGGAGTGTGAAATGAACTTCGTTAGGCCATAAAACGTTCGACAACCAACCGTCGTATTCCCACAATTTTTGAAGTGCCCCCTCCGAAAATGCACTTCGCGTCACAAAATCCGTGACTAACAAATCGTGACGACGCTGGATTTT
Source organism: Schistocerca americana (assembly GCF_021461395.2). Lineage (NCBI taxonomy): Eukaryota > Metazoa > Arthropoda > Insecta > Orthoptera > Acrididae > Schistocerca > Schistocerca americana. The sequence continues at coordinate 955,707,939 of NC_060121.1, read as the reverse complement.
GTACGCATATCACTGTGGGGTACGTTTTAGCGCTCACCAAACAGTAGTTGCGTGAACAGCCGGTGGGACCTGCGACTCACGAGCGCCGACTTCATTATGAGGAGATGAATGCGATAAACTCTCCCTTCCTTCTCGAGCAGCAGCAGCACTTGCGTCTTGTCCCACACTACGGGGCCGATCGTCTAAACAACCCACGCCTTTGTGACAATTTCGTCACAGCGACACTTATCGCAGGACCTTTACCCATTCGAGTCTCCTTCTTATGGTGACAGGATCGTAAAACTGCGGGAGCAGATTCTCCGTTCAGATAGTAACGCTTCACGAGCAGTGCCTTTTCTGGTAAAGTCAGCATGCCGCGATTGTTGGCCCACCTGACTCCCTCCCTCACTACAGCTCTTTTAATATACGATTCTAATGCGGTTTCACTGGTCTGTTGCTCTCCGGCGGCATCTGTTGGCCGGTTTTTGCAATCTTTTTGGTTTCAATGAATCCCTATGTCATTTCAACTGCCCACCATGAGATTGATAGCCGCCTGCTGACATCGCAGGCATGTGACGGTGGAAAAAGAAAAGTTTTGGTGTGTCGTAGAGTATTTTGCTGTTTCAGCAAGACTGCAACAAAACCAGTTACTTATTATTAATGTAACATGAGGTTTTTGTTATGATTCTCGTCATCAGTTGTTATGATGACAGGTGACCAATGCTAAATAGAAACATATATTGTAGGTTTGGCAGTGAAGTCGGTAAGGAGCTGGCTGCATATTTTGTATCTGCAACGACTGAAATAATTAGTTGTCGTTGATAAAAAATAATATATATTGTACTTAAGGTGTGTTACAGGCTTCTTCATATGCTGCATACAAAGAATTACAAACAGATATCTAGAGAGGCATTACTTATGCCATACTTGACTAAGCGCACTGTTAGAGGTCGCTGCCCATCAGCTGAAGGCTATGCTACATTCCTAGTTGACGTCCCGAGCAAGAGTGTGTAACGCCGGAAATGCATATCCTCCATTTCCATCTATTGCACTGCAAACTCTTTTCCTTATTTTGTTTCCTGAAGATATGACTTTTCTGTGTCTTTGTATATTGTAATTGTTTTACTATTTGTATATATATGCATTTATGTCGATGTATAATTGGTTTGTTTTGTGAATATTATTTGTATTTATACACTGGGTCTGGCCTAGGGAAAACTATGCTATCGAACGACTACATCGATAGGTCGTGTGGAGAACCAAAGTGTTTAGGATCTTTGGTAGTGTTAACTCTGCCGCGTGGAGCGCGAGCTGAGGAGAGGGGAGTCTGGCTGGGGTAGTGCAGTGGAGCAGGTGTGTTGTGTGACGCTCCCGCGAGTTGCCGCGCTTTCGGGGTTTGGCAGCATGTAATTGCGCTCGACTTGCTATGATAGTTTCTGACACGGTGTCGCGGACGGGAAGCATTAGCTTGTGCACATCAAGAGCCCGTTTCGCCTGGTGACCGTGTCGAGAAGAAGGCGCGCCAACATCCAGCTTCTGCAACAGCGACGGCCGACAATGAGTGACTGTCGCCACCTGCTCGAGCGACAACTTCAAACCTTCAATCAACCAACAAGGAAGACTGGAAGCACGTAAAGTTTTAGAACTGTACGGCAGACCTCATCTTTTAAAATTGTTGCATCACAAAATTACAGCAACTTAGCATGAACCTTTGTTGCTCATTGTCCCAATTGCATTACCAAGCAGCGCCCCTTTCTTTTCCGGAATGAACAAGAGTGTCGTTGAAATTCAAACGCCAGCATTAAAGTAATATTATTACATTTCACTGATTTAATTTCAAAGTTCAGTTAAAGTATTCATAGCTAGCTACAGTATTTAGATTACGCAAGCACAAATTAAGAGTGCGAGTTTTGTTACCATATTTTAGCTTATCTGTGACTGCAGCTCAGCTTGGTACATACTAAATTTTACTATTGTTAATTGTTCAGAATCATTTAATTAAAGTTCAAAGTTAAATCTCTTATCTCTAAATTGCGTAGATTCAAGTAACTTTTGAAATGATTGTTGAGGTAGCCCAAGACTAACCCTATTTTACTGAATTTCGATGTGCTTCAGAAACAAAGCTCACTATTAATTTCAGTCACTAAATTAACTTTCAATTTTCCGGTTTTATTAATTCTTTTGCTAAATTAAGTCAGAGTGTAGCGAAATTTATTACTTCTGACAAACTTTCAGTTTTCACACTACACGTGTCAACCTTCAGTTGCCACGCTTCTAGTGCTAATTATATGTGTAATAAACTTTCTTTTTCACTTACTGTAGTAACTGTCCATAGGACTGGCGACCGTAATTTACCCCAAATCTCAAATATCTAATTACCGCTAGTTAATTGTTAACGTAACGGCCGCACATTTACTTTCTTTATTAATTTTACCCTTTTCTCAAAATTAATTTCCACCAATTTCATTTGCATTTTTCCTTTCATTTAGATGTAAACCTTTCCTCCCTCTTTACCAACAGATTAACTTCGGTGACGATTGCTTTTTCCCAGATTCGCATTAGGTACACGCGGTTTAATTTTTCACTGTCATTAAGGTCGGTAAATGAGGGGGACGTTACAAGTGGACGAGAGCTCGCTGGATACTTGTCGCAAGCCGCGGAGCGGCGCTAGTCACGACTCGCGGGTCCAGCGATATCTATTACGGACCGCGGTTGATATCTGCAACCCCTAACAAGTGTGGTATCGAACGTAGATACCACAGTTTTATTAAATCACTGCTTTTCCCGGCTAGTGATCGTTATTTTATTAAAGAAATCTCCAAATGGTAATGTTGTATGAGCAGAAGAGTCAACACCGTGTTACGAGTGGAGGCCGAAATGCACGCGTTTTAGCTCACGCAGGCTGGTGTGAGGAGGGAAGAACTATACTGACGTGAGGTCTGGAGCATGACAAGGAATGAGAATTCAGAAAGCGAACGTAATTAGTTTGATACTTAACTTTAATCCATTAATGATGAACTTCGCTCTTGACGGTACACAATATTATCTGTTCAGAATACATTCTTGAAGAATATGGCGTCTTGCTAGGTCGTAGCAAATGACGTAGCTGAAGGCTATGCTAAACTGTCGTCTCTGCAAATGGGAGCGTATGTAGGCAGTGAACCATCGCTAGCAAAGTCGGCTGTACAACTGGGGCGAGCGCTAGGGAGTGTCTCTAGACTAGACCTACCGTGTGGCGGCGCTCGGTCTGCAATCACTGATAGTGGCGACACGCGGGTCCGACGTATACTAACGGACCGCGGCCGATTTAAAGGCTACCACCTAGCAAGTGTGGTGGCTGGCGGTGACACCACAGGTAACGTGCACCAATGTTATCTGTCGATCACTGTAAATGGCACTAAGTTCATGGACAAAAGTGATCATATATAACCAGCAAACAAGCTAAATGTATGATAAGTGATGTCAACTGTACAAGATTAATGATTTTTAGCAATCTTCAGTCCTGTTCCATAATAGTTTCACTACTAGTTGTGGTAAGTCTATCGAATTTGCCGCTACTGTTTCTCGATGTGGCAACACTTTTCTTTAAGCGAAATGAACAGTTTTGTCACTCAGTACCACACGCACACAACACTAAAGTATTTTTTCTTGACAAAATAGTTCATAAATGTTGTTACGAAATACAGGGCTTCATATATCAGCATATAATAATTGGTATCACCTAAGATGCTGTTTGCATTGACATAAGTTCACCATATTTAGAGATTATTCACAATGTAAGTGGAATTTATTACCTCAGTGTGGGTTCTGGGCCACCAATACACAATTACTATCGCAATAATGACCAACAACATTTATGTCTGTTTCAAAATTCATAGCCGAGCGGTCTAAGGCGCTGCAGTCATGGACTGTGCGGCTGGTCCTGGCGGAGGTTCGAGTCCACCCTCGGGCATGGGTGTGTGTGTATTTGTCCTTAGGATAATTTAGGTTAAGTGGTGTGTAAGCTAATGGACTGATGACCTTACCAGTTAAGTCCCATAAGATTTCACAGACATTTTTTTTTAAATTCAATTTAAAACTGCCGCTGCAATATTTCACTAAGGTGATGGCTAACATAAAACAATCACTTATCGAGTCTCCTTCAGGCACTGTTTTAGCACTAACAAATAATATACAGGGTCGTCCATTGATCGTGATCGGGCCAAATATCTCACGAAATAAGCGTCAAATGAAAAAACTACAAAGAACGAAACTTTTCTAGCTTGAAGGGGGAGACCAGATGGCGCTATGGTTGGCCCGCTAGATGGCGCTGTCATAGGTCAAACGGATATCAACTGCGTTTTTTTAAATAGGACCCCCCATTTTTTATTACATTTTCGTGTAGTACGTAAACAAATATCAATGTTTTAGTTGGACCACTTATTTCGCTCTGTGATAGATGGCGCTGTAATAGTCACTAACATATGGCTCAAAATTTTAGACGGACAGTTGGTAACAGGTAGGTTTTTTAAATTAAAAATACAGAAATTACGTAAGTTTGAACATTTTATTTCGGTTGTTCCAATGTGATACATGTACCTTTGTGAACTTAACATTTCTGAGAACGCACGCTGTTACAGCGTGATTACCTGTAAATACCACATTAATGCAATAAATGCTCAAATTGATGTCCGTCAACCTCAATGCATTTGGCAATTCCTCTCTACAGCGAGTAGTTCGCCTTCCGTAATGTTCACACATGCATCGAAAATGCGCTGACGCATGTTGTCAGGCGTTGTCGGTGGATCACCATAGCAAATAGCCTTCAACTTTCCGCACAGAGAGAAATCCTGGAATGTCAGATCCGGTGAACGTGTGGGCCTGTCATGAAATATGCTTTTCAATACCGCTTCAACCGCACGCGAGCTATGTGCCGGACATCCACCATGTTGGAAGTACATCGCCATTCTGTTATGCAGTGAAACATCTTGTAGTAACATCGGTAGAGCATTACGTAGGAAATCAGCATACATTGCACCATTTAGATTGCCACCGATAAAATGGGGTCCAATTATCCTTCCTCCCATAATGCCGCACCATACATTAACCCACAGAGGTCACTGGTGTTCCACTTGTCGGAGCAATCGTGGATTTACCGTTGCCCAATAGTGCATGTTATGCCGGTTTACGTTACCGCTGTTGGTGAATGACGCTTCGTCGCTAAATAGAATGCGTGCAAAAAATCTGTAACCTTCCCGTAATTTCTCTTGTGCCCAGTGGCAGAACTGTACACGACGTTCAAAGTCGCCACCATGATATTCCTCATGCATAGAAATATGGTATGGGTGCAATCGATGTTGATGTAGCATTCTCAACACCGACGTTTTGGAGATTCCCGATTCTCGCGCAATTTGTCTGCTACTGATCTGCGGATTAGCCGCGACAGCAGCTAGAACACCTACTTGGGCATCATCATTTGTTGCAGGTGGTGGTTGACGTTTCACATGTGGCTGAACACTTCCTATTTCCTTAAAGAACGTAACTATCCCGCGAACGGTCCGGACACTTGGATGAGGTCGTCCAGGATACCGAGCACTATACAAAGCACACGCCCGTTGGGTATTTTGATCACAATAGCCATACATCAACACGATATCGACCTTTTTCGTAATTGGTAAATGGTCCATTTTAACACGGGTAATGTATCACGACCCAAATACCGTCCCATTGGCGGAGTGTTACGTGACACCACGTACTTGTACGTTTGTGACTATTACAGCGCCATCTATCACAAAGCGAAAAAAGTGGTCCAACTAAAACATTCATATTTCTTTACGTACTACACGACTGTGTAATAAAAAATGGGGGTTCCTATTTTAAAAAAACGCAGTTGATATCCGTTTGAGGTATGGCAGCGGCATCTAGTGGACCAACCATAGTACCATCTGGTTTTCCACTTTAAGCTAGACGAGTTTCGATCTTTGTAGTTTTTTCGTTTGATGCATATTTCGTGAGATATTTGGCCCGGTCACTACCAATGGAGCACCCTGTATATTAAATCTTTTTTGTACCTCTACTATATGTATTAATATTTAAAAATATTTCTCAGTGTTAATCGCTTATTAGTCATCATTTACCAATAAACCGCGCTGTAGACCAATAGCGCTAATGGCTGAGCTCCATTGTAGCTGACCAGAAAATTTAGTATTTATATAGGACGAGAATCATAATGAAATAAAAGTCCAAACAAAGAAGAATCATTTCAATACCACATCAACTCTATTTTGCAAATATTAAATTAACAACATAATGTGGTGGTTATTCAATCCTAATCAGCCAATTGCTGTTGAGCGGGAGGGCCGGACCACATAAGCAACATTCACAGTTTATAACAACATCACTTTTATTAACTTTTCTTTGGCCAAATAAAATTTTATCTTTAAAATTCAAAATCGTTACAAGCATGGGCAACCACCCTATTCAACCAATAACATTAATCTTTAACCAAGCATTAAGTGACTTGCAAGTTAATTAAATTCTATACACAGTAAAGCTCCCCAGAGGAGACTATAATAATGGGATAGTGAATTACCTAGTAGATAGTGTCGGGAGTTCCATGCGGCTTTTCGCGGATGATGCTGTACTCTACAGAGAAGTTGCAGCATTAGAAAATTGTAGCGAAATGCAGGAAGATCTGCAGCGGATAGGCACTTGGTGCAGGGAGTAGCAACTGACCCTTAACATAGACAAATGTAATGTATTACTAATACATAGAAAGATGGATCCTTTATTGTATGATTCTATGATAGCGGAACAAACAGTGGTAGCAGTTACTTCTGTAAAATATCTGGGAGTATGCGTGCGGAACGATTTGAAGTGGAATGATCATATATAATTAATTGTTGGTAAGGCGGGTACCAGATTGAGATTCATTGGGAGAGTCCTTAGGAAATGTAGTCCATCAACGAAGGAGGTGGCTTACAAAACACTCGTTCGACCTATACTTGAGTATTGCTCATCAGTGTGGGATCCGTACCAGATCGGGTTCACGGAGAAGATCCAAAGAAGAGTGGCGCGTTTCGTCACAGGGTTATTTGGTAACCATGATAGCGTTACGGAGATGTTTAACAAACTCAAGTGGCAGACTCTGCAAGAGAGGCGCTCTGCATCGCGGTGTAGCTTGCTGTCCAGGTTTCGAGAGGGTGCGTTTCTGGATGAGGTATCGAATATATTGCTTCCCCCTACTTAGACCTCCCGAGGAGATCACGAACGTAAAATTAGAGAGATTCGAGCGCGCACGGAGGCTTTCCGGCAGTCGTTCTTCCCGCGAACCATACGCGATTGGAACAGAAAAGGGAGGTAATGACAGTGGCACGTAAAGTGCCCTCCGCCATGCACCGTTAGGTGGCTTGCGGATTATAAATGTAGATGTAGATAAAGTTTAACCAATAATGGATATCACATTTTTTTAACACGAAAGAAAATACCAACAGATACACCTCTTTGTGACACATTTTCAAAACAGGTGACCTCACATAGTCGCGGGCAAATTCAGGTAGCAGAAGGGGGGCCCACTGGCCCCAGAGCAGAGGCAGCTAGACCCAGAACCCGCAGCAAGCGGGCGAGCTGGACAGGGTGCCGCACACAGTACACTATAACACAGAAATCTTTTATAAAATCCTTTACAGATCCAAATCGGGGCCGCACGACTCGATTCAGGTAATGTGGCCGAGTCCAATTCCCACACTACAAGCCAGGTTCGGTCTTGCAAACGTGTCAAACACACCACAACCTCTGCGTCGTGCCCCGGTCTGCTCAACCACGCTCGCGTCCGATTCTCCCGCGCCGCGCGGCTCTCCGTCTGTCCCCTTTCTATCCCCCACGCCCGTCACGGTCCAAAGCCACGTCAACTGGCCGAGCCCAAAAATGCCGACCCGATCGATCAATCGATACAAGCCGACACGGCTCACATAATACAGTTTTTTTACAGACCTCTGTGTTACGAGACACCAATCATATCGCATCAGTACAACAGTTCAACAAGCAGAAGGATTATTCTAGAAGAATCATAGATAACAAAAGATTGAGAGATTTTCATTATCATTTTTCGTGGGTATTGTCTGAGATATAATTTCTTACTGAATATTAAATTATGCCATTGACAATAATTATTTATTATTTTAGTATCGATGAAGTCCTTAGTATTAATATCAAGAGTATGTTCATTCGCATTCCATTTTTGAACACGTATTATGTTCGAGTATAATGACTTTTCTGGAGACTAGAAATCTACTCTGTAGGAATCAGCATGGGTTTCGAAAAAGACGGTAGTGTGAAACCCAGCTCGCGCCATTCGTCCACGAGACTCAGAGGGCCATAGACACGGGTTCACAGGTAGATGCCGTGTTTCTTGACTTCCGCAAGGCGTTCGATACAGTTCCCCACAGTCGTTTAATGAATAAAGTAAGGGCATATGGACTATCAGACCAATTGTGTGATTGGATTGAAGAGTTCCTACGTAACAGAACGCAGCACGTCATTCTCAATGGAGAGAAGTCTTCCGAAGTAAGAGTGATTTCAGGTGTGCCGCAGGGGAGCGTCATAGGACCGTTGCTATTCACAATATACTTATGGACTATCAGACCAATTGTGTGATTGGATTGAAGAGTTCCTAGGTAACAGAACGCAGCATGTCATTCTCAATGGAGAGAAGTCTTCCGAAGTAAGAGTGATTTCAGGTGTGCCGCAGGGGAGCGTCATAGGACCGTTGCTATTCACAATATACATAAATGACCTGGTGGATGACATCGGAAGTTCACTGAGGCTTTTTGCGGATGATGCTGTGGTGTGTCGAGAGGTTGTAACAATGGAAAATTGTACTGAAATGCAGGAGGATCTGCAGCGAATTGACGCATGGTGCAGGGAATAGCAATTGAATCTCAATGTAGACAAGTGTAATGTGCTACGAATACATAGAAATATAGATCCCTTATCATTTAGCTACAAAATAGCAGGTCAGCAACTGGAAGCAGTTAATGCCATAAATTATCTGGGAGTACGCATTAGGAGTGATTTAAAATGGAATGGTCATGTAAAGTTGATCGTTGGTAAAGCAGATGCCAGACTGAGATTCATTGGAAGAATCCTAAGGAAATGCAATCCTAAAACAAAGGAAGTAGGTTACAGTAGGCTTGTTCGCTCACTGCTTGAATACTGCTCACTGGTGTGGGATCCGTACCAGATAAAGTTGCTAGAAGAGATAGAGAAGATCCAACGGAGAACAACGCGCTTCGTTACAGGATCATTTAGTAATCGCGAAAGCGTTAGGGAGATGATAGATAAACTCCAGTGGAGGACTCTGCAGGAGAGACGCTCAGTAGCTCGGTACGGGCTTTTGTTAAAGTTTCGAGAACATACCTTCACCGAAGAGTCAAGCAGTATATTGCTCCCTCCTACGTCTATCTCGCGAAGAGACCATGAGGATAAAATCAGAAAAATTAGAGCCCACACAGAAGCATACCGACAATCCTTCTTTCCACGAACAATAAGAGACTGGAATAGAAGGGAGAACCGATAGAGGTGCTCAAGGTATCCTCCGCCACACACCGTCAGGTGGCTTGCGGAGTATGGATGTAGATGTAGATAGATAATAGATACACAACGCTGTCGCGAATATGATTATGAATAAAACATATGCGTGGATATTACAAAGTATATAAGCGGAATAAGACGCTAGCGAATAATTCTAGCGACAACATGGGATTCAAATGGGCAAATCACTAACATAAGCGACTTTGGTAAACGGCGCAATGTTGTAACCTCCCCACGAAAATATGATAATGCAAAAATGGAGCCAAGTGTAACCTCCCCACAAATTTGTTAAATAAAAATGAAAATGGAGCCAAATGTAAACTCCCCACAAAATATTGTTAAATGGAAATGCACCAAGCGTAGCCTCGCCACAAAAAATAATAATTAAATGAATTTTTTAATATTGTAACCTCTGAACAAAATTGGCTCCGATTTATTGTCTGTGTGCAGAAATGCATTCACATTTAATGTTCCAACAAAAATTCTTTTCTCATTTAATGTCAAGTTCGAAACAGAAAAATTCCTAAACATCAAAAGAATAAAAAAAAAGTTTTGTAACCTGATGAATTTATAAGGACAGCGGCGCTGACCTTCAGCCATGTATTCTGAATAACAAAAGCAAAAATTCTTACCTCAATAAAACTGCAATTATATCTGCTCTTAATTAGTCATTTTTCGACACAGCTTCGTGCAATGCTGGCGTATATTTTTTTTTTTTTTTTGATTCTTGGAAGCAATGATAATGCATTGGAAATTCTTTAAATTGAAATGAATGTTTTTCTTTAAAAGAGTTGCTTTATATTATAAAAATTATTATTGGGGCATTTTTGAACAAATTAAATTACAACTAACATACATTATTAAATATGCGCAAGACTGCTTCTTTACCTTCTACAACAATACTCATCCTCCAGAATCCTGACCAGAGTCGCGAGCAGAGCACCCAGCCGACGCATGCCGACTCCGCCGACTCACGCAGACTCACTACTGACTACTACTAAAGCCGACCGACTACTACAGTCGACTCGCGCAGTCACGCGCAGACTAGCGACAAGCAACAACTAACGATAAACTACTCTCTGGTTAGAGATTCTGTCATGCCTCGCCCATCGCCGGCAAAGCATACGTCTTACAATGTTACGGCCAGGCGCTTGGGGACGAACATGCCGGAAACGACGGAGGTGGTTGATCGTTCGCGTGCTACTGCCGCGAGTGTCCATGGAAAGCAGAGGACAGTGAAACCGTGAGTAGCTGACATGGTGCTGGACGTCCACACTTCATCACAGAGCTACATTGAGGCTTACTCACTGTGCAAAGCAGGACAGGTGGCTCTCTGTGGCAGAGTACAATGCTGGTGAAGGCACAAGTATATCGGAGCACACTGTTCGGTGCACACTGTACTGCATGAGACGTGAGACATGAGACGTGATCGCATGTCGCCGCAAGTACATCGTCAATTACGACTGCATTGAGCATGGGCTACATGATTACTCTGCAATTCACATTTAAGTGCTTGGCGGAGGGTTCATCGAACCACAATCATACTATCCCTCTACCATTCCACTCCCGAACAGCGCGCGGGAAAAACGAACACCTAAACCTTTCTGTTCGAGCTCTGATTTCTCTTATTTTATTTTGATGCTCATTCCTACCTATGTAGGTTGGACTCAACAAAATATTTTCGCATTCGGAAGAGAAAGCTGGTGACTGAAATTTCGTAAATATATCTCGCCGCGACGATAAACGTCTTTGCTTTAATGACTTCCATCCCAACTCGCGTATCATATCTGCCACACTCTCTCCCCTATTACGTGATATTATACAAAATGAGCTGCCCTTTTTTGCACCCTTTCGATGTCCTCCGTCAATCCCACCTGGTAAGGATCCCACACCGCGCAGCAATATTCTAACAGAGGACGAACGAGTCTAATGTAAGCTGTCTCTTTAGTGGACTTGTTGCATCTTCTTAGTGTCCTGCCAATGAAACGCAACCTTTGGCTCGCCTTCCCCACAATATTATCTATGTGGTCTTTCCAACTGAAGTTGTTCGTAATTTTAACACCCAGGTACTTAGTTGAATTGGCCGGCTGAAGTGGCCGTGCGGTTCTAAGCGCTCCAGTCTGGAACCGCGAGACCGCTACGGTCGCAGGTTCGAATCCTGCCTCGGGCATGGATGTGTGTGATGTCCTTAGGTTAGTTAGATTTAACTAGTCCTAAGTTCTAGGGGACTAATGACCTGAGAAGTTGAGTCCCATATTGCTCAGAGCCATTTGAACCATTTTTTTGAACTTAGTTTTATTGACAGTCTTGAGAATTGTACTATTTATCGAGTAATCGAATTCCAACGGATTTCTTTTGGAACCGTGCGGTTGGACCATTTCATTTTTTTTTTTTTCATTTAAACACTACAGAGTAGCCCACCACCTGGGTTACTAAGGTGGGCCGTGTGCTACTTAAAACAAGTAACAAGCCAGGCAGTATTTGGTCTCTTAGCCGAAATGGCTCCTTGCAAGTTATGTCAGCTTGACAAGTCCCCATTCCGTTACCGTCCCTGCCACGTGGAGGCGGACCTTTTCTAGTGTTTCTGCCCTGGCTGTTGCTCTGTGTGTTCGTACACTAATTATTACAATGTGTGACGTTTATCTGCAAGCTAATGGATAAAAATAATATAATTATTTAAGTATAAAAGAAATAACAAATAAAATATAAAAAGAATTAAAACACAAAAGAAGACAAAGGAAAAAGAAATTCTACACTATAAGGTGTCTACAGAGAACCGGGGTCTCACTGCTACATTTTTTGAGTACAATTTACACATATGTCCAAAATTTAAAGTAGGCTAAATTCATATATGTAAGATTATAGTGATATTAGGATTTTACATGAAACATGGTAGCATAATAAATATTAAGATATCTTGCATACACAATCTTAGATACAAGAAAAATTAGATTAAAGTATGAGATAACATACTAATTAACAATTTTAGAAATAGGTGAATCTCAAAGTTAATATAATTAATAAAAGGAATATGATTATACTTAAAATTAAGAAAATAAATATCTGATTTCTCTCACATGCATCTCCTGAATGTGAAGGCAATGTATATGCCTGTAGACTGACCATAAACTAAATTCCTCTATATAACAATAAAAATTAGATTACAAAGACAGAATAACAATATTAATATATCATAAGAGCTAGAAAACTATATAGACAAATCAAAAGTATGTTGCATGGAAGTTTAAATTATAATAAATTGAATGTAAAATTACTTAAATTAATACATATAAATCCAGAATATGTAGCAAGACAAGCGACAAGGTTGCGAGCCAGGACGGGGAATCTGCATAAGTGTCCAATAAGATCTCTGATGCTCTATAAGACAAAGCTGGGAACCTTGAGTGTCTACATCCATATAGTATTGATCAACACCGTCCATCAGAATTAATCCATATCTGTAGTATTGTCTGTGTCACTGTCAGAGCTTGTATCTTCCCAAGTCATGTATTGAGGTTCTGTCTCTGTCTGTATTCTTGTTCTGTCAGTGGGATGTTGATTTTTATAGATATCAAGCAGTGTCGTTGACACTGAGTCAGCCAGACTATTTATGGTGTTCCATTTATCTGGGTCCCGGAGGACCGCACTGACCTCATCGTCTCTTATTGCTGGTCGTTCATGGTCGAGTAGATCACACCTTAGCACAACATGTTCAGGCGTTCCAAGAATGCCACATGTGCAAATCTCTGTTGGCCTTACTCCCATACGGTGTAAGTGTGTTGGATAAGGTCCGTGCCCAGTCAGGTAGTGAACCATGCCACGACTTGGCTCCACATGTTTTAGTTTTAACCTCTCAACTACATTTGGAAAAAAGGAAAACACACGCCGCCCTTTATCTGATGTCTCCCATTCTCTTTGCCACATGTCTAACTTCCATTTGTGTAGCTGTTGCTTGGTTTGTATGTTTTCTCCTGTTATTTGGAAAACCGTTTCGAGGTCACCATTTTTCAGCCAATATAAGGCAGCTCTACAACGAATAGTAAGATCTATTGGGCATGTTCCTAGGACCACATACAGAGCTTCGACAGGTGTTGTGCTAAACGCTCCCGACATCCTAAGTAGAACACTTCTTTGCCCTCTCCTGACTATTGTTTTATAAGTTACCAAGCATAGACGATGTGCCCAGGCACTTGCTGCAAAACATGCGATAGACTCAAATAATGCCATGTGATACATCCGCATCATCGTTAATGGTAATCTGAACTGCACTGAGTTTAATCTCGCAAGTTTATGCATAATTTTAGCAGCTTTATCAACAGTGCGCTGTATGTGTTCTTTAAAGGAGAGCCGTTCATCTAAGTGGAGTCCTAAATATCTTGCTACCTGCTTCCTTTGTATATTAATGTTATTGAATTTTATACTAGGATTTCGCTGGAGTATTCCCTTGGGCAATAAATAAACTGTTTTATTTCCTGCTATTTTCAATTTATTTCGATTACACCAGTGATTGATCATCTGTAGTATTAAAGTACACTTATTTTCCAATTGCAGTCTAGATGGTGCAGAAGCAACGACCAAAAGATCATCTGCATAGCCAACAACACCTTCTACAAGTGTGTCCCTATCCAAGATGTCCAATAGTGGCTCAATTGCTATGTCCCAAAAGATGGGACCACAGATTGATCCCTGTGGACATCCCTTGGTTACTCTCTTAACCACCTTCTGTGTCCCTGCTTTCCATTCGACAATTCTTCCCCTACAATAGTCCATAAAACTAGAATACAGGGCGGTAGGTAGTCGAATTTCCCGTAGTCTAGCAAATAGTGACGGCCGCCAGAGATTATCAAAAGCTCCAGCGATATCAATGAGTATAGCGACCGCATATTTCTCCGTCGTATTCCCCACAATTTGCAGGGCGCGGTTTATGGCGTCATCTATCGATTTTTGTTCTCTAAATCCAAATTGGTGGGGAGTTAGACCATAAAGGCGCCTATGTGCCTGTAGTCTATCACACAGGAGCCTCTCCTGCACCTTAGCAAGTGTGTTCAGGAGACAGATAGGTCTATAGGATTTCGGGTCAGTTGGATCCCTATCTTCAGACTTTTTAATAATGACTGCATTAGCCATTTTCCAGAGTGTAGGGATTCTTCCTTGTAGAAGGGCTTCATTAAAAAGGTCAGTTAAATACGGGGTGATCAGTATACTGGCATTCTTCAATGTTTCTGTGTATATTCCATCAGGGCCTGGCGCCTTCCTATTTTTGAGTTTATCTATTGCTAGGGCTACCTCTTCCTGCGAGAAAGGGAGTATGACATCCTGATTTACATATGCAGATTCCATTCCGTCACGTAAGTCACGATGATGTCGCTCGTCCTCTATGTATGAGTCATCTGGTAGAAGCTTATTTAGGAGATACTCTGCTGAGCATCTCCAGCCACTTGTCATGGTTCCGTCTGTTCGTTTTAACGTGGACATCACCATCGGGGTTTTAATACGATCAGTCAGTAATTTAAATGGTTTTCCCCATATATCTTTCTGTAAATTCGTTTTAACAAAGTCAGTCCAATACTTATGTCTGGTTTTACAGAGTTCAGTTTTATACTTTAGTTTTGCATTCCGGTACTGATCCAGTCTAAGCTGTCGTTCTTGGGCTGATGTAGCCCTCTGATAGTACTTTCTCTTATTCCGCGAATCTTTCCGTAGTCGAGTCAGTTCAACTGTCCAAGATCGTTGATGCCTCCGCTTAGCCCTGGCCAGTGGGATGGCACTCTTTTGTGCCTTTTGCAGGACATCTGTCAAAGCATGTGTTTTAAAATCTATACTACCTTGGGTAGTATACAATACTGATTCTTCTATTACATTTCTTAATTTGTTCCAGTCTGCCCTACCAAAAGCTAGATACTGTTGTTGTGTCTGAGTATTTTGAGTGTTTCTATAATTGTCTGTGTAGATAATAATAACATTGTGAT
This sequence comes from Schistocerca americana, assembly GCF_021461395.2. Classification (NCBI taxonomy): domain Eukaryota; kingdom Metazoa; phylum Arthropoda; class Insecta; order Orthoptera; family Acrididae; genus Schistocerca; species Schistocerca americana. The sequence goes on along the minus strand of NC_060121.1, from coordinate 955,692,421 downwards.
CACTGTGTGTGGCCCCATCCATGACTTCCCACATATATATATGTGGTAAGGAAATATCATTTGCCAAGGAAATATCAATATTACTTTGGCCACCAGCATGACCACGAAAGGTTGGAGGTTGTCCTGCTCTGTTTAATGGGAATAAATTACATTCGTTTATTACATCCTCAACCATATGTCCTCTAACATCTGTCCTATCAGCATGCCATATGGTTGACCGTGCATTTATGTCTGCTAATATAAGCAATCTTTTCCCTTGTGAAAACCGTGCAATATCTCGCATTTTTTCGATAAAGGGATCAATTTCATATGAATATTGGGCATATATAGATGAAATTATCCATGTATCACGCCCGTGTACAATCTCTACTGTAGCAATGTGTTCTGTACAGAGCTGAGATATCCTTGTCACAGTCAAATTAGGGTTAACCAGCACTATTGCTGCCTTCGCATTTTGAGTTCCCACAATTGTGGTGAGTTGCACCGATAGGCCAGTAACTTTGCCACCCCGCATGTGTGGCTCTTGCAGGCAAGCTATATCGACATGTATTTCGTCTATTAACCTGTTAAGTTCCATGCCTACATGGGTACTTCCCATACAGTTGAGTTGAATTATCGTCATTTGTTTGGTATGGCTAGCATTAGATGGCTGTGTAAATACTTCCGTGACGGGTTGGGGGTGTACTGTCTCGCGATTTAAGTTACAGTTCATGTTGGTGAGCATCATTCACTATATCGTAGTCTGTACGTTCAATTTGTCTTTCATAGAGCATTTTATATGTTTGACATTCAGGCCCCCCTGCCTTGTCGCAGACCTTGTTCCTATACTTGCACGGAATACATCCAATTTCTGTCTCCTCTTTACAGTCAATTTTCTTATGCCCTGTCTTGGCACACCTTCCACACACCTGCATCTTATCACATCGTTTAGTGGAGTGTCCAAGACCCCAGCAATTAAAACATTTCTGTACACCTACGAAATCTCTAATATTTAATGCTTCAAACTGGATGTACACCCTATCATTCAGTAATAGCTGCTGACGAATTTTTGGTGATACCTCAAGGACATTGTTTACTGTACGTTTCCCTCGTGGTCCCGTTTTGAACTTAATTGAAACACCCTCACTGAATTCTTCCCTTGAAATGTACTCACTTAGATTGATTTGATACAACTCTTCGAGAAATTCATCATCAGTTAGAGTTGTTGGTACTTGATACACAGCAAGCAGTGGCCTAAATTTTCTAGGTTCCTCACATCTGATATTCTGAAGCAGTGCTGTCTTTTCCATTATTTTTATCTTATCTGCTTGTGTTTCTGTCTCCAAAATTACAGTGTTTGCCGTCGATCTTATTGCCTTTATTTTAACTTTGTCCTGTTTCGGATTTATTGTCTTTGTTACCACTTCCCTTATTGTTTTAGCATCTGTATTATTATCCGACTTAAAAAAGAGGGTGCTAGTCTGTTTCGCTTTCATTTGACTAATCTGTTGTTCCAACTTACTTTTCAAATTTCTCTGAGGAACACTAGCAACCGCAGTTGCAAAGGACACTGGAAGGGAACGATTTTCGGATCTCAACTTCTCGTTCTCCGCTTTCAGTTCAACTATCTCTGCCTGTAATTTCTCACAACGTGCCTGCAAATCAGGAGCGCTTACTGCTGCTAATTCCCTACTTAACCTAGTATTTTCTACTCTGAGTTCTTCTATTTGCCCATATAGTTTCGCCTGCCCCAAAGCAAGAATCCATATTTTATTCTTTACCGATGAGGATATAACCGTTGATGTTTCTTTCCTCTAAGGTCTGTCTGAAGTTCTGTGATTATTTCCTCCACGGCCTCTGTCATGCGACTTTCCATGTTTGATCTTCTAGGTGTCTCTCCCCACGGACTGCTACGTGGTATCTCCCTACTGTGCCTACCTGTGGGTGTGTCAATACTATGTCGACGAACACTAGTAGGTGTACCCTCCATATTTATTGACATGGTTTCACCTTCACCTTTAATTAATTCTTTAGCTGCCACCAGCTTTTATAGAAATATTCCGACTCCGTTTCCGCGTATTAACGCGAGAGTAAACAGGTCAATGTTACAGCATTCAGCACAAATCATCATAAAGACTTTAGACAAGAGAAGTCCACATAATGTTAAAACAGACGCCAAGGATTAGCACGTCGGCGCGCTTCCCGTGTCTCTCCCTATCAAGAAAGAGTTCACTTCACGCCTGCGTCACTAGATATCAGTGTCTCAGTATCCGGGTGATGTACCCATGTATGATAAAGTAAGACACTCAGCCCTACAGTGCTGCACTCACCAGTCGAAGGCAGGAGATACGCTCTGATAGTTGACAAAACCGCAGCAAGATGACACTACGACAGCGTACTGGACATCAAAGTGGTTACCAAAACAGTGCTACACTCTCTGGCCACAAGGAGAAGTCAGTAGTTAAGAAGATTCGCCGCAAGATGACGTCGCAGCGTCGAACTCAACACCAGGGCGGTTATCACCAGACAAATGACTCTTTTAAATTCACCAATGCAAGGCTCCTATCGCAAGTGACGCAACAGAAATGACAACAAGAAGAGGCACGGAAATATGCTAGCCACTCCGGTCTTTTCCCGCCAGGATTACATCACACAAACGGATACCAGTCAAATGCCACGACATCCCATCACAATAAGATAGACACAGTCAAATTTCAAAGTTAGGACCATATTACGCATAGGCCATCATACCCTTATTAACCTGTCTACAAAATTCACACAGAATATCTACAAAGCGACCGAACAGACAGCATTAAGTTTTCTTTCAATCCTCAAGGCACTCTCAGCTTGGCTAGTTTTTAAACCGTGAAAGTAAATTCACAAACGATTCTTAAGAAATAATTTAACACTGTCGCACAGTACCTTCTTCTGCATACACCCAGAAAACACTCAACATCAAAAAGCACTACAGGATACCACTAAGAAATTCAAAGTTTACTAAGCACTTCACAACCCATAGGGACAGCGGGAATGTCGCGGTTGGACCGTGGAAAGATGGTCGGATGAATGACTTTTTTTGTTACATTAGGCCAACGGTCGTGTGTAGATACCCTTTGGCCACCCAACGTGTAGCGCGCCAGGTTCGTAGGATGGTGGGAGCGGTGTTATGCTGTAGGAGACAGCCACGTGGCTTCTGAGGGACCTCCGGCACTAATCGAAGACTGTGGACTAAATGAACGTTTTTGAGGACTGCCTGCATCACTTAGTGCTTGACGTCATCCTCAACGATGATAACATCTTCCAGCAGGATAACGGCTTGTGTTACAACGCCAGAATCATACTACAGTGGTTTGCGGATCGTTGGCCACCAAATTCACCCGATCATAATATGACGCGAAACGCCTACGACAGTGTCGGACGCTAGCTTCGTGCCCACAATCTAGTAGCCCGCTGTTTCGGTCATTTTCTCCCGTTCTGTGAAAACTATAATGATCTTAAAACTTCCTGGCAGATTAAAACTGTGTGCCCAACCGAGACTCGAACTCGGGGCCTTTACCTTTCGCGGGCAGGTGCTCTGCCATCTGAGCTACCGAAGCACGACTCACGCTTTACTTCTGCCAGTACCTCGTGACAGCTGTGAGTACCGGGCGTGAGTCGTGCATCGGTAGCTCAGATGGTAGAGCACCTGCCCGCGAAAGGTAAAGGTCCCGAGTTCGAGTCTCGGTCGGGCACACAGTTTTAATCTGCCAGGAAGTTTCATATCAGCGCACACTCCGCTGCAGAGTGAAAATCTCATTCTATAATGACCTTGATGTTGGATGATTTACATATGACAGTTCTGTGCAGTTGCTACTGTGACAATGACGTGGAACTTTTATTTTCATGGCTTTTATTGCTGATATTTTTTTTAATTTTCTCCTGCTTTTTGGAAACTATCATAATCCTGATATATCCTGCGAATATTCTTACGGCCTAATATTGCGGTTTTCCTTTCTTCTTTTTTATGTGACGTCTAAGAGGCCTTCTGCACTGAGGACTGCATTTCGGATTCTTGTCTTCGGCAAAATCAAATGGCTCAGAGCACTATGGGACTTAACATCTGAGGTCATCACTCCCCTAGAACTTGGAACTGCTTAAACCTAACTAACTTAAGGACAGCACACACATCCATGCCCGATGCATAATTCGAACCTGCGACAGTAGTGGTCGCGCGGTTCCAGACTGAAGCGCCTAGAAACGCTCGGCCACACCGGTCGGCTTTGTCTTCGGCACTTCATAGGCAGTTTTATTAGTACTGATGTACGTACTTCAATATTGGTTGCAGTCCAATTTCGTGAAGGATCTATTCATTTTCATTTTCATCCCATTTATTTTGCATAGCCTGCAGTTTGTCAGATGAACTCCGTATCTTTTTTTGTTTTTTTTTCTCTCTTCTCCTTCCCGCCTCGCTGCCGTAATAAAGCAGGGTTCTCGCCGAAGTTTTGTGTACTTCGATGGAGGTGTGTTTTTGTATACGATCTGTTTTCACAGTTTTGTTTATTATTCCAACAAACTTATTAAATGTCACATATTTTTCTGAGATCTTCCACATGCAAGATATTTAACTTGTTTCACCCTTTCAAAACTTTTGTAACCTGTAGAAGTTAGGTTGCCATAGATTCGATGACGCAGGCCGCTGTTGTCTATAATTCCGTAAAATATTTATTTTCGGCAATATTTATCGACAGAGCGAGGTGGCGAAGTGGTTTGTACAGTGTGCTACCATTCGAGAGAGCGATGATTCAAATCCCCTTCTGGTCATACATATTCAGGATTTTCATTATTTCCCTGAACCACTTAAGGTAAATGCTGGAATAGTTCCTTCGAAAAGGACAAGGCGGGTTTCCTACTCCACCCTTGCGTAATCCCAGACTATGGTCCTTTTTTGGAGTCACCAGTCTTCTGAGCGGTTTGATGCCGCATGCCACCACCTATGCGAACCTCTTCAACTCAGAGTAGCACTTACACTCTCTGTCCCCAGTCATTTCCAGGATGTATTCCAGTCTCTGTCTTCCCCTACAGTTTTTACCCCCTACAGTTACTTCTAGAACAATAGAAGTTATTCCCTGATGCCCTAACACATGTGCTATCACCCTCTTTCTTCTTCCTGTCAGTGTTTTTCATACGTTCCTTTCTTCGTCGCCTCTGCGGTGAATCTGAACCTCTTCATTCGTAATCTTATCTATTAAAGTACTCATATATTTGTTGAAGGTAGGTCCCTTCTTTGTCTGACTCCTATAAAAATCTGGATCGGTAAGTTACCTGCGGAAATTATTGTAGTCCACAGTAACAACCACAAACGGCCATTTTTGTAGAGTGTTTTGCCTCATAATAAATGAATCAAATTTATTTACAGTGGCTACTATTAAAAAATGCAGTTCTTACTGAGAGATATTGGAAAAATTGGACAAATGGGAACGGACTATTTAAAAATATTAATTTTTTAGTTCTCTTCATTATCAAATAATCATGAAACGATGGAGGACTGTGGCTTATTTTACGTAATCAGGAAATATACAAAATACATGCTGGCTTTTTGTTTTTGTGGCTTCCCTTCTGCAGTCACCGGTTTTACAAAAAATCGATATCGCAAAAAACAGCGCAACCCCCATACTGTCTTCAAAACACAAATCTCCCGTCGTCAGGTGAAAAACTTTCAGAATCCTGGTCATAGCTTAGCGCTCCATATGTATTCATATGGTACTCGCCTCCATCGATTTGCATACAGCATTCTACCTGTGTATCGTGAATCGCATACGGCCCGGGGCATAGAAGAGGTTTGCTGTAATGATGGATCGTCCGGCTGTGCCGTACTTCTTAGACTTGCGTGAAATCAGTAGCACATCCCACTAGGTGGTTTGTTGTGTTAAATAAAATCCTTTTCTGTATTTATATACGAAAATAGTCAGCCTGGTTGTTATTGTCACGACAAAATGTCATCTGTTTGACTCTTTACGTTACCAACGATACGCAATGAAATTATTAAAAACGTGGTTAATGATTCCTGTCATATTTCTGTTCATAGTACCTAACACAAACAGCGAAAGAGTTGCTTTGACACTGCTTAAACGTTTCGAGTATGCAGAGTAATAAGGGATAATGTTCCACGTAAATTGAGCACCGCAAAAGGACAGATCCATAGTCAAACAGTTGGCAGGAAATTGCTCCGGTAATTTGAATGGCGCTGTGGTCGACGAAAAGCTATTAAACTGCGCTTATGTGACGTAATAAAGAATCTGTTCGTACTCTAGCGGTAGTCAGGAAATTACATTTAATTTTTATGTAAGAAGGAAATGAGAAAGAGCGGAGAACTAGCTTTTGTGCTTCTCATAGCGTGTAGGAAGCTTGTCTGCAGTGGCTGTCTTAGGCTACAATCTGTACTGGCGTTTCCTTTACAGGCTGTATTCAAATTAAATAATGCAGCACGAAATGTCATGCCTTTCAGAAAATTAAGAACTGAAATCTATTCAAAATTACGTCGTAGTATACATGCGATTATTTTGAAATTCAGAATACATGAAGATTATCACCATATTCTAAATTTGTGTGTAAGGAGCATCATAAATTTCCTTATTGCTGTGTGGTATCTTCATCATTCTGAATCCTCATCACGAAGCTTAGCTGCACATTCAGCGTAGTTTTGCTCTGAAGCTGTTCATTGTATTTTCAGTGAAGAGTTTAAACACATGTAATGACAGGATGCAACTTCGTACTATCCTTTTACTAAGTTTAAACAAATATAATGACAGAGAGCAACTTCATACTATCCGTTTATTGAGTTTAGCATTTTCTACAATCTGTTTATTTTCTTTGTCTTCACACTTCACATATTCACACAACCATTATTGCTCATCTTTCTTTAGAACTTACGAGAATATCATTCAAGATCTTGAATAATCTCTTTTTCCAGTTAAGGACACGAGAAGGTAAAAAACGTGAAGTATACGGAATTTTTGTTTTTTGCATATTAGCATTTTACCGAGTTTTCTGATTAATTTGCTTCAAGAATCACGCATCTATCTTGATTCTAAGTATTTAAAAATAAATAAAAAGTAAAAGAGCCTGCGCTGCTCTTCGTTGGCGTTTCCTGACCCGTTTGACAGGTTGTTTTTGTTTGTTTGTTGGAGAAAGATTTTTATATTTTTTTAAATTCCTTGCGTTTTCTTCGGCGGCAGGGATAAGGATTCTGCATTGTGTGGATTTTGTGCATAGGTTGGCAGCTCTGGCAGAAAATAAGACAGTTGTACATGCAAGTTGGTTGTTGTGTGGTTTTTGAGCGTTGTTTTGAGTGTGTTGTTCTGGCGTCTGTTGAGCAGGAACACAGAGTGGGTGCATTCTTGTTTGAATATCATTTATTTTGGTTAAAATGCCGAGAGTGAGTAATAAAACATTCAAAAAGCGAGAGGCAAAGGGAAGAAGCATGTTTGGAAGAACGTTTGTGCAAATGTAGAGGTTATGTCTGAAGCAGATAGTGAGGCTTCTTCCTCCCAGTGCAGTGCACCCAAGAGGAAACTGATTAGTAGTGAAGACAGCTACAATAAAATGTCACAAGAAACAGATCAAAACAATGCAAATGAAATATTTGACAGAAGTATACTGTCAGATATCTTTAAAAATTATATCAAGTGTAAGAATTGCAATTAGGAAGCTTCAAGTCAACCGACATGTTGGCCTTGGATATGAAATATTGCTAGCATGTGATATGTGTGATTACAGAGTATCATTTTTAATTGTCACTCTGTGCAAAGTGAATCAGGTAAGATATTTAAATTTGATTTGAGAGTGGTTTATGCACTTCGCTCTGTTGGAAAAGGTGCAGCCGCAGAACAAATGATGCGTGGACGTATGAACTTACCAAAGCCTCCCACAAAATTAAGTATTTACAACAAAGCATTAGGGTCTGTAGTGGAAGATATTGCACAAGAAAACATGCAGGAAACAGTTGAAGAAGCTGTTATTGTCATTGACAGCGTCAACAAAAGGAACCTTAAAGTGGGCTTAGACGGTTCCCAGCAAAAGAGAGGGTATCAGTCACTCAGGGGCCACTAGTGGAGACACTGCAAATGTGACTGATGTATTTTTTTCAAAATATTGCAAGATGCCTTGATAGAATTGAAAATGGACATTCTGAAAGCTGTAAAAGCTAATTATAGTGGAAGCAGTGGTGGTATGGAAGTTGAAGGAGTAAAAAATTTTTGAGAAGTCTATCTCGTGGCACAACGCTAGATATGTCTATTTCTATGGTGACTGTAAATTTTTCAGAACATTTGAAGAATTGAAACACTATGGTAATGACATTCAAGTAAAATAGTTGGAATGTGTTGGTCACATTCAGAAGAGAATGGGGGTCAAGACTGAGGCAGCTTAAAACAAAATTAGGAAGAAAGCAACATTTCTGATGGAAAGCCTATTGGAGGTAGGAACAGATGATGTCATAGACAGATTGCAGAGATATTTTGGGTTTTATATAAGGCAGAATATGAAACGTGTGAGTGATATGAGAAAGGCAATTTGGGCATTATTTTTTCGTACGATGTCGACAGATGCGAAACTTGAGCACATGTTATGTCCATAAATGCTGTTCATGTTTGGAACACAACCTACGATCAGCCTAGAGGCAGAAGTGATGACACATTATGCAGGACCTGACCACCATTTTGCAGGACAATGCTCAAGCACGTACAGTGCAAGCTGTTACTGATTTGTTTGACTGATGGAGCTGCTAAGTGCTATACCACCTACTGCACTCCTCTAACTTAAGCCCTCATGAGTTCAACTCGATTTCTAAACTGAAGGAAACACTTCAAGGCATTCACTTCAGAACTGCTACAAATTCGTCGGGCAATAGACCGCGCCGCTGGAACTGTCAACACAACTGGCACTGCTAACAGTATCCTACGACTTCCACATCGCTGGCAACGGGTTACACACAATACTGGTGACTACTTTGAAGGTCAGTAAAACTTCGAAACGCGTATCTGTTTTGTACGAGCTGTAAATAAATTGTTGCCACCATTGAAGTTCCAACTCTCGTATCAACAATGTATCGTCAAGCATGAAAAGCGTGAAACTCAGCTTTCTATGACCAGTCATAAAATCCGATCAGATCTTGGGTGCCAGGTTAATGTCTTGTTTCTTTAATTCCAGAAAGCCTTTGACACGACTCTAAGCCATCGCCCAGTCAATGTAATACATGGTGACAAAATACAGTATTATAACACCTCTTTCACTGGACTGAAGGTTTCTTGGCGAACTGAGCTCCGAGTGGCAAAATTCAATTGCGAGAATGCGCAGAAAAATGTAAATGCGAGTATTCTTAGAAAATCATGTCCTGTCGGAAACTTACTGTTATCACAAAATATGACTATGAACTATAATTAAAAATTGATTACTTTGAAATTAAACTTGGTCCCTAGGTAATTTAATTAAAGAAAGAACTTGTTTTCCTACAGTGTTTGGCTCACTGGATAACGAACGCCATGCAAATTTATCTCGTAGCTGCAGCGCGTCTCGATAACGGAGAAGCAGCTGTAACTACTGCGGCACACAACGGTGCAATCCGTTCTCTAAACACATTGCTATCATTCTTGGTTCATAATTTTTTATAATGGTTTCAAATAAATTGAAAATTAATTGACTCCTGGGATGTGGATAAAGTCTCTGGCTTAAATTAAATGTGTAGCAATCTCATATCGTTTGACTTTTTTTTTGATGAACCTTCCGTGATAGTTAAGTTTTCTCTGAAATCACATAATTACAATCCAAGAATTATAAAAATTAAACTTCACATTTATAATTTTTCCTTAAACAAAATTTCAAAATCTAAGTCTTAAATCCATGTCTCTTACAGTCCTAACCAAAATATGAAAAGCAAAATATCTGCGATAGAAGAACGCTGCATTATCAAACCGCTGCCGTAAATAAAACAAACTTAATCATTATTTGTAATCATTTCTTAATAAAGAGTATAATTGTACCAAAGTAAAAATAAATTCTTTTTCTTCCACAATAAATCCCCTTAGAAAAATTTTACAAGACTGTGCTTAAACTGACACACAATATTTTTTTAGCGGAACGCAATCTGACTTTCAATAATCCCTACAAAAGAATGGCCCTGACTAACATTAACCTATACCTTTCACAAATCACTTCCCTCACAAAAATCTTCGTTACTCGAACTACTGCAATACAGCGAGCGCCACTACTGCCAGCTTAATAAAAGATTCAAACTACGGAAGGCACTAACTACTGATAGGCATAGTTAGCAAATGAAAGATTTTAATAGAGAACAAACAATGTATTTACGTTAATAGTCGTAATATATATAACAGTTCATGACATCCATTCTTACAAATGTACTGTTTCTGATGGACACACCTCCAGATTATCCATTCTCAAAAATCCGCCATCGCACTTCCCCACATCCACCACTGCTGGCGGCTCACCTCCAACTGCGCAACGCTACGCGCTGTTAACATCCAGCTGCCCAACACTACAATGGCAGACAACAATGCAAACTGGCCACAGACTGCACACAGCACAGCCAGTGATTTTCATACAGAGCGCTAGGTGGCGTTACAATAAGAAAACCTAAACAGCCTACTTACAACTTTAATCCATTATATAATTCTCAAAAATTTCCATTGTTTGCTGCTTACTGTTACTGAACCAAAACTCAACTGTTCACATCTAACACCAAAGCTCAACTATCTGTCTCCTCTCCTTTCCTCGCGATCGATAGATAAATCTAGCGCGCATCTTCGCAGGGCAAACATCACCTCTAACTTATCGCTGTGCAGCGCAGCTTCTCTGCAAGGCTTCCCTCCCACGTCTAGACAGCTCATACAATACGAGCACAATATCAGACATCCAGAACAATATAAATTCCTACGACAATTTACCCATACACCAGCGATATCTTGTTAGATGTCACTAGCTTGTCAGCCTGATTAAAAGGCAGGAAATGAGACCTTTTACAGAAAAAAGTAAAGTTGTGCAATTTGCACAAAAGTGTGTTCTTGGCTTCAAGTCTTCCTACCTTCTCTAATGCTAGTTTACCTACGTGACTTCTCCGTTACGACAGCATCGTCAGAACAGTTAGAGAACTAAAAACAGTTGTCCCTCAAGTTGTAAGTATGCATCATGGCAACAACACTTGTACGCACAGGTTCTTCCTCCCGTGGTGGCACATTGGAGTGTGAGTGTATAGTGCGAGAAGACTCACTGTCCTCCCCTTATTTCAAATCACAATAATTGGACGGAACAAGTTGTCTGGTATAAGTGTTTATTAGAATAAACTTTACAACTTGCACAGGCAGCGAGCCAACTGCGGTTCATGGCTTAGCTAGGAGACATACACGCCCGTCCGCTACGGGGTCTCGAAGCTACCTGCTCGGCCGTTCAACCGCTAATCTTGCTTGCGCGCATAAAGGACCTTGGGGATCCACTTCTCCACGTAGGCTGCAAGGTCTCCTTACAGCGAGCACACTATATTGGACAGTCTGACCTGCCCAGTTTGCACCTGCCACTAGATGGCAGTTGGAGTGAGTAGCAGAGTCCAAGCAACACTCCTAGCTCGGTTCCTTGAGGCTCAGATTTACATCCACGTCTATACTACAAGGTCCTCTTTACATTAATGTAACCATCGCTATGTTCGAAATGAACTCACAGATCGTAAGTGGAAGTACTAGCAGTAGAAGGTATATAAAGCGTGTCGGGGTGGGGGGTGGGGGCTTGGGGGGTGGGGGTAGGACCAAAAGGGCATAATTACTGGCTTACTACCCAAAGGTGGAAAAGTTTGTGGACCGTTCGCGTTCCACCACGGGTAAAGTATAGCGTGCATGATAAATGGTGGAATCCAATACTGGTCCCGAAGCAACTGTGGTACACCACAGGACGTAGATAACAGGTGTCAGGAAATGGGCACAGGCGAATAGACATGCAGCTGTTGAGCAGTTCACCACCCAGAGGAAGCAACTGTGTCTCCTCAACGACTGTTAAGCGAAAGTTGCTGCATATGGGCCTCCACACCAGCGACCTGGTTCAGGCGACCATGCTTCAGATGAGTCACGTTCTATGTTCCATCGGACAGATGGCAGTTGGATGAACGGCGAAAAATGTCTGAAAGCAAACATCCTGCAATAATCGTCGGAAGGGTCCAGGATGGAGGACGTTCCCTGGCTGAATTCGTCATTCTGAAAGGCGCAATGAATCAACAAACGTATGCATCTATCCTCGGGCACCATGCCCACCCCTACAATCAGTCTTTCCTGGGCACTGTGGCACCTGTGGGATCACCTCGATCGGACTGCTTGCGCCATGCATCCTACAAGCGAGACCCCTCGTGCGGCCGGCCACGCCACTGGAGTGGGCGTGGCTCCACAGCCTTGCCGGTACCTTACAAACCTCGTTGATTCTCTTCGTGCAAAAGGTGGTTATTTAGGTTTCTGACAGGTGTGTGAGCTGGTATTTACTTAATTCTTTTCCTGCGCGACTTACGAGATTGAAGAATATTCTGAGTTACAGTGTTCTGTTAGGTTTGCAGGCAACATTATTCCGTCTAAGCTCTAATGCATTAATTTCAACAAACGTCATGATAGAAAGTATATACTATGAAGCTGTACGTGAAATAATGAACTCACTTTTATGAAAGACTACCCTGCGTGAGAAAGATTATTCTTATTACTGTGCATAGTAAAAATTTCAGTTCTTTAAGATGAGTTACCTCACTACGCAGTTTTATATGAAAATAATGAGTGAAAATAAGTGAAATAATATTTTTGAGTGCGGTATCTTATTTAGTTCAGTTTTAGTTAGTACATAGTGACAATTATTGAACTAAACGTAAAAAACGTAAATTAGTTATAAATTGCGGCGTACACACACTTTATTCAACATGTAAATATCAGTATAGATATTCGGATTTGGGTTATGACACTTTCGATATGCCTGCCCTCATTGGCGATACTGTGGCGTAGAAATTCTGCTTGGTCTGGTGAAGCGTCGGAACATCGACGCTGTCGCTGATCTCCTGAATTGCTGATTTCAGCTCAGCAATGGTTTTGGAGTCATTGTTGCACACTTTGTCTTTAATATAGCCCCGCAGAAAGGAGTTGCATGTGGCCAGATCCGGGAACACAGCGGCCACTCGAGGCCCATGCCAGTGGCCTCAGGGTACCCCATAGCCAGAATGCAGTCCCCAAAGTGCTCCTCCAGGACATCAGACACTCTCCTGCTTCTGTTGGGTCGTGCTCCGTCTTGCATGAACCACATATTGTCGAAATCAGCGTCACTTTGGATAACGAGGATGATATCATCTTCCAAACCCTTCACGTACCGTTTGGTAGTCATCGTGCCATCAAGGAATGTCGATTATTCCGCGACTGGACATTAAACACCATACAGTAACCAGTTGAGGCTGAAGAGAGTCCTCGATCACGAAATGCGGATTCTCAGTCCCCCGAATGCGCCAATTTTGACTATTGACGAACCCATCCAAATGCAAGTGGACTAAACCAAACCATCCCCCGCGGCCAACCGTGCAGTTAGAATGTCCTAACACAAACCGTTCAAAAGTTATGACGATTTTATTTCATATAGATCAATAATTAACACCCTGTATATGCACTACTGGCCATTAAAATTTCTACACCAAGAAGAAATGCACATGATAAACGGGTATACCTTGGACAAATATATTATACTAGAACTGACATGTGATTACATTTTCACGCAGTTTAGGTGCATAGATCCTGAGAAATCAGTACCCAGAACAACCACCTCTGGCCGTAATAACGGCCTTGATACGCCTGGGCATTGAGTCAAACAGAGCTTGGATGGTGTGTACAGGTACAGCTGCCCATTCAGCTTCAACACGATACCACAGTTCATCAAGAGTAGTGACTGGCGTATTGTGACGAGCCAGTTGCTCGGCCACCATTGACCAAACGTTTTCAATTGGTGAGAGATCTGGAGAATGTGCTGGCCAGGGCAGCAGTCGAACATTTTCTGTATCCAGAAAATCCCGTACAGGACCTGCAACATGCGGTCGTGCATTGTTGTTGTTGTGGTCTTCAGTCCTGAGACTGGTTTGATGCAGCTCTCCATGCTACTCTATCCTGTGCAAGCTTTTTCATCTCCCAGTACCTACTGCAACCTACATCCTTCTGAATCTGCTTAGTGTATTCATCTCTTGGTCTCCCTCTACTATTTTTACCCTCCACGCTGCCCTCCAATACTAAATTGGTGATCCCTTGATGCCTCAGAACATGTCCTACCAACCGATCCCTTCTTCTGGTCAAGTTGTGCCACAAACTTCTCTTCTCCCAAACCGTATTCAATACTTCCTCATTAGTTATGTGATCTACCCATCTAAACCTTAAGCATTCTTCTGTAGCACCACATTTCGAAAGCTTCTATTCTCTTCTTGTCCAAACTATTTATCGTCCATGTTTCACTTCCATACATGGCTACACTCCATACGAATACTTTCAGAAATGACTTCCTGACACTTAAATCAATACTGGATGTTAACAAATTTCTCTTCTTCAGAAACGCTTTCCTTGCCATTGCCAGCCTACATTTTATATCCTCTCTACTTCGACCATCATCAGTTATTTTGCTCCCCAAATAGCAAAACTCCTTTACTACTTTAAGTGCCTCATTTCCTAATCTAATTCCCTCAGCATCACCCGACTTAATTAGACTACATTCCATTATCCTTGTTTTGCTTTTGTTGATGTTCATCTTATATCCTCCTTTCAAGACACTGTCCATTCCATTCAACTGCTCTTCCAAGTCCTTTGCTGTCTCTGACAGAATTACAATGTCATCGGCGAACCTCAAAGTTTTTATTTCTTCTCCATGAATTTTAATACCTACTCCTAATTTTTCTTTTGTTTCCTTTATTGCTCGCTCAATATACAGATTGAACAACATCGGGGAGAGGCTACAACCCTGTCTTACTCCCTTCCCAACCACTGCTTCCCTTTCATGTCCCTCGACTCTTATAACTGCCATCTGGTCTCTGTACAAATTGTAAATAGCCTTTCGCTCCCTGTATTTTACCCCTGCCACCTTTAGAATTTGAAAGAGAGTATTCCAGTCAACATTGTCAAAAGCTTTCTCTAAGTCTACAAATGCTAGAAACGTAGGTTTGCCTTTCCTTAATCTTTCTTCTAAGATAAGTCGTAAGGTCAGTATTGCCCCACATGTTCCAGTGTTTCTCCGGAATCCAAACTGATCTTCCCCGAGGTTGGCTTCTACTAGTTTTTGCATTCGTCTGTAAAGAATTCGTGTTAGTATTTTGCAGCTGTGACTTATTAAGCTGATAGTTCGGTAATTTTCACATCTGTCAACACCTGCTTTCTTTGGGATTGGAATTATTATATTCTTCTTGAAGTCTGAGGGTATTTCGCCTGTTTCATACATCTTGCTCACCAGATGGTAGAGTTTTGACAGGACTGGCTCTCCCATGGCCGTCAGTAGTTCCAATGGAATATTGTCTACTCCGGGGGCCTTGTTTCGACTCAGGTCTTTCAGTGCATTATCCTGCCGAAATGTAGGGTTTCGCAGGGATCGAATGAAGGGAAGAGCCACGGGTCGTAACACATCTGAAATGTAACGACTGTGGTGTCACCGCCAGACACCACACTTGCTAGGTGGTAGCCTTTAAATCGGCCGCGCTCCATTAGTATACGCCGGACCCGCGTGTCGCCACTGTCAGTGATAGCAGACCGAGCACCACCACACGGCAGGTCTAGAGAGACATACCGGCACTCGCCCCAGTTGTACAGCCGACTTTGCTAGGAAAGGTTCACTGTCAAATACGCTCTCATTTGCCGAGACGATAGTTAGCATAGCCTTCAGCTACATTTGCTGCGACCTAGCAAGGCGCCGTATTCAATTGATATTTATTATGTGAAGCATGTATCATCAAGAGCGATGTTCTACAATTGTGGATTAAAGTTAAGTATTATATCAACTACTTACTTTATTTGCAATTCTCAAGATATTGTCCTGTTCCAGACCTCACGCCAGTCAGCGTGTAATTAAACACGTGCATTTCGGCCTCCTCTAGAAAAAGTGTTGGCTCTTCTGCCAACACTACAACGACCACTGTTCAAAGTGCTGTCAATGCGAACAAGAGGTGACCGAGACGTGTAACCAATGGCACCCCATAACATCACGCCGGATGATACGCCACTATGGCTATGACGAATACACGCTTCCAATGTGCGTTCACCGCGATGTCGCCAAACACTGATGCGACCATCATGATGCTGTAAACAGAACCTGGATTCATCCGAAAAAATTACGTTTTGCCATTCGTGCACCCAGGTTCGTCGTTGAGTACACCATCGCAGGCGTACCTGACTGTGATGCAGCGTCAAGGGTAACCGCAGCCATGGTCTCCGAGCTGATAGTCCATACTGCTGCAAACGTCGTCGAACTGTTCGTGCAGATGGTAGTTGTCTTGCAAACGTCCCCATCTGTTGACTCAGGGATCGAGATATGGCTGCACGATCCGTTACAGCCATGCGGATAAGATACCAGTCATGTCGACTGCTAGTGATACGAGGCCGTTGGGATCCAGCACGGCGTCCCGTATTACCCTCCTGAACCCACCGATTCCATATTCTGCTAACAGTCATTGGATCTCGACCAACGCAGGGAGCCATGTCGCGATACAATAAACCGAAATCGCGATAGGCTACAATCCGACCTTTATCAAAGTCGGAAACGTGATGGTACGCATTTCTCCTCCTTACACGAGGCGTCACAACAACGTTTCACCAGGCAACGCCGGTCAACTGCTGTTTCTGTATGAGATATAGGTTGGAAACTTTCCTCATGTCAGCAAGTTGTAGGTGTCGCCACCGGCGCCAACCTTGTGTGAATGCTCTGAAAAGCTAATATTTTGCATATCACAGCATCTTCTTGTCGGTTAAATTTCGCGTCTGTAACACGTCATCTTCGTGGTTTAGCAATTTTAATGGCCAGTAGTGTAGATTGGTCAACATAATTAAAGGATCACTTTTTGGAAACCTCTTAATTGTCTCCAGTTGCGATGCAGAGGTTTGGCTCAAAGATGCCTACATCCTTTCTATATGATTGTGTAAAAGCACGGCGCACTGCGACTGTACTCTTGGATTCAGCGATCTTAAATCGGCAAGACACGAAAAAAAAAGGCCAGGGTTCAAAATTTGATGTGAGGTGGTCGGTAAGATAGTAATGTAACATTTACAGAAAATATCACCGGTTCTGTCTAACGCCACCATGGTAGGGCTGTCACATCTCTTTTAGCATACATTTCACCGCTTTTTTTCAAGCTTATGTGATATAGGTCACAACCGCGACACCCAGCGTTGAAATCAAGCGGTTTTCGTGTGGCTGGACGAGAGGAAAGAATATTTAAGACACGTCGTTGCTCAGAATTGAAACTAAAAGGCTCCACGAGGTGTCATAAAAGGCATCAATGAAACCATCCCTTCCCTTGGGGCGTTGATCCCCGCATATTCCCTTGCCGAAACGACAGTTCGCAGTGCGGTGAGCGACAGCTCGATGTTCGTGACAACATTCGGCACTGTTGACTCCGCCTCCCAGACGACACAACCCTTCTCTAAGAACATCGTGGGGCTCCAACCCCACTGAACGTGAACCTACCGCAGCAAATTTTTATTTGGTGTACAGGTCGGAACCACCAGGGGCCGTTCAGAACCATTCTATGAAAGTTGAACGTGATCCGAAGCAGCAATGGTTGCTTTTGCTAGTCTACTTGAGACCTTCGGCGGCGTTATGAAGGGAGGGGGGGGGGGGGGTGGTATGTAACACGTGCCTGAATAAAACTGGAATGGGTCCCTCCATGACCCCCTAGTCCGCTATCAACGTCGGTGCTACCCGCGCACCTTTGTTGAGCACTTTAAAACATGTACCCGTACAGACTTCAACACCTATTCAGTTGAGTGGTGCTCCTCTACCACTATAGCGCCTGCTTACGGATATACGGAATCTAAGCAGTGTGGAAGGGGTTGCCTGCCACCAGGCAACAGAGGAGTGTTGTAGGTACTTTTGAGCCAATGTTTGAAATTTTTTAACCTCTGAGTCGCGATGGAAGAAAATTACAGCGTTTCAAACAGTGACCATTTAACTATATTGCACAGTGCGTATAAAAAGTATCCGTGAATAATTGTAATAAAACCTGTAACCTCCCCACAAAAATAATAAAATGAATTTTAAATATTAATAATTGAATGTAACCTCTGAACAAAATTGGTTCCCATTTATAATCTCCGTGCAGAAATGCATTCACATTTGATGTACCCACAAAATTCTTTCCTCATTGAATGTAAGCTCGAAACAGAAAAATTCCTAAACTCAAAAATAATAACAAAAAATTCAGTAACTGGCAAATTTTAGGACGACAGCAGCGCTGCGCCACGGCCCTGTATTCTGAATATAAAAAAAGGCAAAAATTCTTACCTCAATAAAAACGGTGAATATATCTGCTCTTACCTAAAAAATTTTTGGCACAGCTCCGTGCAATGCTGGCCTATACTTTTGTGATTCGTGAAAGGAATGATCATGCATTGGATAAATTCTTATATTGAAATGAATGCTTTTTTTTAAATTACTTTATATTATAAAAATTATATTAGGGCATTTTTTAAAAAATTGGATGACAGTTCACATACATTACTAGATATGCGCGAGGCTGTTTCTTTACCTTATACAATAATACTCATCCTCCAGAGTCCCGACCAGAGCAGACTGCAGACAATCGCAGACACGCGCAGACTCCCGCAGACTACTGCAGACTACTGCCGACACACGCAGACTAGCGACAAGTGACAACTAACTACATACTGCTCTCTGGTCAGAGACTCTCCTATGCCTTGCCTATTGCAGGCAGCGCATACCTCTTACATAACCCTCCACTGGGGGGGCAAAAATTTGGCAGCGATGGTGAGTCAATTGGACTTGCCATGAGCAACAAATTTTTCTGAATTAACTAAGTTTACAATCACAGAATATATACATATATATATATATATATATATATATATATATATATATATATATATATATAAGTGCAGAACATGAAATAAAATATAGTGCACATGCACTGAAGTGCAGAACATATCAGGAAATCAGAAAATGTATACGCAATGAGTACAAATCATATTAACAAATGACATAAGTGCACACGCACTGTAGTACAGAACATATCAGGAAATCACAAAATGTATACGCAATGAGTATAAATCATATTAACAAATGACAAAAGTGCACACACACTGTAGTACAGAACATATCAGGAAATCACAAAATGTATACGCAATGAGACAAAACATATTAACAAATGACAAAAGTGCACACGCACTGTAGTTCTTTTACTATTTTGCAAGAACTAGGATAGGAAAGGGAAGGATTGCATCATGGTTGTAGCACATTAGGTTGCACGCAGCTGCACTGAAAGTCCATATCTTTCTACAGAAGCACAACACCAAGTAAGACAATCTGAAGTTCTTTTCCCTGAAGTATTAATCAGTGTAGCCAAGACACTGAAATGTCGTATTAATATTCCATGTTATCATATTGGTAGTACATTAGGTACACCAAACAGTGGGACCATAATAACATCTCCATCGCTCAAGGTGGTGGACAGCATGTCATGTCAACACCACGTTCTTGTAAGGTACACCAACGTAGAATTAGTGCAAAAACCAAATATAGTGCTCCATGATCATGAGGATAGACAGGACAAACGGATATTGCTGTAATTTCTGGTAATTAGGTCAGAAGGTGAAGGACATTAAGTCTTATGCCAGTCATCATTGATAATTACACTAGTCTATCAACTGATTTGAGTAATTTGTGGCACTCATCGCCCAGTTACTGAACATTTCTGTACCATGTATGAAGTATTACAGAATACTGTTCATAAGTCATCTGTTTACAGTGAACATTGGCACTCATTGACCAGTTACAAACCATCAGAAGTCATTATTCAAAACAGGAGCTAATGAGTGTAGCATCAAGCTACTGGTATTCATATATATATCATGTAAGTGACATAATATAAATTTAAAATATAAGAAACATTGGCATTTGTTGGCCAGCAGGTATTGAATATTACAAAACATTTTTCATCATTCAAGTGACATATGACATATTTAAAATAATTATTGGCACTCATTGATCAGTTACAAACCATCAGAAGTCATCAGTCAAAACAGGAGTTAAAGAGTGTAGAGCATGCGTGCATTATTACAAAATATCATTCACTATTACTCAGAACTCATCATTCAAGTGACATGTGAATATTTAAAAATAATTATTGGCCCTCACTGGCCAGTTACAAATCATCAGAAATCATCAGTCAAAACAGGAGTTAAAGAGTGTAATGCATGCATTATTACAAAATATCATTCACTGTTACTCAGAACTCATCATTCAAGTGACATATGACATATTTAAAAATGTAACACTCTGTAACTATTACTCAAAGTCTGTGATTAGAAAACATCATTCAGTATTACTCATAGCTCTCTTAAACTGGTAGCATTATTTTTGACTGGTAATACATTTTTTTTGTGCTAGCAATGCATTGCGTTGGGATCGATAATTAATTGCTGGGGCATAACAATATTTGCTTTTGACTTATTGCTACAAATGAAGATGGGTAACATCATTCATCATGAGTCAGCTGTAGCAAGGTTATGAAACAAATAGAGTATATGTGATCACATTCATGAATGACACACACAAATGGGTAAAAAAAAATGCAAGTACTAGAACAGGTTTAATGACTAACTGCTTATAGCACATTAATTTCATGAATAGCTTCTCCTGGAAAAAAAACACAAAATGGACTACTAAGCTGAAAGAAGAAACGCATATTATGCTGAAAAGTAGTGAACTTCGAATTAACAGGTAATGAAATGTGTATTAAATATATATGTTCTCTAGCTGTCCTTTCCAAAACCTTCAGTCATCATACCATGCGACATAAGACATACTGTCAAGACGAACTGCAACAAATACTTAAATAACTACATAGCATAAATACATAAACTTCAACATTATCCTCATCTGCAAAGAAAAACTTAAAAGTGGTGTGTTTAGTGGCCACATAAAGTTTATCACTATCAACATCTGTAAACAAAAACTTCATTATTCATATCACCATAACTCCATTATTATCATCACCCATAAAGAAAAACTTCACTATCCATATTAGCATATTCTGCATCACTATTCATTATCATCTGCAAAAAGACACTTCATCATACAACTATTCATAGTATATAGTTCCTTATTTCTAGCATATTTCATCACTAAAACTAAGATGTGTAGTTCTGTCTGACAGCCTGCATCAATCGCCTCGTATTCTGAAAGAAAAAATTAGTTAAGACTGCTATCATACGATGTGTATAGTATATTCTTGTTAATGCTTGTTAATTATGATCCATTTACTCTTCGTGACGAGGTATTGCATCTTCTTTCGTTCATTGCGAAGGTGAAATTCCCATTTCACAGTAATCCACTGTGGTTTGTTTAATTTATTTCTTTGACACGTTATTTCTTTCTGAAAATGATGAACAATGATTAATGTCTTGCATTTAAATCATATACCCATTAAATAAAAACTTGTTTCTAGTGATATAATTGAGCTTACAACATAGCATGACAGAAAACGTAATATGTCAAAAACATAGACAGTGTTCAGATGCAAAAATGTACACAGAGTATCACAATGTAGCAGCAAAAAAAAAAAAATGTAAAATAGTCACGATGTTGAGATATCATAAGGCAAAATGTCAAAGTCAACTGGTGTTATATCTTAAATATTTCATAGTACATACAAACAAAACAGTAAAACAATCATACATACATGAAGAATGGAAAATGGGCACGGCCTGATGTGTAACGACAAGAAGAGCGACCTGCTAACCTTATCTTGCCGGGCACTTGCCAAGAAAAAATACGATAATCATCAGTAAGTAATCACATAAATATAATTGCATAAGTGGTCATAAAATGTGTAAGTTCATCTGGAAAAATGTGCACGGTCTGATGTGTAACGAGAAGAAGAGCGACCTGCTAACCTTACCTTGCCGGGCACTTGCCAAGAAAAAATACGATAATCATAAGTAAGTGTTCATGTGAATATAATTGCATAAGTGGTCATTAAAAAAATCAGGAAATGGCATTACAGTGTGATAAATCATGAAGTATGTTCATTCAATAAAGGGTTTGATATTGGAGACATGGTGATTGTCTTTGGTTTTTCTGGTTCTCAGAGTTTCGACGTGTACTACATTGGGGTGAGGAATGCTGCGAATTCGATATGGACCTGCATATAGAAGCTCAAATTTACTACATCTACTTTTTCCTCTATTAGATAAATAATGTGTGCGTACTAATATCTTCTGTCCAATGTGAAAGTCTCGGCGTGTACAAACCTGTTTTTGCTGTCTTCTCCGGCGCTCTGCGGCACGTTTGCTGTTGCTCAGCGTAATGTCAATTATTTCATGGTGTCGTAGTCGACGAGATGTAGGAAAGGTTACTAATTCTTTAATTTTGTTAGGTGGTTCAACATTTTTCAGTATAACAGTCGGAGATAGCATAGTAGATTCATTTGGTATGGAATTAATTACATCTTGGAATGAGAATATATGTGTGTCCCAATCAATATGTGTTTTATGGCAGTATATTCTGCACAGTTTACCAATTTCTTTCATTAGTCGTTCGCAAGGGTTCGAAGAAGCATGATACCTGGATATATAGGTCGGAGAAATGTTTCTAGCTCGCAACATACGTGTCCATATAGCAGATCGAAACTGTGGTCCATTGTTGGAAATTACTTTCAATACATGCCCTACATGAAATAGAAAATGTTTTACAAATGCTTTCGAAACAGTTTTAGCAGTAGCTTTGCGTAACGGAGTGAAGGTAACAAATTTCTAAGTGAGTTCAACTGCGACAAAGATGTAGCAAAAACCTCTATTAGTTCTGGGAATCGGACCAAAAATGTCTACAGCGGCCATGTGTCTCAATTTAACAGGTACAATGGGATGTAATGGAGGAATATGTGAAGTCGTATCTGACTTAGCTTTCTGGCAGATTTTACATGACGCTAAAACTCGTCGAATACGTTTTTCCATGTTGGTAAAATAACAGTTCTGTCTCAGTATAAGAAAACATTTTCTGGCTCCGTAATGTGCGTAACTTAAATGAGTATACCAAATTAATTTGTTAACAACTTCGTCAGGAATGCATAATAACAAATTGTTGCTGTCAGGGTGAGAGCGGCGAAACAGAATGTTGTTGCGTACAGTGTAATGGTTTATAATGGTAACAATTTTCCTATCTTGCCAAAGGTGTTTAATTTCTTTCCACACGTTGTCTTTACTCTGCTCTTGTGCTATGTCTTGTAATGACGACGAAATGAAATTTTCAAATGCAACTTGTTGAATGTACATGACGCTGAAATTTGTTTTGCAGAAGTTGGTTGCGATGTCTTGCTGATTGTTGCTGAGAGAACGGGATAGTGCGTCTGCTACAATATTTTGTGTACCGGGGATGTGAACAATTGTAAAATTAAATTCCTGCAAATAAAGTTTCCATCTGCTTAATCTGTCGTGTGTAAATTTAGCGGAAAGTAAAAACTGTATAGCTCTATGAACTGTGTAAACGGCCGTATGTCTTCCATAAAGAAAATGCCGAAATCTCGTAAATGCCCATACAACATATAATGTTTCAAGTTCTTTAACAGAATAATTGCGTTCAGTAGGTGACAGAATGCGACTTGCAAAGGCGATGTTTTTAATTACTGTAGTGCCATCTTCTTCAATTTCCTGAAAAATGTGTACACCTAAAGCGGTGTTAGAACTGTCGGTGGCAATGGAAAGATTTCTAGTAAGATCTGGATGTGATAAAAGTGATGCATTCAACAAAGCTTGTTTCAGGTTCACAAATTCAGAATGTTCTTGGCTATCCCAGGACCAAATAGTGTTTTTAGCTGTCAATTGACATAATCTAGGGGTGTCTAAAGCAGAGTAATGAATAAGTTTACGAAAAAAGTTAATTAAACTCAAAAAGCTGCGTAGTTGTTTCTTCGTCGTAGGAACAGTAATGTCACGTAAAGCTTGAAGTTTTTCCGGGTCAGACGCAATGCCCTCTGCTGAAATTACATGTCCAAGAAATTTTGTAGAAGTTTTGCCAAAGTGCGATTTACTGAGATTAACTGTGAGTCCTTGCGCACGAAAAGTTCGTAACAGTTGTTCAAGAATCAGATTGTGTTCAGACCAGTTAGCTTCTGCAATAAGAATGTCGTCTACATACGTTGTGATTCTGTCTTTAAGTTCTGTCGGAAGTATTGTATTCAAACCGCGAATAAATGCTGCTGAAGAAATAGTTAAACCGAACGGTAATTTACAAAATTGATAACAGTCACCAAAACAGAGAAATAAGCCGTGTACTTTCTGCAGTCCGGATGGAGTTGAATTTGCCAAAATCCCGATTTCAAATCTAATGTGGAATAAATAGCAGTACCATGAAATTTCTGTAGAAGTTCTTCTAGTGTTTGAGGGCGATCCGTTTAATTAATAATAATGTCATTGATGTGTCGGGAATCAAGTACGAGGCGAAGTGAACCATCCTTTTTCTTAACAATATGGAGCGGGTTTATGTACGGACTAACTGACGGTTCAATAATTCCTTGGTCAAGCATAGCTTGCAATTCTTTCTTAACCTGTTCTCTGTGAATATACGGAATGGGATAATGTTTGGCTTTAAATGTGTCGTGCTGTTTAACTTGAAATTCATACATAAAACCGGACATAGTACCAGGCACGTTGTCAAAAACTGGAGCTTGCTGTAAAAGAATTTTGCGTAGTTGCGTGCGTTCGTCGTCTGTATTTGCACTGCTCTGTTTAACTTTATCATAAATCATCTGTATAACGTCATAGTCGGCTTCGTCTGGAGTATTATAGTTGTGTACGTACGTATCTGTGAACAATGTGGAATGACAGTCTATGTTACGTGATGCGGAAATGACCTCTGTACGATTAATTGTTTGTTCTTCTGCAGATAAAGAGTGCTGAAATTCTAAAGCCAGTTGTACATTTTCATCCTTTAACATTAAATATGAGTTTTGAAAGTCAATAATTGCGTCGTGTTGTACCAGAAAATTCGTACCTAAAATAAAGTCTGTCGTCAATTAGGGAACAATCCAAAAATTTGAGTGAAATGTATGACCTGCAATACAAAATGATAAATGTGTCTGTAATTTTACATCCACTCCGTTACCAGATACTGCTCCTTTTACTTTAGTTTTGCCTAATTGTAACGTAGGATAGGTATTCTCTTTGTTACATTCGTTGAAAGTTTCCTCATTTATGACTGACATAGGAGATCCAGAATCGATTACTGCTGAAAATTTGGATGATCCAATTTTTACTTCGATGACAGGGTGTGAAATGGTTTTTTGAATAACTGGTCTTTCCTGCAAAAGAGTGTCTCGGATGTCGTCAAAAGTAATAACATTTTCGTGAACAAGATTCTCTGTGTCAAAAGTATTGCTTACGTTGCTGGAAGATGCAACCTGTACTGTATCTAGTCAAATTCTATCTGACGTGTTATTATTTTCAGGAGGATGCTGTGGCATTTCGACTATTTGAACTGTTCTGATATTTCTTCCAGACGTATTACGTTCTGGATGATACCTACTGTCTGATTCATTCATGATAATATGTTGTTGCTGATCTAGCTGCTGATAAGATCGACTGTTATTAAATGTACGCTGAAAATTGTGCTCATTATTTTTACGTTTGTCGTGATAATCATTTCTATATGGTGCATTGCGATAGGAATTGAAGTAGTGTTTCTTCTGTACGTACGGATTTCCTTGTTTCTGTGCGTTACTATTTGCTGGGGCCGACGCTATACGCGTATGCGGGGAAACATTAAAGCTTGGTTGACCTTGTACATTACGTTGTTGGTTAGGTATGCTAACCGGTTGGTTTTGTTGCTGTTGTTGGGAAAAACTTCTATTGTTACCAAAATGTGGTTCCTGTTGCTGATAATTTTGACGATACTGATAATTAAAATTTTGTCTGTTATTAAAGTTCTGGTGGTTGTCGTTCCTGAACCGTCTATTACCTTTGCTATTGAAATTGCGTGGCTGATCGTAATTGCTATATGTTTGTTGACCTTGGTTATTATATGAAAAAATTTTGTTTATGAAGGAATAATCCGATTGCTGCACTTCCAAAAGCTGTAACAGATCTCTGAATGCCGAAATATTTTCTTTCTGCTGACCCGTTAAAAGTGACACTCTTAATGATAATGGTAATTTAGAAATACGTAATTGAATAAGTGCAGATTCACTGTATGGTTCACTTAAGTACTGGTTTTGTTGGACCATGTGTTCAAAAAGTTGCGTGACAGTAGAAAAGTTTGAGTTCTCATAATTCGGTAAACTAATTAATTGACCCTTGATTCCGCACTGTGTCGTCTTTGACCAATACGCTGATAGAAAAGCATTCTGAAATTCTTCTACCAAGTAGCATTGTCTCGCGATCGGTCTCATACGAGTTGCCGGTTCGCCTTCCAAAAAACTGCAAATAAATTCAAGTTTATGTGTTATGGGCCAAGTCGGTGGAAAAGCAAAGCTAAATTGTTGTATCCAATCCAAGGGGTGGATCTGTGTTCTGTCATTTTTAAATACTTTAAATTTTCTCACTGATAGAAAATGTTTGTAATCAAAATTGTCGTCTCTGTATGTCTGAACAGGTTCTGGATTGTATGAGAATCTATTTGTCTGTGACTGTTCGGAGTCTAATTCACGTACTCTCTGTAAATTACCTAAATTATACTGGCTGTGTGAGTCTGACAAATGTTCGCAAAGTGGCGTCTGCTGTGATGTGTTGAAGGCTGAAACATTTTTCATCTCTGTTACCTCTTGCTGTAAAGTTGACAATTTTCTACGTAATGTATTGTTGGACGAACCTATCTCACTGATTGTCTGCTGTAAATTTTGGAATTCAGGTGTTTGATTAAACGAAATCGGTGAAGTATCGTCTGATTTGCTGTCATTATTACTTTCAATAACGTCAATACAACTGGCCAATTCATCATATTTTTCAGTCAGTATTTTTACCTGATCATTGTTTTTAGTGTCGCAAGCATTAATTTGTTTTTGTATTTTACGTGTGGTTTCGTTCAATTTCTTAAAGTCTGCTTTGATGGCATCGGGATCCTATATTAGCTCCAATTTTTAAAATCTGTTGGTCATTGTCTGAAAGTCTACTGTGTGTGTGTCTGTTTTTGCTTTAAGATCGGAAATCTCATCACGCAATTCGGTGTTAAACTGTTTGATAGTATTTATTTCGCATGATACTGTAGCAATATTGTTGTCTACGTATTTTTTTGCTTTCGTAAACAATTTACGTTTATCTTCCTGTCTCTGCGCAGTAATTGTTTCCATGACTTATCGCTTTACTTTATTCTGTTCCTGTATAAATTTACGGTAACGCGTTTCACTGTTTTGTAGGTGGTGATTAAAACGTTCGTCAATTTGGCTGTTCTGTTGTTCAAATTTCGCGTCTACTTTTGCATCCAGTGTGCGTGAAAGTTCTGCTGATATTAATATAAACTCGTCGCGTAACTGTGTTGCGTTTTCAGAGCATTGTTTAGCGACTGCACTAATTTCATCTCTAAGTACTTTACTTGTGGCTGCATGTGTATTATTTAATTCTTGTGCCACCGACCTAATTTCTTCACTACTGTTCCTAGCACAAGCCTTAATTTCCTCACGTAATTGTTCCTTAGTATCATGACATTGCACGGCAACGGCTGTAATCTGTTCACTAAGCTGTTTGGAATTGTTATCTAGTTTTTCATTAAGTTGTTGTTTGAGATTTTCATTATTATCATTAAGGTGTTTAAAGTTGTTGTCTTGTTTTCATTAATTTCATTAATTTGTTGTTTGAGATTTTTCACTAAGTTGTTTGTGATTGTTGTCTTGTCTTTCATTCTGTTGTTTGGAATTTTCATAAAGTAGTTGTTCAACATTTTCACCAAATTGTAGCAATAATGCCATAACTTGATCCATGCCAATATTAGCCGCTGTATTCTCTGTGCTGTGTGATGGTGTATGTGCACTTGTCACGCTTTGTGTAACCATTAGGTCATTCTCCGATTCACAAAAAGGTTTGCCAATCGGATGTGCACTGTTGGTCACTACAGCGCAATCAAATAAATCTGACGTATTCTGAGTACACTGTTTATTTTCGTTATAAAAATTTATCTGTTCACAATTCATATTTTGCAAATCGGGTGTGTTAAACTGGGCAGCGTTCATTGTAACAGAACGTCCCGCGTCATCAATTGTCGTTAAATTAACAGAGGACACAATTGAATTTGTTTGCTCATTATTAGCATAAAAATCACTATTAGTGGTCGGTACGCACTGATTGTCTGTAAATGGAGGACTATCATTATTACACAAACTGTCGCTAGTATGATCGGTCAAATTATTCGAGTCAGCTTTTTCACTCATTGTACATCGCGATATACTGTTAACAATTTTTCCCGGCATTTTCACTAATCAAAATTAAGCAAAAAAATGGAACAAACAATTACAACAAAGAGCAATAAATTGCCAATGATCTGTGAAAGAAAGAGTAACAAATTAGTAAATGCGTTGCGCCAGATGCAAACTACATTTAAGTAAATAAGAGCAGATATATGACTATTTTTCAGAGATTCACAAAGAAATACGATCCTGGCCGGATGTCGCCAAGTGTAACTTCCCCACAAAAATAATACAATGAATTTAAATATTAATAATTGAATGTAACCTCTGAACAAAATTGGTTCCCATTTATAATCTCTGTGCAGAAATGCATTTTCTCATTGAATGTAAGCTCGAAACAGAAAAATTCCTAAACCCAAAAATAATAACAAAAAATTCAGTAACCTGGTAAATTTTAGGACGACAGCAGCGCTGCGCCACGGCCCTGTATTCTGAATAAAGAAAAGGCAAACCGGCGAATATATCTGCTCTTACCTAAAAAAATTTTGGCACAGCTCCGTGCGATGCTGGCCTATACTTTTGTGATTCGTGAAAGGAATGATCATGTATTGGATAAATTCTTTAAATTGAAATGAAAGGTTTTTTAAAAAAAATTACTTTATATTATAAAAATTATTATTAGATCATTTTTAAAAAAAATTGGATGACAGTTCACATACATTACTAGATATGCGCGAGGCTGCTTCTTTACCTTATACAATAATACTCATCCTCCAGAGTCCCGACCAGAGCAGACTGCAGACAAGCGCAGACACGCGCAGACTCCCGCAGACTACTGCAGACTACTGCCGACACACGCAGACTAGCGGCAAGCGACAACTAACTACATACTGCTCTCTGGTCAGAGACTCTCCTATGCCTTGCCTATTGCAGGCAGCGCATACCTCTTACAAACCAACAGTTGTATTGAAATGCAACGTCGTTTATTCAACGCACCCTATCAGTTTCAACATCATCTTCAGGCTTCAAGAGTAACCTGCCATTCACAATGGCGAAGGCTAACGGGGTGTTCAAATGGGAACAGTTACTAAGCACAATTGCAATTGTTGCCTGACCATGCTGGGCTTGTTACTGCTATCAAGATACGAAATCCAGTTAATTTTGGCGCTGCTGCATATGACTCTGGTCGTTACACAAGCTGGCGTACATGCTTGATAACTGTTCCCATCTTAAGCCTCCGTTGGTCTTTGTCACTGCGATTGCGGATGGTAGGTTACGCTTGGGACCAGAAGATGAAACTGGCAGCATTTGTTGAGTAAACGAAGCTGCATTCCAATACAGCTGTTGGTTTTTCTGTCATTATTCAAGTGTTTCATATCCGCCTACTATTCCACTTTCCATGATGGATTACCAGAGACATAAGAAATAAATTCTAAAATTGGGTCACTGCAGTACGTTACACACTTTTTACGTTTTCTAACAAAAAATATAACTTCATAACAAAAATCTAGGAAATTGGGAAATGTAGGCTGGTACCACAGTTCGCTTAAATGTGTGAGCATAGCGAAATCAAGACTCACTAGAACGTACATGATGGATTTTGTTAGAATTTTCGCAGCCTAACTAGAAGTGGGGGACAGGAAGATGGGGTGTCAAATGGACGGTGTGAGATTTAAGTTTTCTTTAAACAACTCTGGATAATTATGAAAAATGTAATTATTGATTCGAGGGAAAATTCATAGCCGAACAGAGGTCCGGAAATGGATAAATGGTGTATCAATTTGACCCCTCGTGGGGTCTAGTTTTGAAATAAGAAGTTTTAATTCGTTGAAAGTAATAAGTGTAATAAGAAAAAATTTAATCAGTGATTTGGGGGGCATTTTTATCCAAATTTTCACAGTCCAACGTATAGCGGGAAATCGACAAATTGGGTACCAAACTGATCATCATGAGGTTAGGTTTGTTAAAAAAACTTTTGAATGTAACAAGGCTAATTAAGAAAAACTTAATTACTGATGTGAATGAAAAACTATTTCAACAACAGCTTCTGATAACTATGTAAAGGAAGTGTCAGAATGTTCACATCTTCAGGGCATGGACATTTTCTACATAAAAAGTTACATATATGTAGATATCGTGGTATTCCTTCTTTTATACTGAAAAAATAAAATAAATTTCCAGTTAAAGCATAAATTAAAACCTCTATGGTTCCTCCGCTCTTAATAATAATAAAATAGCGATGGTCACTTAAATATATTTCACATTGGCGTCTAAAAAATTTTTGATAAGAAATAGTCAAATAATTTGTGAAATCATTTGTCTAAAAGTAAGAAATTAATTAAAGCAAAGAAACATTTTGCTCTCCTCATTAGCTATACGCGATTTGAACCATCATTCTAAGGCATGTCACACGTTTTTCCAAAGTATTCTGTTTTTCACATATCATTTAGCAGTTTTTTCTGTTTTTTGTTTTATCTACTATCTTGATTAAA
This sequence comes from Schistocerca americana, assembly GCF_021461395.2. NCBI lineage: Eukaryota > Metazoa > Arthropoda > Insecta > Orthoptera > Acrididae > Schistocerca > Schistocerca americana. Next base: position 955,661,368 of record NC_060121.1, on the reverse strand, counting down.
ATACTGGTCGGTAACCTTCAGTAAATTTGATACCAGACGCAAAAAATACGAGTCGTTTGACTAAACCGATCAGCGCCAGCCTCTAGAATCGAAAGTAGCCCCCAGACATCCAGTAACACCTTTCTGCAGTGATGTGAGGTGGAACATCGTAATCTAGCACAGGAGATGCCAAATACCGAAACAGATTTACTAGAATAATCCTAAAGAAGTCTTATTTACCTACGAAATACGATGCTTATAAAAACATCGATCAATTAGTACTTGATTGTCGTCCTCCAGTGTTGGGCTCTTACCAAATTGGGCTATTGGAAGAAACAGTTCGTCATGGCCTCAGTTGGTAAGGGAGGAACGTCACAGAAATGCTCCCGTCCTCCAATCGGAGACACTGCTGGAATGGAGCTGTATATTACAGAAAGCGTCACTCTCACAGTTCCGAGAACATACTTTCCACTGCGAGACAGAAAGCATGGTACTTCTCGCAAGTTGCACAACACGTGATTAAGACGAAGATAAACGTTACAGAAATTCGGGCGTATTTAGAGAAGTAACATAATCTTTCTTCCAGCTTCCTGTTGGCGAATGGAAGAGGATAGGACGTAGGAAAGGGGACGGGATTGGAGGGGGGGGGGGGGGAGGAGAGAAGGAATCTCCTACAATATGTACCCTCCACCGCAGACCGTACAGCCGCCAGCGGAGTATACATGTTTGTACTGATGTTTGTTAAATCCTTAATATTAGCGGAACACTTCAAATGGCTCTGAGCACTATGGGACTTAACTTCTGAGGTCATCAGTCCCCTAGACTTAGAAGTACTTAAAACCTAACTAACCTGAGGACAGCACATACATCCACGCCCGAGGCAGGATTCGGACCTGTGACGTAGCGCTCGCGCGGGTTGAGACTGAAGCGCCTAGAAGCTAACAGAACACTGATCGATATTTAAATATATTGTATTTACCTGGTAGGTCAAAGCAAGGTAGTTGACGTCGAACCGAGAAACATTGACCAAATAACTACAGGTTGGAAACATACTGTTGTGAAGCTCAAGGAATAAAACTAGAGGCCAATCGACAACGAGCGAGAGGAAGTTTCTATGCTAAGCGAACGTTTTTGGCCCATTTAGCACTGCGGCTTTGTTCGACTAAGCTGCTGATGTACATCTACCAAAATTAAAAGAAATGGCCTTTAGATTTCATTATTGATAACATTGTACCTTGCAGTAACATATGTCGACGATTCTACTGCTGTGCTATTTCTGCAGCACAGCTTATTGTCGTAATAAATTAGTTGTATTACGGTCCTTTCAGAGTAGTTGATGTAATGACAAAGTTTCACCCAATAACCACGCTTCACTCAGTAATCATCTAAAAACATACCTGTCCAACGCAATCAACGATGGACAGAGAGTTAAAGTTTGTCTGGCTTCGATGGTTGAGCTGAACCCATTTGTTCCATTTAGCATAACGGGTATTGGCAGGACACGTTTGTTTAAATGCACGTAAAAATGGTTCAAATGGCTCTGAGCACTATGCGAATTAACTTCTGAGGTCATCAGTCGCCTAGAACTTAGAACTAATTAAACCTAACTAACCTAAGGACATCACACACATCCATGCCCGAGGCAGGATTCGAACCTGCGACCGCAGCGGTCACGCGGTTCCAGACTGAAGCGCCTTTAACCGCACGGCCACACCGGCCGGCTTTAAATGCACGTACTTCAACGCACTCGTCGCTGGTTGATTGTAGTTTGATGACCGTAGTTCACTCTTAGAAAATATGGAGCCATCTTTAGCGCACAATAATAAAAAATTGTCTTGGCCATCAATACAGTTACGTCTCATTACGTGTTTTGAGATAATCCCACCACTAGATCTGTGGTAAGAAACAAACAACGTAAGACAAGATACTAAAAAGCATACATCGCAACGAGGCAGTGAACTGAGAAACATACTTGTCAAAATCAATACAGGGTACTCTGTCACCTCATACTCCATCACTGCCCAAGCTGACACAGTTCAACATAGCACGAAGTAAACAATTTTGCGAATAGATGGAGTCAGTGACGATAGTGACATGTCCAAAAGAACAGACACCATACATTCATATAATCTGATAGGCCTCGCTGGTCAATGAATCCACCATCTGGGCAGTGTCGATGCACGAATACGTCCGACTTCCTGAGGGAATCACGGAAGAGCGAATATGGAGGAACTGGACAGGGGCTGGGGATAGACGGCACTCGATGGGAGTGTGGATCGGCAGTGAGGCAAGCCGAGATGGTCCGTGCAGTTGCGATAACGCTGTGCCCCGGAAGGCGCAATGGTTACCTCACGTGCCTAGTAAGCAGGAGGTCCCGGGTTCGAATCCCGGTCCGGTATACATTTTTATTCGTCCCCGCCGATTCCGCGCAATGTCCCAACGCAGCTAACAGCAGTGGACCTTCCTCTTTTCTGTCCTTTCATCCCCTCTCCACCTTCAATTTACATAAACTGTTATATGACAGTTTCACTGCGTTGTTGCACTGCATGCTTTTTAACATCTTGCCTTTTACTGTATGTTCCATATCATAGATATCATTATAGGGTTAGCCCGAAACGCGTAATGAGGTGATAAATAAATGTTGTATTAGTGACCAAGATAAGTGTATTACCATTCAATGGCCCATCTCAGGCTAAGCCTATTTGCATAATTTCGCAATATGCGACGTCCCCTACCCTCGTCTGACATTGACAGATTGCTTTTCTGCACACTGTACAATACCTCGCCATTCCTCTGCATCAAAACCGTTCTACACTACTGGCCATTAAAATTTCTACACCACGAAGATGACATACTACAGACGCAAAATTTAACCGACAGGAAGAAGATGCTGTGATATGCAAATGATTAGCTTTTCAGATTATTCACACAAGACTGGCGGCGGTGGCGACACCTACAACGTGCTGACATGAGGAAAGATTCCAACCGATTTCTCATACACAGACGGTAGTTGACCGGCGTTGCCTGGTGAAACGCTGTTGTGATGCCTCGTGTAAGGAGAAGAAATGCGTACCATCACGTTTCCGACTTTGATGAAGTTCAGATTGTAGCCTATCGCGATCGCGGTTTATCGTATCGTGACATTGCTGCTCGCGTTGGTCGAGATCCAATGACTGTTAGCAGCATGTGGAATCGGCGCACTCAGGAGAGTAATACGGAACGCCGTGCTGGATCCCAACGGCCTCGTATCACCAGCAGTCGAGATGACAGGCATCTTATCCGCATGGCTGTAACGGATTGGGCAGCCACGTTTCGATCCCTGAGTCAACAGATAGGGACGTTTGCAAGACAATAACCATCTTTCATGCACAGTTCGACGACGTTTGCAGCAGTATGGACTATCAGCTCGGAGACCATGGCTGCCGTTACCCTTGACGCTGTATCACAGTCAGGAGCGCCTGCGATGGTGTACTCAACGACGAACCTGGGTGCACGAATGGCAAAACGTAATTTTTTCGGATGAATCCTGGTTCTGTTTACTGCGTCATGATGGTAGCATCCGTGTTTGGCGACATCGCAGTGAACGCACATTGGAAGCGTGTATTCGTCATCGCCATACTGGCGTATCACCCGTCGTGATGGTATAGGGTGCCACTGGTCTCACGTCTCGGTCACCTCTTGTTCGCATTGACAGCACTTTGAACAGTGGTCGTTACATTTCAGATGTGTTACGACCCGTGACTCTACCCTTCATTCGATTCCTGTGAAACCCTACATTTCAGCAGGATAATGCACGACCGCATGTTGCAGGTCCTGTACGGGCCTTTCTGGATACAGAAAATGTTCGACTGGTGCCCCGGCCAGCACATTCTCCAGATCTCACACCAATTGAAAGCGTCTGGTCAATGGTGGCCGACCAACTGGCTCGTCACAATACGCCAATCACTACTCTTGATGAACTGTGGTATCGTGTTGAAGCTGCAAGCGCAGCTGTACCTTTACACACCATTCAAGCTCTGTTTGACTCAATGCCCAGGCGTATCAAGGCCGTTATTACGAAACAGAGGTGGTTGTTCTGGGTACTGATTTCTCAGGATCTATGCACCCAAATTGCGTGAAAATGTATTCACATGTCATTTCTAGTATAATATATTTGTCCAATGAATATCCGTTTATCATCTGCATTTCTTCTTGGTGTAGCAATTTTAATGGCCAGTAGTGTAGATATCCAACAGAATACGGCTGTAATTTCGATTCTTTTTACTATATCTGTCCGCTTGTTCGCTTACAGATGGCCTGGGCACAGCAGAGCAACCCAAAAATTCGAGGAACGATCTTGAAGATCTTCTATGACATCCGCGTCAGTCTGCACTATCCTTTTCTCAACTGCGACCTGTGTTGATTCTACAACCAATGAACCGCTCCGACGCTATTTCTTACACTCTGGATCATTACAGGTCTAAACTAGTGCAGGAGCAGCACGAACCATAACCAATCTGAGCAATGAAGTTCTGCTCAAAGTAAGGAAAACTGGAATTTACGGTTCCGTCGACATCGTGGTCATCAGAAACGGAAGAAAAGCTCGGACTGGAGAAGGAAGGAAACGAAATCGGTTGTGTAGTTTCTACAGAAATGGTACTTATGTTTCTTTTTAGGGGCCATGGAAAACCTTAATCTAATTGGACGACTGGAAATTTGCACAGCTGTGCTCTAGAATTCAAGTGCAGTAAGTTCTGCCCAGTTTGTGCACGATCTTTGGTGGATGTGGACGCAAAGAAAGACACATATAACAGAAACGTGCAAAAAGTATCATCTACACTAGTCAAATAAAGTTCTGCACAACTCTCGGAATTTGCAGTTAGTTTTTTTCTTTTAAAAAACTATCGGAAATACTTTCCTTAAAGCTTTTTTGACCTCGGGATATCGCTATATACCATTGTCATCGTCCACGTTGGAGGATCGCACAAGCATCCCGTCGTTTGCCCACGCTCGGACTCCCGTAGGATAGTCACAGTAATACGTATGTCTCGCGTAGGAAAGCGACTGAAAGAGATGAAAACAAATAAATCACCAGGTCCGGATTTTTTAAAGACTACTCATCTGCAATGGCCCTCACTGGGCTTCCATTTATAGCAACTCTCTCGCCCAGCACAAAGTCCCAAGCGACTGGGAAAGGAGGAGGTGAATACTTTATATGAGTAAAAGAACTGCCACACAAAATTACAGACCAACACGCTTAACAACGGTTTGCTTCAGAATTATTGAACATATTTTCAGTTCGAATATACTGGAAATTTGGAAATTTGTGGTAAGATCTTATGGGACAAAACTTCTGAAGTCATCGGTCCCTAAGCCTACACACTACTTAATCTAACTTAAACTAAATTACGCTGAGGGCAACACACATACCCATGCCCGAGGGACGACTCGAACCTCCGACGGGGAGAGCCGCAGAGACCGTGATAAGGTGCCTTAGACCGCACGGCTCGAATATATTGAAATTCCTTGAGACGGAAAGCTTCTGTCCACGAATCAGCAGGATTTTATATAAGCTGATGGGTAATACGAAAGGAAAGATTGCTAATTTCCAGCTAGAGATTTAATATTATACAGGGTGGTCCATTGATCGTGACCGGGCCAAATATCTCACGAAATAAGCTTCAAAAGAAAAAACTACAAAGAACGAAACTTGTCTAGCTTGAAGGGGGAAACCAGATGGCGCTATGGTTGGCCCGCTAGATAGCGCTGCCATATGTAAAACGGATATCAACTGCGTTTTTTTCAAATAGGAACCCCCATTTTATATTACACAGTCGTGTTGTACGTAAGGAAATGTCAATGTTTTAGTTGGACCACTTTTTTCGCTTTGTGATAGATGGCGCTGTAATAGTCACAAACATACGGCTCACAATTTTAGACGAACTGTTGGTAACAGGTAGGTTTTTTTAAATTAAAATACGGAACGTAGGTACGTTTGAACATTTTATTTCGGCTGTTCCAATGTGATACATGTACCTTTCTGAACTTATCATTTCTGAGAACGCATGCTGTTACAGCATGAGTACCTGTAAATACCACATTAATGCAATAAATGCTCAAAATGAAATCCGTCAACCTCAATGCATGTGGCAATACGTATAACGAAATTCTTCTCAACAGAGAGTAGTTCGCCTTCCGTAATGTTCGCGCATGCACTGACAGTGCGCTGACGCATGTTGTCAGGCGTTGTCTGTGGATCACGAGATCACGATAGCAAATCTGCTTCAACTTTCCCACAGAAAGAAATCCGGGGACGTCAGATCCGGCGAACGTGCGAGCCATGATATGGTCCTTCGACAACCATTCCATCTGCCATGAAATATGCTACTCAATACCGCTTCAATCGCACGCGAGCTATGTGCGGACATCGCCATTCTGTCATGCAGTGAAACATCTTGTAGTAACATCGGTAGAGCATTACGTAGGAAATCTGCACACATTGCACCATTTAGATTGCCATCGATAAAATGGGGGCCTATTACCCTTCCTCCCATAATGCCGCACCATACATCAACCCGCCAAGGTCGCTCATGTTCCACTTGTCGCAGTCATCGTGGATTTTCCGTTGCCCAATAGTGCATATTAGGCCGGTTTACGTTACCGCTGTTGGTGAATGACGCTTCGTCGCTGAATAGAACGCGTACAAAAAATCTGTAATCGTCCCGTAATTTCTCATGCGCCCAATGGCAGAACTGTACACGATGTTCAAAGTCGTCGCCATGCAGTTCCTGGTGCATAGAAATATGGTACGGGTGCAACCGATGTTGATGTAGCATTCTCAACACCGATGTTTTTGAGATTCCCGATTATCGCGCAATTTGTCTGCTACTGATGTGCGGATTGGCCGCGACAGCAGTTAAAACACCTACTAGGGCATCATCAGGTCGTGGTTGACGTTTCACATGTTGCTGTACACTTCTTGTTTCCTTAAATAACATAACGGTCCGGCGAACGGTCCGGACACTTGGATGATGTCGCACAGGATACCGAGCAGCATACATAGCACACGCCCGTTGGGTATTTTGATCACAATAGCCATACATCAACACGATATCGACCTTTTCCGGAATTGGTAAACGGTCCATTTTAACCTGGGTAATGTATCACGAAGCAAATACCGTCCGCACTGACGGAATGTTACGTGGTACCACGTACTTATACGTTTGTGGCTATTACAGCGCCATCTATCACAAAGCGAGAAAAGTGGTTCAACTAAAACGTTCATATTTCTTTACGCACTACACGAATCTGTAATAAAAAATGGAGGTTCCTATTTAAAAAAAACGCAGTTGATATCCGTATGACCTACGGTAGCGCCTTCTAGCGGGCCAACCATAGCGCCATCTGGTTTTCCCCTTCAAGCTAGACGAGTTTCGTTCTTTGTAGTTTTTTCGTTTGATGCTTATTTCGTGAGATATTTGGCCTGGTCACTATCAATGGACCACCCTGTGTTAGACAGTTCAAAAATCTTAACAACTCTTAAGAAGTACACTGAGGTGACAAAGGTCATGGGATATCTCCTAATGTCGTGTCGGACCTTCTTTTGGCTGGCATGGCATGGGATAGACGTGTCATGGGCTCAATAAGTCGTCGGAAGTCTCCTGCAGAAATACGAGTATTAAGCCATGCTGCTTCCACGACCGTCCATAGCTGTGCAATTTTTGCCGGTTGCAGAACTAACCTCTCGATTATGTCGTACAAATGTTCGATGGGATTCATGTCGGGCGATCTGGGTGGCCAAATAATTCGCTCGAATCGTCCAGAGTTTTCATCAAACCAACAACTGTGGCCCGGTGACATGGCGCATTGTGATCCACAAAAATTCCATTTTAGAATTGTTGCAAATGCTCTCCAAGTAGCCGAAAATAACCATTTCCAGTCAGTGATCGGTTCAATTGGATCAGAGGACCCAGTCCATTACTTGTGAACGCAGTCCACACCGTTACAGAGCCACCTCCAGCTTTCGCATTGCGCAGGTTTGTGAGGTCTGCGCCACACTCGACCCGTACTATCAGCTCTTACTAAGTGACCTCTTACTAACTGAAATCGGTACTCATCTGATAAGGCCACGATTTCACAATCGTATAGGGTGAAACCAATATAATATATTTCCAGGATGAGATTTTCACTCTGCAGCGGAGTGTGCGCTGATATGAAACTTCCTGGCAGATTAAAACTGTGTGCCCGACCGAGACTCGAACTCGGGACCTTTGCCTTTCGCGGGCAAGTGCTCTACCATTTTTTTTTTCATTTTGTTCGTTGTTGATCGTTCTGTTTGGTCGTTGCGGACGTCACAATGACATCCGTTCAAGTTCGTTTGTTGATCTCTCCACTCAGTTTTTTTATTGCAGAGGCCAACCGGCCTTCTGACCGAACACGCTGAGCTACCGTGCCGGCTACCATCTGAGCTACCGAAGCATGACTCACGCCCGGTCCTCACAGCTTTACTTCTGCCAGTATCTCGTCTCCTACCTTCCAAACTTTACAGAAGCTCTCCTGCGAAACTTGCAGAACTAGCACTCCTGAAAGAAAGGATACTGCAGAGACATGGCTTAGCCACAGCCTGGGGGATGTTTCCTGAATGAGATTTTCACTCTGCAGCGGAGTGTGCGCTGATATGAAACTTCCTGGCAGATTAAAACTATGCCCAACTGAGACTCGATCTCGGGACCTTTGCCTTTCGCGGGCAAGTGCTCTACCATCCTTTTTTTGTTATTTCTTTTAATTCACTAATGCCTAGCTGGTATGAAAAACAGCTGCATCTTTTCTGTGAACTTTGGCGAACGCAATTGTACCTCTAATGCAGGAATCACATCACTTTACAATGTTTTGTTATCGTGACACCGAAGTATGATTCTCATGACGACATTCAAATTCCTACATTAGCCGCAATCGGGCATTGAAATAAATTAACAGCGTCAAGTGAAAATTTTTTACCAGACCGGGGCTCGAACCAGATTTTCCGCTTTGTTCGAGCGGTCGCCTTAATAGCTTTTTTTATTTTTTATTTTTTTTAACATAAGTGAGTATACAGCCTCACCATCAGCAGCATTTTTTTTTTTGGGGGGGGGGGGGGGGGGCACAGGAGAAAGAAAACAAATAGGCTGCAGATAGAGAGCTATGTGTGAAAAGGATAAACATGTGTAAGAAGAAAAAAAAACTTAGAAGAGGAGGAGAAAAGAGAAGTGAAATAAAATAGGAATACTTTCCGCGCCATGCTCCACTTTGGCGCGCCATCAGAACAAAATGCATTCTATCATGGACCATTGAAGGGGAACGTGGGATCGTCCAGTCTTGGCTGGCACGGTTCGTTGAGATTCCAGCTTTGAGGCGGGTTGGTGAAAACACTCTGTAAATAGTTCGCGAAAGTGGCCCGATAGTGTCGATGCCGGCGAAGGGTGTGGTGATGTACTTGGAGGCGTGTCCAAAAGTCCGCCGGATCGACGATGTCGTCCCGGAAGAGGTAGTTGACAGCCATGCCACTGATCCATGTGATGGCGTGCCACTTAGCCGATGGAAAGTAGGTCGAGTCGGGATATATCATCATGGTGGGAGAAACGTGGTGGTACTCGGAGGTAGAAAGCCACAATCTTCTGTACGAGGGTCCAGACAGCTGCTGCTGGCCCACACTCAAAACGATGTAAATCTGTATCTTCGACATTGCACTTGAGGCACAGGGGTGAGTCCACCAGTACGATGCGATGCAGTTTCTGTCTTGTAGTATACTTGCCGTTGACGAGAAGGTACCACATAGAGGTGGTGTCAGTGGTGTGATATGGTTTGTGGATCGTTTACCAAACTGTAGGCCATGAAACCTGGGGGTGACGTGTTTCGACGGGGTTGCCGGGTGGAGACTTTCGGAGAAGGCGGTAGATGTCGCGGGTGGTCGTCTTCCTGGTCCTGGGGAGCTCGGTGCATATGTAGCTATACTCCAAAAAGAAACGGCCGATATGTGACATCGGAGGTGGGATGTGTGCCAAAGACGTCGGTGGGCGTCTCGAAACAGGTGCGAGCTCGGTGGTCAACATTCCAGTAAAACTAGCATTTTGGCTTTTCCATAACCGGAGCATAGTATTAATTTGAGCACGCTGGTAGCAGATTTAGATTATTTTTGGCCATGTGTAAATGTGCCTCTCCACGACACAACTTCATCTCTTCAAAGTCTTTCTGGTCGTTTCGCGATCCTACCAGTTGCTGGCGTGTGTGTATTTGCTGTTGCCAAGATGTGTACCTATTTCATCTATACTGAAATATACATGCTAGGGCAGAGGTAAGTTACTGCTGTTTTAACGAAGTCTATGTAGAAGCTGTATACATGAATGTGAAAATAAAGAAACGAGGACAAATTAATTTTCACAATGTAAAGTAACAAGAAATATAAATAATACCCAGCAGAGACCACACAATACAAACTCGCGTACCACCGTAGATTGTTCCTTGTCTTGATTCCTTTCGAAAACTGTCTAAGCTGATTTGAGACATTGTTAAGAAAGAGCACTCCAGAAAACTCTTTGCCTGCACCTTGCTGGAGTGTAGTATAGTTCTCATTGCACCTGTGCTTGCGGTAGAGGCTCTCACATTAATCAGATCGAGGCCACCATCCCGCTTCGGTAAGGTGAGAGCTTCATACTGGACTTTGAAGATGTGTCCAGAACAAATGAAATAGCCGAAAGCCGCCTGTAATCTGGCCGCCATTGTCGCAGTGATGGGCAGAATCTGCGCTATATGGGGTATCCGGGCTGCCAGATGGGTATTGACGAAGGTGACTCTCTGGCACATATTCAGCGGGCGTAGTATGTGATTTTGTATGTTGGCCCGGATGCGTTGCAGCAGCGCCCGAAAATTGATCGCCGAGGTGCGGCGAATGTCTCGCGTGTACACTAATCCGAGATAACGAAGGGTGTCCACCAGTTGAAATGGGACTACGCTGTCTGCGGGAAGGCCGCTACGTCGGCCGCTGAACGTACGACGAGGGCCAAGTCGTCCGCATAAGCTCGGCAGCGGAACATATGATCCTGGAGTGGAATACCTGTCAAACGTCGCCGTAATCCGCAAATGAGTGGTTCCATCGCAATGGCATAAAGCACCGTCGACAAAGGGCAACCCTGCCGTACTGAGCGATCAATCCGTATAGGTTCTGTAAGTCTGCCGTTGACGAGAAGTCTGGACGTTGCTCCACGAAGGAGCCGCATAATCACTTGCGTGAACGTCGGGGGAATTGCCATTCGGTCCATCACTGCGTTGAGGAATGCATGATTGACGCGGTCAAACGCTTGTTTGAAGTCGATGGAGATTAAAGCGCCCGGCAGTCGCGAGTGTGTTGAGTGTGTTGCCACAGCGATCATATCTCGATATTCACTGAGGGCTGTCTGTATATTACGATCGCCGCCTAAGGATGTTTGTTCGTGGGAAACAATGTCCCGTAAGACACGTTTGAGTCGCACTGTTAGAAGGCGTGTGAAAATCTTGAAATCGGAATTGAGTAACGTGATCGGCCGATAACTGTCGAGTCGTGTTCCTCCTGCGAGTTTCCGGACTGGTACAAGTAAGCCTTCCATGAACATTGGTGGCGGGTTCGCCGCGCCGGACAAAAGTTCCCAGTACATGTCCCTCCATCGTGGCATCATCAAATCTTGGAAGGTTCTGTAAAATTCGAGAGGTAAACCATCCGGGCCGGGAGATCGATTCAGAGACCCTTTGGCCACAGCGCCTTGGACGTCGTCGGTGGTCACTTCAGCCGTCAGGAGGGTTGCAGCTGCTGCGTTTAGAGTACCAAGTGTCTCCTGGGCAACCTCAGCAATGGCCTCTGCACCGGCAGGTACTTCTTGATAGAAAAGTCTATAGTGCGTTGTGAATGCATTAGCAATGGTAGCTTGCGAAGTCAGCCGTCGTCCATCATGTAAGTCTAAAGTTGTCATTAAAGCTTGTTGGCGTCGACGAACATTTTGAACAATATGATGCATAGAAGGTTCTTCACTGTTAATCCTACCTTGGCTGCGTGCTCATACAATGGCTCCCTCTAGACGGCATCCGGTCAAGGATAAAATCATTGCCTTGATGCGTTGAGCTTCTTTTAGACGATCCGGGGATGGAGGATGATCCATGAGTTCACGCAGAGCGCTATAGTAGAAATCAGTTGTATGGTGATTCCACCTGGCTTTGGCTCTGCCATAGTGTGTCAATGTGCGTCGGATGGCCGGTTTGGCGCACAGCAACCACCACTCCAGTGTGGTGTCGTAACGCATAATGCGTTGAACACAGGTGTGCCACGTGTCGGTGACCTGTTGTCGACATTCAGGATCCCGCAGTAGGCAACATTGAGTTTCCAAGGTCCTGCACCGCGCCATATAGATTGTCGACGTAGGTTCATGGTACAGATGTAGATGTCATGATCCGAAAAGGCAGACGGCCAATGTTCCGCGTCGAGGAGAACTGATTTTAGAGCGTTAAAGATGTATATTCTATCAAGTCGGCTGGCGGAGTGGCTCGTGATGTGTGTATACCCCGGGCGGTCGCCGTGTACCACTCGCCAAGTGTCGAGGAGACGAAGGCGACGGACGAGGAAGCGAAGTTCGGGACATGTGGTGAAATGGGGATATTGGTCTGTGCGCTCGAGAACACAGTTGAAATCTCCACCTACGATGAGATGATCGTATCGGCCGAGGAATAAAGGCGTGATATCTTCTGCGTAGAACTGGGAGCGATCCCTCCGTTTATCAGTGCCCGATGGGGCGTAGAGATTTATGATTTTGAGTCCTTCAACTGTTATGGCCACCCCTCGCGCTGTTGGGAGGTATGCGACATCGGAAACTGCAATTCCTTCTCGGAGGAGGATGGCTGCACCTGTGTGTTCCATAGCTGCAGGGGCGGCGTACCTCTCATATCCATAACACCCAGTCCAAGTCGCTGTCCTCAGTTCTTGTAACAGGGCGATGTCGATATCCGCTGCTCTTAGCGTGTCACGGAGCAGTTGAAGTTTAGCGTGGGAGCCTATATTATTAGTATTGATAGTAGTTATTCGGTACGCCTGATGGGAGTTCCGTGCTGCCGATAGGTTCGTAGCTGGTGAAGATTGTTGTGGTGGATGTTGGAAGTCCATAGAGGTCGCAGGAGTCGCCGTAGAAACTTCCCCCATTTTAGTGTTGGTCTAACGGAGAAAGAGATCTCATTTCCGCATCAGATGGAGGTGGGAAATCCGTGTCATCCGCCCATGAAAGGTGTCCGACAGGTTTGACATCGGCGAGAGGTGGCAGCGCTGGCCGAGTCGGCTCAATTGCGTCGGTGACCACAGGCGTGCTATGTTCCATGGCTTCTGGGCGCTGGGCTTGCGCACGATCTCTGTTGGACGGTTCACCGTCTTGTGGATGACGCGCCTCCGTGGCAGAGGAGAAAGTGTTATCGTGTTCTCCGTCAGAGTGATGTGGCTCAATGGTCGATTCTGATGTCTTGCGGCGTTTTTTTCGTCGTTTGGGCGACTTACGCTTTCGGCAGTGAGTTTCGGTGTCTGAGGAAGGAAGACATTCATGTCGTTCCGGTACAAAAGCTATGGGTGCTATGATGCGGTCGTCATTCTCCAGAACACTCTCATTGGTATCCTTGTGATCTTCTAGCGTGGGTGTGTCCGGCTGTTGGACATGTTCACGGGCGGCATCGCCGGTGTCAAGGCGCTGGGACGCCTCCGGGTGTATCGGACCAGAGAGACGCTCGTGAACGGCGTCTTGTGAGGGCTGGACGTGCAGTGTCGCCGCATAGGTGACTGGAAGGGTGGTCGTGGTTCTGTCGGTGTTCGTATCGTCGGGCCTTAGTTGTGTGATGTGGCGTTGCAAGCATTGCTTACGGACGTGGCCTTCTTTGCCACAACCGGAACAGGTTCGAGGTTGTCCGTCGTAAATTACCACAACACGGGAGCCGCCGATAGAAATGTACGATGGAACGTGCCGTTTGAGATCGATTCGGACTTGTCTCACACCATTAAGCACCGGATACGTCGTAAACTGTGCCCATGTCTCGGCTACGTGGCTCTGGACTTTTCCGAACGGGCTTAGCGCCGCGATGACTTCATCTTCATTCACCTCGAAAGGCAGTTCGAATACACGGATCGTCCGAAGGCCAAGTCCTGCATGGTCGACATCCACAGGCCCGACGTTTCCGTCGGAGTGCCGAAATTTTAGTCCATGTCGCGTCCTTTGAATAACCTCGTTGCACGCATCGTCGGAAGTCATCTTAACATAAACGACGCTGCTAATGATCGATAGGTGTATGCCGATGAGTTCGTCACGCGGGATCTTCACGTCTTCGCGTAGGAAGCGTTCGACGGCCAGTGCTTTGGGTCGTGCCTATTCATTTGAGAAGGTGAACTTAAGAGTGTTCTTCCTGTAAGAGTTGGCCATTAGAGCGTGTTCGACTGAGAAGCGCTGTGACGAGGAAGTAAACAAAACACTCCGCGCGCGCAGCGGCGTGGACGGCCGAGCGCGGTGCGCACTGCTGCCCTGCCGAACGCAGACTGTCCAGCTGAGCTACCGAAGCACGACTCACGCCCCCTCCTCACAGCTTTACTTCTGCCAGTACCTCGTCTCCTACCTTCCAAAGCCATGTCTCCGCAGTATCCTTTCTTTCAGGAGTGCTAGTTCTGCAAGTTTCGCAGGAGAGCTTCTGTAAAGTTTGGAAGGTAGGAGACGAGATACTGGCAGAAGTAAAGCTGTGAGGACCGGGCGTGAGTCGTGCTTCGGTAGCTCAGATGGTGCCGGCACGGTAGCTCAGCGTGTTCGGTCAGAGAGCCGGTTGGCCTCTGTAATAAAAAAACTGAGTGGAAGGATCCACCACCGAACTTGAACAGGATGTCTTGCGACGTCCGCAACGACCAAACGCAACGATCAAAAAAAAAAAAAAATGGTACAGCACTTGCCCGCGAAAGGCAAAGGTCCCGAGTTCGAGTCTCGGTCGGGCACACAGGTTTAATCTGCCAGGAATTTCAATATAATATATTGAAAAATCCGTCTTAGTTGCGAAAATTTTCTGTACTTTACCCAGGTTTCGGCTAGAATAATTTAGCCTTCCTCAGAAGCATAAAATTATCTGTAACATGCCAGAGTAAGGAACAGTCAACATTAAAAATTAGAACCTATATTACCGTGGTACCACGTCCAATATCGCGTTACGTGCAATGTTACCCGTGGAAGATTATTCCCTTCAAAGGAACATTGTAGATTATATGTTAGTACACTTGACCTATGTCGGTCAATAGCACGTAAGCGCGATGACGGAGACTTTGTACCTTTCGCCACACTTTAATTAATATACTTGACCTATGTCGGTCAATAGTAGTTAAGTGTGATGATAGGGGCGTTGTACGCCCAGTTACACACAAATTAAATTATAGTTAATGATTAAGGTTTGAAATAAGTAAGACAAGTAAGGTGCTCGCTATTAGTTTTGTTCGGTGGGGATACTTTACACGATGACCATATGTGCATAAAGTCGTAAAGGTCTTCCTTAAACTTTATATACCCAACCAAGTAAATTTCCTAACAATTAATACAATTTGCGTATAGTTAATACGCATAGGGACTTCATCTACATAATGGTTAGTTTGCTTGCAATTACGTTTACAGCTCCCAACGTGTGATATACAGACAGCCAACGATATACAGCTTCGACTCTCCGTATGCGTACGCACAGAAGTTTCTATATGCTCAGTGCAATTCCGCGTGCAACGGTCAGTGCCAACGCAGTTGCCGCCGCCAACCGACCGCGTGGTCAAGTGGTACCGGGGCTAGGCTTCAGTTAAGTTGTTTTAGTTAGACATCGTACCACGGTACTATAGGCTTTAATTTTTAATGTTGGCTGTGCCTTATGCTAGGCGCAAATTGAGACACGTATAGTGCGTGTGGCAAGACGCAGCGCAGCGCGCATTTTTGTAACTTCACAGCTTCGAATGAGACCGCTCAAATTGCGACGCGACGGGACTGGGACGCGACACGCGCCTGCGCCAGGTCGCGCGGCGTTGTGGTTGTGGCACAGTTTCTCGCGCCGCGTGTGGGAAATTTGAGGCGGGGATCGGGAAAGTAGCCCGGCCATATGCTCACATCGGAACGTCGGGTATGAGTAGTGGTAGTATTGCCCATACGATAAATTCTGCTTTACTGTGTACTAAATTTTATTGCCTTTGGGTAGTGTTTCGTTTACGCCATTTAAACGCTCCAGCTTTCTTCGTTAGTACATTATACTTTTCTGTCATTTATATTTGTATGGTTTTGTTTTGTTTTGTTTTTCTTCTGTCAAGAAAAATGCATACTTCAGTAACTGATGAGCCATTGGCCGCTGGAATTGTATCATATGCGTCTGTGCTGTTTTCAGATCGCAAGAAGGGACAGAGGGTAGTGAATAAGAAAGCAAGGAATATTATAAAATCATGTGGTTAAGAAGCAAGGCAGGAAAGTAAAACAAAGTTATCTTCTCGCTGCCTAGTATTCTGGCGTATCTGTACGATCTGTTACAAAAATTTAGGAAGGGATACTCTCCACAGGTGTGATCCCTTTGTGCTCCTGGTAAAAAGTGTCCAAGATCTAAAGTATAGATGTCTCACTGTGATTACTTGGATATGGATGTAATAATGTAATAAGACACATTGTACTACATGCATGTGAACATCACATTTCCACTGCAAGCTAGAAACAGTCGAAAAGCAGTCACAAATAATAATGTTTTAATTGGTTCGTCGTGATGAGAAAAAGCATATCAATTGTTGCATGCATATTATCAACATTAATAAACTAATTATACAACAGCCTACACAAATGAAGAAAATGGTCGGTATTATTACGAAAGTAGGAATATCCTAAAAGAGTGTTATGATTAGATATATTTAATTTATCGAAATGTACTGCTGACAAAGGCAGATCTACTTTCATGACAATGTTTTTAGAACTCCAACTCACAAGGGTCCGCAGCTCGTGGTCGTGCGGTAGCGTTCTCGCTTCCCGCGCCCGGGTTCCCGGGTTCGATTCCCGGCGGGGTCAGGGATTTTCTCTGCATCGTGACGACTGGGTGTTGTGTGATGTCCTTAGGTTAGTTAGGTTTAAGTAGTTCTAAGTTCTAGGGGACTCATGACTATAGATGTTGAGTCCCATAGTGCTCAGAGCCATTTTGAACCAACTCACAAGGCACACATGGCTATTTGTGCATTCCTGTCGCGCTCATTATCCTCCGCTGCTGACAATACACTGACCATTGGGTTGTGTGACAGATGAATTGTTTATATTTCTCAATAAAAACTATTTTATTCGCGATTACACATTGTCAGTTTGGCAAGCAGCAGGTGAGTGAACAGTATCTGGCATGTGCTTTTCATTCCGCCTGAAGGAACGCTCGCCATTATTTTAATACTGCTCATATCAAGAGAAGGAATAAAATCCTTTGGTAAGTTTACATTCCAGTCGTTCAGTGTTAAAAATACGATGGGTTATGGGGATTCCACCAAAATTCCAACAGAATTGGCAATATATTTTTGTGTGAGTTGTTAACCTTTTCTCATTCGTAGAAGCATCACCGTTTATGAGTAACGGCCACATTTCTCTTGGTGACTGGTTTAATTGTACTTCGTTTGTCACAGTGTAATTTGCCAACTCATCTCACAGCAGCTATTGAGACAGAATTCCGAAACGGAGTGCGTCACTAAACAAGCATTTTACAATCACAGAGCTCAATAGCTTACGAAAAACCTCATAGTGTCGGTTTGCAGTAACATAAAAGAAGAAATTTCATATTTTCATTTTCATACTAGGAAGCCCTTGTTTCGCTAGCTGTCGATCTCTTAGAAAATTACAGTCACTGGAGTGAAATAAATAAAAAGTGAAGTACTGATATATCGCCATAGATAAGAAAGTTCCATGTGTTTAAGAATTGGCAAAACACTCTCCTCCTTGTGTGCCATCATTCGCCAAACTTTCGTTTCGATATCTCTAGCGGTTTAGGAGATATGAGAGATGTTGCCAGTATTTCATTCTCACGGGCGTGAGATCGGAAGTGAGCGCGCTACGTGGGATCAATTATTTCGAGATCGGAGGCAGATAGAGACCTCCTCCCAAG
Organism: Schistocerca americana; assembly: GCF_021461395.2. Lineage (NCBI taxonomy): Eukaryota > Metazoa > Arthropoda > Insecta > Orthoptera > Acrididae > Schistocerca > Schistocerca americana. The sequence continues at coordinate 955,643,263 of NC_060121.1, read as the reverse complement.
CCTAAACAAAAATTCAACGCCTTAGCTAAATTTAATACTGAGCAACATATGGTGTAATACGCACCAAACATAAAATCTTAGCGACCCCTAGTTTTCGTTGCAAACTTTTTGAGTTTTGCGTAGTGTCTTACTAAAATGTGTACATCACAATAAGAATGGTAGTTAGCGAGATGTTGGTCACTTCGCCACGAAGCTGACATATAACGCTACAAGTAAGGCAAAAATCAAACATTTTCATTGAATAGTTTCCGTAAAATCGTTTGAGGAAGATAACAGGTTGCGCGCGCTTCGGTTCTGTCAGCGCAGAGCGTCGCCAGTCAGCGCGTGCGAAGTATGGTGTACGCGCCGCGATATGCGCTGGGCCCGCGCGACTCTTGCGGCACGTGCGTGTCGCGCTTGAGTGTCGTGTCACGTCACACGTGCTATACGCGTCTCAATTTGCGCCTAGCCTTAGGCGCAAATTGAGATGCGTATAGCGCGACGCAGCGCAGCGCGCGTCAGGTTCAAATAGGATCGCGCAAATTGCAACGCGACGCGACAGGGACGCGACACGCGCCTGCCTGCGACAGGTCGCGCGGCGTTGTGGTTGAGGCATAGTTTCTAACGCCGCGCGTCGCGCGTGCCTCGCTAGCACCGTGGGAAATTTGAAGCGGGGAGCGGGAAAGTAGCCCGGCCATATGCTCACATCGGAACGGCGCATATGAGCAGTGGTAGTATTGCCCATACGATAAATTTTGCCTTACTGTGTACTAAATTTTATTGCCTTTGGGTAGTGTTTCGTTTTTCGCCATTTAAACGCTCCAATTATCTTCGTTAGTACATTATACTTTTCTGTTTTTTATATTTGTATAGTTTTGTTGTGTTTTGTTTCTCTTCTGTCAAAAAAATGCATACTTCAGTAACTGATGAGACATTGGCCGCTGGAATTGTATCATATGTGTCGGCGATGTTTTCAGATCACAAGAAGGGACAGAGGGTAGTAAATATGGAAGCAAGGAATATTATAAAATCATATGATTAAGAAGCAAGGCAGGAAAGTAAAAATGAAAGGTTATCTTCTCGCTGCATAGAATACTGGTGTATCTGTACGATCTGTTACAAAAATTTAGAAAGAGATAATCTCCACAGGTGTGATCCCTTTGTGCTCCTTGTAGGGAAGCAGCCTACTCACGCTGTAGTAAATTCACATCAGTTTCCATTATGTGCCAGCCAATCTGCTGTAACTAGCTCTGACGTCATAAATGTTGCGCAATACCTTAAAAATCAAGCAAATGAACTAAAACTTTTCTAGCATGTCAGATATAATACTAAATTAATGTGTGTTAAATATCAGTTCGATAACTTCAGCCATTTCCGAGATTTGGACGTTTTTCTGGAAAAATCATTGGCGCAACAGAACAGAGCTAGAGACTTCAAAATTTATATTTAGATTCATCTTTCATAATGATTTAATAAAAACAGTACTTTGGATTTCACAAATTAAGACTTTAGTGGAAATTCATGATTTTCTGGTTTTCATCTCAAAACTGAAGGAAGCAAGATAGATTAAGTAGGCTAGTAAATAAGGCTAGGATGTTTAGATTTAAATAGGTTGGAGGTCCGCTATGATTATGAAGATGTGTAAAGTTTCTTTTTAATACCTATAAAATCATAGCGATAGCGGATCTCAACAGGGCCAGTTCAGAGCTCATCTAGTGCGTGCAGGGCAATTTAATTAATTCTCTCGCTCAAAGTATTTAACTTAGCCACGTCAAAATTTTATTATCAATACTTACCTGCGTGCTGAATGCACGTTTAAATTAAGAACTTCTTCGGCCATCAGCCAAAGAAGCTATAAATTATTATGTAACTTGTAGTGGTGCGTTACTAGCCCAGCGGCTAGTCGGGAGAGCGGATTTGATCAGGCGATCCCTCAGCCGTCCGCACCGCGGCTTTATATATAAGAACACTGCGCGAGGAAGCAAGGCCCCAGTTCTCTCCAGACGCTGAATGACACGCCATCTGTGTCGGTAGTCGCGTCGCATCAGTGTATCTGCTACAAACAGCCTCGGGTGCCGTATTAAGTTACTAGAGATACGCGGAACCATGAAGACATTTTATGTGAAGTGTTAATTCTGGGATGATTTTCATTAACTAGCTTCAGTTTGCGTATTGTCGTATTTTTCACGTGCCGTCGCGGGACAGACATTCTACCAAATATTTAGCGTGGCGTTTGATGAAGTATTTTCATCAAATTATGGCGAGCATTCTTTTTAACATTTGATTCGGACATTTATAGTTGCATCAGCGCATTAGACTCTGAACTGTTCTGTTAGTTAGGTTGTAGGGATACTTGTGGTTTTTATTAGTGAATTTCAGAATATACTCAACTATTTTGGAAAACCGTTTTTGATTAGAAATCCCGGACAATCTCCTAATTCCTCAGAGCTATAAGCTGCAGCTATAAGAACATTCTCAGGTAAAGTGGGCACTAGGATGTCTATTTACTGGCTCCAAGTTTTATTAAATCACTTTCTGGGGGTCACGGAGTAAATAGAGAGCCAGTGTTGAGAACGGCAAAAGACAGCAATAACAACATTCTAAAAGCTAGAAACTGATTTCTACATGCAAGCGTTTATGCAGCAAATTATTATTTTTACAAACTCATTCCGCCGCCCCACATATGGTGCATCGGCCGGGAAAACGTTTCTACAGTCTACAGTAGATTTACTATTTTTACAAACTCATTCCGCCGCCCCACATATGGTGCATCGGCCAGGAAATCAACTAAGTGAAAGTGATTTTTAACTATTCGGATTCGCGAGTGAAATGCGACACGCAGCTGAGTAATAGAGCAGTGAAAGTGTTACGTGTGCATATGGACGACGCAATTGGATTAACAACGCATCTGGATTGACGGAGCTGGCACTGAGTCTAGCGGTGCTGCCGGCATCGCGAGAAGCCAGTCTCGCCGTACCGCAGTCGTCTGCTGGAGCAGCCGGCGCAGAGCCTGCAATTGCGGGCCACGCAAACACACAACAGCCGTCGGAGAGCCGTCTGCAGTTCAACGTGCCACGTCGCATCAGGAATCCTGGTACGCCGCGCCGGCAACGCCATACGTCGTGCAGAAGGAACTAAGTTAAGTGAAAAGCTGTTAAAAATTTTACTAACCTGCACTAAAAGACTGTCGGCGATGGAACCGTCAAAAGAAGCTGAGTTTAAACTTAAATTAGAACCTATGTCTGTTGAGGGAACTGTAAATTCAGACAACATTTCAAGTATAAACATGCATGAAAGTAGTAATGTTAAAGTGAAAAATGAAGTATTGTCTCCTGACAGTAGTGTGCGAAGAGGCAATGATTCAATAATAGAGACCCCTGTAGTAAAGCGGAAAGTAGAAATTGTAAATTTATTGGATGATAGTTTCTCTGATGAATTAAAAATGAAACAGTCATCGGAGATGGTAGAGTTTAAGAAGGAGCAGTTGGATATGACTAATCAATCAAAAGTTTCATGTAGTTTTGATGATTCTGGTATTGGAGCTAGTTTTTCGTCACCTGAGTGTGATAAAAAGCCAGCTCGTGAGCAACCCAAAGATGCTGGGGCTGTTGATCTAAATGTTATATTACAAGAAATAGCTGCCAGTAATGCACAAATGACAGCTGAATTAAAGTCTGAAATGGTGGCCAGTCAAACAAATTTTAATAAACGGTTTGAGGCAATGGACAATAAATTAGAATCCAATAATGCTGAATTAAAGTCTGAAATAAGTGAACAGGTCAAAAGCAGTAATGCTGAATTAAAGTCTGAGATTGTGGCCAGCCAAACAAATTTTAATAAACGATTGGAGGTAATGGACGATACTTTCAAGGCTGGTTGCAATAAGTTGAAGGAGGATCTAGACAGTTTGAATTATAAAATTGATTGCAATCATGAGGATATTAAGAAAAAGGTTGCTCAACAATTTTCTGAAATGTATAAGACAATAAAATCCGAAGTCGCTGAGGTTCGCAAAGACTTCCAAATGGAAGATGCGAAGCTGGAGCACAAGTTAACAGAAAAGATCGAAGCGGAATCTGAACTGTGCTCAGATAGATTTAAAGATGTTAATATAAAAGTAAACATATGTCAAGTAGAAGTAGAAGCAATCAAAACTGACACTACTCATATTGTGCAAAGAGTAGATAATGTTGAAATGAAAGTAGAAAATATCAGTACTAACATTGCTAACATTGAAAGTAAAGTAGCTTCAGTAACTTCTGGTAATGGTAGTATACAACAAGTTGTAGCTGCAAACGCCGCTTTTATCGGGTGTCGGCAGTTCTTGCGGTTTGATCCAGATAAAAATATCCACCCGCTAGATTTCTGGAACGATTTTGAAGATGTGATTCCACCAAATTGGTCTGAACGAGAGAAAATCTCGTTTATTAGAAGCCATTTAGCAGGTGACGCCATGCGTTGGTCAGCTGATGTTATGTTAAAGTGTAAAACATTAGCGGAGTTTAAAACAGCTTTCATTAATGAGTATTGGTCTAGTAAGATGCAAAATGAAGTGTTGAGAGAATTTTGGAGTGGGAAACGCTTCAATGCAGGCAAGGAATCAATTAAAGAGTTTGCTAGGTCATGGATTTCACGTTTGTCACATTTGGCGGAAAAGCTAAAACCAGAAATGATTATACTAGGTCTGGAAGCTAAACTGCCATGGTACTGGCAAACTAGAATTATATCAGCCCCTAGAGATAATCTGGATCGTTTCATTGAGTATTTGGAACGTGTAGAACGTGTTGCTGCCAATGAGGAGCAAGCACGTAATAACAGAAATGCCAATAACAATAATAGTAGTAATTTTAGGAACGAGCAAAATGGCAATGTAAACATCAGAACAGTAGGTGTTCGTAATCCTAAGAGAGGTAGGAATTGGGGAAATAATTATCAAAACCAACAATGGCGTCCAAGGGATAATAATTTTGTTCCAAACAGAAATATGCATGTAAACAACAGTACGGAAAGTAAGGCTATGCCAGCTAACTATAATGAAACTAAAGGAAACAGTAGTATGCCGAGGCAGGAAAACTAGTTCCCGTCTATGAGGACACTGGCGCTCACCAGGCGGTTACTTTTCCTAAGCCAGTAGTTGAGGGAATTGGTAAGACAGATCAGAATACTCAAACTGAACATGTGGATGAAGAGTCGGTAGCACCTAAGGATACAACAGAAATATTAGATCACTCACAGTATTTGATAGATACCGTATTAGAGACGCTTTCTAAGTGGGAAGAGAAAGAGAAGGCGCAGCAGTGTAGCGATAGGGACGAGCTACAAAATACTGAATTGACAGGTGAAGAAGCAGAAGAAATTCATGCTTATATTTACGATGAGGATGATGTGCTCTTATCTAAAGTGCCTGTGCAGGATGTTGATAATGTACTAATAGATTTAGGACAGGAGATAAGTGGGAATGTAGAGGGTAGGCTGTTTGGGGTCGATGAGCCCAGTAGCTGTGACCAGTTGTCACTTGAGAAGGAAACCGACGATAATGGTGAAAGTGGTTTAGCTGTAACTAATGTTATGCCCGGTCTGGAGGCGCAGAATCGCTCAGACTACAGTAATTTGGGTCATGTTCAGCAAACTAAATGTAATGAAGTCGTGAGGTGTTTTGATTTAAAATTAATAGACCGACTGGAAAAAGCAGCTGAGAATGTAATTCAGGAAACCCCTACACACTGTGACCTAAATGTAATGAAGACAGATGTTGATCACTTTAGTTGGAGACAAATCCAAAAGGAACTATTAGATGAATTTGAGGAACCACCTGTACAACCTAGAATAAGCCACCCTATAATAATAGTGAATATGTTGGGTATCAATGTACGTTGTCTCTTAGACAGTGGAAGTGAGGTGAGTGCAATATCTCAGTCCTTCTTTGATGCATTACCTGGTAAAGACAAACTTACTGTAATGAGGGTATCAGGACTAAGAATAATTGGTGCTACTGGCAAGGTGTCAAAAACGGTAAAGCAAGAAGCTTTACTACCCTTTAACATTAATGGTAATTTAATTGATCATCCATGTTTAATTGTAAACAATCTCAGTATTGAGGTTTTAATCGGCATAGATTTCTTGTCGAAATATCAGAGTGTTGTTGATTTTGAAAGAAGCCAGTTAAAAATGGTCTTGCCAATAACCGGAGTAATTATAGTACCTTTTAGTGATAAACATGTAGTAACTGATCATGAAACTTGGGAGCTGCCTATACGAGTTCTGAAAAACAGGAAATATTGGGGTAATGGTGTTAATCTTAGTACAAGTAAGCCAAACACAGAAGAAGAAGAAGAAGCAATTATTTTAGACAAAATGGAAACTAAATTGCAGGAAATCGATAGGATTTCAGCCAATCAGAAGGAAGAACTGAGACAGGTTCTAAAAAGGCATCATAAAGTATTTTCAGATCGACCTGGCAAATTCATAGGTAGCCACTGAATGCTGTAGGGAGGAGGTTGTTCTGTAACCTCTACACAGTGTGGCAGCTGTGCAGTCCCAGCTGTGTGAGATCTTCTTTCCCTTTCAGGTCTCACTCACTCTTCGTTTTTTCTATCCACCTAAAATTTCTAACTCTTCTTTACAGCATTAAACTAATGAATGCTGTAGGGAGGAGGTTGTTCTGTAACCTCTACACAGTGTGGCAGCTGTGCAGTCCCAGCTGTGTGAGATCTTCTTTCCATTTCAGGTCTCACTCATTCTTCATCTTTCCTATCCACTAAAAATTCCGACCTCTTCTTTCATACATTAAATTTTCCGGTATGGTTATCAATACAGCATTAGGCTAATGAATGCTGTAGGGAGGAGGTTGTTCTGTAACCTCTACACAGTGTGGCAGCTGTGCAGTCCCAGCTGTGGGAGATCTTCTTTCCCATTTCAGATCTCACTCATTCTTCCTCTTTCCTGTCTTCAAAAATTTCGACCTTTTCTTTCCAAATACTAAAATTTTCCGTTATGGCTATCCAGCCATGAGTTATGTAACCATTCTATCTACCGATTAGTGAAAAAAAAAAAATACCTAATGTGACAAACCTAATAGTGACAAACAATAGAGAAGTATGACGTAATTAAGATATAAAATGTATTTGAGTAACAATTATGTATAATACCCTGGTAATATAATAAGTACAAAGTGTTGTTTTATTGGAAATGATCCACCAACAGTAATTTAAAAAGATATATGAATTCATGTACAAGCAGGATCTGAAGTGGTAGTGAAACCTAGTGTATGCATTAGAGCTAACTAAGAAATAATAAAAGAGATTGCTTAGTGTTATGAAAAATATGCAGATAAGTTGTAAGGATAAACTCACCTGGTATAGCAAGGAAAGGCAGTGTAATGGAATTGAGCAGTGTTTGTGGTTGAGACGTGAAGGACACGTCCCTGAAGTATTTATAAGGTTGGAGCTGGCCATTATTTTAGTGTAGTGTGTGACAGGATACACCTACACGTATTGAGGTTATGAGTTGGAGGCGTGAATGCGACCATAGGTACCCTTATGTTAGATGAGACAGAGCAGCTCATGGTGTCCTATAGGTTTAAGGAATTTAGCATTACGCTCGTCCATAATTACTTGATGCACTTTAGTGGTAGGTCCGAGAGAGACTACCTGAGGTTTCAGCGTCCGATTGAGTGGAAATGGATTGCCACGTGAGCAAACTGATCAGCTGCAATACACTAAAGATATGAAATAAATGTGCTATCCTATGCTTTAAATATTAATAGAGTGAGTGTTAAATAAGTACATACACTAGCAAAATAAATAAATAACATACTGACAGACGTAAAACATTATTTTAGCTCCGCATAAATACACTTCAAAGTAAGTAAGTACGTAATTGCAGATGTGGAACTGACAACAGCAGAGGACCAATAAGTGGATTTAGTAGTCAACTAAACGTAGTGTGTTTTGAACACTCACAACTGTACTATCACCAAAAGTTACTCACATGTACAAAGAAGCTGAGAAAACAACCACTAATCATACTCATACTATCTCTAAGAATAAAGTAATCAAAGATGAGTCAGTTAAGTAAATAAAATGCAGATTTGTCAGGAATGTACCGAGCATTGGTTCAGTGTTCCGGCCCAGAAATAATAAATTCAGATTAAATATGATTTATGACTGTATGCCTTAGGAGCATACATTTTCTCTAATACATGACTAAAGGCGTTTTGAGCCATTTGTTTAACGATTTTATGACAGTTAAGTAACCGCGAGAGTAATACTGAAAAAGTTCTGTTAACTTTGTTCCAGTAACATATTGGAAGAGAAAATGTATATATCCCCATTTCATTGTGACCCACCCTTAGATGTTAAGTGAACAGAGTCTGAGGCACTCTTTTTGTTTGTTCTACAGGACAAACCAGATAATGGCAGCCTGGTAGCTGCGTGAAAGCGTGGAGTGACTTGGACACAACTCACAGTGACCCCTCCCCTTTCCCCCATGTAATTTAGAGAGAACGTGAAGGACGCACACTATAGCAACTTCCCCTCCTCTACCCTTGTAATGGAAGTGTAGGACGCCAGCCAAAGCGGCTACAACCACGTGTGTAAAAATTATTTGTGAACTTTTCTTTCAGGTTTAGAAAAGACTGCTAAGAGATAATCATCTGTTTATGTGTCATGTAATTTTCTTTGAATTTGTGTATGTACAAATGTATTTAATGTAGTTAAGATTTTCATAATTTTTCAATTTTATGTGTTTGTTTGTCTAAGGCAATATGTATGCCAAAATATTTCATTGACTTTGCTTAAAATTTTGAGTAATGACATTGGTTAGAAGGAAGTGAACATGCCTACAATTTGAATAATTAATGTAGGTAATCAGTTTTCCTTAATGTTTCTACAGGTTTATATTTCAATTTTGATTTTCATAGGGAGTTAAACTGTACTCTTGCTTCCCTTTTTGTAATTAAATTTTTTTTTCCTTCATTAACATTCATAAACAAAAAATTTAAGTAGAGGGTTATGTAGGGAAGCAGCCTACTCACGCTGTAGTAAATTCACATCAGTTTCCATTATGTGCCAGCCAATCTGCTGTAACTAGCTCTGACGTCATAAATGTTGCGCAATACCTTAAAAATCAAGCAAATGAACTAAAACTTTTCTAGCATTTCAGATATAATACTAAATTAATGTGTGTTAAATATCAGTTCGATAACTTCAGCCATTTCCGAGATTTGGACGTTTTTCTGGAAAAATCATTGGCGCAACAGAACAGAGCTAGAGACTTCAAAATTTATATTTAGATTCATCTTTCATAATGATTTAATAAAAACAGTACTTTGGATTTCACAAATTAAGACTTTAGTGGAAATTCATGATTTTCTGGTTTTCATCTCAAAACTGAAGGAAGCAAGATAGATTAAGTAGGCTAGTAAATAAGGCTAGGATGTTTAGATTTAAATAGGTTGGAGGTCCGCTATGATTATGAAGATGTGTAAAGTTTCTTTTTAATACCTATAAAATCATAGCGATAGCGGATCTCAACAGGGCCAGTTCAGAGCTCATCTAGTGCGTGCAGGGCAATTTAATTAATTCTCTCGCTCAAAGTATTTAACTTAGCCACGTCAAAATTTTATTATCAATACTTACCTGCGTGCTGAATGCACGTTTAAATTAAGAACTTCTTCGGCCATCAGCCAAAGAAGCTATAAATTATTATGTAACTTGTAGTGGTGCGTTACTAGCCCAGCGGCTAGTCGGGAGAGCGGATTTGATCAGGCGATCCCTCAGCCGTCCGCACCGCGGCTTTATATATAAGAACACTGCGCGAGGAAGCAAGGCCCCAGTTCTCTCCAGACGCTGAATGACACGCCATCTGTGTCGGTAGTCGCGTCGCATCAGTGTATCTGCTACAAACAGCCTCGGGTGCCGTATTAAGTTACTAGAGATACGCGGAACCATGAAGACATTTTATGTGAAGTGTTAATTCTGGGATGATTTTCATTAACTAGCTTCAGTTTGCGTATTGTCGTATTTTTCACGTGCCGTCGCGGGACAGACATTCTACCAAATATTTAGCGTGGCGTTTGATGAAGTATTTTCATCCAATTATGGCGAGCATTCTTTTTAACATTTGATTCGGACATTTATAGTTGCATCAGCGCATTAGACTCTGAACTGTTCTGTTAGTTAGGTTGTAGGGATACTTGTGGTTTTTATTAGTGAATTTCAGAATATACTCAACTATTTTGGAAAACCGTGCATTCCTGTCGCGCGCAGTATCCTCCGCTGTTGACAATATATTGACTATTGTGTTGTGCAACAGGTCAACTGTTAATTTTTCTCAATAACAACTATTTTATTCGCGATTACACATTGTCAGTTTGGCAAGCCGTAGGTGAGTAACCAGTATCTGGCATTTGTCTATCATTCCACCTGAAGGAACGCTCGTCGTTATTTTAATACTGCTCAGATCAAGAGAAGGAATAAAATCCTTTGGTAATTTTCCATTCCAGTCGCTCAGTGTTAAAAATACGATGGGTTACGGGGATTCCACCAAAATTCCAACAGAATTGGCAATCTATTTTTGTGTGAGTTGTTAACCTTTTCTCATTCGAAGAAGCATCACCGTTTATGAGTAACGGCCACATTTCTCTTGGTAACTGGTTTAATTGTACTTCCTTTGTCACAGTGTAATTTGCCAACACTTATCACAGCAGCTTTTGCGACAGAAATCCGAAACGGAGTGCCTCACTAAACAAGCAATTGACAATCACAGAGCTCAATAGCTTACGAAAAACCTCATAGTGTCGGTTTGCAGTAACATAAAAGAAGAAATTTCATGTTTATTTCCATACTAAGAAGTTCTTGTTTCGCTAGCTGTCGATCTCTTAAAAAATTACAGTCACTGGAGTGAAATAAATAAAAAGTGAAGTATAAATACTGATATATCGCCATAGATAAGAAAGTTCCATGTATTTAAGAACTGGCAAAACACTCTCCTCCTTGTGTGCCATCATTCGCCAAACTTTCGTTTCGATATCCCTAGTGGTTTAGGAGATATGAGAGATGTTGCGAGTATTTCATTCTCACGGGCGTGAGATCGGAAGTGAGCGCGCAACATAGGATCAATTTTCTCGAGATCGGAGGCAGATAGAGACCTCCTCCTAAGTCTAAACAAAAATTCAACATGTTAGCTAAATTTAATACGCAGCAACATACGGTGTAATACGTACCAAACACAAAATCATAGCGACCCCTAATTTTCGTTGCAAACTTTTTGAGTTTTGCGTAGTGTCTTACTAAAATGTGTACATCACAATAAGAATGGTCGTTAGCGAGATGTTGGGCACTTCGCCACGAAGCTGACTTATAACGCTACAAGTAAGGCAAAAATCAAACATTTTCAGTGAATAGTTTCTGTGAAATCGTTTGAGAAAGATAACAGGTTGCGAGCGCTTCGGTTCTGTCAGCGCAGAGCGTCGCCAGTCAACGCGTGCGAAGTATGGTGTACGCGCCGCGATATGCGCTGGGCCCGCGCGACTCTTGCGGCACGTGCGTGTCGCGCTATATTCTCGTGTCACGTCATACGTGCTATACGCGTCTCAAATTGCATGTTATAGTAAATTTTATGCTTCTGAAGAAGACTAGACTATTCTAGCCGAAACCTGGGTGAGGACCAGAAAATTTTCGCAACTGAGGCGTATTTTTCAATATATTAGTCTATCACAGTTGCTGACAGGGCTACAATAAGCTAAAAAAATTCTTGAAACCAATATGGTCAGGACCGCAGGAGATGCGCTGCTGTCGTGCTGTCACGCAAAGGCACTCGTGTTGGTCGTCTGCTGCCATAACCACTAGTCCCAAATTGCGCCGCACTGTCCTAAAGTATACATACGGCGTACGTCTCACATTGATTTCCGCGGTTATTTCACGCACTGTTGCTTGTCTGTTAGCACTGACAACTCTAGGCAAACACCGGAGCTCTTTGTAGTCTGCGTTGTCCGTGGTGAGAGGTAATGACTGAAGTTTGGTATTCTCGGCACACTCTTGACATTGAGAATCTCGTAATATTAAAACCCCTAACGATTCCCGAAATGGGATGTCCCATGCATGTAGCTCCAACTTCCATTTCGCGTTCAGAGCCTGTTAGTTTCCGCCGTCCGGCCATAATCACGTCGGAAACCTGTTCACCTGAGTCACATGAGTGCAAATGACAGCTCCTCGCCTGGTTCTGCACGGAGATAACTTGTCCTCCGAGGTGTGATGGAGTTCGCAGCAGTTATTGCTTTGCCTCCCATGCATGCCGATGTAATGCGTCTGCACGTGTAGGTTGTCTTCTTGGGTGTCTCCTCAGCACAGATCTGCAGTGCTAGGCAGCGAGCAGGTGTGGCCATCGGGTGGTGACGCTGCGCGTCAGTTTTCGGCCCAGCGTCCGGATTTGGGCGTTGTGTGGCCGGCCAGCACGTTCGTAAAAGGTGCGGGCGGCCGTCTGGAAGAGGTCACGGAGCAGAGGTACTTCCACGACGTCGTGAAGATGAGTGGTGGGGAAATCGTAAGGCAGGTGTAAGGCCAGCCGAAGGATGCGATTCTGCAGTGTCTCCAGCCTCTTCAGGTTCGTGTCGGCGGCGTTCCCCCAGACGACGGCGGCGTTTTGGAGTACAGGGTGGAGCAGCGCCTTGTACAGAGTGATGCCCACCCTCGGTGGTAGTTGGGAGCCGGGGTTCAGCACCGGGTAGAGTATGCGGAGCCTGTTCCGCACTTTGTTCTTCACTTCGCGGATGTGCGGAACCCACGTGAGTCGGCGGTCGATGGTGACGCCGAGGTAATGCGCCGTTGGACGCCGCAGGACACTGCCGTCGGTGAGCGGTTGCAGACCTGCAGGAACGAGTCGCCTGGTGACGATCAGGAACTGCGTCTTGGCCCCACTGAATTGTAGACGCCACTTGACTGCCCAGGCTGCCACGGTGTCAACGGTGAGCTGCAAACGGCGGCGCATGACGGCGGCATTGAGGCTCCTCGTGTAGAGAGCCGTGTCGTCCGCGTACAGGGCGAGCCGCACACGGTCGATCTTCGGCGCATCAGAAGTGTGCAGCGAGTACAGGAGTGGCCCCAAGACCGAGCCCCGCGGCACACTGGCGTTTATGCGGCGGACGGAGGACAAGCCATGCGCGGCCCGCACATGGAATGTCCTATCGGCAAGATAGGAATGGATGAGACGGACGTGAAACGTCGGTAACCCAAGTTCAAAAAGTTGGAATAAGAGGCCGCAGTGCCACACACTGTCGAAAGCACGCGACACGTCCCGGAACACCGCGCCGAAGAATTCGTGCTGCTCGAGGGCGACGAACGCATCTTCCACTAGCCGAAGGAGCTGGTGAACTGCCGAGTGGCCCCTGCGAAAACCGAACTGCTCTTTGGGCAGGAGGGCTTCCTCGTCAACGTGGCGCTGCAGCCGCCTGATGTACACCCTTTCAAAGACCTTAGAGACGGCTGGCAGTAATCTAATAGGTCTGTAGTTCGCGGGCTGGCGCAGATCCTTCCCCATCTTCGGAATCGCCACGATCTCTGCATGCTCCAAGGACTGAGGAAGACTGCAGGACCGGAGGATTTCATTAAAGACGTCGGCGAGATGAGTAACAGCCACCGGCGGCAACTTCTGTAGAAGGGCGTTGGAAACTTCGTCTGGGCCCGCAGCTTTCCTGGGGTTCAGGGCACGCAGGATGGACGACACCTCTTCCGCCAACGTCTCTTCAATGACGTCATCGTCGTCGCGTGCCTCCAAGTAGCGCGGGAGCCGGTCAGCAACCAGGTCGTCGTGGACAGCGTCGGTCGGGTCTTCGATCGGCGTAAACGCAGCCTCAAAGACGTCTGCGAGGGCATCAGCCTTTGCAGCTGGTTCGCAGACAGCCTGACCGTGGACCATCAGCGGAGGGGTACGTTGCGTGCGGCGTAGGAATCGCTTCGTCGTCCGCCAGGCCGTGCCGTCGTCAAGGCAGAGGGGGGCGACCTTGTTATTCCAGTCGCGATGGCGATAGTTGTCAATGGCGGCCCGGATATCCCGACGCATTCTGTTGAGGAGGCGCTTGGTGTCGGCATTTCTTGTCCTCTTCCACTCCCGGTAGACCCGGTTCTTCTCAGTGATGGCCGCAAGGATGTCCGGCGGCAGCTGTCGGGAGTAGTCAGGCGGAGTGCGTGGTCGGGCGGCGTTGCCATTGTGGCGGCGTCGATCGTGGTTGCCGCGAAGTGCAGAAGTGCTGCGTCCGCTCCAGCTTCCGCAAGGGGCGGCGCGGCGGCGAGTGAGTCCGTCACGGCTGCTTGAAACCTGTCCCAGTCGATGCCACCAAGTGAGATGCCTCTCCTGGGCTGTTGTAGGGCGTCTAGGTCTGTATCAAAAACCACTGGGACATGATCAGAAGACAGTGCCGTCCTCGTCGTGGCAGTTATCTGATGAGGGATGCCCTTGACGACCGCGATGTCGATTATATCTGGGAGGCCACAGACAGGGAAGATCGTCGGGTCGTACGGCCCCACTACAAGCGCATGGTGACGTTCCGGTACCCGGAGCAGGCAGCGTCCAGTGGCATTGGTGATCCTGGAGTTCCAGGAGACATGTTCACTATTAAAGTCCCCGGCGACGAACACCTGCCCCCTCAAGGAGAGCAGAGCATCGATGTCAGCAGGGTCCACTGGACGAGACGGCGGTCGATATGCAGCAACGAACGTGACGGCGCCCGCCGAGGTATGGACGACGACACCAGTGGCCTCCAGCTTTGCCAGTGGTGGAAGTTGTATCACGTGATGACGAATGTCATTGCGGACGTAAACGGCTGTCCCACCACCAGCCGACAGGCGATCGGTGCGATAGCTGGAGTAGTTTGCCGCCCTGACGTCGACTCCAGGCTTCAGGTGGGTTTCGTTGATAAGGCAGACGTCGACGGCTTCGTCTCGAAGAAATTGGCGAAGTTCACCGGCTCGAGTGCGGACGCCGTTGGCGCGGGAGCAGGAGCAGGAGCGGCTGACGCTGTCGGGACGGCGGGGGGCGCCCCTGATGCTGCCGCCGCGAATGACACGCCGGGCCGTCTCGTTGTTGGCTTCTTCGGACGTGGCGCGGGTGTTTGGCCACGTTGGCGGGCGATGGCACGCTTCCACACCTCACACCCACGATAACTGGCCACGTGTGCACCGCCACAGAGTGCACATGTCGGCTTCTCGGTGGGCGGAAGGGGGCACGCACGTCCAGCGTGGGCCCCGGCGCATTTAACACATCTGTCCGGCATAGAGCAGTGGCGCGCGACGTGATTTATTCCCTGGCAGCGAAAGCACTGCACAGGGCCTCGCCGGGAGCGAAGATCTTCGGTCCGAACCGGAACGTCGGCGACCCGCGTCAATTGGTAGAGCTTGCGGTTCTCCACGGTGTCGGAGCAGACGACCAGGAAAAGCGGCATATCATCGAGTGATTTAGGCGACTTCGTCTTCACGACTGCCCGAATGTAGAAGCCCAGGTCAGCGAGTTCACGATGCAGGTGATCGGCTTCCATGTTGAACGGGAGGTCGCGTATTACAATCTTCAAGACCCTGTGCGGAAGCGCGGGTATAGAATGGTATACCACGCTCAGACGCCTCCTGAGTGACCCGTCGATAATCGTCAGCAGTGCGGAGTGTGACCCTGTACAGGTCACGCCCGGCAGGCTTCACGGTGTACACGGCCGTTGTCCAGCTGCGCAACAACTTCTGCAGTTCCCCATAGGGCGGTCGAAACTGGAGAACCACCGGCGGAAGATGGGAGTCTTTCTTCGGCGCAGGATCGCGCGGCAGCTGTTCCGGCGCGTCAGCGAGCGCGTCGAATGAGTTGGCGACAGCAGTTGGAAGCGTCGTCGATGACTGCATGCGTCTTGTAGTTCGCCGGGCCGGAGCAAAACCGTCGGCGTCAGGGGCGAAATCTTGCTTGGCCCTCTTCTCGATCGGCGAGCTGCGAACAGCGGACGTCGCGGCTGTTGTCCTCCTCTTCTTCTTCCCGCTTCGTCCGCGTGGCTGAGGCGCGGCGGAGCTCTCATCTTCAGAATCGGGGAGCGGAGCAGACAGCGCTGTCTTCAAGGTTTCCGGAGCTGTGTCCATCAAATCCACAGCCATAGCACTGGTCGTCGTAAGTGGGGGGCCAGATGGGGCCGCCGACGGCGCAAGCGCGGCCGGACGGCGATCTGCCACACCCTTCGCGTCGCTGGCAAGCGCAGGTACGTCCTTCTCGCCGCTGCACATCTCAGCGACTGGTGCCCGTAAATGACAGCTCCGACAACGCACTACCCTTTTATATCTTGTGTATGCGATACTACCGCAATCTGTATACGGGCATATGGCCGCCATCTGTATATTTGCATATAGCCAGCCCATGACTTTTGTCATCTCAGTGTAATTACCATCGCTGACTTTATCGTGAGAACAATCATTACTAGCGTTTATCACTGAATTATACACAAAGCAGGGCCGCTATTTTTGCGCTGTCGATTCTACGTAGGTTATTGGCTATATTACACGATCTTGCGTATTTAATTTTATCAGATGTGTAATCGTAGAGACGATCGAAATTTTGTAGTTCATCGCAAGAATAAAACATTTGGTTACTGTGAACTATCAAAGTCGGAGATTTATTTTAAAAGATCGTGCACTTAATCATATCCCTTTGGTAGGCCACATTGCAGAAAGAGATTTTTAACTCTGGTAGCAACATCAGAGATCAGTTATTGAAAATAAAGTAGATAAATAAGTCTTTCGAATAGCATATCATAGATAAATAGTACTAAAATCACTTTCTTGTAACGCCTTTATAGTAACGTGTTATTACTATAGCATTCAAAGTAGTAGTCCTAAAGCCGGCCGCGGTGGTCTAGCGGTTCTGGCGCTGCAGTCCGGAACCGCGGGACTGCTACGGTCGCAGGTTCGAATCCTGCCTCGGGCATGGGTGTGTGTGATGTCCTTAGGTTGGTTAGGTTTAAGTAGTTCTAAGTTCTAGGGGACTTATGACCTAAGATGTTGAGTCCCATAGTTCTCAGAGCCATTTGAACCATTTTTTTGGAATAGTCCTAAAGACTTACTATAAATACCTGGACAGTGCTGGGTTTAAATACGAGCAAGTGTAACCCTGAGTTGTGTAACCATCCCAGTGCGGTACTGTTACTTACACGTTGATTATAAACGTGTGAGTGATCTCAAAGATATCTAGAACCTATTAATCATACTTGAATATTTTAAAACTAATAAGACTTCCATAAACTTGATTAGAGAATCTCCTCCGGTACGTGGGGATAGCAAAAACTCAGCTTATAGGGTCGTCCAATTTAGTTTATTGGTTCTGTTAAGTAAAGTCACTTAACTACTATCACCCACGAGCTGTAATACTACATAGACGTCACTATGGATGAAGTGCAACAAACAGATTCCATACTGCTAGATTTGTGAAAGTCTATGACATGGCACCCCACTGAAGATTGTTAACGAAAATACGAGCATACGTAACAAATTCACATATATGTGAATAGCTCGAAGACTTCTTAAATAACAGGACTCAGTACGTTGTCCTCGACTACGAGTTTCATCGGAGACACTGGTATCGACAAAAGAGCCCCAGGGAAGTGTAATAGAACCGCTATTATTGTCTATATATGCAAATGATCAGAGGAACAGGGTGATCAGCAATCTACGGCTGTTTGCCGATGGTACTGTGGTGTACTGGAAGGTGTGGTGATGATGATGATGATGATGTTTGATTTGCGGGGCGCTCAGCTGTGCGGTCATCAGCGCCCGTACAAAGTCCCAATTTTTACACAGCCCAATTTTTACACAATTCAGTCGAGCCACTGTCACGAATGATGATGATGATGATGATGAAATGATGAGGACAACACAAACAACCAGTCCTCTGGCAGAGAAAATCCAGCCCGGTCGGGAATCGAACCCGGCACCCCGTGATCCAGAGGCAGCAATGCTAGCCACTAGACCTCGAGCTGCGGACGAAGGTGTGGTTGTTGACTGATTTTAGAAGGATACAAGATGAATTGGATCAAACTTCAAGTTGGTGTGATGAATTGCAGATGGCTCTAAGTATAGAAAAATGTTAGTTAATGGAGATGAGTAGGAAAACCAATCCCGTAAAATTCGAATACAGCATTATTAGTGGGCTACTTGACACAGGCGTTACATTTCAGAGCGATATGGAATGGAACAAGCATGTGAGGATTCTAAATGGGGAAGGCGAATGGTCGAATTCTGCTTACTGGTAGAGTTGCACGAATGTGTGGCTCATCTATAAAGCGGACAGAGTATATAACCCTAGTGTGACCCATTTTTGAATACTGTTCGAGAGACTGGGATCACCACCAAGTCAGATTAAAGGAAGACCACAAAGCAGTTCACAGACGGGCTGCTAGATTTGTTATCAGCAGGTTCAATCAACACGCAAGTATTACGCAGATGCTTAGGGAATTCATATGGGAATCCCTGGAGACAAGACGACGTTCTTTTCGGTACTGAGGAAATTTAGACAACCGACATTTGAAGCTGACTGGAGAACAATCGTACTGTCGCTAATGTAAATTTCGCATTAGAATCACGAAGATAAGGTAAGGGAAATTAGGGCTCTTGCGGAGACATATAAACAGTCGTTTTTCCCTCCCTCTATTTGCGAGTGGAACAGGAAGGGGAATTATTAGTTATGATACAACGTACCCTACCCCAATCTACGTACAGCTGCATGCGGAGCACGAAAGTAGATGTAGATCTACACAGAGGAGAAGTTAAACCTACATTCTTACTGCAGTTCAGACGCGTGCGTTGGCTCCCCAGTCGTGAATGGCGTAACGTGATTTTTATTCTCAGTTCAATCTCCAAAATGAATTTTCTGTCTGCAACGAAGTGTGAAACTTCCTGGCAGATTAAAACTATGTGCGAGACAGAGGCTCAAACCTCGAAAGTTTTCTTTCAGGGGCAAGCGCTCTGTCGACTGCGTTACCCAAGCTTAACGCAGGGCCCTCCCTCAGAGCTTCTCAAAACCACATTTCAGGGTCTTCTCTTCTCTTCTAGTCGGTAGTGTTTATCATCCAGGTTTCGGTTCTTGCAGCCTGTAGCTATACTCCGGAAATATACTTTCAGAAGCGTTTCTAACACTTAAATTTGTATTAGATGATAACTTATTTCTCCTTTTCACAAAACCATAACCTACTAGCACGAACTATCATTTTGTGTACTCTTTACTTATTCCACTATCAGTTTTTTCGCTGTCCAAATAACAAATATAGTTTATTAAGTTTAATTTTCCATTTTCTAATGTAAATTCCTGAGCATCAACTGATGTATTTGGACTGCAGCCCATGCTCTTGTTTATTTTCATGTTGTCGGTTTTTCATCTAAAAATGTAGTTTCATAACATAATCTTTCATACCCGCTGCCCTCGAATCTAAGCTCATACGCGTTCTTAGTTATGCGAGTGGTGCAGAGTTTTTGTGAACAGTTTACAAAAATGTCTTATTAACGCTATCAGTGGTTGTGACAAAAGCGTAAAACCTATTTAAAAGCATCACATTCCAGGTTTCATTGGAATTTTCATACCTCTTTGCAACACTTTATCTGTGATTGCAAATGCCATGTATTTGTTAACAGTAAATACACTTCCTACATTTTCTGTGTATTGTATTGTCACATTGTGTATTTGAAGGCAGAATTCCGTTACCGATGAAAAAGGATAATGCAACGCTTTGTTTCCTGTTCGTTACTGCCCAAACTCGCATGCTTCTGTAACTGTATACACAGAACACGGAAAATGACAATTCTTTTATGCCCCTGTGGCCACTGGAAGCATAAGGAAGAGAGGTCAGCCTGTATAAATTTACCTTTTGTTATATAACTGGTTTAGACGGAAGAGAAACAAAGTACGTATTTCAACGTTTCAGAATGCACTACTCCATATCGTATGTTGTTCCTATCCTGTCAAGGTGAAGCTTTACTATTCCGTCTGTTTAGCGGAATGGTTAAATGGGCAAGAGGCAGTGACGTCCTAAAAAAAATGGCTCTGAGCGCTATGGGACTTAACATCTGCGGTCATCAGTCCCCTATAACTTAGAACTACTTAAACCTAACTAAGCTAAGGACACCACACACATCCATGCACGAGGCAGGATTCGAACCTGCGACCGTAGCGGTCGCGCGGTTCCAGACTGAAGCGCCTACAACCGCTCGGCCACTCCGGCCGGCCTCGTCCTAAAAGATTTCGATATTGTTAACTTCAGCTATGCATTCGAACTCAATGCGCTAATCTCTATGCAGTGATAGCGTCAGTTACAATTCCAATTTATTTTCTCTAGAGACAACTTGAATGTCAGTTATGTTGTTTACTGGGCTCTTGATGCTTCTTCTCTCCGGCTGTGTTCGAAGAAAATTTAAACACTTTCGTAATACCAGCTCAGACTGCTGTTAAACTGGTACGCTATTAGGCAAACAGATTCAATCTACCAAACATTTTTTGTTTTCTGTAGCACAGATTCATTTGGAACAAGCAGCCGAGTTATATCACTGCCCATATTAAAAAATAGTACAAAAATCAGGAATGAAGTAAAAGCGCAAATAATACAAGCAATTCTTACGTCTTGTATTCCACACTACATTTTACGTATGACAAAAATAATATCACGAAAGGCTGCCGACCATATTTTGGTCCTGTAGAGCTCCGGTACAAAAGTAAAACAAATATCAGTTATATGCTGTTGTTGTTGTTTGTTTGTTCGCTTGTTGGCTTTGGGCGCCCAAAACCGTGTTAATTCCACCTTACCTTTTACAAATACACTAAATCAGCATCATTACGTGTTCGGTATTGCTACATGTTCAGCATTTTTCAGCACAACATATAGTCGAACACGTCTTCCGAAAGGCCGGCCGGTGTGGCCGAGCGGTTCTAGGCGCTTCAGTCTGGAACCGCGCAACCGCTACGGTCGCAGGTTCGAATCCTGCCTCGGGCATTGATGTGTGTGATGTTCTTAGGTTAGTTAGGTTTATGTAGTTCTAAGTTCTAGGGGACTGATGACCTCAGATGCTAAGTCCCATAGTGCTCAGAGCCATTTGAACTATCTTCCGAAAGTTAAATGCACTAAAAACATCAAATATTTATGACAGAAGTGTAGCGTCCATTGCAGCGAACGCTGTTCCCAGTCGCACTTACTATGCTACCGACAGGTGAACCACTTATCAAAGCACGTCCTTAATCGAGTTGGTAAACTGAAATCATACTAAACGATTGTCAAATTGGGCACATTTGTGTCAAAAAAGATAAAGCGAAAACTAAAAACATAATACACTGACTGTGCAAAATGACTGGATAACAGCTACATAAATTAAAAGACATCTGAATAATGGGTCTCAGTACCGCATCTGCAGTGCTTGTGTACGACTGATGACCACTACGTTCAGTTTTTTTCCGTTGCGAAATCATGTGTATGTCCGTTGGATAGTATGGTCGCTGTAATTTTTATAGCCTTACGGTGTTTACATTCCACGCTGGTTATTATAGTTAGAAAAGAAACATAAAATACTGGAGTATTAGCGTTTTTAGTTATTGCATATTAGTTCCTCCTTTATAAACTAACTAAAAGATTATAGTAAAGAAAAAAATTGTTTAGTTTCCAAAATTGCTTGTGTCACCGAATCAGCGCCTCGTATGATATATCATTCTTCAAGAGCGGACTCAATAGTACTGGCACAATACCTCCGAAGTCGTATTGGACGGAAATACTTGGGCGAGAAACAGAGAGAAAACGCTTCGTTCATTAACCTCCGGAATAAAATATACTTTGTTGTCTGAGATGAGACAGTATTAGCAGAGTAAGGTTAATTACCTAAAAAGAGAAAAGCAGCGTGGTAGGGGAGTGGGGGGGGAGGGGGGGGGGGGGGGGGGAAGGAGGAAAATAATGGTAATGACATGGGAATTTTCTCGATCTTGGAACATAAAGATCTTACATGTGTGTGTTTGCGTGTGTGGCTGGTCAGTTGCCACTGTTTATACCAACCATTTGCGATTTGCTAGTCTGCGTTTTCCATTAATTCTTTCCTTATACGCAACTACATCATTATCGAACAGCTTCAGATGATTGTAGACATGTACCAGATGATTCATACTAGAGATTAGAAGCGAAGAGAGTTGGGGTCCAAAGATGTTGTTGATCGGTTGCAATAGAAATCAAAATGCCGCTGCTCCATCAGTGGTACACCGACTTCCTCTCTTCCCAGCGTAGATCCGTCACTGTGACGGTAGCACCGCGGTCGCTTCCTACCAGTCTACCCGTTACTGACACGTGTACGGCAGCTGAGTGCAATGTCGTGCTGCTTTAAGGCAGCGCGGATGGGGTGTAATGGCCGATCGTCGGGATTAGATGCACTCTAACGAAGCTTTGTTTTTTGAGACTGTGGAGAGCTTTAGAAGAAAATTAGGTGATGAAGTGTGTACAATTGCAAATGTGCTCCGTCAGAGGAAGGGTAATGTCTGGAAAAAGTTCATTGAAAGGAAAAAAAATGTGGTATTCCTATTTATTCTATCTTTACCATGAAAAAAAAAGTGCTGCGTTAAAGCAAAACTGGGCACAAAGCACCGTCACTGTTATGTCCTGCTACCAAAAAGCACGCTCTTTGTCTATTCTTTTCGTCATGACAACAGCAAAAAGCACGATATTTGTCTATTCTTTTGGTCATGACAACCTGCGTTTATGGGCTAATAGCGAGTAGTGTAACTTATCTTTCATTTCTGTAGCTTTTTCGAAGACTGCTGTAAAAATATTTTAATAATTAATCGTCATTTACAGATTACATTTCATCCTTGTGTCCCATTGTTGTGGTCGCATACTTGGTAACGTGTCGAAAGTCGAAAGTGTGTGTATGTTAACTCAATTGTTAGATATTCTCTGAGTAGAGATTATATACTAAAATAAATTTACAGCTGTCTCTGTATGTCTACATAAATGCAAACATACACACACACACACACACACACACACACACACACACACACACTCGCTCACACACACACACACACACACACACACACACACACACACACTAAGCTCCGTGTACCCACTTTACACTCGCTAAAGAGTCGTATGACGTCATCTACGAACTCGTCGCTTCCATACGCGCGGACCCGACATGCGAGCATCCGCCACTCTCCAGTTAACCGAAAACTCATTACTTGAGTATGTTGTCGGGTACGAGTTAACCAATCTCCAGTTCACACATATCTTGAACAATAGCGACCTCTAGCTACTTCTCGAATTCTTTCTGCACTCTTTATTGATATTTATCCTACTCAGTTGATTCCTTTGTTCTTGAAGATAAAATAGTTTATTTCAAATTTTAATTTTATTTCAGTGCAGTTTTTTTCCATGTGATACAGGAATATTTATTCGGTTAATTTGTCCTCACTTACATTGCAAAAATGCACAAAATAATTCAGTTTTATTTTCGAATTATCTCCTACATTATCAGTAGGGTGCAGTACAGTAAATTTATTCTGTTCTCTCATTTTGCGTCTATATATTGTCCATGTTGGGTTATTATAATTGCTACTCATTTTATTGGCAACAATACTCCAACAGAATAGGAGACTAACTTTCACTTTGATTTCTGTCAATCGTTATCTGGTGTTGTCACATTTCATGTTCAATAGAGTTTCTTGCAGCTGCCTAGTCAAGACCCAGACAGAACCTCGTCAGCCTAGAGTTACCAAGTGGACCAAATGCATAAATAATTAAACAAAAGGGACTCGAAAAGGCGTGAAATTCTTTGGCTATATTTTCAGCGCGGAAGCACTAAAAGTAGAACTATAAGACATCTCGGGCTCTCTATCGGGAGCGGTTCACATCAGTATATAGTTGTTGTCACGTACTTGTGTGTCAGCCCGAAGAGAAAAATGATGAGAGAAGAAATGACAGACACTCAAAGACAGCTCACCCAATATACCGAGAAAATATAATTCGAGAATTCGACGAATCTTGTAACCGGGAAGGAAACTATGAACATTCCTCAGCTTTCCCCGTATCGCCTCCCCAGTGGACGTGCGCATAAATTTGATTAATAAAGACAACTACAGCTGTAGCCTACATAAGTGAGGAAATGGGAAAGAATCTTGAAAATCTGACGCGAATGTACCCTTTGCCACTGTACAGTCATTTCTAGAGTGCACTTGTAAATGTAAACCCAAATAAAATTCCTAAAATTTTAATACTATCAGACGTCCCTTAGTCACCTTGGAGGGAGATCATTTTAACACATTCTTCGAAAATCATTACTTTGAAACTGTGAATATAACATCTCTTGTGGATACCGAAACTTTGCAGACACTTGCTGCGTTCGGTTTTTTGTGATTGTCTTTACATGAAGAGGTGTTTCACGAATCCCATTTAGGTGACAGAATATTTCGAACGCTTTACTACATTATTTTCTTTTGTTTATTACTTACCTGAGCATTCAGCAACGCAGAAATCTGAATTAATATCAGAATCATCAGCTTCGCTTCTGAACTGGAATCATCGCTTTCTTCTTCCGTGCGATTGAAAACATCGCTGTCACCGAAATTCTCAATGCCAGAAGTATGTATAGCACGAACAGAAAGCAAAGAAAGAAATAGGTAGCACGGGCAGGAGACGCAATGATTGCACAGCACGAGCAGGACTCGGGCGCTGACCGCCTGACTAACTGAGGCTGCTCGAGTTCTCAGTCGACTGTATGTTAATTACCAAGTTTTGTCTCATCGTAGTGTATGTGGAGTCGCTGGAGGAAATGAAATGCGTTTTCAGAACCGGATGGAACGCATCTGGCGGGTCGAGATTCGCTTTGTTGTGTTTGCTTTGGCAATTTGGGGTGAGTTTGTTCCGACCATTAGGGTTTTGTTCGTTAGCCGTATTTACAAAGCCTTCCGGGGGACGGAGGGAAAGAGGAGGTCGCCATTTGTGTAGGGACGTGCTGCAGACAAAGAGAGTCAGAAGATCGTTGTGGCACACAAACTGAGCAGAACACATCTAGCTTTATTTTTTGCTGTAGCAGCAGCAACATCACAGCAACTACACGCCGCACGCGTTAAGAGCCTTATCATGACGTCTTTCAGTTCTGTAGTCCACTGTACTGCAATATGATCAGAAATGCTTATCTAATTACTATGTAAAACAAAATATACAAAACCTTGCTTCTAGAACGTGCTCACAGGGAGAACGCTTTTTTTCTAAATGTGTTAGATCTTGTGCAGTTAACAGCATTCTCTTACAGAAGCTCAAATATTACGTCAGAGATCTTACTAGTAAACTGGTTTCCATTCTATTTAACTAACGAGGGAATAGTCCAGTCCGACATTTCGAAACCCACCCTGAATTTTTTGGCAGGAAGAATATAACCGCAGAAATGCACTTTCAAAATTTTAGCTACTAAGACTTACTGCAAGTATTTTTTTAAAAAAATTGTTGAAGTTACTTGTTTTTGTCATACTAAGTCCTTCCTGCCCAGAGCACGATCGGACGTGACAAAAGAGCGTAGTGCCCCTTGGTGGTAATCTACAGAGTGAAAAAAGCGAATCTGAAGCGCCTAAACCGTATAAAACTGGCATGTATCGTTACTGTTTTGAACAAAAGGTAGTTCGTATGGTACTTGTTGAAGTAATTTGTTTTTGTCATATGAAGCCCTTCCTGCCTAGAGCACGATCGGACATGATGGAAGAGCGTAGTGCCCCCTAGTGCTAATGCATAGAGTGAAAGAAGCGAATCTGAAGCATCTAAACAGTACAAAGCTGGCATGTGTCATTACCGATCTGAACAAAACATAGTTCGTATGGTACGAATGTGATTAAAAGTCAAAAATAATTCCAGGAAATGTTTGATGTCACATTACAGATGACCTCCATCAATCAGGACTTTAATTTATTGAATTGAAATATTTCTTACACAGATATCACTTTATAACAATTCCTTTAGCACAGATCTTATACTAATATTCAATCATGTTTTTTTTAGAAACAAAGAAACACTTCCTTGTTTACCCCATAGCTATCGCAATAAAACAAAGCGTCGTCTGAATGACGCGAACAAACATTTTCCCAACACCGGAACTCCTGGCGAAAGAAATATGAATGCTTTCAGATAGGTCAAAGTAATTACGAGGTTCAATTAGATAAATTGGGGTGAACTAAAAGACTGTCCTGGCCACTGCTTTGCGAATTGTATACCGAACATACTTAAAGTAATTCGTAAAATGTGTCGAGGCAAATGATGATTCACAAATGACAGAAGTTTAAGAATACTGTTCTCCTGATAAACGTGAAAAGAGACGGAGTATCAGAAATTATATTGCCCGTCAGTTTCCACAAAAATACTTTACATAGCCGAAAAAAATTCTTTACCGAGAGTACCTTTGGTTGTTCCAAGTGGAATCTGAATTACATTCTAAAACAATGAAATGACGCACCCCGAAGGAATCATCGGAATGGGACGGAAATCTGTAGCTGTGATGTAAATTTACAGATAGTTAAAGTGTTCTTGAAAATTAATAACTGACTGTCTGCAAATGGACTCTCACTAAATTCTCAAAAATCACAGTTCTGCTTTACACATGGCCTGATAACGTGATTAGAAATAATTCATGAGGGTTAGTCAGTAAAGGAAACGCAATATTTATTGCATTATACCTAATTCAGAAGACAACCTTGGCGGTTGTTGTAAAGTATGGTTACTACAGCCTTTATGCCTTTTCCACTTGCTTTATGTGTTCCTTTAACACGAAACCAAATGCAGCTAAATACTGTTTGTGTGTGTGTGTGTGTGTGTGTGTGTGTGTGTGTGTGTGTGTTTGTGTGTGTGTTTGTGTGTTTGTGTGTGAGAGTGTGGGCGGGTTGGTGGAAGGATGGGCGGGTGTTTGTGTGTGCGTGTAGGCATACGTTATCAGAAAGAATTGATCATGGACACCACGAGGGAGTGTAAGTATCCTGAAACACAACCATATTTTCGTTTCGTAAACATTCCGTTAATTGATACCTAAATTTCCGTCATTTCCACCATCAGTACCTCACTAGTGTCTAGCTGCACATGGTACGTAATATCCTGTACTTCTAACACTTTCACCTGGTGATGAGCCGGCAGTGGCTCTAAAACTAGTAAATGACACAATAAATCAATTTTAAAAGACGATTGGCTGTGAATTGTACCTACATAAATCGCTAAGAATATTTTAACTTCTTTGATATTATTATTAATAAGACCGTGATCTGGAACTCACATATAGTCGTATCTAAGCCCTGCAATCTTTGTGTATGAGTAATATCAGACTTTGGGGATTGTCACTCACTAATGACTAATGGCATCATATTCTGGTTCGCCTCTATTCACGAAGAAAGTGTTTGTTGCAAATAAGTATTTACTAATCATAGCACCCTAGAACCACTTGTGGGTAGCACTGATAACAGCCTCACATAATATTTACTCCATTTTGAAGGGTATTGTCAATAGTCAATGACAAATCGATAATAAAAGGGCTCAAATGGCTCTGAGCACTATGGGACTTAACATCTGAGGTCATCAGTCCCCTAGAACTTTGAACTACTTAAATCTAACTAACCTAAGGACATCACACACATCCATGCCCGAGGCAGGATTCGAACCTGCGACCCTAGCGGTCGCACAGTTCCGGACTGCGCGCCTAGAACTGCGAGACCACCGCGGCCGGCGGTTGTTAGTCATGCGGTGCTACCGTGTCTGGTATTGTTGACACAACAGGTATCAATAGATAATGTTAGTTAGTTAGCTGGCTACTTAGTTAAATGTTCCATAGGTCATGTGCACCCAAATTATGCAGAATGACTCACTTCACAATCTATGTATACATTATTTGATTCTGTAAACAGATGGTGGTTTAAATTTAGTAAAAAGATGTATACTTTTATATACTACTAATGTTACAAGAGATATGTAAATTAAATCTTCTACTGTAGAATAGAAGGAATTTATAGAGAAATTGATTTCATATTTGATTTAAAATTTTATTTGATGTATGTCACACACTTTTTGTTATTCATAAAATGATCAAAGATTTTAAATTTTTGTGGTTGCATATTGTACGTTTTTTTTTTAAACCACTGAATGTGGGCGTTATTAGTCCTCTTAAATTGTTGTTGGTTATTTATGTCGAAGACCTTGCAAAAGTGCAGTAAGGGTGTCTAACTGCTCGAAGAAACGCCAGCTGGATAGATGCGGGTAAATCACACATACTAAAAAAATTAATGAAAAATTTAGATTGTGTAAATAAGTTCATTTGTTGCTTTCCGAAACCTGAAACTATACTAAAAGCAAAAATTTCAGAATTTGTTTGTCTGAGAATATCAATGTACCGTTCCAGTTTAACTCTTCATCAGTATGTACTCCCAAAAAGGAAAGGCTTCGACCCCGCCCATCAATTCATAACAAAGTACTATTTTAACTGTTGGTGATATTCTGTACTCTGCTTCGCCTAAATAAAGGGAGAGCTCATTTGCAGATAAATAGTCATTAAATCTCTGAATAACATTATTAAAACTTCTTCTGTTGCTACACTCTACCCAGTTTAAAAACAACACTTTGTCATTTTGGAAAGTGCCAAGACAGCATGTATGTTGAGTAAAACGCAATTCACGTACACATAAAGGTCAGATCTGAAACCAAAACTGATCAGTTTCGGTCTAGTAATTAACATTTTCTGTCCTTGTAGCACTGATTGAATTATTCAGCACTACTTTGTGCATTCCGTTTCTGTTGCGTATAACACCACTTATTCCATGAAACTGAAGTTTTTTTTATAACAGACTCTTAAACAACTCACGGAAATACTTCGAAAAGATCAAAAAATGTAATGGGTTACATTTTGTTATTTTAAACGACTTTCATGCATGCAAGTATGTGGAACATATCTCATTCGCTTATTCCCGGAACTATATCCTATGAGATCGACGGTTCCCATGAGATACGGGGGTTGAAAATTATCTACATAAATAAAAATGCTGTGACAACTGGACCAATAGAAAATGCTTGAAGTAATGTAACTAAGGTTTTTAGGGAAAGAAAAATTGCAAAAGTTGCACGGAGAATTGGAAAATTCGGGAAAAATTGAAAATGCTTTGTTTGGGATTTTTGTGTGACGTCACGATTCCGAAGATGGATATGCGTTTTGTTCGTTATTGTCCTGGAACGTTTTCAGGAAAAAATATTTCTGGGCCATTATATACGAAAGTCGGAAAAAAATCGTACAAACTGCAAAAATCATTATTTTTGAACGCACGCTCGAACATACCTCAGGGTATGAAAGATATGTTTGGTTGATTCTTTTTTTTGTTCTGTTCGTTATGCTCCCGGGATGAAAATAACTCAACTGAATGTTCTTGCCTGAATAAAAAGAAGACCTGGAGAAAAATTTAGAAAACGCATTCGAGCCTATATTAGAATAAAATTACATTTCTTGTTATTTTCGTGTTGTTTCGCGATCTGTCCAATAAATATAGTTATCTTATTTCTGTTCTAATTTCAGTTGATTCCGCTAATAAATGTACAAATGTCTGTACTCTATTCTACATTTTTTTACTGCAGGCTGGATAACGAATTAGAGTTTTTTAATTGGTAATGTTTAATTACTTTTAACTGTGAAGTCATAAGTGGAGGTTAATGAAACGCTTTTACAGCCAGCTGCCGAATAGAGATCATCAAACATATCTGAAGAAACCTTTCTAGGAAATTTAATAGCAAAAGTTCTTAGTTGCATTTTCTTCTCAATAGGAAACTTTAGCTCTTCTTTCTGCTGCGATGGTCGCCTCGAATACAGCCACCGTATAAGTTGCTGATTGTTGACCGTGTCGCCTAATGAAAGAAACCCATATTTCGATGCGGTGAGATGAATTGTTCCTCAAATAAGCAGACAGGCACTGTAATTCACTTCACGTTCTTTACACTAAGCCAAAATCCAATATTACTAGCAGAACTGTTACAATAGGAAGAATGATAAAAGTTTTCGCGTCCTCTTTTCGTCAAGGCATATCACAGACATCTCTCTTTCTGCCGACTTAAAAAAAAGTAAGTCAGATCTCATCTAACAGCATCTCTTCTGCAGTGCGTCGCTTCCTTTTTTATCTAACGTACACCTCTTTGGGAACATCTAGCAAGTGCAATGACATATTGTGATTGTGTTGTGAGTTCATTGCAGTCGTTGAACTAGGTTTCGTAGTTTTATCGCAGACCAATTTACAGATTTATCTACGAAATCCTGTAAGATCTGAAGTGAAAAACGATCATACAGTATACGAACATTCTTCTCAATAATTATCCCATCACGCTTCCCATTGGAACCGATTTGTTTATAGACCAAATACAAAGACGATACATCACGACATTTTGCATCAGTAGCGTACTGGAACATCAAATCCAGACTAACAGCTGAAGAAGGAAATTCACAACGAGTACATATGCTTGCTTGATGATATCGAACAAGGCGTTACCTCTTAACAGATCCCAATCGTCCGATGCACGACGCATTTAATCAAGAGTTGAGAAAAACAATACGACTGCGGTGCATTGAGAGAACCAATGCGAACGAAAGTTCCGCTGTTGAATCGGCAACAAAAATATGCGTACGACACTCCCACGGAAGCCGTGAACGATGGAAGTAGAGGGATTTTCTTCTTGGATTCTCACAGTAGAACTGGGAAAAACATTTTTCATCGCATTGATTTTGGCAACGATTCGTCCGCAGAATGAAACTGCATTTGCTCTTGCTTCATCAGAAATTGCAGCTACGTTACTGGAAGACAACCGAACAGCCTAGTCAGCACGCGCGCTGTCGTTGAACATGCATATCGATGAAAATCCAATGTGCAACCTCAAAACATATCCGTCGATTTGGGGAACCGCCAATTTGGAGAAGTCTTTTACAAAGAATTGCTACGCATTGACTACGGCAAAATATCTGCAGACCTTTCGACTCGTTGGATTACGTTCCCGTCGGTTTTTGGCAGTTCGCCAAATTAAAGATCGAACTCATCGGAAAGGTTTCCCCAAATTGCTCGTAACTACAGAAAATCATGTGTGACTGAGCAAACGTCCCATATTGCCCGCGAAAAACTCTGAGTCGACGAAATGAATTTCAAGATTCAAAATGAAATTGCTAGCGAACTGATGACATACAAATCGGAGGATTTCGTTCTTAGCTGAGATGATGTTATCAACTATCCAACCGAATTTTTAAACTCGCAGGAATTGCTCAGAAATGTAGCCTTACAATCTGCAACTGAAAGTCGGATCGGTAGACATAATATTGCGAAATATCAATCAACACGTCTTTGATGGTATCCAAACTGCGGTGAAGAATCTAATGAGAAGCAGCATCGAAGCAACAAATCTTAAAGAAAAGTACAAAGGAGAAGATGTTTTGATATCAGGCATCTCAATTATTCGAACCGACATGCCATTCGACTTTAAACGCTTGCAGTTTCCGATCCGGCGTGCATTTAAAAAAAAAAAAATCCAAGGCCAGTCACTGAGTGTTTGCGGCATTTACCTTGAAATTCCATGCTTGTCGTGTGGTCAGTTGTATGTTACCTGTTCCCGTCTGGGAAAACCATCAGCTTTGTTTGCGCGCCCGAAAGCAAAACAAAAATATGTCATGTATCATAAAGCAGTTCAGTGAACGAAATGAAACCAAATGAAACAAATCATTTATTTGTTTTCAAACAATGGAAACTGCAGATTTAAATATCAATAATACAAGGTGACAGGCACAATGAAAAGACAGTTGCGCATTTAGTTTCCGGCCAATGCCTTTCTGAAGAAGGCTGTCGTTTCGTTGTGCCTTCCTGCAACTGTCTGTTATCTTCATGGCACGTAGTAAGCTATCATTTCTTTATTTTGACTGTTTACTTGAACAGCGATACTGCAATCGAAGCCATGATAAAATAAGAGAAATCAGAATTCGCACAGAACGTTTTAAGTCCTCGTTTTTCCTGCACGCCTTTCGAGAGTGGAACGGTGGAGAAACAGCTTGGAGGTAGTTCGATTAACCTCCTGTTAGGCACTTAACTGTGAATTGCAGAATAATCATGTAGATGTTGACAAACGCAGAAATCGAAATGTTAATAGAAATATCTTGAGATTCATTTTGATTTCAAATATAATGGAAGAAGAAAAAACACTTGATCCACATAAAATTCTGGCATAATTCTATTGAGAATTAAATTTTGGAACAAAACCGCATGGCTCCAAGTCGACTGGATTCTACGTCCATCATACATTTCCAGCATTTCAGCGTTGTAATCCGGATAAAATTCATCTCATACAAAATTGCACATTGGCAAACTTCTGAATGTACTTCTCCTCAAACTGAATATCCGTGATCTCAATCACCAATAGACACTATCATGACTCAAAAATACGTTTTTTCTCATTTATGCTTTGTTTACCCATTTTCAGTAGCTTTTTATACATTCAAAGAACGCTCACAAACAAAACCGCTTAATTTTGACAGGACACTGTCTGTCGTATTAGCTAGTAGAAAACGAAATCACACACGTTCGGTGTACAAGAAGTTTGGGTCCTGTCTATTTGGATCTCTGGACGGTTAAGTGACGCAAGTTGAGTAAATTTCTAAGCTAGTTCGGCTGTGGGTATGAATAAAGGCGGTTTCCTTTGTATAACGTCACATCAGTTTCTGCATCTAAGTACGTGAAAATGTAGTTGGTAACTGCCTGGAAAATTTATGAGGTGTGAACCTCCTTATGGTCAAACCTAGCAAAACGCACACTTGGGCACACCACCTGATAAACGGTAAAGATAGTTGGAAGTTGAATGTAATATCCAAAGGACGGCTTCTGTAATGGCGTCATCTTCAAATCTCACTTTGAGGAATTCCCCAAATACATTCATCGTGTGTTTGCTTACATCAGCTTAATTCCATGATGAATTTGACTCCCACTCCTGAATCTTTCTTTTATTTCCGTCTTTGTTTGTATGACGTATAGATAAACAGTAGGGCCGAACACTACATCTGTCTTATTCCCTTTTAATCAGAGCACTTCTTACTTGGTCTTCCATTCCTGTTGTTCCCTCTTGGTTATTTGACATATTGTAGCTTACACCTATTTCCTGAGAATTCTTGTCCCCTTTTACGCATTTGATGGGTCTAAAAATCCTATTAATGTACGTTGATTTTTCTTAATCTTGCCTTCATTATGAAGAACAACATCGCAACTGCCTCTCTGGTCCGTTTATCTACCCGAAAGTCAAACAGAACGTAATCTAATAGATTCTCAGTTTTATGCTCCAGTCTTCTGTACATTAGGCTTCTTAACAGCTTTGATGCGTGAGTTGTTAAACTGACTGTACGATAGTTTTCGTACTTATCTGCCTTTGTTCTCTTCGGTATTGAGTGCGTGATTTTTTTTTTTTTTCAAAAGACTGATAGAGTGTCTGTATTTCATGTATTATATACACCGTCTTAATAGTGGTTTGGTTGCCACGTCCCACAATGGCTTCAGAAATTCGGAGGAAATGTTATGCACGCATTACGCCGTATTTAATTCTATATCTTCCCAAGCACCGTTAAGTTTTAATACTGGATAACCTATGTTCCCCTTATTGACTCTTATTTCTTTCTTTATCCCATTACATGTCCCCATCGTAGAGGCTTTCATTATACTCTTTCCACCCTTCAGCGCTCTCCTCTATGTTGAACAGAAGAATTTCTCGGCAGTCTTACTGCGGCGAGCACTAACCAGCAGTAACTGCAACTAAAGTCGTAAGTTACTAAGAGAGAAGGAAATCGGAGACTTCCAGTCGATAGTGCGGAGCTAAAGGAGTAAATTACTCCAGGAGTAAATTTTTCATTTTCTTCAGAACTGAATTTATTTAGTCCATTACTGGCAAAGAGCACCATTGAAGAGTACGCTACTACGTCAGGAGGAAATAAGGCCAAAATTTACTCCTAGGCAGTAGTAGGAGTAAAGTAAGAGTGCAAGGTGCGATCTTTGAGATCTGTGTAGCAAGTGTCGAATTCTATGGATGACCTGTACTACGAAGATTATATGTAGATGGAGGAAAAGGTGAACATCCCAAGAATGAGGGTTGTAATCGAAAATAGACCCATTTGTGATGTATAGCGACAGTGATTTCAAAGAGCGGTTTGAGTTTCATAAGTAATCATTTCACTTGTTGCTTGTTATGCTAGTGCTGTTACTGCAGCAAAATTCTTACAGGAAGCGTGCTTTGTCTCCTAGGCTGTAACTTCCTTATGTACTGCGAATCTTTCACACAGTTACTTACCAAATCGTAGCAGGGTATCTCATTAACATCCATCGTACTCCTGCTGGAGGAGCTTTTAACAGTGTGATAAACAGTTTAATTGCCATAAAGTCACTGTATGTTTCCATGCCACAAAGCCAAGAAAATATATGAAAGAAGAAAAAGGAATTCTATGGAACTGGTGGATTCCCAAACGTCATAGAGGCCATAGATTGTGTACATTTATACCCATACTTTGTTCTTCTGGAGCACAAGCAGAACTGTACAGAAACTGAGAAATTTCTTTTCTATTAATACACAAATCATCTGTGATGCCAATATGAAGATTTTGAACGTGTTAAGCCGTTGTCCGGATTCCACGCATGATGCACGCATTTGGGACAATAGTGGTGTTGCTGCAGAATTTGAAAATGGGCAATACGATGGGTTGCCTGTTGGAGATAGTGGACATGCTCTCTCCAGGCATCTTATGACACCTGTGTTCGGAGCCCACACACGAGTCGAACGGAGCTACAATAGAGAACATATTGCTACCAGATGTGTAATAGAGCGAGCGTTCGGTATTTGGAAGAAACAATGCGATTGAAACAACACAAATGTGGGAATGTTATTGTGACTGCTGCAGTTCTGCACAACTTTGGAACACAAGTTAGAGATGTGTTTCACCCCGACGCTGTGGAGGTGAATAACATCGAACAATATATATTACAGCCAGAAGCTGCAAGCCAAGCTGTCAGCAGGTCTATTATAGTTAATTACTTTAATTAAAATTGTACCTAATTTGCTAGTAAAATTAGTAGTTAAAGGACTTTTCCTTCTTAAATGAATAAATAAGCCACCATATTGTCACTACGCGGTGAAAAGTGACTCATTTTATTTATGTGTAGTTTTATAGATATGTTGTTTCTTTTTCTTTCTTTCTTATTTTTTTTTACTAGCAGATTAACATTCTCATTCTATTTCTTAATTTTATATACAAAATAATACAATGTTTCGATTTTTTCTAAAAAAAAGACTTATTTTATACTATCGGAAATTCAGATAAATATTAGAAAGTGATATTAACAAAAATTAGTACCGATGCTGACGTGCTAAACGCAAATAATGTGCCATACAAGAGACAAGAACATATTAAACATTTGAAAAAACATCAAGAAAATAAAAGATGTTTTATACATATAAATATTTTCTTATTCATTCGCAAAAACACAGATTTCTCGAGCACCCTGGCTGAAGAACTGGAACGTGAAGTTTGCTCCATAACGTTCTTGAACTTATTCATAATTTCTCTTTGTCTTTCTATTAATGACATTTTTGCATTATATTCCTCTCTTATTAAACGCATTTTTAAGGAATGAAGCTCTTCTGCTGTTTTCAGCAACTCTCGGTTTTTCAGTATAACCGCGTGTTCTCTCCCTCTTTTTGCTGCACGCCTCTTCTGATTAGCTCCCACCAGAAAATGCAGGTCGAGGTTCATGACTATGGGATGAAGTTCCACCTTCAGCAGTTTCACTGCTACCTTCAGAGCAATTATCATCATCGAAGTTGGTTGAAAGTATCACATTATCTTTAGATATGTCATTGTCCTATCCAGCTATCCCCTCGAAAACTTGTGGGGTCTTATCAACAACTACTTGGCTTATATCGTCGATCTTCATCTCACCTAGTCCAACGCCAGTTTGAAATTATTCTCGATTACATTTAGCTTTCATTTTCTTTGCTTTCGCTTTCAAGTCCTTCCAAATTACTTTAAGCAGCTCTTGTGATCTTTGCATAAGAGCTTCTGCATTGTGTTCAACGTATATTTTTTCCCAAGTATCCTTTTTCCTTTTTAGCATGTTGACATCATGTTTTTTAGATTCAATAGTAGTTATGTAATTTTACATTACTTCAGCAATTGCAAACGTATAAATACACCATATGGTCTGGCCTATTTTGCACCATATTTTAGTTATAGGTGACGACGCTTCGCTGAGTGTATGTATATGTCTTGACGATGCAATTATGGCTTTATCACATTAGGACATGGTGTAGAACAGATTTGAAGATAGTCATTAGTCACTGAAACCGGTCATCGTCGAAGGATTATATTGTCATCAAAGACTGGAATAAAAAACATTTGAATTACATATGTTAATAAAATCGACCCATTTGTGCTTCTAGCGCGCCCTCTTTCATATTATAAACCGCATTGAGCATAGATTTATAAATCGATCCATTTATAACTGCATACTGCTTCATGTTATCAGTGTATTTGTAAAAACGATCTGGTTCGACACCCTTAGACATATAAACTTAATATCATAGAGTATGTAACAACACATATGTAATATTTGTTTATTTCTGAAATGGATACTGTGCAATGCAGTTACCGGCCATATGATTGAGTATGTGTCATAAAATTATTTATCACTAAGCAAGTGTAAATATTTGTGGTGATTTAATTAATATGTGTATGATTGCAGTTGGCAGTTTTTATACGATGTATTGCACTCTGTTGATAGATTTAATTCTCTCAAATTTAATGTACTAGCCTCCCTGGCCTTATTTCATATGATTAAACCGTGTACTATGTCTGCCGTTGGCCAGCCGTATACTTTAGCGTCCAACCACCTGCGCTCCATAGCGGCTGTCCTGCGGCCGGCTGTGTTCTCCCTGTCGGTAAAACCCAGCCGCTCGCTCGAGCTAATTTTGTCATTGACCTTATGTCTTCCTCATACCGGTTTAGTACAAACCATTTCCAAATTTTTAGCTTTCTGTTCATATTTACTCAGACTCAAACCCACTGAACTCTCTGTTTCACCGCAGTCTCGGCATTCTTCCAAGTTTCCTCCTGTACGAGCGTCCCCGATCGCTCGGCAAACATTAACCACTTGTTATGTTCAGTTCCACCAAGGTTTTCTTTCTAGACTCGTCAAGTTACAACACTCAGAGAGTAACTACTATCTATTCAAAAATATAGTTTGTGAAACAAATGCTAATACACTATGTGATCAAAAATATCCGGACACCTGGCTGAAAATTACTTAGAAGTTGGTAGCGTCCTCCATCGGTAATGCTGGAATTCAGTACGATGTTGGCCTGGATGATAGCTTCCACTCTCGCAGGCATATATTCAATCAGGTACTGGAAGGTTTCTTGGGGAATGGCAGCCCATTCTTCGCGGAGTGCTGCACTGCGGAGAAGTATCGATGTCAGTCGGTGAGGCTTGGCACGACGTCGGCGTTCCAAAACATCCCAAAGGTGTTCTATAGGATTCACGTCAGGACTCTGTGCAGGCCAGTCCATTATCGGGATGTTATTGTCGTGTAACCACTCCGTCACTGGCCGTGCATTATGAACAGGTGCTCAGTCGCGTTGAAAGATGCAATCGCCATCCCCGAATTGCTCATCACACCCTGCCATCGGATCGCCACATTGTGTACCGTGATTCGTCACTCCACACTACGTTTTTCCACTATTCACCAAGCGAGGTGTCGTTTGGCATTTACGGGCGTGATGTGTGACTTCTGAACAGCTGCTCGACCACATAATCCAAGTTTTCTCTCCTCCCACCTAACTGTCATAGTACTTGCAGTGGATCCTGATGCAGTTTGGTATTCCTGTGTGATGGTCTGGATAGATGTCTGCCTATTACACATTACGACCCTCTTCAACTGCCGGCGGACTCTCTCAATCAGCAGACAAGGTCGGCCTGTACGCTTTTCTGCTGTACGCGTCCTTTCACGTTTCCACTTCACTATCACATCGCAAACAGTGGAGCTAGGGATGTTTAGGAGTGTGGAAATCCCTCGTGCAGACGTATAACACAAGTGACACCCAGTCATCTGACAACGTTAGAGGTCCGTGAGTTTCGCGGCGCACCCCATTCTGTTCTCTCACGATGTCTAATCGCTGAGGTCGCTGAAATGGAGCACCTGGCAGTACGTGGCAGCTCAATGCACCTAATATGAAAAAAGTATGTTTTTGGGGGTGTCCAGATACCTTTGATCACATAGAATATAATTATGTTTTGTTGGTTCAAAAATGGTTCAAATGGCTCTGAGCACTATGGGACTTAACATCTATAGTCATCAGTCCCCTAGAACTTAGAACTACTTAAACCTAACTAACCTAAGGACAGCACACAACACCCAGTCATCACGAGGCAGAGAAAATCCCTGCCCCCTCCGGGAATCGAACCCGGGAACCCGGGCGTGGGAAGCGAGAACGCTACCGCACGACCACGAGATGCGGACTGTGTTTTGTTGGGTATGAGCACTAATGCTGAGCAGAAAAAGAAACTATTCGCCGTTCTGGCTGCAGACGAGCCACTCTGGATCGACCGAACGCCGTGTCGACCTCTGTGACGTGGCGTCATTTGTGTGGATATGTGAGGGGGGGGGGAGGGGTCAGCACACGGCTCCCCTGGCCGTTGTCGGCTTTGCAGACCATAATGCAGAGGAAGTGGACCATTTTTATAGCTGCGTTATTTGACCTTCTTTATGCCAGAGCCGTGTTAAGCTGTGAAGACTTTCCGAAATTATTATTGTTATTACTATCATCATGCTGTACACTTGTTCACATCTCAGATACATTGCAGGAAAGTAACTAGTTTTTGTGTAACTTCGAAAGTAAAAATCTGAAAGAGACTCTTCGACAATTACAATGTTACATGTAAATAAAGAAGAATTCTGTATTGATTCATACCTTTTTACACAACGACATTTCCTTTACAAAATACACATTTTTCGCCTTAGATTTATGGAATTACTTCAACTGT
Organism: Schistocerca americana; assembly: GCF_021461395.2. Taxonomy (NCBI): domain Eukaryota; kingdom Metazoa; phylum Arthropoda; class Insecta; order Orthoptera; family Acrididae; genus Schistocerca; species Schistocerca americana. Next base: position 955,604,216 of record NC_060121.1, on the reverse strand, counting down.
GAGTCAAAAAATAATTAAAGTATTCGTAAATGACATTATGACGTTTTCATGAAGAAATACAAATGTTCCAGGTGGTCCTAGAATTTACGAAGGAAATTAAATATTTACGAATAAAGTGAAATACCTCGGAAGAAGATTTACAAATTTAAGTGAAACTTAGCCCGCCCGGTTAGCCGTACGATCTAATGCTCTCCTTTCCGGTCGGTAAGGCGTGCCGGCCCCCAGCACGAATCCGCCAGGCGGACTAGTGTGGAGGTCCGGTGTGCCGGTCAGTCTGTGGACGGTTTTAAGGCGGTTTTACATCTGCCTAGGCGAATGCGGGTTGGGGTCTATACACTACAAGTGAAACTTGACATAATTCTTCATCTTCAGTCCAGAGTGGTTTGATGCGGCTCTCCATGCTACTCTATCCTGTGCAAGGTTCTTCATCTCCCAGTACCTACTGCAACCTACATCCTTCTGAATCTGCTTAGTGTATTCATCTCTTGGTCTCCCTCTACGATTTTTACCCTCCACGCTGCCCTCCAATACTAAATTGGTGATCCCTTGATGCCTCAGAATATGCCCTACCAACCGATCGCTTCTTTTAGTCAAGTTGTGCCACAAATTTCTCTTCTATCCAATTGTATTCAGTACCTCCTCATTAGTTATATAATCTATCCATCTAATCTTCAGCATTCTTCTGTGGCACCACATTTCGAAAGATTCTATTCTCTTCTTGTCTGAACTATTTATCGGCCATGTTTCACTTCTATACATCGCTAAATTCCATACAAATACTTTCAGAAACGACTTCCTGACACTTAAATCTATACTCGATGTTAACAAATTTCTCTTCTTCAGAAATGCTTTCCTTGTCATTGACAGTCTACATTTTATATCCTCTCTACTTCGACCATCATGTTATTTTGCTCCCCAAATAGCAAAACTCATTAACTACTTTAAGCGTCTCATCTCCTAATCTAATTCCTGCAGCATCACCCGATTTAATTCGACTGCATTCCATTATTCTCATTTTGCTTTTGTTGATGTTCATATTATATCCTTCTTTCAGGACCCTGTCCATTCCGTTTAGTTTCTATTCCAAGCCCTTTGCTGTCTCTGACAGAATTACAATGTCATCGGCGAACCTCAAAGTTTTTATTTCTTCTCCATGGATTTTAATTCCTACTCCAAAGTTTGCTTTCGTTTCCTTTACTGCCTGCTCAATATACAGATTAAATAACATCGGGGAGAGGCTACAACCCTGTTTCACTCCCTTCCCAACCACTGCTTCCCTTTCATGCCCCTCGACTCTTATAACTGCCATCTGGTTTCTGTACAAATTGTAAATAGCCTTTCGTTCCCTGTATTTTACCCCTGCCACCTTCAGAATTTGAAAGAGAGTATTCCAGTCAACATTGTCAAAAGCTTTCTCTAAGTCTGCAAATGCTAGAAACGTAGGTTTGCCTTTCCTTAATCTATTTTCTAAGATACGTCGTAGGGTCAGTATTGCCTCACGTGTTCCAATATTTCTACGGAATCCAAACTGATCTTCCCTGAGGTCGGCTTCTACCAGTTTTTCCATTCGTCTGTAAAGAATTCGTGTTAGTACTTTGCAGCAGTGCCTTATTAAACTGATGATTCAGTAATTTTCACATCTGTCAACACCTGCTTTCTTAGGGATTGGAATTATTATATTCTTCTTGAGGTCTGAGGGTATTTTGCCTGTCTCATACATCTTTCTCACCAGATGGTAGAGTTTTGTGAGGTCTGGCTCTCCTAAGGCCATCAGTAGTTCTAATGGAATGTTGTCTACTCCCGGGGCCTTGTTTCGACTTAGATCTTTCAGGGCTCTGTCAAACTCTTCACGCAGTATCATATCTCCTATTCTATCTTCATCTACTTCCTCTTCCATTTTCATAATATTGTCTCAAGTACATTGCCCTTGTATAGACCTTCTATATACTCCTTCCACCTTTCTGCTTTCCCTTCTTTGCTTAGAACTGGGTTTCCATCTGTGCTCTTGATTTTCATACAAATCGTTCTTTTTTCTTCAAAAGTCTCTTTAATTTTCCTGTAGGCAGTATCTATCTTAACCCCTAGTGATATGTGCCTCTACATCCTTACATTTGTCCTCTAGCCTTCCCTGCTTAGGCATTTTGCACTTCCAGTCGATCTCATTTTTGAGACGTTTTTATTTCTTTTTGACTGCTTCATTTATTGCATTTTTATATTTTCTCCTTTTATCAATTAAATTCAATACCTCTTCTGTTACCCTAGGATTTCTATTATCCCTAGTCTTTATACCTACTTGATCCTCTGCTACCTTCACTATTTCGTCTCTCAAAGCTACCCTTTCTTCTTCTACTGTATTTCTTTCCCCCATTCTACATCTACATCTACATCCATACTCCTCAAGCCACCTGACGGTGTGTGGCGGAGGGTACCTTGAGTACCTCGATCGGTTCTCCCTTCTATTCCAGTCTCGTATTGTTCGTGGAAAGAAGGATTGTCGGTATGCTTCTGTGTGGGCTCTGATCTCTCTGATTTTATCCTCATGGTCTCTTCGCGAGATATACGTAGTAGGCAGCAATATACTGCTTGACTCTTCGGTGAAGGTATGTTCTCGAAACTTTAACGAAAGCCCGTACCGAGCTACTGAGCGTCTCTCCTGCAGAGTCTTCCACTGGAGTTTATCTATCATCTCCGTAACGCTTTCGCGATTACTAAATGATCCTGTAACGAAGCGCGCTGCTCTCCGTTGGATCTTCTCTCTCTCTTTTATCAACCCTCTCTGGTACGAATCCCACACTGCTGAGCAGTATTCAAGCAGTGGGCGAACAAGCGTACTGTAACCTACTTCCTTTGTTTTCGGATTGCATTTCCTTAGGATTCTTCCAATGGATCTCAGTCTGGCATCTGCTTTACCCACGATCAACTTTATATGATCATTCCATTTTAAATCACTCCTAATGTGTACTCTCAGATAATTTATGGAATTAACTGCTTCCAGTTGCTGACCTGCTATTTTGTAGCTAAATGATAAGGGATCTATCTTTCTGTGCATTCGCAGCACATTACACTTGCCTACATTGAGATTCAATTGCCATTCGCTGCACCATGCGTCAATTCGCTGCAGATCCTCCTGCAATTCAGTACAATTTTCCATTGTTACAACCTCTCGATACACCACAGCATCATCTGCAAAAAGCCTCAGTGAACTTCCGATATTGTGAATAGCAACGGTCCTATGACATCCCCTGCGGCACACCTGAAATCACTCTTACTTCGGAAGACTTCTCTCCATTGAGAATGACATGCTGCGTTCTGTTATCTAGAACTCTTCAACCCAATCACACAATTGGTCTGATAGTCCATATGCTCTTACTTTGTTCATCAAACGACAGTGTGGGGAACTGTATCGAACGCCTTGCTGAAGTCAAGAAACACTGAATCTACCTGTGAACCCGTGTCTATGGCCCTCTGAGTCTCGTGGACAATAGCGCGAGCTGTGTTTCACACGACCGTCTTTTTCGAAACCCATGCTGATTCCTACAGAGTAGATTTCTAGTCTCCAGAAAAGTCATTATGGTTCCAAAATTCTACAACTGATCGACGTTAGAGATATAGGTCTATAGTTCTGCACATCTGTTCGACGTCCCTTCTTGAAAACGGGGATGACCTGTGCCCTTTTCCAATCTTTTGGAACGCTACGCTCTTCTTGAGACCTCCGGTACACCGCTGCAAGAAGGGGGGCAAGTTCCTTCGCGTACTCTGTGTAAAATCGAACAGGTATCCCATCAGGTATAGCCGCCTTTCCTCTTTTGAGCGATTTTAATTGTTTCTCTATCCCTCTGTCGTCTATTTCGATATCTACCATTTTGTCATCTCTGCGACAATCTAGAGAAGGAACTACAGTGCAGTCTTCCTCTGTGAAACAGCTTTGGAAAAAGACATTTAGTATTTTGGCCTTTAGTCTGTCATCCTCTGTTTCAGTACCATTTTGGTCACAGAGTGTCTGAACATTTTGTTTTGATCCACTTACCGCTTTGACATAAGACCAAAATTTCTTAGGATTTTCTGCCAAGTCAGTACATTCTTGTGAATCGCTCCCTAATGCTCTCCCTGAAGCTCTCTACAACCTGTGGTTCTTTCAGTTTATCCAGGTACCATCTCCTCAATTTCCCACTTTTTTGCAGTTTCTTCAGTTTTAATCTACAGTTCATAACCAATATATTGTGGTCAGAGTCCACATCTGCCCCTGGAAATGTCTTACTGTTTAAAAACTGGTTCCTAAATCTCTATCTTACCATTATATAATGTATCTGACACCTTCCAGTGTCTCCAGGATTCTTCCATGTACACAACCTTCTTTTATGATTCTTGAACCAAGTGTTAGCTATGATTAAGTTGTGCTTTGCGCAAAATTCTGCCAGGCGGCTTCCTCTTTCAGTTCCTTCCCCCAATCCATACTGACCTATTACATTTCCTTCTCCCCTTTTCCTACTATCGAATTCCAGTCGCCCATGACTATTAAATTTTCGTCTCCCTTCACTATCTGAATAATTCCTTTTGTCTCATCATACATTTCATCAATCTCATCGTCATCTGCGGAGCTAGTTGTCATATAAACTTGTACTACTGTGGTAGGTGTGGGCTTCGTATCTATCTTGGCCACAATAATGCGTTCACTATGCTGTTTGTAGTAGCTTACCCGCATTCCTATTTTCCTATTCATTATTAAACCTACTCCTGCATTACCCCTATTTGATTTTATATTTATAACCCTGTAGTCACCTGACCAGAAGTCTTGTTCCTCCTGCCACCGAACTTCACTAATTCCCACTATATCTAACTTTAACCTATCCATTTCCCTTATCAAATTTTCTAACCTACCTGCCCGATTAAGGGATCTGACATTCCACGTTCCGATCCGTCGAACGCCAGTTTTCTTTCTCCTAATAACAATGTCCTCCTGAGTAGTCCCCTCCGAAATATTTTACCCAAGTGGACGCCATCATCATTTAACCATACAGTAAAGCTGCATGCCCTCGGGAAAAATTATGGCTGTAGTTTCCCCTTGCTTTCAGCCGTTCGCAGTACCAGCACAGCAAGGCCGTTTTGGTTTGTGTTACAAGGCCAGATCAGTCACTCATCCAGACTTTTGCCCCTGCAACTACTGAAAAGGCTGCTGCCCCTCTTCAGGGACCACACGTTTGTCTGGCCTCTCAACAGATACCCCTCCGTTGTGGTTGCACCTACGGTACGGCTATCTGTATCGCTAAGGCACGGAAGCCTCCCCACCAACGGCAAGGTCCATGGTTCATGGGGGCGGGGGGCATTAAATGGTAAAGGACTGTAAATAATTTCTCGGGGAACGGCACAAAAACGTATGAAGCTATGGAGAGTCTTGCTCTACTATGGTATATGTCTTGAGCGTTCCACATATTCTTACGATGTGGTGGTTCTCTTTTGCACTTTAAAGGAATATAACCTGTTCACAGAACACTACATGTGAAAGGAAATTATTAAATTCCATCTCCATGTGCATCACGAATTCGCAACGCATTGTTTTTTATCAGTATCATGCAGCGCGTGTAGCAGTGTTATCCTGTATTGTTTCTAACTCAAACGTCGCCGCTAAACACTCTAGACGAATTAAATCTCTGCTTCGAGCACGTTCAAAGTTGGAGAGTCGCACTTCCTATGACAATCACGCCTCACATCCGTAACTGAATAGTACGGCTGTAACTGAATTGTACATGCTGAACAGGAGAACACATAACATTCTTTGTTGCTGTGTTACCGCGATGTAGGCTCGACACAGACTGAGCAATGAACGAGAGATCGAGAGAGCTGCACCAGCGACAACCACACTACCCGGAGACTTACAGTTGTCAGCAAGACGAACTATTATATCTAGCTTAAAAATTAAAATTTACAAGTCGTGTTGCAGATATAATCTATTGCAATGCGATAATCTTGACCCTGTATTTTTATAAACGTCTTCAGCAGAAAGTGGAAAAGCCTGCTGAATTAAAATTTATTAGTGGGAATATATTCTCTCGGAATATGAACGGCGTGTTACGTGGTAAGAACTCTGGAATGAAAGACAAAGACGGACAGAGACTGACAATAGCAATACGTACTTCGGTAGCGTGACCCGCCAGATGATTTAAGAAATGAGCTACGGGGACGTGCAGAAAAAGAAGCTGACAACAGACAAAGCGACAAAGGCGGGCTTTGTATGGCGCAGGGTGTGGTCTCAGCTAATGCCGGAACACAACACGCCACCACCACACAATGGTCGGCGGTCCTTCCATTAGCTTCCGGCGGTGTGAGGAAAGGAACCAATGTTTGCCGGCCACACGGCGTGCAGAAAGTCACATGAAATTAACGTTCATTATTAAGCTTCCTGACACAGCATAAGGAAAAATTTGCTGTAGTAAAAGTATCAGGCGATACGTAACTAGCCACTGACAAACAAGTGCTTTCAGGATTTTAGCAAATCTTTCCATATTATTAACTTCGAAAAACTACTTGCCGAATTAAGTAGCCTAATTTTTCTCAAAGTGCAGCGCAGTGGTTTCGCCCGTACCTCACGTCCCACTAACGATTTTTGATGTGTGAGACTACTGAGTCACAACGTAGAAACATAGAATCAACCTCCCCGCAGAGTTCACTATCAGGATCAATAATGTCTTCAGTGTACGTCAGTGAAATTGTGTGCTACTGCAAATACCCCATGTATGCTGATGACATGCGGTAACACTTAAATGCAAAATGAATTGACTTTGCGGCGGAGCGGGTTACAAATCGGTGCGTGGTATTTGTTCACTCTCTCTCGTCGTACTGTAACTATGAAAGTTCCACCTACCTCAGTATGGCGTCTGATCACCAGCCCGTTTATTTGCATGCGTAGATACTGTCCAGACGATGTTAAAAGCAGCGTTGAAGAAAAACACCGTCAATACTTACGTCTGCAAAGTCCGCCTAAACTCTGGTAGCAAACTATCCTATAATATAATAGTTTTCGGGTGGAGTGCAATTGCTTCATCATCATCATCTTGGACAGTTTCCAGCCACTGGCAGGGTCTGTCGGGAACACAAGCCTCTCCATCGTGTTCTGTCTTTCCACCATTCCCTCTCTTCCACCTTCGTCCAGTTCTCTCCTCTTCTCATCACACATTCCTTCACTCCCTTCACCCATCTATCTCTTGGTCTTCCTCTGGGCCTCTTCCCCTCCAGTTGCAGATCAAACATCCTCTTTGGAATTCTTCCCTCATCCATTCTCTTCATGTGTCCATACCACTGCAGTCTTGATTTTTCTATCCTGTCCTGTACTGGTTCCTCCTTTAGTCTTTCCCTAACATACACATTTCGCAATCTGTCTCGTCTTGTTACACCCAACCTGCTCCTCTGGAACTTCATTTCACTAGCCTGTATTCTACTTTTGTCGCTTTTGTGCATTACCCATGTCTCACTTCCGTATGCCAATATGGGGACAAAGTAGGTTCGGTATATAATTCCCTTGGATTTCTGTGGCACCTCCTTGCTCCAAATAAACCCCCTAATGCATTTGTAGAACTGCCCTGCTTTTCTGCACCTTTCATTTATTTCCATTCCGTTTCCCCCCTTACTTTCAATCACGCTTCCCAGGTACTTGAAGTTCTCTACCACTTGTAGTTTTTCCCCTCCACAAGTTATATCCACATTTGGCCTATTCTTCTTCCTTGTTGTGACGATTATTTCACTTTTCTTTGCAGAGAAATGCATTCCATATTGTGCTGCCGTTGCCTCCCATGCATCTAACTGCTCTTGCACCTCCTTCTCGCAATTTCTCCATAACATCAGGTCATCGTCAAAAAGCACTGCTTTCATTTTATGATCTCCAATTGCAATTGCTTCATCTCTTTAGAAAAATGTCAAAATTCTGCAACAATTTCTTTTATTTCTTTAGGTTCAAAATAAAACTTGCCATCAGCCCGAATTTAATTAACGAATAATACCACTGACCTCAGCTAACAGTTCAGACAACCCAGTACACACACAAGGCAGCCTGGAATGTACTTAATTCCAACCCAAATTATCACGCAATTTACAGTCATTACTCTGCTACAATATACGAGTTTCACTTTCGGTCCTTTTTCAGTTGATATCTAATAACGAAATTGCTCGCCAAATATTCCATAGACGAATATGAAACATGCCACGCGGAATTTTACAAAGGCCGAAAGTTCACACGCCGTTCTCTTTCCAACAATACAATACAAAAACTTCCAGACATCACAAAACAGTCCGTAAATGAAACTGCTATTACGGCCCCACAACCTGGATGCGAGAAGCCAATTATTTCTTCATTTTACACATAATAAAGTCGGAATCGTTCAACATGACCTGCACGTCCGATAGATGACTAGCGACTCACTCACTGCCGTTCCTTCCGGAGCCTATAATTACTTGCAATGCGCGGGAAATGCTTAACTCTGATTGGTTGTTCAAAACGACCAGCCAATCAAAACAATCTTTCGAGTTCTTTTTGCGTTAAAACTGTCTTACACCAATCAACATTCACATATGCATTTACGTCACTTGATCATGCAAATATTAATAAAATGTTTAACAAAACCAAACGAAAAGATAACTAATCTTGGAATAACTTTAGAAAATGATAATACTTTCAACTGTTTTTTCAGACTGCCTACTTTAAAAAAAAATAAATAAATAAAAACAAGTACACTTTGATGTATGTCATCAGCAATGTGGGTACAAATATCTTTCCCACGCTATGATTACGTAATGTTTTATATAAAATTAATCTTGAAATTTAACGTATGTCCCACATACACACTCTAACTCATTCTCATCTACTCACATAACAACACATTAAATAAATACTGATCTTTTCTCAATTTTATATTACGAAAATGAAAAATAGTTAACGTTTTTAATTATGAAAATTCAAACAAATTGACTTAACATTTTTTGAACTTCAGTAATGATTTCAAATGATACTAAAAGACAAACTGTTATGAATCCTTAATGACTTTAATCTTACAAGTGTCGGTTTGGGGTGTTTTAGGTAATTTTCTCTAACTATGAAAATATGCTAGCTAGAAAGCTGATATTTTTAACACTATCTTCTTTTTAATAACAAAGGACAGTATATTGACTTTAAACTAAACTGAATAATATTTAATATAGTTTATTTAAATTCTTAGGGGCTTGAATATATTGTCGCTCAAATTGACACAGGTACCGCTTCCCAAGGCTAGGCTAGCGACAGGTGCGAATGAGTCACGCTAAGATACAAGTGACTATTTCTATCATCACCAACGGCTCCAAAGCTCCGAGCCGTACTGCAAAGTAGCTTACTGCAATAAAATACTATTGCGTATTGACTCGCGACGTTACAGCTTGACGACAGCTATGGAGATTGTCGATGCTGATCTGCGTGTATCATCACGATGGGCACAGAATATTGGGTTGAAACGCGAACTTCCAGAAACCAAAGCAGCCCTAGAAGATAGTTCTCGGTTTATTAGCACGAAATTTCAGGAATATCTCCCATCCCTAGTTCTAAAAAGGACAAAAAGAAATTCCTCTCCTTCAGAGAAGAGTGTAGGAATAAAATTAAGTGAAAACCTAAATTGGATTGGTCAAAGAGTTACAACGTCCAACAAAGCGTCAGCCCCTGTGCACACCCTACTAAAAGAAAGAAAAGTGTTCTTTTTAGACGTGAAAAACAATCTTGCACTAACGCTCACAGTTCCTATTATTGATTACAGCGATGTTTTCTCTTGAGGTCTTTCTCAGAGAATCTCACGGTGTTTGCAGCCGGTTATGACATCTACAGATATAACGAAATAACAAACAACCAGCTGCACAAAATTTTTATGCAACTGGTTATACACAACTACTAAGGATGGATAAAATACTACAGCTACGTATAATATATCGAAGACTTTTATCATTTTGCCTATGTTTCATCAGCTTATATGCACTTGCCTAGGCTACGTGCACGTTACATGAGAGGTCAACACAGACGATTCCTCCACTTTTGTTGTTGCTGTTTTTTAAACTGTGATGCAAAGAGAGTTGTGTGCGTAAAGCTACAGTCCGAAGAAGAAATTAAATCTTATCGGAGGAACTGAATAAATATTTGAATAAAATGAATTCCTAAATTCCCAGAGCGTCTACTGTATTTATCGACGCGAATAGGAGTGTTTAGAAACGTCGAACGAGTCGAAGTATCCATTAGCTGGGAAAGGTAATAGAATATCTCCAAATAACGTTAGAACCAGTTCACCATTCATTTCTTCGTGATCATTTTTCTTAGATCCAAAATTTAAATCGTTATCTACTACAAAACCACAGATGCTAATTGTATGTACAATAATCAACCTATTTCTCCATAGAGGAACTAAAGCTGAAAACTAAGATTATTCGAAGTTCTGGCCATTAATAAACACCAAGCAAAGCATCCTGACCTGGTCCTTAACGACCAAACACAGATCCAACACTCACGCTTGCTAAAGTAGCAGCAATCAGTTGTTATTTCTCTCTCCATTAGATAATAAGCTTATTATAATTGTTCTACACAAATTTTCCATAGACTTCTTTCTTCTTATTCGGCCTGTTCATCACATTCACCAATTTGTCCATATGACATAGTAACCGGTTCCATTACTCACTTGTACAGCATATTGGCTTACACATTTGTATAGTTTCAATGTTTGAATATACTGTAATATAAGATTTATTTGTGCAGAGTCTCTTTGGGTGTTACATTGTGCTTGTGCTTTGTATCGATATAGTCATAAAGTGTCACATATCTTTGTACAACAATCTATATACAGATATGAATTCACGCTGAAGTTGTATGGACTATCTGTTTGGTATTAACTTATCTGACAATGGCCTAAGAAGCCGAAAGCCAGTTCATAACGAACTATTAAATAAATATTATTGTGTAAGAGTAATAATGTGTATTCAAGTTTTTAATATGGCTATGTTCCTCTAAGAACAACGGAATTTTCCGTAAATATAATCTATTCCCTTCTCCCGTCGGGTAATTTTATCTCCCCTGTGATATATTTGCGACAAAGGTTGTCTCTTACCAATAACTGTTGCGGCAGTCTATACTTTTTATGTGTGGTACGTTCCACATTATAATCCGTGTCCCATCAAGGTGATAAATACAATGGATACTGTTTATAGCGTCATTTCTTTCAACGACGTATTGACATAACAGCAAAATTTAATAGTCTCTTCTAAATCCCATGTAAACGCTACATTTAAAAAAAAACTGCTTAATACGACATCGCTTATTGCGACGTATTGTATAAACACTACTTTCTTTTTTTTTCTAATGTTCGGAAAAATATACCAGCTATAACTTCCAACCTTCATTTTTGTTTGTTACGTATTTGGATATCAGTAAATACAATGTAACGCTCGTTTTCGGTTTCTTGTTTTCTGTAGATGTTGGATTCAAATCAGTATGTGTGTTAAACAGCCCGTGCTAGCATCACTTTAAAGATGTCACAAAAACATAGGAAAATATTAAATACTGCAGAAAAGACACATATAACATGGCGATTGCAAAATGATGAAACAAAACGTCAGCATCGCGAAAGAATTGAGTTTCTCAAACTCAACTATTTCTCCAGTTTGGAAGGAGCGAAAGAAAATACAGTTTCTTTTCGAATACAGTTCTTTAAATATCAGGTGGGCGAAATCATCTGAACACAAAGATACTGAAGAAAAAGTTCGTAATACTTAAAGCGCTGCTTTTTGAACTTTTAACTGTATTTGAGTCTAAACTTAATAGGTACGAAATTTTTATCAAAAAACAAAGCAAAAATCAGTTTCTGCGATTAAAACGACCGGAAACCGTCGGTCCCTTTAACTTCGTTACAGGCAGTTTCCACTATACTACGTTTTTCATGTCTAAACTCTGGAATCTGACGAAGATAACGCCTCCTCCACGTAGAAATATCATCTCTGCCCGTTATTGTGGTATTTCGTTTTCTATTTTCGAACTGGAAACCAAATGTTTTATCAGTTTGTAAAATACTTTACTTTTGAGAGTGTCAAGTCGTCATTGCCATTTACTGTATTAAGTTCCTTATTTGTTGCAGGCGCTTCGTTTATGAAGAGAAACGAGTACAGCTTTGACCGCACAGCACTTTTCACAAAATTGTCGCATTTTCCTAAGACACGTGACTGACGTTCTCGCGTCCTTAGGGGAGTAAAAAGTTTTCCAGTATCTTGTTTTTCTTTCCGTGCACACAAGCACTCGACACAGAAATACCAGTTAATGCATATGTCTTTTGTGCAATCTGCCAAATTGCTAGCGATGGATATTCCTCTGTAAATTTGTGAAATCATTACGAACAACCTGTTCCTCTCCACAATTTAACGGCGTTCCAGACGCGGGTTTCACTACGGATCAGAAAGTAGCGTCAGCCGTTTTCACAGTCCGCATTAACAACACGACGATCAGAGCATAGCTACAGACTGTCACTGCAAACGATTTTTTAAATAAAAACTAAGTATGATTAAGGGAAACTTCGATGGCTGTTAATACATTAGAATATCTTAAAGGTTTTATTTACAGTAACATAGTTATGACATATTTACTGTACAAGGTGTTTGTTTCAACTTGAGACAGCTATATATATCGCAAACGACGCATCGTACGAAAAAAGTGTTGCAGGTGAAAAATTAATGTTAGTAAATAGTAAAGGGGACATCTATCTTTGCTACAACTGTCACTACTTAACCACCCCTCCACCGCGGGCGTTATGAACTATGTATTTTCAAACGGGGACCGCCAATTTTTACTGCATGTTTGGATTGTGTGCCAAAACTTCGTACGCTTTAATCAACCCATTGTTTTCCATCCGTGGTAGATGGTGCTGTAATCGATAAGCAATAATAAAAAATTAAGGATTGTCAACACTACCGTACCTAACGCTCCTTTTCCAGGTTACCAAAGAAACTGACCATGGTAGATGAGCTCTTGATCTTAAATGAGACAACATTCCGTATATTGATAGCCTTAGGAGAGCCAGCCATGACCAAACTCTTCCGTCTGGTGGGTAAGATGTATCAGACTCGCGAAACACCCTCAGACTTCAAGAAGAACATAATAATTCGAATTCCATAGAAAGCAGATGCTGACAGGCATGAAAATTACCGAACTATCAGTTTAATAAGTCACGCTTGCAAAATATTAACTCGAATTCTTTACAGATGAATGGAAAAACTGGTATAAGCTGATCTCGATCAAGATCAGTTTGGATTCCGTAGAAATGTAGGAACACGCGAGGCAATACTGACCCTACGACTTCACTTAGAAGATGTGTTAAGTATTTGTAGATTTGAAGAAATATTTTGACAATGTTCACTGGAAAGTCTCTTTCAAGTTCTGAAGGTGGCAGGGGTAAAACACAGGAAGCGAAAAGGCAAGCATTGGTTAAGAAAGAAGTGAGACAGGGTTTCAGCCTATCCCCGATGTCATCCGATCTATATATTGAGCAAGGAGTAAAGCAAACAAAGAAAAATTTGGAGTGGGAATTAAAATCCAGGAGAAGAAATAAAAATGTTGAGGTTTGCCGATGCCGATGACATTGTGATTCTGTCACAGACACCACAGGACTTGGAATAGCAGTTGAACGGAATGGACAGTGTCTTGAAAGGAAGATATAAGACAAATAAAACCAAAACAAGGGTATGGAATTTAGTCGAATTAAATCAGGTCATGCTGAGGAAATTAGGTTAGGAAATGAGACACTTAAAGTAGTAGGTGAGTTTTGCTATTTGGGCAGCAAAATAACTGATGATGGTCGAAGTAGAGAGGATATACGAGTAAAATGTAGACTGGCGATGGCGAGGGAAGCGTTTCTGAAGAAGAGAAATTTGTTAACATGCAGTATAGATTTAAGTATCAGGAAGTCCTTGGTGAAAGTATTTGTATGGAGCGTAGCCATGTACTGAAGTGAAACAATAAGAAATACAAGCTTTTGAAATGTGGTGCTACAGAAGAATTCTGAAGATAAGATGGGTATATCACGTAACTAATGAGGAGATACTGAATAGAACTGGGAAGAAGAGGAATTTGTGGCACAACTTGACTAGATTAAGGGATCGGTTGATAGGACACGTTCTGAGGTATCAAAGGTTCATCAACTTAGTAATGGAGGGAAGCGTGGAGGGCAAAAAGCTAAGAGGGAGACCAAGAGATGAATATACTAAGCAAATTCAGAAGGATGTAGCTTGCAGCAGTTACTCCGAGATGAAGACGCTTGTACAGGATAGAGAAGCACGAAAAGCTGCATCAAACTGATTTTAGTCCAGAGTGCTTCTAAGCAGACAAAGACGCCATTATTAACGTCTCACTGAGTCTGTACGAGGTTGTGAAATAGGGCCTCGAGAAGCTGGATGTTCCTTCTGCAATACTACAAAAAGACTTTGTAGAACTTAGCCACTGTACATGATTGCTGGCAGTGGTGGTCACGAGACTGCGCAAAAAGAGCAGGCTCTGGATGGCCATATGGCACTACGAAGAGCGAAGACCATTGTATTCGGCATATGCCTCTGGCGCATTGTACATTGCAGGGCAGGGTGGAGGTCCTTTGTGTTTCCTGATGTAAGCTGGTTCTGCCTCGGTGGCAATGATAGTCGCGTATTTGTTAGACGGAGGCTGTAACCAACCTGTCTGCGTGCTAGACTCACTCGACCTGCAGCTGGAGTTACGGTGTGGGGTACGATTTCGTGTGGCAGTGGGAGCCCCCTCGTGGTTTTCCCACACACTCTGACAGTAAACCTGTATATGAATCTAGTGATTCGACCTATTGCGCTGCTATTCATGAGCAACAAAAAAATGGTTCAAATGGCTCTGAGCACTATGGGACTTAACATCTTAGGTCATCAGTCCCCTAGAACTTAGAACTACTTAAACCTAACTAACCTAAGGACATTACACACATCCATGCCCAAGGCAGGATTCGAACCTGCGACCGTAGCAGTCCCGCGGTTCCGGACTGAAGCGCCTAGAACCGCACGGCCACCGCGCCGGCTTCATGAGCAACATTCCGGGGGGGTGTTTCCAATATGATAACGCTCGCCGACATACCGCTATTGTAACATGCTCTACAGGGTGCCTTGGCCTGTTCCATCACCAGAACTGTCTCTTATCGAGCACAAATGGGGCATCATCGGACGACAACTCCACCGTCATCCACAAACGGCATTAACCGTCACTGAATTGACCAACTAAGTGCGATGGACATTGAATTCCGTCCGAAAAACTAACATCCATCACCTGTGCATCACAATGCATGCACGTTTGCACGCTTGCATTCAACATTCTGGTGATTATACTGGTTATTAATGCACCAGCATTTCACATTTGGAATGGCTTATTTGACACATTAACCTGTGATCTTGTAACGTTAATCACCGTGTGTTATCTAGACCAATGTATTCCCTAAATTTCATTACTCTACATTAACTATTTTTTGATGATGCGATTTTATTTTCCGTCACTGTACACCAGCAGAAGTCTGACGCCAGTGATAAGTGCATGTGGTCACCCGGTTCGAGAGCTTTGCGTGGCACGCCGAGGCAGCTGAGTTAAGATGCGGAGTTGGCACCCCTGCGCGCAACTTGCCACTTAGCCACAAGCAGCACCCCGCCTTGGAGTTCGTGGCTACTTAGCGGCCTGCGGTTCTTTTCGAGGCAGGGCTTAACCCCTGTCCTCGCCAGAGAATTATCCGTGCTCGCAGAATGGGACTATTAGTCTCGGGTTGCGTACAAATGCTACGTCCAGCTGCAAGTTTCTACAGCATTCTCTTCTAAAACACCTGCGCAATCTGACAAGGTCCATTCTACAAATGAAATAGAATAGTTCTGTTTTATGGTTGTTTAATATTATCCGATGCACTATCAAAGGTGTTTAATATCTATGTCATTATCTAGAATATTGGCACTAGAGCATATGTCAACTACTGTTTCGTAACTCTTCCTCTTTTTAACAATCTTACTTTTGTCGTGTTCTTTTTATGGCTTTTTATTGCTGTAATGCCTTTTATACGTTATAAGCTCATTACAGACTTCAACTGTTGTATCCCCCTTTATTTTCGCTGTTCAGTTAATTATTGAAAACTGATGTATGCCGAGATTAGCGACATCTGGTGAATTTACAACACAAACATCTTGTGACTACTGTACAGCAGCTTGTTTTGAATAGTAGTGCTACTGTCAACATGACTCGTGCATATGATGTTATTTATATACATTTGACGATGCTTGTGCTGATTCTGCATTTAACATTTGACGGTGCCATTATGGGTGCAATACATTAGGACTGTGTTTTTATGAAACAGGTATGCCTCATCATACTTAAAGCGCACACATGCATATATCGTCAGTAGTACTTTTCATTATGGTCCATGTATTGTTTTTAAGCTATAGACAATCTGCGAGTGTATTTACGTTTTTCCCATTTTTACTGCAGACCTGATGATGGTCATGATAGACCGAAACCAGTAATCAGTTAACAAAAAGTTTGTGACCATAGACATAAAGTAAAGGAAACTTATTGCATATACGGGTCACTGTTTTATTCGCGACAACGTCTCAGCTTGTGAGTTCTGTAGTCTTTGTATATTTATTTGCGCCAGTCTCATGCAGCGGGTACTTTTTAAAGTTACCGAGAGCTCGTACTTTTGATTCATCTCTCTTGTTTCTGTACAGCTCTAATATTGCCATACTTGTGTTGAAACTTAACGATACTTTCCACAGTCTCTTCACCTTTTATGTAAACTGAAGATGGAGGGGGAGGGGGACGGAAAAGAAAGGGAAGGAGCTATTTTTGTCAACTGCATAGGTACTTTGCGCGGAATCAGTGGCGACGAGTAAAGATGTGTGCCGGACCGCATTTGTGCATCAGCACTGAGGGTGGTCGATTCATTGCCCACCGGGGCGAATCAATCATAAGAATGCGTGGTGCTTGTTCTTTCGAGCATACTGTAAGCCATAGAGAATGAATCTTGTTTGAATTTCTTTTTTGGGATACACAGTGTCATGCCATTTATGCTGTCAGTCCTCTGAGAGACAAGGAAGGCTTTAGGTGTCAGATGGTTAATTTTTTTTCGAAGGTATATTCTCAGTTTTGCCCAAATAGCTTTCTCCCTTAATCGGCATCGAACGAGCGATTTTTATCCACGGGCCTTCAGTACGTAAATAAGGCTCTCACTAGCGCGGCAGTTCTGGGGATCCCTGATTTTAATCATGTCTTTATTGTCCAGACCGATACCTCTCATCCGGGCATAGCTGCAGTCCTGCTTCAGGGCAAAGAGGGCGAGCAGACACCTGTCGTCTATGCGTCACTCTATTTTCCAAGGCCGAAAGCGAGTACTCAGTTAATGTGTTGGAAGCGTTATCGATGCTGTTTGCGCTGTAAAAGTTGCGCTTCTATCTCGAACACAAGCCTTACTGTCTGGAGACGGACAATCAAGCACTCGGCTGGGTGCTAGCTAGGCTCCTGAAGACCGTGAGTATTGTACATTGGGCATTCTGCTTTTAAGCTCCCTGTCAAGCATATACACAACACGGAAAATCAAGTTGATGACGTGTTAAGTACGATGTTTCAGGAAGACGAAGACGAAATTCTTGAGGTCTTTAAGAAATGCAGGTCATTCTGCTGCTTTGATGGAGGTTCCCTCCATATTTAGTAATTTAAAGGAGCAGTAGGATCAGTTCTGAACTAGCTCAGATCCGGCAGAGGATCGATCGGGGTGAAATGGTGGACCCATACGCGATGCCTCAGGGTCTCCTTTGCTACGAGTTTCGTTAGGATCATAGGTTGAATATTTGTCATCCTAAAACTTTGATCCTGGCAATCTTCAGTTCTTCTGTGGAAGGTATTTGGGTTTAGCTAAAACTCTGTGGACAATTATTAAACAGTATCTTAAGTATAATGGTTCAGTAGAAATTTTAAAAGGTTGATGGTACTATGTGAGTTGTGCAAGGCAGCGAAACCTAACTTGAATACTCGTCGTCTGTTGTGTTCCTCGCATGAGGACAGTCCAATGGATAAATCTTCATTGATTATGTCGGGCAGTTTCCATGCAATAAGGGGGTATCACAACATTTTTGTGGCCATTGACGCGTTCAGCCGGTTTGTGTGGCTTATTCCGAGCGGATCGGTTATAGCGGCGATCTTTCTAGTATCTTTTACAGTTTTGGTCCTCCCGAGGCCCTTGTTTCAGACAATGCGACCGCTTTCCTATCAACACATTTTAATTGTTCTCCGATTATGCTGTCAAGCACATAACGATCGACCCCTAGTACATGCTGTCACCCTACATCGAGCAAATCAATTGCAATTTAAGGCAGTCTTGATTCTACATCACCCACCACACAGCCATGTATTATCTACAGCTTGTGGTATGCCCCAGAAACTTTTAGGTGTTGTAGCTCCCAAATGTAATTTAAATTGCTGTATGATAGAAACGACTATTGTTCCATTTAAAAAGAATGTATCTTTTTGCTGGAACTCTTTGGATAATAACACTATAAACTATGTTAATAGCTCCGCAGACACTGTAACGTTTCTTATGGTGACCTACCACAATATATATTTCCGTGGCCTTCGCATGCTTCTATACTGATAAAAAACGCTATACAGAAGATGGGCTGGGAAGCCATTCCGCACCCACCTTATTCGCCTGATCTTGAGCGCTCATGTTTTCATATCTTCCGTTCAGTATTGAACAACTTTCAAGGATGAAAATGCGCTCCGAACACGGCTCGACGACTTCTTCGCCTCGAAAACCACGTGATTTCTACAGTGGCGGAATGTAAAAGTTGCCCCAGCGAAACTTCCTGGTAGATTTAAACTGCGTACCGGACCGAGACTCGAACTTGGGACCTTTGCCTTTCGCGAGCACGTGATGTACCAACTGAGCTAGCCAAGCGCAACTCACGACCTTCCTCACAGCTTTAACTCCGCCAGTACCTCGTCTCCTACCTTCAAGTTACCCCAGTGTTAACAGACTGTCGTTAATAGTGAAGGAGAGCATATTATTAGTGACTGAAGGCAACGTTGTGTTGTGTTTATTAAACTTAATGGAAGAGCGCTACGAATCTTAAAGACATGTCAAACTAAATAGTGGGTGCTAGTAATAATAATGATGATAATAATAATAATGTAATAAAATAGTGATAGTACCGCACGTGCAATCGTTCATTCGACGAGGATGACTGAAAATGCAGTTTCCCCTCAGTGTCTGTTAACAGGGCTTCCACTCCGGGTGGCTAACGTGAGAGCAGCGTGCTCCAGTTTACAGAGGTGGTAAAGATCAACACGGCGGGGGGATTCTAATAACGATTACCTATTCGGTATCTGACAGTTTGGTGTCAAACTCGCGGCCCGTATGCGGCCTTGAAAAGTTACATGTGCGGCCTGCCTTGCCAATATAACGGTATGCAAATATCGTGTCACCTCACATGCACGCACACGAAACCCGGCTAGCAGGCGAATATTTTGCTGGTGACTACCACACCAAAGGCCCAAAAAGTATAAAAACATATTCTAGTCGGATGTTTTTGTGGACCCCTCCCTTCAGAACACGCTATCGATTGGCTCGTTGAGCAACAGTGTTTGTAAAACAGAAGAGGGCACTGTAGAACATTCAAGCGCAAACAGATCGACTTCATCTACATCTACATCTACATGGATACTCTGCAAATCACATTCAAGTGCCTGGCAGATGGTTCATCGAACCACCTTCACAATTCTCTATTATTCCAGTCTCTTATAGCCCGCGGAAAGAGTGACCACCTGTATCTTTCCGTACGACCTCTGATTTCCCTTATTTTATCGTGGTGATCGTTCCTCCCCATGTAGTTCGGTGCCAACAAAATATTTTCGCATTCGGAGGAGAAAGTTGGTGATTGGAATTTCGTGAGAAGATTCCGTCGCAACGAAAAACGCCTTTCTTTTAATGATTTCCAGACCAAATCCTGTATCATTTCTATGACACTCTCTCCCATATTTCGCGATAATACAAAACATGCTGCCTTTCTTTGAACTTTTTCGATGTACACCGTCAGTCCTATCTGGTAAGGATCCCACACCGAGCAGCATTATTCTAAAAGAGAACGGACAAACGTAGTGTAGTCTCCTTAGTAGATGTGTTACATTTTCTAAGTGTCCTGCCTATAAAACACAGTCAGGCTAGCCTTCCTCACAATATTTTCTATGTATTCATTCCAATTTAAGTTGTTCGTAATCGTAATACCTAGGTATTTAGTTGAATTTACGGCTTTTAGGTTAGACTGATTTATCGTGTAACCGAAGTTTAACGAGTTCCATTTAGCACTCATCTGGATGACCTCACACATTTCGTTATTTAGGTTCAACTGCCACTTTTCGCACCATTCAGATATCTTTTCTAAATAGTTTTGCAGTTTTTTATCTTCTGATGACTTTATTAGTCGATAAACGACAGAGTCATCTGCATACAACTGAAGACGGTTGCTCAGATTGTCGCCAAAACCTTTTATATAGCTAAGGAACAGTAAAGGGCCTATAACACTACGCCGGCCGCGGTGGTCTCGCGGTTAAGGCGCTCAGTCCGGAACCGCGCGACTGCTACGGTCGCAGGTTCGATTCCTGCCTCGGGCATGGATGTGTGTGATGTTCTTAGGTTAGTTAGGTTTAAGTAGTTCTAAGTTCTAGGGGACTGATGACCACAGATGTTAAGTCCCATAGTGCTGAGAGCCATTTGAACTATAACACTACCTCGGGGAACGCCAGAAATCACTTCTGTTTTACTCGACGACTTTCCATCAGTTACTACGAACTGTGACCTCTCTGAGAGGAAATCACAAATCCCGTCACATAACTGAGACGATATTCCATAAGCACGCAATTTCACTACGAGCCACTTGTGTGGTACAGTGTCAAAAGCCTTCGACCAAAGTATTTGACAGTGCAGTCTATCGTAGTAGCTTTGCCGCTTTGCTCGCTAGGTCTGCTCGACACATAGCAGTACAAGTCGGTTGTCTTCGTGACTATGTCGTCAAGATGTTTTCCACTCGTACCAACAGCAGCGTTCAAACAGTTGTGGTACTAAAAAACTGTTGTGGTATTGTAGCAGCTCGGTGAACGGGTGCCCAGTCTTAATAAATAAAGCAATTGGCAATGAAGCTACGCGTGGTCCATCGGTGTCATACTCGTTACTAACAAATAAGTGAAATATTTGAACAAGAACGTCCCTATAATACGCTCTGACGAAACTTTGTTACTTCCGTGAACTGTTCTGACCATAGCCTCTGTGTATAAGTGGCGCTTAAGCTGGTAGCAGTGCAGAATAAAGACAAAAACATTCCCTTCTCTCATCTTCCTACACCTCACAGCGGCCGATATTTTCTTCCTCCTCACACACCTTATGCGACTTAGCTTCGTAGAACGACTTTAGTCCTGCGCAAATTGATTTGTTTGGCCGGTGAAAATAGGTTACATCATGTTTTCGGAAAACAGTTATTACTTTTGTGCAGTAATTCAGTGTCTCCTAAGTTTATGTTCAACGAAAATATTATTGATTATTAAAATGCTCTGTTGTTTTAAGAAGTTAAACGATTATTCATTTATTTCAGCAGTTTGTGTTCAGCATCTCTCTGTCGAAACCTGGTGATAGCGAAAACAATTGCAGACGAACATTGATATTTCCAAGAAAAGTGGGGACTGGGGCTCTTCTGCTACAAAGAGATCTGCTTTACATACAATCATGTTATTAGGGTACCACAAATACACAACATTATAGGTTATTACGAAAAATATAGATAAATATACATATAATAATTGCAAAGGATTAGTGAGACAAGAAAGATATGATTTCATGAAAGAATGTTGAGTAAAAAGCCCACAAATTGTTTTTCCAGAAAAATGTGAAAGCTTTTCAAGTAGTCCCTTAGTCTCGCAGTACGGCTGCGGATAGGATTACTCATTTGACCGACAGTTTAAGCGTTCGGATCGAAGCAAAATCGTCTAGTTTTGCCCTTGATAAGACTAAGGACACTAGAGGCGTGCCTCACATAACCGTGTTTTTTCATACTTGTGACAAGTATTTTAACATTTGCGAGGAATTATTAGAAGTAATTTATTGCGATGCGGAATGGCACAGGCTAGTATGTCAAATCGATAAATCTGTGAATGTGATGAACAGGCCGAATAAGAAGAAACAAGTCTATGGAAAATTGGTGTGGAACAATTATAATAAGCTTATTATCTAATGGTTAGAGAAATAATAGCTGATTGCTGCTACTTTAGTAAGCGTGTGTAATGGGACCAAGTCAGGATTCTTTGCTTGGTGTTTATAAATGGCCAGAATTTCGAGTAATGTTAGTTTTCTGGCTTCAGTTCCTCTTCTGAGAAATAGGTTGATTATTGTACATACAGTTAGCATCTGTGCTTTTGTAATAGGTGGTGATTTAAATTTTGGATGTAAGAAAACTGAAGATTATCACGAAGAAATGAATGGTGAACTGATTCTTACGTTATTTAGAGATATTCTATTGCCTCTCCTAGCTAGCGGATACCCTCAATCGTTAAACACGTCTATACGCTCCTATTCACGTTGAGAAATACAACAGATGCTCAGGGAATTTAGGAATTCATTTTATTCAAATATTTATTCAGTCCATCCGATGTTGTTGTTGTTGTTGTGGTCTTCAGTCCTGAGACTGGTTTGATGCAGCTCTCCATGCTACTCTATCCTGTGCAAGGTTCTTCATCTCCCAGTACCTACTGCAGCCTACATCCTTCTGAATCTGCTTAGTGTACTCATCTCTTGGTCTTCATCTACGATTTTTACCCTCCATGCTGCCCTCCAGTACTAAATTGGTGATACCTTGATGCCTCAGAGCATGTCCTACCAACCGATCCCTTCTTCTAGTCAAGTTGAGCCACCAATGTCTCTTCTCCCCAATTTTAGTCAACACCTCCTCATTAGTTATGTGATCTACCCATCTAATCTTCATCATTCTTCCGTAGCACTACATTTCCAAAGCTTCTATTCTCTTCTTGTATAAACTATTTATCGTCCTTGTTTCACTTCCATACATGGCTACACTCCATACAAATACTTTCAAAAACGGCTTCCTGACACTTAAATCTATACTCGATGTTAACAAATTTCTCTTTTTCAGAAATGCTTTCCTTGCCATTGCCAGTCTACATTTTATATCCTCTCTACTTCGACCATCATCAGTTATTTTGCTCCCCAAATAGCAAAACTCCTTTACTACTTTAAGTGCCTCATTTCCTAATCTAATTCCCTCAGCATCACCCGACTTAATTCGACTACATTCCATTATCCTTGATTTGCTTCTGTTGATGTTCATCTTCTACCCTCCTTTCAAGACACTGTCCATTCCATTCAACTGCTCTTCCAAGTCCTTTGCTGTCTCTGACAGAATTACAATGTCATCGGCGAACCTCAAAGTTTTTATTTCTTCTCCATGAATTTTAATACCTACTCCGAATTTTTCTTTTGTTTCCTTTACTGCTTGCTCAATATACAGATTGAACAACATCGGGGAGAGGCTACAACCCTGTCTTACTCCCTTCCCAACCACTGCTTCCCTTTCATGTCCCTCGACTCTTATAGCTGCCATTTGATTTCTGTACAAATTGTATATAGCCTTTCGCTCCCTGTATTTTACCCCTGCCACCTTCAGAATTTGAAAGAGAGTATTCCAATCAACATTGTCAAAAGCTTTCTCTAAGTCTACAAATGCTAGAAACGTAGGTTTGCCTTTCTTTAATCTTTCTTCTAAGATAAGCCGTAGGGTCAGTATTGCCTCACGTGTTCCAACATTTCTACGGAATCCAAACTGATCTTCCCCGAGGTCGGCTTCTACCAGTTTTTCCATTAGTCTGTAAAGAATTCGCGTTAGTATTTTGCAGCTGTGACTTACTAAACTGATAGTTCGGTAATTTTCACATCTGTCAACACCTCTTTTCTTTGATATTGGAATTATTATATTCTTCTTGAAGTCTGAGGGAATTTCGCCTGTCTCATACATCTTGCTCTCCAGATGGTAGAGTTTTGTCAAGACTGGCTCTCCCAAGGCTGTCAGTAGTTCTAATGGAATGTTGTCTACTCCCGGGGCCTAGTTTCGACTTAGGTCTTTCAGTGCTCTGTCAAATTTTTCACGCAGTATCATATCTCCCATTTCATCTTCATCTACATCCTCTTCCATTTCCATAATATTGTCCTGAAGGAGATCGCCCCTGTATAGACCCTCTATATACTCCTTCCACCTTTCCGCTTTTCCTTCTTTGCTTAGAACTGGGTTTCCATCTGAGCTCTTGATGTTCATGCAAGTGGTTCTCTTTTCTCCAAAGGTCTCTTTAATTTTCCTGCTGGCAGTATCTATCTTACCCCTCGTGAGATAAGCCTCTACATACTTACATTTGTCCTCCAGCCATCCCTGCGTAGCCATTTTGCACTTCCTGTCGATCTCATTTTTCAGACGCTTGTATTCCTTTTTGCCTGCTTCACTTACTGCATTTTTGTATTTTCTCCTTTCATCAATTAAATTAGGTATATCTTCTGTTACCCAAGGATTTCTACTAGCCCTCGTCTTTTTACCTACTTGATCCTCTGCTGGCTTCACTACTTCATTCCTCAAAGCTACCCATTCTTCTTCTACTGTATTTCTTTCCCTCATTCCTGTCCATCATGCCCTTATGCTCTCCCTGAAACTCTGTACAACCTCTGGTTTAGCTAGTATATCCAGGTCCCATGTCCTTAAATTCCCACCTTTTTGCAGTTTATTCACTTTTAACCTACAGTTCATAACCAATAGATTGTGGT
Organism: Schistocerca americana; assembly: GCF_021461395.2. Taxonomy (NCBI): domain Eukaryota; kingdom Metazoa; phylum Arthropoda; class Insecta; order Orthoptera; family Acrididae; genus Schistocerca; species Schistocerca americana. The sequence continues at coordinate 955,579,335 of NC_060121.1, read as the reverse complement.
CAGAGTCCACATCTGCCCCTGTAAATGTCTTACAATTTAAAACCTGGTTCCTAAATCTCTGTCTTACCATTATATAATCTATCTGAAACCTTTTAGTATCTCCAGGGTTCTTCCATGTATACAACCTTCTTTCATGATTCTTGAACAAAGTGTTAGCAATGATTAAGTTATACTCTGTGCAAAATTCTACCAGGCGGCTTCCTCTTTCATTTCTTAGCCCCAATCCATATTCACCTACTACGTTTCCTTCTCTTCCTTTTCCTACTGTCGAATTCCAGACACCCATGACTATTATTTTTTCGTCTCCCTTCACTACCTGAATAATTTCTTTTATCTCATCATACATTTCATCAATTTCTCATCATCTGCAGAGCTGATTTAATTATTGAACTGTAAATCGAAAAATTTCACTGAGCTAGGTGGAGCGGTGGTTAGCACACTCGACTTGCATTCGGCAGGACGATGGTTCAGATACTCCATGGTTTGGCAGTCTAGATTTATGTTTTCCGCGATTTCGATAAATCCTTTGAAAGGACACGGCAGATTTCCTTCCCCGTCCTTTCCTACTCCGGTCTTGTGCTCCGTCTTTAATGGCCTTATTTTGTTGACGGGATGTTAAACACTTGTTTTTTCTGGAAAATTTCCGTCTTCTGAAGATCTTTATGTGTGAATCCTACCGATTTTACATCACCTTTTTATTTCGACAGTACATTTCATCGTAGGTATTGTTCCCTTACCCCTGTTTTGATAAAAAACAAAAAACGTACAAGTACAAAAAGCATAAACAAAATGATTTTCATGGGTTACTCACTCACATTAAGATCGGCACGCTGTGGTCCACTGCACCGGTTTAGTTCCACCAACTTGTTTTCTCTTCCGTCGCTAGCTAAATCTTTTAAATTGATTTAGCATTGTGGTTTAATACCATTTCATAGTATATATGTGGTAGTATATACATGTGACTGCATAACAGACTCTGAGAATTTTTATCCTTTTCTTCGAAAAGATACTGTAATCCTCACTCATATTAAAATGGTCGTGACTATACGTCGCTAGACTGCTTTTTTTCTTTTTTTTTTTTTTTGAGTGTATGGGTCATTGGAACAACCACTGTTCTTATACACCTGTTTTAAACCACAAGCAAATATCTGACACTTGGAAAGATACTGCACCATATGCCAGAACAAACAGTGCTACATCGCACAACTACATGAAATGCTGCCCCCTTACCGAGTACTTCCGAGAAGATACAAGAGAAGCCAAGACAGACCGAGCCTCGGACCGCATGTGGCCCACACGTGGCGCAAGCGTGCAGTTTTGCATGGCGTAATCAGCCCTGACACACACGTTCTAGCACAGAGTGAAACACGCGCCTACCGCTAATTAGCGCAAAGAAATACGACTAAATGATGGTAATCTGTGGTACAGAAGCAACCAGCCTGTCACCGACGCGCATACGCGTAATTTCGAGAACTCATTCACGTCACAGCAGTTTCTGCTGCTGTCTCTGGATGGCAAGCAAGTCCGCCCATCGGAGCGTGCTGCTGTGGCCCAGCCCGCACTAAATACGTCGCGCAGTACATTTCCATCATAAGGCAACTGTTAAGGCCCGCCACATATTCCTGGATGTGCCCTATTAACTCTACTATTGCAGAATCTTTCAGGATTTCCACTTTAAGTTAACAATGTTTGCAAACCAATTACCCTTGAAAGCTGTTATTCCATCGGTTTTAAACTCTGAGAAAACAGTTTTATGTTGTTTGGTATACAACATTTAGTTCACGAGCTTTGTAAAGAGATTATTTCGTGCATCCCTTGATGCAGTGAACAAATCTCGATTCCAGCATTTCAATGAAGGAATTATATCCCTTATGGGTTTAAGTCACCAACCCGTAATCCGACAAGTAGAAAGTTATTTTATCTCTAATCTTCTGCGCAAGACTGATGTTAAAGCATTTCACATTTGCTAGGGTGTACACCACTAACTCTTGTTTTCCGCATTCCTGTGAAATTTCTCTGTAGAACTTTAAGTTAACAATTTTTGCAAACGAATTACCGATAAAAGCTGTTATTCCATCGGTTTTAAACTTTTAAAAATCGTTATTATATTGCTATTGCATCTATAGTGTAAGTACTGCAGCTATAAATTGAAGATTAACACTTCAATCATATTCCGTAAGATATGATAGAACAGTGTCTCCATTTCCTTGTTAAGTAATAAAAACTATAGACAGGTAGATAATAGTTTTTGTTTGATACACTGGTTGTTTTTTTCTTAAGACGTATGAAGCAACACAGGACGACAGTGCTGTGGCTAAAAGTATGTTTCTCCTGTTGGGTTAATGTAACACTTCTATAGTGGCATACGCGTTGATTTACACGCGACAGTCAATTCTTTTGACAGAATGTTCGTTCTGACAAGCTGAGAGTTTTTAAGTGTATGTAGTGATACTTTGTTTAAAGTATCACTAAATCACGTATCCGACAGATCTGGTTCTATACAGTTTCATAAGTCGAATGTAATGTTCCCTTAGGCCGGCCGCTGTTACCGAGTGGTTCTAGGCGCTTCAGTCCGGAACCGCGCTGCTGCTAAGGTCGCAGGTTCCAATCCTGCCTCGGGCACGGATGTGTGTGTTTTCCTTAGGTTAGTTAGATTTAAATAGTTCTAAGTCTAGGGGACTGATGACCTCAGTTGTTAAGTCCCATAGTGCTTAGAGCCATTTGAACCATCTGAATATTCCCTTAAAGGTATCATCTCACACATAAAAAGTTGCATAGGGTTATACTACACGATATTTAACACGGATGACCTCCAATTGCAGACTAAAACTATCTAACAAATTTATATGTCAAATCAAAAGCCCAGGAGGGAACGAAGTTATTCATAGGCCAGTGTTTGACTCTGTCCTAGAACGCATGAATGTCTTAAGCGCTGATAAACGGAGTTTACAGTGTGCTCTCATGTAGTGTCAGCTAACGAATAACTTGGAGAATAGCTGCTGTATGATTCTTAACAACGCTTTGCAGCTTGTCCACTGGTGTTTAGGTCAACAACCCACTCCATCAAGATTAATATTAACTATGTTCTGTCTGCATACAGCTCCAATTACCTACTCTGATTCCGACAGTTACGACAGAGAAGCACGTTATTAAACCAGTAGAATCACGTCAAGTAGCACTGATACCCAAAACTACGTTATTCTGCCGGTGTCTGTTGGGAGTTTGTCATTTTCATTTCTGAAATTTGTACGTACTTCGGATGTCTCAAATGCTAGGCGACAGTTTTGAATTTGTTGCTATTCGCGTGCAGTCTTTGGTCAGAGTAGCCGCGTCGCTGGAAGACGTGCTTCTTTTGTCATCGCTGCCTGGCAGCGAGGAGCGCGGGAGTTCCAGTGCTGAGCCAGGCAACGAGCAGAGGTTGGTTGGTTTGGGGAAGGAGACCAGACAGCGTGGTCATCGGTCTCATCGGATTAGGGAAGGATTGGGAAGGAAGTCGGCCGTGCCCTTTCAGAGGAACCATCCCGGCATTTGCCTGGAGTTATTTAGGGAAATCACACCGAGCAGAGGACTCGGGGCGATGTAGACCTGAAGTTAAGTTCATATGTGTTTAAGTGAAATGGTTTGTGTTTGAATATTGTGAAACAGAGGAAAAAGATTCAATTAGTAACTGAATGAGATTAGAAAAGCGTATGAAGAGGATTTTATTTAGTTGCATTCCAGTTGCGCGTAGTTTGGAACAATTGTTGAATGAGACATCCCTATCAAGAAACTTTAGATTTTTCGTTAAAGATTGAGTAATTTTCAGAGTAAGGTGTTTTCTATGTTTATTAATTTATTTGTCTAGCATTTGTGAAAGCAAGAGTTTGATATCAATATTGCCCTTTGTCAGTGTTAATGAGTGCTGTAACACGAATTTCATACAAGTAAAAATATATCAGATAATTTAAAAACGGTTTGTTAAAGAAATATTTCGCGTTAGAACATTGTCCACATCCTCGATTAAGTCATTTTTATTTAAGGAGTGTGTCACGCGGTGATGTGTATGAAAATAGTTTAGTTGTACGGAGCATTCCACTAAGCTCTCAGCAACCGCAGTTAGAAATTTGCAGCTGACGCACAGAGAGCAGCAAGCACCGCATTTCCAAGCAATTACATTTTTATTTAAAGATCAGCTTGCCAAGAAAATTATCAACACACAGGGACCATTTCATTAACAGCATTATTAGACAAATCTTGATGCACAGGGACCACTTTGCTTAATTAAAGAGATTAATAGTAAAGTTCAGAATTTAATCAGTTTCAACAGCTTTAGAAAGATTGTAAAACAGGGCCAAAATCATGTTATATTTTCGCAGGAAGATATATGTGGTTTCTCTCGCAGTTTGAAATGCACAAAGTCACTCAATGCTTGACAACAGCAAAAACACAGACAACCAACCAAGTCAGTACGAGTTCCGACATGAAACGAAAATAATTTTTTAAAAGAAACTTTCAGTGCTCCCTATGGCTTGTATGTAATATCGTATTTCACCATCTCAGTAAGTTCTAACAAGTTGGCGTTAGTCAGCTCGCAATCACTGACTAGGCAGAAATTTATGTGTGCGTTTTTTTATCAATTGCTCCATATGTCAACTAATTTTCGTACAGCTTTAACAAACTAACTGACTTCAACAAATAAAAAGAAGACATCCTGTATTAAAACAGGGGAAACATTGATCTACGCAATACAGCCAAGGGTACACCCTGACCTTCGGAATTTGGCACTCCGTTACCCACATTTCGCCTAGAAGACTAACATTTTTTATTCATTATTTCGATGAATTTAGGACTAAACTATTCTGCTACCTTAATATTCGCCGCCATTGTGTGGAATATAATACGATGTCAATAATTTATATACACTGTGTGTTGGATACACATACTATGCTGTCTCATGAAACTGCACTATAAACCTACATTAACAGATCTGAGAAGCTCTCTATGGCTCTTCGCCGCCATGAGGTAGTCACAGGAACGGGCCATAAGAAAAACTTCCTAGTCAGCCATCAGAGGCAGTAATCGGAGGAAGAGTTCATGCCTCATTAAAACAAAGGAAGACACAAGGACCAGGGGTCAATCAAGTAACCAAGTTGCTTCTACAAAGGTGTTTAGTGTAACAGAATAGCAAGGTATATACAAACGGACTTTAGACATGTATGCTTACAGATCTCTGACTACGGATAATAGACACTGAACACATAACAAATTGAGTACGTTTTGCTTTGCTGAGCAATTGTGTAATATACTTGAGACTTTCAGTCATACAAATAATAAGATAGACTGAAGTGAGATTGAAACCAGAACATTACAGGCAATTAAGAGTGATAACTGGTTACACAAACAGCACTGTCATGGATGAGTCTCTATTCGCCGTGTATAAATCAGCATGTGACGTATTTTTTCAGCGAAGCATTTATCAGTGGTGGGAGGGAGTGGATTTCGATCCGTAAAATACTGCCATAGAATAAAGACTATGGTATCATATTACTGTTATTACCGTTGGCTGTTATACACTGGCAACCACGATTGACAAAGAAAACCACACCCAGTGCTAAAATTAGAGCTCTCTGCACGCAAAAAATATCTAAAAGTGTCAAATCAGGGTTTTCCAACGGCCACAGTTTTCCTGAACCTCCGCAACCCACCTGCTGGCGAATAACCGAGTTATGCACTCTTTTAGCATGAGGGGCACAATGATGGGGTGCTCCTTCCTGATGGGACCTAATAGTGTCAATGACGCCTTCTTTCTGAAGCTGAGGTTCTTTGATATTCAGTGGTGGCGTGAGGCGGCTCGTTACCCCAAATTAGTCAGTTACGTTTCTAAACTTTTCCACGGATGACGAATGTGGGTTTCTCACTGAATAAAATGTGATGCATTAGGATTTCGTTGTGGGCAGTTCCTGTCTAATCGTAAGGTGCAGCTTGCCGAGATGTGTAATCCTTGTGGTTTAATGCAGGAGCCCGCTGGCTCCGAAGGGACGCGTCTCCGCTGCTCGGGCATGCATGCCATATCTGTGTGTGTGTGTGTGTGTGTGTGTGTGTGTGTGTGTGTAGCGCCATGATATGGTAGTGTGCTGAGCTCAGTGCCTGCCAGCTGCGTGGAGACATCGCTTTGCGTCCCTGTTTCCGGAGCAATTATGTATCTTAATTTCACAGGACTGGGCTATAAAGTTATTATTATTGAAACGTTTTGCAGTAACTCTCTCTCTCCTACTTAGTTAGGGGTTTAATACTGTTTACTGAATCTGTCGGTGGACTGACATGCAAAGCTTACGGTGTTCGTATAGCAAATTGCTTGCCACAACATAGAGGGTTCATCGAACCACAATTATACTATCTCTCTACCATTCCACTCCTGAACAGCGCGCGGTAAAAACGAACACCTAAACCTTTCTGTTCGAGCTCTGATTTCTCTTATTTTATTTTGATGATCATTCCTACCTATGTAGGTTGGGCTCAACAAAATATTTTCGCATTCGGAAGAGAAAGGTGGTGACTGAAATTTCTGTCAATATACGGGGTGGTGTTCAAAAAGTCTCTCCGCAGTGCCGTATGACTGTCAGCCGAGCGTGCTGTATGATTGTTCGCCTGCCTATGTTACTTCTCTTCAAGTGGACTCTCCCAACATTCCACTGTTTCGTTTACCTCAGCCAGCGTCAGTAGTATCGTTGGTGTATGTCGTTACGTGTTGACGTGAGCGTTTAAGTTTAGTTCCTTTGTTCGTTTGTTTCGGTTTTGTCACTGTTAAAATGCTAACTACTGAAGAACGTGTGTTTTTAGTCGAACAAGTGTTCAAAGCTGGCGGTAAATACACAGTTTGTTCGTCAAACATTTAATTCAGTTTTCCCGGAGACAACACTCCCACATCGCGATACTGAGCGAGATTTGATTAACAAATTTCGAAGTACAGGTTCAGTGACAGGTGCACCGAGAAGTGGTCGTCCTAGCGTTTTGTCTGAGGGTAAACTACTCGATATTTCCGATAAAATGTCCGTGAGTTCGAATAATTCAGTAAGAAAACTTGCCCAGGAAATCGATGTTACTGTCGGAACGGCCCACAAAGCTGTAAGGAAAAAATTAGAACTTTTCCCACGCAAAGTGACAGTCGTGAAAGAACTGAAAAATACTGATCATGGTGAGAAACTGCATTATTGTCAATGGTTCAAAAATTTCGTTCAATAAAATTGAAGGCATGTTCTTAATGAAACGTTTTTCACTGATGAGGCGTGGTTTCATTTATCCGGGTACATAAACTCGCAAAATTCTCACGTGTGGAGTACTGGGAATCCATTGTGTATTCATGAGGAACCACTTCATTCTGCTGTGAAAATAGGAGTTTGGATTGCAATTTCTAGACGTCGGATTGTGGGCCCCATATTTTTCAACGAAACAATAAACGCACAACGATACTGCAGTGATAGTCTGTACCCATTTATAGGAGAACTTGTATTAAGTGAAACATTGAACAGTTATTTTCAACAAAATGATGCAACCGCGCATACAGTTCGCGTTTCAATGTCACTGCTTGCTGATGTTTTTGGTGATCGCATAATTTCACAGGGACTTTTGCCTCCACGATCGCCTGACCTAACACCACCTGACTTTTTCTTCTGGGGTGCAGCGAAAGCAACTGACAAAAAAGCTTTCCAGAATCCATCGATGAATTGAAAACTGCAGTATCCACTTTCACTGCTTCTGTTACAGAAGAAATGTTACAGCTTGTGTTTGGAAACATGATTAGACGAATTGAATTGTGTATTCACCAACATGGGGGACACTTTCTGCATTTAATGTGAAAATTTGTAAGTAAAAATGAATATCAAATAAATTAATAAATTGTATTTCACTGAGTTTCATTTCGGTATATTCACTGCGGCATACGGCACGCGCGGCTAACAATCATACGGCACTGCGGAGAGACTTTTTGAACACGCCGTGTATCGATAGAAATAATGTAGGACTAAATTAATTCGGGAGCGCTCTATCGAATGGGCACATAAAATTCGTCTTTTTATATATATATATATATATATATATATATATATATATATATATATATATATATAATGGGAACCACGGCGTCGCATGAAAGACGAGGCAAGCAGTGTCTGTTTCAGCTGACTTCAGCTAAACAGTGCGAAAATTGCAAATACTTGCTGAAACACCAGAGAAAATGCGCCTGACGACTCTTAGGAGAGACACCTGGTGTGAAGCTGTCAGATATATAGTGAAATCAGCTATGTTGAGACAGGTGAGGCACGTGCCACGGAATGGTGCTACGGTAGAAGCATATTAGATGGATATCCCAGGGTTCAAAGAGAACAGTGCTAACAGAGAACATGATATACGGCAGGAGTCAATGAGGACCAGTAGAAAATGGGCTGTCCAAGGTGCTAAGCTCAAGCGTTCTACCGTGGTAACTCTTGAAGAGAACAATGTACGCCATCAAATGTGGAACCATAGAAGAGGAAGAAGAAGAAGAGGGGAAGGGAAATCGGCCGTATCCTTTTCTAAGGTAGTCACTTAGACATTTACCTTAAATGATTTTGGAAACAACGGAAAATCGAATAAGGATACCTGGTTGTGCTTTGAATCTCTCTCTGTAGTTAGTTGAAGAGCGTTTTCTTTTTTCAAAAGTCAATAAATACTCGGTTATTCAAAATTCAGATTTTTGTCGTTACAAATCAAGCTTGTTGTCATGCATGACCTGTTGAAATGGTTTTGTCAAAAGCTGCCATTTGCTGCCATTATGGAATGCTTAAAACTACAAGGTTTTTGAAAACTTGATATTCGCTCTCAGCCAGTAAAGCAAAAGTCAATAAATGCAAACAGTGCTTTGTTCCTGAAAGACCTGAAGAAAAAATGACAATGCAGGACATCATTGTCAATTAAAATGTGAGAGGGTTTTCTATAGAAAGAAAAAAAGGAAAAAGAACGTAAACTGTGAGCAAGCATTTGCCACCAGAACCGATAATAAAAATAAATTTGTTTTTACATAACAACATAAACTCCTAATTATTGTTGGGTTCGAGCCAGAATTGTCAGGGAGACGGAAATTCAAGAAAGAAGCAAAAAGGAAAAATACTATTTTGATAAAGTATAGCATAAGGAAAAAAGATCGCCAGCAGTACCTGTCTATGCTGCAACATTTCATGCAACATCAGGGATGTCCAAAGACAGGGTCTCAGAAGAATCAAGATCTGGAGAAAAAGAATCAATTAATAACAGACCACAGGTTGAACAAATTTTGTCCAAAAAACGTCTACTCAGTAATGAAGGCGGAAAATAGAAATGTGCTAATGTATTGTGTACCAAAGTTCTCCGCAAGTGATATATTCTATGCAACACAGGTTTAGCTAGACAATTTGTGCACTATGATTCATTCCCGAGCACAGACAAAGAAAAAGAGAGCTTTTTATACTCGGCTTGAAAGAGGATTCTACTTATTGGATTCTTTGGAACTTTATGCCAGAAAATGGTCCAAATGGAATTCATTTATTTTCTGATTTTTGCGCCGGCCAAAACAAAAATACAGTAATGATGTACTCACTAATGGAAGAAAGAGCTATAATACTGACTGCCTATTTGGTAGAGTGGATAAAGATCATTGGGAAAAGAAAGATATTTTCTCACCAACTGAATAGTATCGAGTTCTGGAACAATATGGCATCGTCAAGACAATAAATAAAGCTTGGGAAGCAAAGTAACTTAAGCCCAGTGCACTAAAAGCCCTATGATCTTCATCTACAGCTACATCCATACTCCGCAAGTCACCTGACGGTGTGTGGCGGTGGGTACCTTGAGTACCTCTATCGGTTCTCCCTTCTATTTCAGTCTCGTACTGTTAGTGCAAAGAACGATTGTCGGTATGCCTCTGTGTGGGCTCTAATCTCTCTGATTTTATCCTCATGGTCTCTTCGCGAGATATACGTTGGAGGGAGCAATATACTGCTTGACTCTTCGGTGAAGGTATGTTCTCGAAATTTCAACAAAAGCCCGTACCGAGCTACTGAGCGTCTCTCCTGCAGAGTCTTCCACTGGAGTTTTTTCGATCGTAACGCTTTCGCGATTACTAAATGATCCTGTAACGAAGCGCGCTGCTCTATCTCTTTTATCAACCCTATCTGGTACCGATCCCACACTGCTGAGCAGTATTCAAGCAGAGGGCGAACAAGCGTACTGTAACCTACTTCTTTTGTACTCGGATTGCATTTCCTTAGGATTCTCAGTCTGGCATCTGCTTTACCGACGATCAGCTTTATATGATCATTCCATTTTAAATCACTCCTAATGCGTACTCCTAGATAATTTATGGAATTAACTGCTTCCAGTTGCTGACTTGCTATTTTGTAGCTAAATGATAAGGGATCTTTCTTTCTATGTATTCGCAGCACATTACACTTGTCTACATTGAGATTCAATTGCCATTCCCTGCACCATGCGTCAATTCGCTGCAGATCCTCCTGCATTTCAGTACAATTTTCCATTGTTACAACCTCTCGACACACCACAGCATCATCCGCAAAAAGCCTCAGTGAACTTCCGATGTCATCCACAAGGTCATTTATGTATATTGTGAATAGCAACGGTCCTAAGACACTACCCTGCGGCACACCTGAAATCACTCTTACTACGGAAGACTTATCTCCATTGAGAATGACATGCTGCGTTCTGTTATCTAGGAACTCTTCAATCCAATCACACAATAGGTCTGATAGTCCATATGCTCTTACTTTGTTCATTAAACGACTGTGGGGAACTGTATCGAACGCCTTGCGGAAGTCAAGAAACACGGCATCTACCTGTGAACCCGTGTCTATGGCCCTCTGAATCTCGTGGACGAATAGCGCGAGCTGGGTTTCACACGACCGTCTTTTTCGAAACCCATGCTGATTCCTACAGAGTAGATTTCTAGTCTCCATCAAAGTCATTATACTCGAACATAATACGTGTTCCAAAATTCTACACCTGATTGACGTTAGAGATATAGGTCTATAGTTCTGCACATCTGTTCGACGTCCCTTCTTGAAAACGGGGATGACCTGTGCCCTTTTCCAATCCTTTGGAACGCTACGCTCTTCTAGAGACCTACGGTACACCGCTGCAAGGACGGGGGCAAGTTCCTTCGCGTACTCTGTGTAAAATCGAACTGGTATCCCATCAGGTCCAGCGGCCTTTCCTCTTTTGAGCGATTTTAATTGTTTCTCTACCCCTTTATCGTCTATTTCTATATCTACCATTTTGTCATCTGTGCGACAGTCTAGAGAAGGAATTACAGCGCAGTCTTCCTCTGTGAAACAGCTTTGGAAAAAGACATTTAGTATTTCGGCCTTTAGTCTGTCATCCTCTGTTTCAGTACCATTTTGGTCATAGAGTGTCTAGACATTTTGTTTTGATCCACCTACCGCTTTGACATAAGACCAAAATTTCTTACGATTTTCTGCCAAGTCAGTACATATAACTTTACTTTCGAATTCATTGAACGCCTCTCGCATAGCCCTCCTCACACTACATTTCGGTTCGCGTAATTTTTGTTTGTGTGCAAGGCTTTGGCTATGTTTATGTTTGCTGTGAAGTTCCCTTTGCTTCCGCAGCAGTTTTCTAACTCGGTTGTTGTACCACGGTGGCTCTTTTCCATCTCTTACGATCTTGCATATTGTACGATGGTTTTGAACTTTGTCCACTGATCCTCAACACTGTCTGTACTTGAGACAAAACTTTTGTGTTGAGCCATCAGGTACTCTGAAATCTGCTTTTTGTCACTTTTGCTAAACAGAAAAATCTTCCTACCTTTTTTAAAATTTATATTTACTGCTGAAATCATCGATGCAGTAACCGCTTTATGATCGCTGATTCCCTGTTCTCAGTTAACTGTTTCAAATATTTCGGGTCTGCTTGTCACCAGAAGGTCTAATATGTTATCGCCACGAGTCGGTTCTCTGTTTAACTGCTCAAGGTAGTTTTCAGATAAAGCACTTAAAAAAATTTCACTGGATTCTTTGTCCCTGCCACCCGTTATGAACGTTCGAGTCTTCCAGTCTATATCCGGCAAAATAAAATCTCCACCCAGAACTATAAGGTGCTTTTCAAAATAACTGCTCTGCAAATGATACCTTATGAAAAGTCTAAGAAGAACGTATTGTTGCCAGTGTCGGACGGCTTGCAGAGGCTTATAATGGGGGCCAAGAAATAAGGAGAGTAACCACCTTGTAAAAAAAGAACATGATCATCAATGAAAACAACGATGTTTTAAACTTGATGACCCATTTTAATATACCAGAAGTAGAGAAGAGTTTTATAGGGACAATGTTGAAGATGATGCTATTTTGCACTTCTGCTTGCAAAACATTTATGCAAAAGTATGATACTAAAATGTTATAATTAAGTACATTATTGTATTTCTATGCGAGATAAATGTACTAGCTATCTTTGTAATTAATGATAAAGATAAAAAGAAATGAAAAAAATTAATTTGAATTTTTATATGAATGAAACTTTTTACTTTCAAATTTACATTTCAAGCTTTTAAAAAACTTGAAAAATTTGTCCATCTGTTCTGAAATAAACATTGCAAAGTTTAGGGAAGTGAAACACACAGTCCCAATCGTGCCTAAAAAGCTGAGCAAACGTTAAATTGTCTCGTTTTTGTAATAAGTATCTCGGACTGGTATTTAAAAAAAAACCTTTCCTGAAAAATTTCCTTTTTCGCATTTACCCAGTTTCGAAAAAATGCTCCTATTGCTCGTCCTCAGCCTCAGAGAAGATATGTTGTTCACCATTAAAATTATAATACCATGAAGGCTGTTAGCAAAAAAGTCGGAATTTTTTTAAGAGTACCGCACACTTTCAATACGCAAATGATTCCCATTTCAGAGCAGTCGCACCAAGCAGTTAGGAGTTACGAAGTGGTTCAAATGGCCCTAAGCACAATGGGATTTAACATATGAGTTCATCAGTCCCCTAGACTTTGAACTAGTTACACCTAACAAACTAAGGACATCACACACATCCATGCCCTAGTCAGGGTTCGAACCTGCGACCGGAACAGCAGCGCGGTTCCAGACTGAAGCGCCAAGAACCGCTCCACCTCAGCGGCCAGCTTAGGAGTAACGCCATCTACATTCAGTATATAAGGAAAAATTACACAGCTGATTTCTCATTCAGAAATCGCTTTGGAATGTTGTTTCTTTGTGATATGGTAAAGTTATGCCTCGTATAATTAGGACAAACGTCAAACAGTGCGTGTCGGAAGTAGACAGTGGTATAGCGCGGCCTATTCAGACTACAGTTTTTCGTTCCGCGATCTTGCTGATCGCGTTGGTTCGAAACCCACGACTGTCACCTGAATGCGGAATTGATGGATTCAAGAGCGCCATACTCAACTAAATGCAGGACCGCTACGGCTCCAAGTGACTAGTGCCCGAGAGGACAGAAATATTGTCTTCTTGGCCTTGTATGATCGTACAGCCATGTAACTTGCCTTGAGGCTGGAAATCGGTTTGTTTGCAGCAAGAAAACTACGACGTCTGGACCACAACAGACTGGCAACATGGTGACCGTTGTTGCGACTTCTCTTGACGTGCAGCAGAGAGAAGGCGTGTCGGTGGTCGTCCACCCTGTGACAACACTAGTCACCGGGTGGCACCACCTGTTCCCGCTTCTCTGCACAACACGTTGGACGTGTCAGTGTGTGATTGCTCTGAGGAGAACAAACGTTGCCAGACTGCACTCAACACCATCATAAGGGCCATACACCTGGCCGGCCGAAGTGGCCGTGCGGTTAAAGGCGCTGCAGTCTGGAACCGCAAGACCGCTACGGTCGCAGGTTCGAATCCTGCCTCGGCCAGGGATGTTTGTGAAGTCCTTAGGTTAGTTAGGTTTAACTAGTTCTAAGTTCTAGGGGACTAATGACCTCAGCAGTTGAGTCCCATAGTGCTCAGAGCCAGCCAGCCATACACCAGGCGTAATACGATGGGGTGCCGTTGGGTCTGGTCCGCATAGCCGATAACTTGGACATCAGCTGTTAGACTTCTGACTTGTAACGCCCTGTGTCTATGCCCTGTCTTCGCGCACTCTTTGAAGTGATCATTGAATGACAAGATCGCATGTTGCCCTTGCACACATGACACAGAAGATTTTCGATTTTGAAAATTTTACTCGTGCTTACGTAATTTGAATGGTCACTCTCTTTCGCTTGCTGTGGGAAACCGCCCCTATAGGCGGACGAATCAACAATAATCAACGGCCTGACGATGCAGATGGCAACGGAAACCACTGCATTAACGACACATGATGAGTATCCACTGGAAATACGGCCTGCGATTTAAAAAAAAGTGTCATGATGATCTCTCCACTGGCAAAAGTTTCTGGAAGAGTGCCCCATTCAGATCTCCGAGAGGGGATTGCCGATTGCCAACGGGGGGGGGGGGGGGGGGGAGTGGGCTCAGTCGATATAGTACGGGGGGTACGGGGGGGGGGGCAGTAAGCGAGACGGAAAGGAGTCTAGTATTTCTAGTCAAATGAGTTTAGGGCAATATCAACAGAAGCAAAAAATGGCATAATGGGAATAGGGTTCGTTATGAACAGGAAGGTAGGGCAGAGAGTGAGTTGTTGTGAATAGTTCAGTGATATGGTTGTTCTTATCAGAATCGAGAGCAAACCAACACCGACAAGGATAGTTCAGGTGTATATGCCGATGTCGTAAGCCGAAGACGTAGAGATAGAGAAAGCATATGAGAATATTGACCGGGTAATTCATTAGGTAAAGGCAGATGCAAATCAAATAGTCATGGGGCATTGGAATGAGGTTGTAGGTGAAGGAGTATACGAAAGGGTTACAGGAAAATATAGGCATAGTACAAGGAATGGGAGACGAAAAAACCAGTTGAATTCTGCAACAAATTTCAGCTAGTAACAGCGAAAACCCTATTCAAGAATCAGAAGAGGGGGTAAACTTGGAAAAGTATAGGAGATACGGGGATATTTCAGTAAGATTACATCACGGTCAGGCAGAGATTTCGAAATCAGATACTGGATTGTAAGACGTACCCAGGAGCAGATATAGATTCAAATCACAATTCATTAGTGATCAAGAATAGGCTGAAGTTTAAGAGATTAGTCGGGAAGAATCAGTACACAAAGAACTGGGATACGGAAATACTAAGGAATGAAGAAATACGCTTGAAGTTCTCTAAGGCTGTAGATACTGCGATAAAGAATATCTCGGATTGCAGTTGAAGAGTAATGGACATCTCTAAAAAGGGCAGTCACAGAAGTTGGAAAGAAAAACATATTAACCAGTAAGATAACTGCGAAGAAATATTTCAGTTGATCAATGAAAGAAGGAAGTACAGAAATGTTCAGGAAAATTCAGGAGTACAGATGTTGCTGAGGAATGAAATAAATAGGAAGTACAGAGAAGCTAAGGCGAAATGGCTGCAAGAAAAATGTGAAGAAATCGTGAAAAATATGACTGTCTGAAGGACGGACCCAGCGCATAGAAAATTCAAAACAACCTTCGGTGAAACAAAAAGCAAGGATGGTAACATAAAGAGAACAGTGAGAATTCCACTGTTAAATGCAGAGGAGAGAGCGGTTAGATGGAAAGAGCATGCTTAAGGCCTCTTTAAGAAGATTCAGTATTAGAATCTGAATTTAAAAGAGCATTGGAAGAATTAAGATCGAACTTGGCAGAGGGGATAGATAACATTGTATCAGAATTTCTAAAATCGTTGAGGGAAGTGGAAACAAAGTGACTTCACGTTGCTGTGTAAAATGTATGAGTCTGGCAATATACCATCTGACTTTCAGAAAAAGTCTGGCGATATACCATCTGACTTTCAGAAAAACATCATCCACACAATTCCAAAGATTGAAAGAGCCGACTAGTGCGAGAAATATCGCACAATCAACTGAACAGCTCAGGCATCCAAGATGCTGACACGAATAATATACAGAAGAATGGGAAATAAAACTGAGGATCTGTTAGGCAACGACCAGTTTGACTGATAATGGCCCGCCAGTTGCAGCTGATAATGCAAACTAGACTAAAGAAGAATCAAGACACGTTCATAGGATTTGTCAACTAGGAAAAACGTTCAACAATGTCAAATAGAGCAAGGTCTTCGAAATTCTGAGAAAAATAGGGATACGCTATACGAAAAGACGGATAATATACAATGTGTCCAAGAACCAAGAGGGACGACCAAAAACGAACTGCTCGTCTTCGCAATCCTCAGTGAAAGTGAAGAAGAATTACAGGGTCTACTGATTAAAAGGGCACTCTAATGAGTACAGAATAGAGATTGAAAGTAAATCGAAGGAAGACAAAAGTAATGAGAAGTTATAGAAATAACAACACTGAGACACTTAATATCAGAATTGGGAATCATGAAGAAGTCGAAGTTAAGGAGTTTGCTACGTAGTGTAACACCCCAAGAACACTGAAAACCAAAATAAGTATGTCATGATAATTTAAAGTAGGGAACAGTGTTATCCTGACAGGTACGACAACTTTGACAATAATATAACACCTTAAAGTTTTGATGAACACCAATTTCAATAATTACTGAGTATCTCATGATATAAAGCTAGAAAGAAAAAAAAGGTTATTTTTAATTAGCTATCAAACATCTTAGTAATAACTGCAAATCAGTACAACGAAAGATAAGTCCAAAGCAATATGTCGGTCAGAGGTAACATTTATTGTGAAAGAGAATTGTAAACGCGGCGAAAAGGAAATTCAAAGCTCGATCATGGAAAAGTTAGTCGCTTGCTAGCTTGTTTGCTATCAAGTCGAGAAAGAGCATCGTTTGTTATAGTACTACAAACGGAACGCTACGAGACTGTTTCTTTCCCAAAAAAAAAAAAAAAGTTATATTGTGTGATAGAGATGCGCGGACTTTGTTCTCAGTCAGGCGCGGCTCGTAATTAAAGGCTCTGAGGCGGAGCCGCCCCAAAATACATGTTAAAGTACATTTCGCAAGAACGTATTACATAATTTAAATTATCAGGACGAATTTCGCATATTTCCCGTTCCGATTAAAATAACGACGGTCAACATTTTTGGAACTGTTTGTATCGATAGATGTTTTCCGAATGGTTAGTAGTGTTTAGGCTGCGCCTTGAAACGTCCGTAAGCTGCATGTAGTAGCGGTTTGGGGGCGTGGCTTCTACAAAGTACTGCTCTTTATGGGTGACCCGAAGGCTCAGGGCTTGCAGCCTAAGGGTGTCGTACCAACCACCACATATTTTTCAGGTTCCACTATCTATGTAATAAAGGAATGTAGAGTGGCCGAAACTTCGCTATCCAATCTCTGTCTCTGCATATCTCTACTACGCTTCGATGCGTCATTAATCGACATTTAGTATTATTGTTTTGATAATGTTTTACATAGTTGTTTTGTTTCTGCTATTGGCTATTTTATCCACATTTAGAATAAGTTTGCAAATATCCCGCCAGAGTGCACTACACTACAGTAACGTACCAGTACTGCCATCTAGCGAGAGTTTCATAAGTGGTTAGAGGACAAAACGCGCGAAATATGTCCCATTACTTTACCTTCCTTGCTTGCTGATGCTGACTGCTTTTGTTGATACCGTGTGATATTAGCAAGTTTCTTTTTCGGAGTATATTTTGCAAGATTTTAGTGAGTTTTACTTGCTGGTGAATACCTGCAACATACCGCGAGTGTGAAACAAGCGCAATATGAATTCAGTGTGCAAATTAATAGGTAAAAACTTGGAACACGGCCATAGGATGAAAGTGAAAGAACTTGGTGCTTCCAGACCCGCATTAAAGATCTCTCCGAAACGCGTCTTTTCATATGATTTGCTGCAAAGTGTCAGAAAATGCAATAATGACGTATAAAAACAGTAACCAAAGAATTTAACACGAAGTTAGCTTCTAATGATATTTAATACCTGATTATAGAAGATACAGTACGTAAAATTATGGGTAGAGCGTGATCTGCCCACCCCCTCCCCCTGAATGCTTAGTTGTTTACGTCAGACTAATCTGTAGCGTAACCCGAGGTCTATGTTGGCTCTGATCAATAAATGCCACAGCCTTCCCCCGTATAGAAACCACGAGCCGCGCCTGTTCTCAGTTATTCTGACTTGAGAACTTGAACTGAAGTGATATTCTGATGGTGTACGACGAGTTAATGAACTTTAATTATTGGATATATTATTGTTGGACTCAACCTTCATCACAGTGAATAGCTACAACGAAGAATGGACATAGTATCGAAGGTTGTTCTGGATACTGATTTCTCAGGATCTATGCACCCAAACTGCGTGAAAATGTAATCACATGTCAGTTCTAGTATAATATATTTGTCCAATGAATACCCGTTTATCATCTGCATTTCTTCTTGATGTAGAAATTTTAATGGCCAGTAGTGTACATGCTAATTTTCAAAATTTCAATATCCGTACATAAGCCTCCCTAATGAGAAGACCTGAATTTATTATGCTCTTCCATTGTTATGTTCCACATATCGCGAATAAGTAGGGAATGCAGAAATATGTTCCGAGGTTTTCAGTGGTTTTCCTACCTGATTAGCCTGAAATAGGAAACATTAATACGACCACACGAAGATAATATAAATACGCCGATTGTAAAAGTTGTCGTAGTTGTCACGATCACTGAACTGAAAAGAATTGTAATTGATCTGATCCATCGGTGTGCGTGTGGTGTGATGATTATAAACTAACCGCTGAGAAGAATAATAAAATTGTTCGTCAGTAATGGAAATCTCACGTGTTGGCTCCATCATTAATTGAACTCTGTGACAGTTTATGATCAAAATTAATTAACTGTGAACATTTTAATTGAAAGAGTGACTTGATGAACATTGAGCATTGAAAGGAGTGTTTTGCCGAAATAATATCACGACGCTCGAAAGCAAGATAGCATTATAGATTATCCCTGGATTTGCGTCGTGCATTAGTGAACAATTCTGCCTAGCAACGTAACAACTACTGATATTGAACCACAAATGAATTTTTCCTCGCTTCAGTGGTGTGAAACGACGTCGGTGATGAATGATTCAATCAATACTGCAATAACTAACTAACCGGGCATAGCAAATCATCATAAAACCATAACAGACAATTAAAATCAGCAGTTCGCATCGCTGAGAACACTGCGCGGACTCGCAAACGGACTTTCATACATTACGCGAGGAACAATTTTCTTTAGAGATTTTCAAGTGCTGTTCCACGTTATCCGACGGGGACAACCATCACTGCGCGTCGCGTCTCCATTCAAAATGGTTCAAATGGCTCTGAGCACTATGTGACTTAACATTTGTGGTCATCAGTCCCCTAGAACTTAGAACTACTTAAACCTAACTAACCTAAGGACATCACACACATCCATGCCCGAGGCAGGATTCGAACCTGCGACCGTAGCAGTCGCGCGGTTCCGGACTGCGCGCCTAGAACCGCTAGACCACCGCGGCCGGCATCTCCATTCCACCGACAGAGCTGTAGCAGTAGCGGCTCAACATCAACAGCGACAACAAAAAGGGAAGAGGGGACGTCACAGCAGGCAGCAAGCACACTAGCAATGCACAAAGGGCATTCCCGACCAAGAGAAATCTACTAGTATCAAACATAGGCCCTAACCTGAGAAAGAAATTTCTGAGAATGCACACTGGAGCACAGCTTTATACGATAGCGAAACATGAACTGTTGGAAAATTAAAAAAAACGAGAGAGAAGCATGAAGAATGATGAAAATTACGTGGATTGATAAGCAAGGAATTAGGAGGTTCTGCGAAGAATCAGAGAGGAAAGGGATATATGGAAACACTGACAAGAGAAAGGGACAAGATGTTAGGACATTTTAAAACATGACGGAGTAATTTACATGGCACTAGCGGGACCTGTAGAGGGTAAAAACAGTAGAGGAAAAGTACAACTGGGTCGACGTAAGTTGAACAGTGACAATGGTGGTGACTGGGTGCCGCAGCTTCGCGGGCTTCAACCACCAACAACATAACGCGATTTTGTAAACGTCTCCATCGCAACGGCTCAGTGTTGTCACATCCCTGTAGCCGTGTCTCGTTTTCGCGTGCAGCCGTTAGCGCTTCGTAACTGAAAGATGGTAAAAACGCCAAGGGCTGTCAGGGATCTGCTTTTAACGCCGTGTCGACTATAGTGTTCAAGGAATCTGCAGCCAAGCAAATAAGTGCTTAGTTTCAAAAGCGCGAGGTATTTGGATCAAATCTCCCTGCCAGAGACTTTTCCTTTTTCATTCCGACGTAATTATAACAACAGATTTTGAAGACTGTGCGCACTATCAATGTTTACTGATTCATTTATTATTTTCATAATTTTTATCCTGAAAAAAGGAGGAAAAAATTTTGTAAGGAGACTGTAAATAAAAAGGATACACAAGAACTTTCAATTAAATAAGTATAGTAATTTTATTTATACTATTGTACCTACATTTGTGGCAAGTACAATGCATAACCTACAGGAGAATGCATGAATTATGATGATACTGATCACAGAAACGTGGAAAACAATGACTATTGAGACATACAGCATTTGTAATCAACGCCGAATTTTCGCATGTACATGTGCACAGTTTTTTTAACACGGTTTACAGTTCTAACGGTTCTCATTCATCACACAGTTTCGTGACATTTCTAATCCATCTGTGGTTAGAAATACGTAATAAAAAATTTAGAAATCACAGACCTCCAGCTTACGAAACTACGAACCTACTCACCTAATGCGAAAATTGATTACGACATGCACCTGTAACACACCATTTTCTTGAAAACGGTAGAGAGTTGCCAGTTCTTGTTTACATATGTTGAAGTCCTAGTCGTGGCCTAAGAAACTGTCATCATCAATCAGATCGGTGAAGGAAAGTTCGTGTGGTCCCCATGTAAGCCAAACACACACTTAGTAGGATGATCAGTGCCCTATCGTTTTTATCAGCCCTTGTAGGTGAAAAAAATTGACTACTTGCTCGAAATGAAAGACCGATATCTCACCATCAGTGCCCGCAGACGGCCACGGAGTACTGCAGGTAACCTTGCTCAGGGCCTTACCGCAGCCACTGGAACAGTTGTCTCCAGACACACAGTCTACAGACGACTGAACACACATGGTTTATTCACCCAGAGACCTGCAAGGTGCATTACACTGACTCCTGGTCACAGGAGAGGCCATGAATCATAGTATCAAGAACACAGTACATGGTCATTGGAACAGTGGTCCCAGTTTATGTTCACAAACGACTTCAGGTATAGTCTGAACAGTTATTCTCGCGGATTTTCATCTGGTGTGAACCAGGAACCAGATACCAACTCCTTAATGTCCTTGAAAGGGACCTGTATGGAGGTCGTGGTTTGATGGTGTGGGGTGGGATGATAATTGGTGCACGTACAGTCCTGCATGAATTTGACAGAGGAACTGTAACAGGTCAGGTGTATCGGGACGTTATTTTGCACCAATATGTCCGCCTCTTCAGGGGTGCAGTGGGCCCCACCTTCCTCCTGATGGATGATAACGCACGGCCCCACCGAGCTGCCATCGTGGAGGAGTACCTTGAAACAGAAGATATCAGGCGAATGGAGTGGCCTGCCTGTTCTCCAGACCTAAATCCCATCGAGCACGTCTGGGATGCTCTCGGTCGACGTATCGCTGCACGTCTTCAAACCCCTATGACACTTCAGGAGCTCCGACGGGAACCGGTGCAAGAATGGGAGGCTATACCCCAGCAGCTAGTCGACCACCTGATCCAGAGTATGTCAACCCGTTGTGCGGCCTGTGTACGTGTGCATGGTGATCATATCCCATATTGATGTCGGGGTACATGCGAAGGAAACAGTGGCGTTTTGTAGCACATGTGTTTCGGGCCGTTTTTCTCAGCTTATCATCAATATCGTGGGCTTACAGATCTGTGTCCCGTGTGTTCCCTACGCGCCTATGCTATTAGCGCCGGTTTTGTGTAGTGCCACGTTGTGTAGCATCACATTCTGCAATTATCCTTAATTTACGAGCATAAGTGTATATTAATTATTTATTTAATTCGAAGTTCTAAGTTACACGTTTTAATACCCAGTTCTAAAAATTATTCATTCGTTTAGTTCCCTGTCACAGTTGCATGCGTATTCCTTAAAGGTGACTGTTTCGAACGAGTCCGTTTATTTTCGAACCACTGCCTGAGTCTTTATTTCGTGATTGTAAAATTATTACAGTGTAATATACACTGAAGCGCCACATTAATTGGTACATGCATGCATTTTCAAATACGGAGATACATAAAAAGGCAGAATATGGCGCTGCAGTCGGCAACACTTATATAAGACAACAAGTGTCTGGCGCACTTGTTAGATCGTTTACTGCTGCTACAATGGCAGGCTATCAAGATTAGAGTGAGTTTGAACGTGGTGTTATAGTCGGACCACGAGCAATGGCACACTGCACCTCCGAGGTAGCGATGAAGTGGGGCTTTTCCCATATGACCATTTCACGAGTGGACCGTGAATATCAGGAATCCGGTAAAACATCAAATCTCAGACATTGCTGCGGCTGGAAAAAGATCCTGCAAGAACGGGACCAACGACGACTGAAGAGAATCGTTCACCGTGACAACGGTACTGCAAATTGCTGCAGATTTCAATGTTGGGCCATCAGCAAGCGACAGCGTGTGAACCATTCAACGAAGCATCATCGATAAGTGCTTTCGGAGCCGAAGGTCTACTCGTCTACTCTTGATGAATGCATGACACAAAAACTTTACGCTTCGCCTGGGCCAGTCAAAACCGACATTGGACCGTTGCTGACTGGAAACATGTTATCTGGTCGGAAGACTCTCGTTTCAAAGTGTAACGAGCAGATAGACGTGTACGGGTATGGAGACAACCTCATGAATCCATAGACCGTGCATGGCAGCAGGGAACTGTTCAAGCTGGTGGATGCTCAGTAATGGTATGAGGCGTGTGCGGTTGGGATGATATGGGACCCCTGATAAGCCTAGATACGACTCTGACAGATGACACGTACGTAAGCACCCTGTCTGTTCACCAACATCCATTCAGACGGACTTAGACAATTCCAACAGGACAATGCGTCACCCTACACGTCTATAGTTGCTACAGAGTGGTTCCAGGAACACTCTTCTGAGTTTAAAGACTTCCGCTGGCCCCCAAACTCCCCAGACATGAACATTGTTGAGGATATCAGGGATATCTTGCAATTTGTTGTTCAGAAGAGATCTCCAGCCCCTCTTACTTTCACGGATTTATGGACAGCTTTGCAGGACTCATGGTGTCAGTTCCCTCCATCACTACTTCAGACATTAGTCGAGTCCATGCCAAAAAGTGTGGTGTCGCACTTTTGCGTGCTCACACGAGAACAGTTTTTTTTGTCCGGTTCCTACACCATAGATTTGAATTGTCTGTTCTTGGCACAAGTGACTTCCATCCATTAGGTCAAATTAGCAAATTCTGAAGACAGATATTTGAAATTGTTGCTCGAATTATCCTATTCTAGAAAAATGTATGCAACCATTATATATATATATATATATATATATATATATATATATATATATATATATATGTGTGTGTGTGTGTGTGTGTGTTAAAGAGTAAAGTAAAAACTTACCAGAGATGTAGTGAAAAAACCTTATTTAGAAGAAATACACTTATTAGCAATGTAAGTAGATTAGCACTACTCATTATTTGTTGTTGTTATATTTCACGGGAACATTCTGCAGTGACCTATTCTGTCTGCTTATGTACAACTGAATTCATTCTAATCGACGATGGCTTCTCTTAAAGAAGATCGCGGAACAAATTGGAGCGGCATGTACGGGACGTGAGAATCTCGGAAATGCTCTGCCACAGCCCTTCAGAAGAATGGACACAAATATTTATTTCGAGGTAAAGTGTTAAGAGACTTGTTATTGGGTGTTGGCGTGGCGGTTTAGTGAAAAACAATATCAGAATGAAAATTTCGAATTCAGTCGCCTGTCCGTTCCTGGACTTCTAATTGCAGTTGACATGACAGTTTATCATGCAGCTGAAAAACGCCATGTTGCTCTTTGCCTCTGATTGCAAAATGAATTGAAGGTTTCTCTTTCCCTGGCTGTGGAAATCAGTTCTCAGTTCGGAAGGAAAGAACAAACCTCTTTAAATACTAAATATATTTTACATCATATAAATTATCTGAAGTCACTGAGAACAAAATTATTTTGGTCCCGGAATTAGAAGCCAGGTATAGTTTAAGTGTTGAGATTTATGCATTTATGCCAGATCTTCTTCCAATCTCCGAAACGCTTCTGGAATTAATTCTTTCGGATAACTTTTAGCTCTCTCAGCGAGGCGATTTTAATCTCGTCTGTGGTTATAAGGCAATGGCCCTTTAAAGTTGTCTGCATTTCTGGGAACAGAAAAAGTCACATAGGGACATGAATGGCGAATATGGAGGCTAGGACATCATTATAGAATAATTTTTTAGTAAAAAAATTCGCGAACAAGCAACGAAGTGTGAGCAGGTGCATTATTCTCACCGGCTACCGCATGCTGTGTCCTGAGTGGATACAGCGCAACGTCAACGAATTGGCCTCGTAAACACGCAAAGCAAGAACCATGGACACTGTGAGTGGACTTGGACGGGCTCTCGTCACCTTCAATGTTCTCACGGTGTTCTATGAAACTCATATACCACTAGTAGACCCCTGTGTTTCTAAAGTGGCTCACCAAAAGTACAGTTAACATTTCAACGCTTTGTTCTGTTCTTATAGCAAAATTTAATATAAATCCTCTGATCAATTTTTATAGAAAACTATCGACTTCATCTATAGCCGAACGACTTGTCTGGCCTAGCGCTAATAATTTCTATAGAGTGAGTCGTGTATGATGGAGGAGGGTAAATGTGTCAATTTCAAGTAAGGGAACCTGGTCCGGAAACGACCCAGTTGAAAGTTACCAGCGAAAATCATTCTGATACGTAAGGCAATGGAATACACATACCGGTACTGTTTTTGTTAAGATTGTAGATGGTCCAACACAAGAAAAAATGTCTACTAAACATGGGCTGTAAAATTGTATCTTAAAAGATATGAGCATTTGCTCACCTTCGACGCTGTGGAACACATCTTTCTACTAAAAGCTCTTTGGTTTCCATACCTTTGAAGGAGGTGGTAGTGGACCAAAAAAAGAAAAAAGTCGAGTAAACAAGTGTCTTAAAGTGCATACTTTTAAGGGCTACGATGACTTTTTCAGTAGATGAGAGGAGACACGCTATAGCGAAGATGTGCAAGCGTACTTCGCGCTTAGAGTACGCACTTCAGAGCCCTTGTGTCATCGACACGCGTTTTCTTGTTGTGGTCCATACTACCATATCTGAAAGCTGTCTCTCCTACAGTCTTATCAACAATAGTGTTCCGAACACCCCAATGCAGCTGGCGGGTGGGCGTTATCGACTCCACTTTGCGCGTCAGTTTGTCTTTGGCGGAGCCGCGGCGCTTGCTGAAGGCAGGAAAGTCGTTGGGAAAGTGTATTTAAGCCGCGAGAACGCGTGGGTAGAGAAACTTTTCCCTTTTTAGAGAACTGTTAACGCCAAGAGGACGCCTATTCGTGCCCGGTATCGGTGGGCATGATGCCAGTCTGCTGTAGAAGGTTGAATACTGCCGTAATCGGCAACCGCTGGAATCAGGAGCTCTTGGGCATCGAAGCAGTTATGCCGTGTGGCTATATACAAGGCGTGTTTTTCTAAGTAAGTACCGTTTTGCAATTAAAAAAAGACGTGCTAAGATATCTCAATAATTTTATCTTTACATGAAAGCCTGTACCTTCATCTACGCACTGACTCCATTACAGTCTGATTCTTCCTTGTTTATGTTGTGTACTGAGTGTTTAAGATACCTCCGATAATCGTGAGTCCCGCCGACTGTGAAGTACGGGCTGTTATAACATTTCTTAGTGCTAAAGGCCTAAAAGCGATCGATGTTTATCGTGAGATCTGTGCAGTTTACAGAGAAAACATTATGAGTGAAGGAATGGTAATAAAGTGGGTGAGAGCATTTAAAGATGACCGCACAAATGTGCATGGTGCACAACGAAGTGGGCGTCCTTCGGTCCTTAATGGAAGTTTGGTGCAGGAAGTGGACAATAAGGTGAGAGAAAACAGACTCTTTACTATTTCCTCCTTGCGAGATGACTTTCCGAATGTTTCTCGTAGTGTTTTGTATGCCGTTGTGACCGAACACTTGAATTACCGAAAATTGTGCGCACGTTGAGTGCCGAAAATGTTGAAGGATGTTCAAAATGGTTCAAATGGCTCTGAGCACTATGCGACTTAACTCCTGAGGTCATCAGTCGCCTAGGACTTAGAACTAATTAAACCTAACGAACCTAAGGACATCACACACATCCATGCCCGAGGCAGGATTCGAAGCTGCGACCGTAGCGGTCGCTCGGCTCCAGACTGTAGCGCCTAGAACCGCACGGCCACTCTGGCCGGCTTGAGGGATGTGCACAAAACCAAACGTTTCGACAGTGCACTGACTTTCCTTGAGCGGTACCACAACGACGGTGATGATTTCTTAAGCCAAATTGTTACGGGCGATGAAACGTGGGTGGCCTACGTCACACCAGAATCAAAGCAACAGTCCACGGAAGTTGAGCAAGGGCATCGTTTTGCTGAAAGACAATGCCCGTCCTCATGTGGCGAATCAGATCAAAGATCTCATCATATCTTTTCGACTGGAAACTCTAGATCATCCTCGTTACAGCCCCGATCTTGCGCCCAGTGACTACCATCTGTTCCTGCACTTGAAGAAACACCTGGGCGGTCAGCGTCTTCAAGACGATGACAAAGTCAAAACAGTGGTGATACAGGTGGCAGACTTCTATGGGTTAGGGTATTCAAAAACTGGTACAATGTTATGACGGAAGTTGTGTAGAAAAGTAGATTAAGGTACAGGCTTTCGTGTAAAAATTAAATTATTTAGATATCTTAGCACGTCTTTTTTTTAATTTCAAAATGGTACTTACTTAAAAAACATGCCTCGTGTAACGGAGTTACAAGGAAGAGCTGGATTTATTACTTTGCTAGTGGTTAGGAAGTGTTAAATCTTGGTCATTTCTTAAATTTTTGCTGACTCTGTGTGGGCTGAACTCTTAGAACTACGTTGTCAGTGGCTTATTTCCACTTAGTTGGTAATTCTGGTGTACTTTATTTATATTGCTTTGTGGTCGTGTGCCTTGAGCGAACTGTGTACATGTGAGTGTTCACAACTAAACAGCGAGTGACTGTGTCGTAGTTTCCAAGTACTTTATTGGTTATGCATGTGATTCTACTGTACTTGTGTCAACATCTTATTTGTGGTTGGTTACGCTCGTATCTCTTGAGTAAATTGTTTGGCAAGTCATCCTTTATTCAGCCGAATGTTCGAAGCTGAACAGCGAGCGACTGTGCGCCTGTACTTTTCTTGTTTGTTCACTGGCTTTGTGTATATTCGCTGCACTTGCTTTACTGCTGTTGGTGTGCCTTGTACTTTCCCGTGTATGTTCTTTTTTTTGCGTTCTTAAGGTTGTTCTCTTATGCACCGAGTTATGGCTACGCATTAGTCTTGGCACCTATATACATTCTTCTAGCATTTTCTTATTTCAGAATTCCAGTCTTGTGTGGTCATTCGAAATACACTTTACGCGTATAATCAAGAGCAGTTTCTTATAAGCACCATCAATTTTGTTAGTTGGAGGTTTGTGCTGGTCAGACGCTTACTTCGAAGGTAGTTTCACTGAAATTTTCGTTACACGCTGCGGTGCCAGAGTCGAATACAGCAAGTTGTAATTTGCTCTTACTGATTACTGGTTAAGCTGTCACCAACCTGACATACAAGCTTCAAAGTTGTTATTAAAAGAATAATCTTTTAGGCCTTAGTAAAACTTTACACCTCTGGAATTGCGGTCTAGAATCGTAATTGAATAAAAGACCAATAATGGTAAGAGAGAAAAATCTTTACATTGTTATTGTAGTGTGTGTTGGCCATATTGAGAATTGTTGCCTTGTATTTCAGATTAGAAATATTTCGGACCTGCGTTAGCCGCTATTGAGCCCCGCAAAGGGGTCGTCCTTTTGCGTTGTACCTTCTATGGTAATTATTGTTGTGTCTACATTTGTATAGCCATTAATGATCGTAGTGCGGCTCCACGATTTAAATTTTTCTATTTCAGACAACTTACAAAAAATTTTATTGAAGTGTGGACGCGCGATAAAAGTTAAACTGAGATTTGTTTTGGGTACCCTTTTTATGTGTAAAAATTTGTGGACCCCGGAAAGAATTTCTTTTTTTTCTGAAACAGTAAGTTCGTTAGCCTTGGACTAGTTAACCAGCACCTTTCCGCTCCAAACCTAGCTCCCTACCGCTACAAACACTATCGCTCCATGTATTCGACTGTTAGAGGCGTCAGAACGATTTTCGCTTGTACCTTCCTACACGGTCGTCTACGAAACTGGGTCCCTTAACTCAGATTGATCCACTTGCCCGTCTCCGTCATTCCTGAAAGCTTGTGACATCACGGAATCACGTTATGCACAGGAACCTTCTTCGTGAATCAGTCTGTCAATCAGTGATATAGTCCCTGCTGTAGTTCCTGAGATCAGCCTTCACATACCGACAAAGAAACACTGCAGGTGTACTTCCCAATTTATAAGACGTATAGATTAATCCTTGACGATGCTACCTAAAGACAGGTAACTTTTTTGACAGCTGACAACAGATTAAATATCTGATATGGGTAACGCAATAAAGTTACTTTATAGGCATGTTTACTAAAGCGACAACGAAAAAATAGCGTGAATCTGTATAGTGCAACAATTAGTGCAATATTAAACTGGGTAAACAAGTACTTATCTTTGATTACCTGTAGCACACGATGTTTTTACAATGTGCGGTTGAAGTGTTCGATTAACGGACGCTGAGAATGTTGTAGCAAAATTCTCTTTCGCGTTGGATTAAGTTTCCTACTAGTATTTTCTCCTCCTTCGATTCCCTATCCAGCTGGTTTCTCAGTTCTCTTCATCCAAATCCCAATGGGCTAGGAACGGGACAAAGCGGTTGCCAGTTGGTAAGAGAGGGAGGAGATTACCGTTCCAGCGACTGTCTGAGTATTGAGGCTGTTTTAGATAATTTTTCACGAGATAAAGTTGGGTGCCCCTCATTCGAACCAAAGTTCAAGCGACATTCAGACATCCAGTGTAACGGTATTCACTGACTTCGCAATATCTTAAAAATGGCCACGTACGAAAGTTCGGGTCCACGCCCAGAAGGTCACGCGATGCCGACCGACCCCGCCTTGTCATAATCTTTGTCTGCGATCTGGAAGGACAAGCGAACAGCTATCCAGACCTTGTGGCTGCTCCTTCTCATTCAAGAAGCTTCTCAACTGGCCTCGCAAGGCAGTGCACCCCATTCCAGTCTTCCTCCCGCCAAGGACAAGTTGTTAACGGTACCGGGAATAGAAATCGGATCCTTCACTTGGCAGTTGAGCGCGCTGGCCGTTTAGCTACTTTTTTTCCAAGTGAAATCAATACTTTATTGAGTCCTGTTGTGTTACAGTTCATGACAAAATATTCACTTGTACTGCTATTGTGTACATAGCTTCTGTATTAACATATTCAGGTCCCTTGTCAACAGTTTGCTTCTTGTCCATATTACACAAAATTTGCTACCATCATCACGTGGAGTCACATAAAATATAGAAAATTATCACAAGTTTCAAATTTAAGTAACAATCAGATTGCTGCAAAGATGTTACAGGTCAGTTACAACGTTCTATCGCATAAACACTAGTCTTGCCTAATCTTTACTACTGTGATGTAGTTAACACGGCACAAATAGTGAAAATTCGAGATGCCTCGAGCTAGGGTTGAATGCTTGCGTTAGATACGTGTTCAATAAACGGTTGTATGATCATATCAGTCCATACTCTCAGCTAGGTTGGATACGCCCACATAAGGCACGCGATCTCCACATGATGTGCTTACTTCATCGATTTCTTAGCCACTGGTGCCCCCAATACTTATCTTCTCACATTAAACATCTATCATCATTCCACAACCGCAATACCAGATCGGATATGTCTAGCATCTTGTCTGTACCTTCACATAACACAAAATCTTTCTCCGTGTCATTCTCCATCTCAGCCATACGACTACGGAACGCGCTCCCCTGTGATCTGCGTCTTATCCAGAACCACTCAATATTGAAGAGGAAACTCAAAACTTACATATTAGGGACGGTATAGCCACCATTGTTGTGCCCCTCTCATCTCTTTCTTTCTCTTCGCCATCATAGCTTCGAATTTTACCATTCTATTTCTCTTCCTTTAACCTTTCTACCTCTTCTATATCTCTTTCACCCCATTCTATCGTCTTATGTCTCTGCTCGATGAGAATAACTCACGAGCTGCAAGAACACAACGAGAAAATTCCCAACTAGCAATAGGACTGACAGTCATAAAAGAACAATATGTTTACTTTCATATACATGGTCATTACTATTATTATTATTATTATTGATTGTTATAATTATTTTTTGATTGTTATAATTATCATCGTACTACTGTTATAATCTCTATTTTTTTCTTTAACATTAGTACTGTATAACACGTTATATGTCCTTAATGTTCTGTAGAAACTGAAATTCGTTCAATCTGAGTATGCCTGGTTAGGTGTAAGAGAGGGCCTGAAGGCCCTAATCTTGCCAGGTAAAATAAATGCATAAATAAAATAAATAAATAAAA
The DNA here is from genome assembly GCF_021461395.2 of Schistocerca americana. Classification (NCBI taxonomy): domain Eukaryota; kingdom Metazoa; phylum Arthropoda; class Insecta; order Orthoptera; family Acrididae; genus Schistocerca; species Schistocerca americana. The sequence goes on along the minus strand of NC_060121.1, from coordinate 955,548,512 downwards.
CAGATAGGCTTATTAGTCTCAGTGTTGTGACAAAATTTCAGAAATCTTTAAAAATGGAAAACGTGCGTACGAAATGAGTCAGAGTACTGAAATCACAAATAAAAGCACTATCGTCCATTTGAATACTTTATTCTTCAACTGCTACTGTGAGATTCTTCCTTCTTTCTGGGACATAATTAAATGAATCACAGTTTATTGAATGTGAACTGTCATATATACTGTTAAATTATTTAACGATGTTAATTAGAACCTTCACTGGTCCCATAACGCTCTTTTCAAAACTGTTAACGCCTCGAATCATGGAAGTACAGCAAAGTATTGAGATGCTGATTTCCTGCATAAAGGGCACTATCTATTCTCCTTAAACCAGTTTAACAATCACTTATAATGAAGTATGTGGCCACAACGTAGTTTTCTACAGGTAGTAGAGTTTGAGTCCACTGCCTGCACACTGCAGTTCCGTTAAGGATCTTTCTTTTCCCTTTCTGCCCTGTTTCTGGGTAAGTCCACGAACAGCTAGGTGCATACTTCCAGAGTCTGTGGTGCGATTTTCGTAGATCACCTCCCTCTTTCTTTATTAATACGTATACGTCTCCAGGACTGCCCCAACAACCGCAATAACAAGAAGTTCTGCCCCTCGCGTTATGTCTTCTAACAATTTTCCATCAACGTACAACCGTCTACGTCATTCTTTCGAAGCCACGCTACGGAGGCAGACTTAGGATCAAGATAAAGTAATTTTCTGGGATAGAGAAGTCGTACGATTAAGTATAATGTACAGAATGCTGAGCGTTGCTAATAGGCAGGTGTTCGGCCATAGTTTGGCAGAACTGGAAAGAGGATTCTGCTACATAACAAACCCGTTCTCATGGTTAACGTGCGTCAACGCGATACCGTTTCAACTTTCGGCATGCATTTGACATTTTCCGTTGCACAGGGAGGTCTTACACCTTCTGCACGCGTCTTTTGTTTTCGAAAATGCAACAAAAAAAATGCTTCAAATGGCTCTGAGGACTATGGGACTTAACATCTGAGGTCATCAGTCCCCTAGAACTTAGAACTACTTAAACCTAACTAACCTAAGGACATCCCACACATCCATACCCAGGGCAGGATTCGAACCTGCGACTGCAGTGGTCGCGCGGTTCCAGACCGAAGTGCCTAGAACCGCTCGTCCACACCGGCCGGCAAAATGCAACAAAGTGGACTGCTATTTGTTATTTTGTTTTCTACCACTAATGCAGCGATGGCGGAATCCTCTTAATAGCTGCAGTAAAGCCTTTCACTCACACTCTTGTAATTCAAAGAGATGTCACTGATTAAAAGAAAACATAATTCTATTGTGGCAATGATTTGTGAACAATTCATAGTCAACTCTGTCACCAGATTGGCGCACGCACGAAAAGAAAAATAATGACATTAATCGGAATGTACAGCGTCGGTTTTGTAGCAATAGGCCGTACAATATGTTGAGATAAATAAAATCAGAGCTGCTGTCAGCGCATTCTTAGGTGGAACAGTTATTTGCCTATTATCGTCGTTTCAGCATGATATTTAAATATTTAGTATTTTATCCGTCTTCAGCAACTATATTTGTTTGTTGAAATAATCAGCAACCAGACCCACGAAAGAAATTTTATACCTACACCTACTTGCGAGCGTTAGTAATAAGTAGATGTATGCAGCATATTTCTGTGGTTATGTGGAGTTGAGTAACGAAAGATGTCGTCTCATATACAGCAAATTCAAGTTGGAGGAAAAATCGCGTCGAAAGGAATCGAAAAAGCATAAAATGTCCAGTGCCGGGAGAATGTGATGTCTACCACAGCGTCGAAAGGGAAAGGTCAAAGCGTTTACGTAGCTGTTCCATCGGTATAGAGCGGCCAGCGATTGTCCAAAATTGTGATTTGCCTATTCTGTATCCATTACATTTATTAAAGAGATCGCTCATTAAATGACGTACTAATACGAAACACTTGTTAGAATTCTGTCCCGACGCCAACGTATTCACGAAAAATCTCGGGTTCGATTCCCGGCTGGGTCGGAGATTTTCTCCGCTCAGGGACTGGGTGTTGTGTTGTCTTAATCATCATCATTTCATCCCCATCGACGCGCAAGTCGCCGAAGTGGCGTCAGATCGAAAGACTTGCACCAGGCGAACGGTCTACCCGACGGGAGGCCCTCGTCACACGACATTTCATTTTACAGCGCCGACCCGAAGCGGGCACACAGAATTTTTTATCGGGTTAATGCTTTTCCTTTCATGAGTGAAACAGACTAACTCTCTTAGTTACAGCCACATAAATTACCGCAGTTTGCTCACTAATAATCTGTTAAAAATATGATGTCTTCCTTTTATCGTAATTTTCTTTATATAAATTTCAATTTAATGTTATGATAAGTACCAAGAATTTTTTAAAAGTAATTTAAAGGGAAATCATTAATAAATGCAGAACGTCATTTAAAAGCCGGCCGGTGTTGCCGTGCGGTTCTAGGCGCTTCAGTCTGGAACCGCGTGACCGCTACGGTCGCCGGTTCGAATCCTGCCTCGGGCATGGATGTGTGTGATGTCCTTAGGTTAGTTAGGTTTAAGTAGTTCTAAGTTCTAGGCGACTGATGACCACAGATGTTAAGTCCCATAGTGCTCAGAGCCGTTTGAACCAATTTTTTTCATTTAAAACATTAACTTCAAGACGAACTGATTTGACAAACTACATCTGTTGACCTCAGCATGCTTACAGAGGCACATACAGATTTTAACTTCTCAGATATATTAGCGAAACCCCTCGCTTTGCCTATCGAAAATTCACAGAAAGGTTCAACTGACAATAACAACTCTGTGCTGCGAAATACCTAATACACAAATTACCTCCAGCCCCCTTCAGAATTAACACTGGATAACAAGTTAAATTTACTTTCGGCAATGGCTAGACAGGCCTCCCGCCAACATCAAATATTTTACAGTGTACTATTTTCATTAACACATTTTGATATGCTAACTCAAGTCTTTTATTTATACATTCATTTTTCTTAGAATGAGGGTGGTTCCGTTAAATACTCGTATATGCTTTCGGTGCATGTATTCGTACAATTTTGTGGTATACACTTTTGTTTCCGGGCGTTTGACAATCACACTAGTAAACAGCTATCGAGTGGAAATACAGTCAGAGCTTTGTGTGCAATTTCTTGGCCCTGTGCACCCGACTGATCCCGAACCTTTCACATCTGGCATCTACAGACTTGTTTCTGTTCTCTCTCATCAATGTAATCCTGTAACGTACAGTTTTTAGTCACAGGAACATCAAATGACGTCATTGCTTCGACTTATTTAAAGACAAGAGCTGGATAAAAAATTTCTAGCAGTTTTATGAACGTTGTCAGAAATACAATTGGCCTGTCGAGATAACTTGCAAGGTGCATATGGATATGTTTCTATGTATTCTGTTTTCTGTGTGCTATAGTAATGTTCGTCGAAATGATCAGCCACAGCGTTATGACCACCGATCTATTATCGATAGAAACTCGTGCAGGCGGCAGCAGCGTCACATGAAGAGGAATGGCTGCTACCCAGACACACGTACGCTGCACATGGTAATAGTGAGCGTGCTGTCCGTGTGTGGAAAGGGGAAGGCGGGCGACCTATCTGAGGCTGACTGAAAGCAGATTGTGATGGCCCAGAGGCTCGCCACGAGTATTTCGGCAACAGTGGTGAGTGACTTCAACAAGTGAGGAAACCAATGTGAAACCACGTCCAGATACCGTGGCATTTGGCGGCCTTCCCTCATTACAGATGTCGAACGTCGTAGGTTGGGAAGACTGGTAAAACAGGACAGGCAGCGAACTATGGTGGAAATAATGTCAGACTTTAATGCTGGGGAAAGTGCAAGTGTGTCTGAATACACTGTGCACCGAACACTCCTAACGATGGGTCCACGCTGCCAACGACCGATGGATGTGCCATTGTTAACACCACGACGTCGGCAACTACAATTGAAATGGTGACTTGAATATCGGCAGTGAACGTTGGCGCAAAGGCAGAGACTTGCACTCTCTGACGAATCTCGATACCTTCTTCGTAATGTCGACGCGAGGGCCTTCTTCTGCTGAATAACTGAAATGTATTCCAAATTGATTTACTATAGTATACAGCAGTTCAATGTGTAGAGCTCGAAATATTTACAAACGTGCAACAACAAGACAAAAACTGAACAAATTGCGGAAACTCCTTACGGTAGTCTCTAGCGCGTGTACTTTATTTTATTTTATTTACACGTCTACTTCCGTAGAACTAGGCCGTTGACCCTATGTTCTCACCCACCCAAAATTAATATCAGGTGTACAACTTTGCTTCCACCGTTTCTACTCGAAGTTCGAGGCTGTATTGTAAAAAGCTACAAAAATATGCAAATCAGAGTATTGGCCATCGCTGGCCACTACTTTCTCCCACCTTTGGGGCGCATACAACTGGTACACGGCGAAGAGCTGGGCGTCTTTCGAAGAGATCCGTGAGTGTACCCCATTTTGGACTTGTTCGTGTTACAGGAGGAGCTGGTCAGCCAGGCCATGTGTCATTGACCGAAAAATGTGGCAGTACAGCGAGCAATGTCTGGAGAATATGGCGGCTGGGGTAGGACTCCCCATTTCGAAGTTTCCAGGTTTGTTTTGACGGGTTTAGCGATTTTGGTTCGAGGATTGTCATACTGAAAAATCATCTCTTCAAGTCAATCGTGATTGTGGTCGATTTTCTTTCAGTGCTCGGCTCAAAAGCATCAACTGTATTCCACAACGATCTGCTGTGTTTGTTTCCGTCGGTTTCAGTAGCTTCGAAAACCTTCTCTCTTTTACCGGCTTGCCGGTCATCGAAGTCAAAATCACCGTTTTTGATGTGTTGAATCCATGCTCTGTAAGTTCTTTCACTAATAGGTTCTTCACTGCATGCTTACCCAACATTTTATGAGTCTCAGCCGCAGAGTTCTTCATGTTGAAGCAAATTACGAGGAAATTGACAAGATCAATCGAGGATAACTTCATGATCCAATCATAAATGGACTAGTACTTCGATTGCGTTATGTTTACAAATGCATAAGCTTATTGTATAACACTTGCGACCTACCACCTGCAACACCACTTGTTGCAGCTGCCATCTGTCAGAAGACGGCAGAAGCAAAGTTGTAGGCCTAATAGCTAAATGAAAATGATATCTGTTACCATCTTTATATAGATAAGGCTTACCGACCAATGATCTTGTTCAGTGCGGATGCACTCACATTGACCGAACTCTTACGGGAATCGGTAGATGGACTGCCGCGAGTAATGAGGATAGTGGGTGAATACATAGAAAGAAGGATCCTTTATTGTATGACAATATGATAGCGGAACAAACACTGGTAGCAGTTACTTCTGTAAAATATCTGGGAGTATGCGTGCGTAGCGATTTAAAGTGGAATGATCATATAAAATTAATTACTGGTAAGGTGGGTGCCAGGTTGAGAATCCTTGGGAGAGTCCTTAGAAAATGTAGTCCATCAACATAGGAGGTGGCTTACAAAACACTCGTTCGACCTATACTTGAGTATTGCTCATCAGTGTGGGATCCGTACCATGTCGGGTTGACAGAGGAGATAGAGAAGATCCAAAGAAGAGCGGCGCGATTCGTCACAGGTTTATTTGGTAAGAGTGATAGCGTTACGTAGATGTTTAGCAAACTCAAGTGGCAGCCTCTGGAAGAGAGGCGCTCTGCATCGCGGTGTAGCTTGCTGTCCAGGTTTCGAGAGGGTGCGTTTGTGGATGAGGTATCGAATATATTGCTTCCCCCTACTTATACCTCCCGATGAGATCACAAATGTAAAATTAGAGAGATTCGAGCGCGCACGGGGGCTTTCCGGCAGTCGTTCTTCCCGCGAACCATACGCAACTGGAACAGGAAAGGGAGGTAATGACAGTGGCACGTAAAGTGCCCTCCGCCACACACCGTTGGGTGGCTTGTGGAGTATAAGTGTAGATATAGATATAGATGTAGAAGCTGTTGTGATATAAATTTTGACACGAAGCAACTTGGATTGGTGAATGCGCTTCGCAGGGACGGTCCTCTTCCAATGCGGTACATATTTGTAGCAAGAAATAGGAAATAGACACTAAAAATGTAATGTGGACAGAAACTTGGGAATGTGGGTCTCACGGGGAGAGTGCAGAGATAATTCCCTGCAGTTGCACTCTCCTCTGTGTGCTCGCTGGCTTAGACGGATAGAGCGTCTGCCCTGTAAGCGAGAGATCACGGGTTCGAGTCCCGGTCGGGGCACACATTTTCGACTGTCCCCGTAGATATTTAACAGTGCCTGTAAGCAGCTAAAGGTCTGGATTTCGTTGTAATTTTATTCTTCGAGGGCTGCAAGATCACCAATGGTATCTGTTCTTTCGGACATGTCTGACCATCTTCATATAGATAAGGCTAACAGGCCAATGATCTTCTTCAGTGCGGAGCACCCATTTTCAACTGTCCCCGACAATATTTATCAACGCCTGTAAGAAGCTAAAGGCCTGGATTTCATGGTAATTTCTAATAACTAAACTTCATTAGCAATGTAGCACGTCTAACGCCTAATTAAACTGATGTGCAGCAGATATCTCAACACCCTTTGGCAGATCTTGAGAAGCGTCAGCCATTGACATCTCACTGACTTCTGTATGACCTTTTACTTGACGGATATTGTTTTTGTAATCGTATATTACAAAAAAAAAATCTCCTGTGGGTCAACTATCCTTTTCCACGAGAAATTCCTGCTTTAAATCGCTTTCCAAATTATTTATATTGTTTTGTTGTAGTTAAATTGAATCTGATAGTAATGATTCAATGTAATTCTAAACTTTTCCACTCTCCACCATCAGCAGTGACGACTGTGGGACGCTACTAGTGTGATCACGGCTACTATCGGACCATGACAATCCTGTGCTCACTATGCGACTGTCTCTATGTCTGCTCTCCTTGTACCTCCGGCAGCGACTTCCTCTAGCTGCAAACACTGTCGGCTGGCTTTGGCCACACCCACGCTGGACATGGCGCGTCGCGTCAAAAGCAGTCCACGCGCAGACCTCGGTAGCGGAGGCCCTGGCAAACACGGTCTCACGAGCTTCGTTTGCAGTACTGCACCCACTGCCGGTGTCCAGGAGACACGGTGTTCAGCAGGGCAATTGTAAGCTGTGTCTGCAACCCTCCAGCAAGTTGACTGCTGGTGGACAAAGACTGTCATGCCAGCCAGAGAGGTCACACAGCTTTGCTGGATACGGAACTCGAACTAAGGACGGAAGCGACACCAGACGTAAGCCGTAACTAACTCCCAACTCGGTGGTGACCATGTTGTCTCTCTCTCTCTCTCTCTCTCTCTCTCTCTCCCCTCTCCCCTCTCCCCTCCCGCCCCCCCCCTCTCTCTCTCTCTCTCTCTCTCTCTCTCTCTCTCACACACACACACACACACACACACACATACACACCCACCCACCCACCCACACACACACACACATATCTAATCATATCACAAACAGACATGTAAAATACGTTTGCCCTTTTGTAACTTGTTGTATTTTCCCGAACTTCATATCTGCTGCTCCTAAAATACGGACATACTATAAGGTGCTATTGGGTTACTTATTTCATAACTTCGACTTAGTCCGCGAAGCGAATGAGGTACTGCTCAGATGTGGTAAAGTAATTAAAAATAAACAGTACGATTGTCGGGATACAGATAGCCAACGGACCCGTTTCCGAAATCAATGCTCTGCCCCTGTTAATGGAATTCAGATTGAAGAAAAATAATAATAGTCCTTAAAGCGGATAGTGAAAAAATGAACAAATGGAGAAACAAAATCGGTTGCGCATTTTCTGAGAGATAGTTTTGCCAAAAAACCGTTGTGGTGGCTTAGTAGAGGAACAATTTTCTCTTCACAACATTCACAATGGAGCTCTGTTTTCAAATCAGATGCTCCTCCAGCATCAGAACGACGGGGCAACCACGGCCATAAATTTCCAGATTCTGTTTTGACAAGAAATATCTAATAAGCACACTCTCAACTGTTGCAGTATCTTATACGACCATGGCATAATAAAATGTCCCGTAATTTGAAATCAGTTGTAACCACACGCATATATTCTGGTTGAGTATATGCTTCCGCAGTTTCAGCCACAGCTGTATCAGTATAGCAACCTCGCTGAATCACTACTATTCAGATCCATTATACAGAAAAACAGCTTTTCAATCTCCATCAACGCAACTTTCAGCCACGTCAGGCAGAATCCAAATTTAATTGCAGAAGTATTGCTTGTTATTCAACGAAAATAGCAAGTTTGTAAAAAGGAGATTGGAAAAGGCAAATCGTGTGAAATATTACAATGCTATGTGGAATATAAATTTATTTCGGATACTGATCTCGATAATAATACAATTGTACCCACAGCAATTCCTTCCCTGCTGAATAACAGAATTATTACGCCCTTTCCTCTGAATTACAAGATGGTCAAAACTAACAAATATTCTACATGCTTAAAGTTATTAAGAGAACGAAGAGCCTCCCATGAAATCATTTCCAAGCTTTTATACCTACGGAAAAATAGTCACGTATATACTTTCCTGTGACAATCGCATATATGTACCTTAATGTTGACTAGTTTCGAATGAGTCCGTTCATTTTCGAACTACTGTCACTGCCAAAAAGATCATTATTAGCGAAAATATAATACGAAACTTTAAAATATATAAAATTTACAGATCACAAAAGTTCGTTCAACGCTTATGACATACCTACGTCTATAATGTGATTGTGAAATACGAGGGCTATCCACAAAGTACATTACGTTTTGGAATTAAAAATAAATAAAGTATTGGAATTTTTTTTATTATATACAGATGAAAGCCACACTTAAATACTACTTTTCTACATAGTTGCCATTTAAATTAAGGCACTTATCGTAGCGATGGACGAGCTTGGAAATTCCTTCGTCGTAAAATTCGGCCGCCTGCGCCTTCAACCACGTGGTTACCTCTTTTGGGACAGAAAAGGTGTGATTTTTGTGGATTTCCTGGAAAGAGGCACTACAATAAACTCTCAAAGGTATTGCCAAACTCTGCACAACCTCAGAAGAGCAATAGAAACAAGCGCAGGGGAAAGTTGGGCTCAAAGATCTTGCTGATTCACGACAACGCCCGGGCCCACACGGCAAATGCCACTCGTGAAGTTCTCGAATCTTTTAATTGGGAGTTGTTTCCTCATCCGCCGTACAGTCCCGACCTGGGACCGAGCGACTTCGACTTATTCCCAGCAATGAAGAAGTGGTTGGCTATGCAACGTTTTGATGACGACACACAGCTTCAAGAAGAGGTAACCACGTGGTTGAAGGCGCAGGCGGGCGAATTTTACGACGAAGGAATTTCTAAGCTCGTCCATCGCTACTATAAGTGCCTTAATTTAAATGGAAACTATGTAGAAAAGTAGTATTTAAGTGTGGCTTTCATCTGTATATAATAAAAAAATCCAATACTTTATTTATATTTAGTTCCAAAACGCAATGTATTTTGTGGCTAGCCCTCGTAGTTCCTGTGTAATATATAATACTATTGCTCTGTTCTTACTGTATACATTCGAACTGTCTATCGTTGGCACAATTCTACAGTACATCTCCACCTACGTGAGTATTCTGCAATTCACAATTAAGTTCCTAGCACAGGAAGAAGTAAGGAGCGAAATTTCATGAGAAGATCCTGCTTCAACGAAAAATGCCTTCGTTTTAATGACTGCAAGTCCAGTTCGGATATCATAACCATGGCACACTCTGCCCTATTTCGCCATAATACAAAACGGTCTCTCTTTCAACTTTTCCGATGTCCTCCGTCAATCTTATCTCACATGGATCTCACACCGCGTAGCAATACTATAGCAGGGGACGCATAAGACTAGTCTGTTTAGTAGACCTGTTGCACTTCCTAAGTGTTCTGCCAATCGCAGTCTTTGTCTTGCTTTCCCTACATCATCATCTATGTGGTCGTCCAAGTTCACAATTGTAAACCCAAAATATTTAGTTGAATTCACAGTCTTTAGATTTGTGTGATTTATCCTGTAACCGAAATTTAGAGGATACCTTTTAGTACTCGTGTGGGTGATTTTACGCTTTTCATTATTTACAGTCAGTTGCCACTTTTTGCACAATACAGATAATACTTCCATAAAATAGGACAACTAGTAAATGTGCTTGAGTGTACTTGGCAATGCCACCAGTGTTCAGTACGTGTTTATGCGCACTGTCGTCTTGCTACAGTATCAGTGTGGTTCCGCTTACTTCAAATAGTACCACCGAGCGAGGTGGCAAAGTGTTTAGCACACTGGTCTCGCATTCGGAGGACGACGGTTCAAACCCGCGTCCGGCCATACAGATTTAGGTTTTCCGTGATTTCCCTAAATCGCTCCAGGCGAATGCCGGGATAGTTCCTTTGGAAGGGCACGGCCGATTTCCTTCCCCATCCTCGACACATTCTGAGCTTGTGCTCCGTCCCTATTGACCTCGATGTCGAAGGGGACGTTAAATCCTAATCTTCCATCTTTCCTTTCAAATAGTATCTCACACTGTGTGCCTTTTAGTTTCACTATTACATTCGTACACAAACATCACAAATTTTACAGTTGTCGAACCCTTAAAATTATTTTAACATCACACATGTGGTTAAAAATTGAAATTGTATGCATAATACCAACGCAATGTTATAAGTACACGAAATACAATTTTCATAACAACAGCAAAACATAATCACAGACTTTACCTACACAACATCTGACCAAACAGAAAGACGAATTTAATTCCTGCAGCACTTTCATATGTTTCCACTAATAAAACTATTAATCACATCGCCGTACATACGAAACATTAATGACATTTCCTCAGTTCCGCAGAATTAAACTGGCACTGAATCTTTAGTTCATGCAAGCGTTCTCTCCGCCTCATAGATTGAGAATAGTTTAGTTTCATTGAAGGCCTTTCCAAGAGTTCTGACAGACACGGCTAGATGTCATCGTTATATTTCTTTTCTCCACCGTAACCAGAAGTGCTGAGTTTCAATGGAAAACAAACGCGGATTTTAATTTCCTCTTTCTTAACTTCAGCAGAGCCTGCATGACGAAAATTTCTTTTTAGTCTAGTTTTTCGAGTGTGGCTACTGAATTAATATATACACATATTGCAATAGAATTTTCCGTGACTCGCGAAAAAAGGACCAAAAGGAAGTTTTGCCTTGCAGTGGTGTGGCAGCGGAAGCGTTGTAATTGTTCCATGTATCGTCTTTTGTCCGAGCGCTATACTCGGATGGAACGTTGGAAAAATTATTGCTAGTAGGCATCATGAACAGTCGTCGATGGACTAGGCGGCACAATACCTTCCGGAGCATTAGTTGCGTACTTACAAAGTATTTCGACATTTCTCCTCGTAAGCCATTCCTTGAAATCTTTTAAGTAACTGTGGGTGGAATGATAGGTGTCTTTATTCCAGACATTGCAGGTTTAGAATTTTCAGCGTTTCTGTCGCCGTGCAGACTAACGTTTCGCTATGTCTCATCGTACACTACCTATAAACCCAATGTCACTGATTAAGACTCCAGTCACTAGATTTTTTTTCAAGTGCAAGTGAACAAGTGGTTCATCTGTTATCTTTTTCGAAGACGATTTGCGCTTTCCCAGCATCCACCCCTTCACACAATGATGTTCACAAACAGTCATACTTTGTTGTTACGATTCGATGAGTGTACGATTTCACATTTAAGGCTGTTTATAGCTCGTTCCTCAAAAATGATATCCTCCCGAGATCTTAGTTTTTTTTTTAATTAGCGTTACATATTTACGTAACTACTCACACTGCGTAATTTATGAAACTGCAATTAACACTGGCTGATGAATTAATAATATGTACACAAAAAGAATAGCAATGGCAATATCATTTCCGACGGCTCTTCAGATATTACTTCTGTCTGTCCGAAATGATGCGAAACGAGTCGTTTTACAGGTTACATACGCATGAATTGTTTGTGAATTTTACCACGTGCCGGCGATTTACAGGTGTAAATAGCACACTGTTCGAAATTTAAGAGATGTATCTTTTTAATACTCATCATCATCATCATCATCATCATTTATTGCATGGGCCTTTGAGGCCTACAGCAGAATAACAATAGTAAAAAGAACAATACACACAAAAACCCCAATAAAAGGAATGTCTGTCAATCACATGAGAGGAGGTATTTGTTGCAGATGGCACTCTAGCATCTTCTTCCATGGCCACCGGTTACACTTCTTGAAGGATCGTCGTCACTCGATCCTTACATCACGTTCGTGGGCGTCCTCTCGGGCGTTTTCCCGTGGGTTGAGAGTGGAAGACTCTGTCAGTGTGGGATCTGCCCGCTCCTAAGATGTGACCAAACTACTGTAGTCGCCTCTGTCCCAATATTCGTCTAATGTGTGGCTTTCCAAATCTCTGATACATTCTTTCTTTCTTCTTTCCCTTTTACCTTGCATGGTATTGTAGATGGGTCCATAGATCTTTCGAAGTACCTTTCTTTCAAACGCACATATTGAATCTTCTGTTGTGGGTCGGGTGCCAGGGGGTGCCGTACTAAAACTCGTCGACGACTATGGAAATGATTTATTTGCTTCCCCTGCAGTGTTCTGTTCACCTCGGTCTGTGTCACAGGGCGCCGCAATGCTGAGGGAGCACCCCAGTGGCCTGTGCAACACAACGCTGTGTCGTGCTGGCCTTGGCCAGCCCACTGTGTTCCGACGATGTCAGGATGGCTGCACCAGCAACTGACTCACTGCTGCTCATTGTGAGCCACGGGTGGCCAGCTGCATCCTTTTCCTCGCCGGCGTGGCTGAGATCACGGCGACCAACAATGCGAGTCCAGGGCTATGCGAGAGGCGTTCAATGAATTCGACTGTAAAGTTCTATAAACTGATTTGGCAGAAAATCCTAATAAATTTTGGTCTTATGTCAAAAGAGGTAAGTGGATCAAAACAAAATGACCAGACACTCTATGACCAAAATGGTACTGAAACAGAAGATGACAGACTAAAGGCCGAATTACTAAATGTCTTTTTCCAAAGCTGTTTAACAGAGGAAGACTGCACTGTTGTTCCTTCTCTAGATTGTCGCACTGATGACAAAATGGTAGATATCGAAATAGATGACAGAGGGACATAAAAACAATTAAAATCGCTCAAAAGAGGAAAGGCCGCTGGACCTGATGGGATACTAGTTCGATTTTACACAGAGTACGCGAAGGAACTTGCCCCCCTTCTTGCAGCGGTGTACCGTAGGTCTCTAGAAGAGCGTAGCGTTCTAAAAGACTGGAGAAGGGCACAGGTCATCCCCGTTCATAAGAAGGGACGTCGAACAGATGTGCAGAACTATAGACCTATATCTGTACCGTCGATCAGTTGTAGAATTTTGGAACACGTGTTGTGTTCGACTATAATGACTTTTCTGGAGACTAGAAATCTACTCTGTAGGAATCAGCATGGGTTTCGAAAAAGACGAACGCGTAAAACCCAGCTCGCGCTATTCGTCCATCAGACTTAGAGAGCCGTAGACACAGGTTCCCAGGTAGATGCCGTGTTTCTTGACTTCCGCAAGGCGTTTGATACAGTTCCCGTTTAATGAACAAAGTAAGAGCATATGGAATATCGGACTAATTGTGTGATTGGATTGAAGATTTCCTAGATAACAGAACGCAGCATGTCATTCTCAATGGGGAGAAGTTTCCCGAAGTAAGAGTGATTTCAGGTGTGCCACAGGGGAGTGTCGTAGGACCGTTGCTGTCCACAATATACAGGGTGTTACAAAAAGGTACGGCCAAACTTTCAGGAAACATTCCTCACACACAGAGGAAGAAAATATGTTATGTGGACATGTGTCCGGAAACACTTACCTTCCGTGTTAGAGCTCATTTTATTACTTCCCTTCAAATCACATTAATCATGGAATGGAAACACACAGCAACAGAACGTACCAGCGTGACTTCAAAGACTTTGTTACAGGAAATGTTCAAAATGTCCTCCGTTAGCATGCATCCACCCTCCGTCGCATGGAATCCCTGATGTGCTGATGCAGCCCTGGAGAATGGCGTATTGTATCACAGCCGTCCACAGTACGAGCACGAAGAATCTCTACGTTTGGTACCGGGGTTGCGTAGACAAGAGCTTTCAAATGCCCCCATAAATGAAAGTCAAGAGGGTTGAGGTCAGGAGAGCGTGGAGGCCATGGAATTGGTCCACCTCTACCAGTCCATCGGTCACCGAATCTGTTGTTGAGAAGCGTACGAACACTTCGACTGAAATGTGCAGAAGCTCCATCCTCGCTAACGGAGGACATTTTGAACATTTCCTGTAACAAAGTCCTTGAAGTCACGTTGGTACGTTCTATTGCTGTGTGTTTCCATTCCATGATTAATGTGATTTAAGAGAAGTAATAAAATGAGCTCTAACATGGAAAGTAAGCGTTTCTGGACACAGGTCCACGTAATATATTTTCTTTCTTTGTGTGTGAGGAATGTTTCCTGAAAGTTTGGCCGTACCTTTTTGTAACACCCTGTATAAATGACCTTGTGGATAACATCGGAAGTTCACCGAGGCTTTTTGCGGATGATGCTGTAGTATATCGAGAGGTTGTAACAAAGGAAAATTGTACTGAAATGTATGAGGATCTGCAACGAATTGACGCATGGTGCAGGGAATGGCAATTGAATCTCAATGTGGACAAGTGAAATGTGCTGTGAATACGTAGAAAGAAAGATCCTTTATCATTTAGCTACAATATAGCAGGTCAGCAACTGGAAGCAGTTAATTCCATAAATTATCTGGGAGTAGGCATTAGGAGTGATTTAAAATGGAATAACCATAAAAAATTAATCGTCGGTAAAGCAGCTGCCAGACTGAGATTCATTGGAAGAATCTTAAGGAAATGCAGTCCGAAAACAAAGGAAGTAGGTTACAGTACACTTGTTCGCCCACTGCTTGAATACTGCACACCGGTGTGGGATCCGTACCAGATAGGGTTGATAGAAGAGATAGAGAAGATCCAACGGAGAGCAACACGCTTAGTTACAGGATCATTTGGTAATCGCGAAAGCGTTACGGAGATGATAGATAAACTCTAGTGGAAGACTCTGCAAGAGAGACGCTCAGTAGCACGGTACAAGCTTTTGTTGAAGTTTCGAGAACATACCTTCACCCGGGAGTCAAGCTGTATATTGCTCCCTCCTACGTATATCTCGCGAAGAGACCATGAGGATAAAATCAGAGATTAGAGCCCACACAGAGGCATACCGACAATCTTTCTTTCCACGAACAATACGAGAGTGGAATAGAAGGGAGAACCGATAGAGGTACTCAAAGTACCCTCCACCACACACCGTCAGGTGGCTTGTGGAGTATGGATGTAGATGTAGATGTGGAAAGGTATTTACTGTTGTTGCGGTTACTCAACAAATGAAATCTTTTTAAAGAGACACAGGGTATATAACAAGTAAATTTTTCGGTGTGATATTAAAACAGAGCTACTGAGGACTGATGAACTATATGGTCGCAGAAATCAGTGTTCAGATACATTCAGAAGTATGACTGCCACTCCCAGTACCATCCTAAGTATGACAGCACCTGAAATTCTGGTCTTGGAGAAAGCGGGCAATTGTGATTTGTGGTGTAGAATACTGTTACATAACTTCACGTCTCTATTAACGTAGATAAATATGGCCAGCGACTTCCTCGACTTTTTTGTCAAAGTTTCGTCGCGCTGCAACGAACAGTTTAATTGTGCACTTCAGATCATCCACTGCACTGCTTCACTGCCAGAAACCAGCCTCACTCTGTTGCCAGCCCAGTTCACCTCTCGGCTACTGAGCCAATGGGGCGTAGTGGTTTTCAGGCCTAAGTGGATGATGATTACAAACATGAATTCAATGCAATATATTTCTCTTGCGCTTTAAATGAAATGAACATAATCTATTTTACCTTGTATTACAATCAATAATCCATACGTATGAATAGAGCATTCAGTTCTTTAAATTGAGAGACAACACAACAGTGGTACACTCTTTCTTTTTAAGTTCGTATCGATCTTAACAATATAGACTCTCTATTAGATACAATTTTAGCAGAAAGATTTTAAAATTTTAAGCTGTGGTTACGAGTATGTAGTCATTACTTTACAAGATGTTATCTCCCTTTTGTTGGTTTCGCTTGTTACACATTGCACATTCTTCTTTCGCATTTCCTGAACTGGTTATGGTGAGAGGCTCACTCTTCAGAGTATTCTGGTTGAGATTTTCAGTAATTCCGTTACACTTTCTCACGTTTCAGAAAATTCTGTGACCATTCGGATTGTCCTTTACGTATGTTACACATACCCTGTTAGACATAATCTATTCTAGTGTAGGCAGCACATGTTTCCTCTCTGCCATTTCCTTCGTCGCCTAGGCTCAGTTTACGAGTATTCCTACAATAAATCCAGACCTTAATTTCTTCCCGTACAAATGAGCCTCTCTCTTCGTTCTACCTTGTATATTCTTGCACTATCGGTCTTAAGCTCTTGTATAATATAAGTGACTCCAATAATAATTCAGAGATCGTGTACCAGAAGATGCGACAGTTTTTCATTTAGTGGAGGGACGATTCTGTTTACGAACTTGCAGCTCTAAACATTTTTCCAACTCTGATTGGTTTTAATAATTCTTATTCTATAACTGGTCTATCTACACCCATACTCTGCTAACCTCTGTGAAGTGCTTGGCAGATTGAACTTCCCATTGTCCCACATGGGTTTCTTTCCATTTCATTAGCGCTTGGGGCGATGGAAGCATTATAGCTTAAACGGCTCTGTGCCCTCTTCAATCAAACTCAACTTCTTCGCAGTCTCTTTGGGAGCAATGGGTGTGGGGCTGTATTATATTTCTGTATTCTTAGTTTAATACTGGTTCTTGAAACTTTGTAAGTAGGCTTTCGCGTAATAACTGACGTACAACTAAAAGCGTTTCCCAATTCAGGTCTTTCAGCATTTCTGTAAGCTCTCCCTGTCTACAATAAACCTGTGACCATTCGCGCTGCCCTTCTTTGCATACGTTCAATATTCCCTCTTATTCCCATTTGGTATGGGCCCCATACACTGGATCAATACTATAGGATGGGTACCCGAGCGTTTTGCGAGCAATTTCCTTTGCAGACTGATTTTACTTTTACTGTATCCAGCCAGTGAACCCATATGATCGTTCCGTTTCACGGCCCTACATCTTTTTACACCTAGTTATTTGTATGAGTTGATCGATTCCAATCGTGACTCATTGATTCCGCACTCATAGGATAATACGTTTTTCAGATTGGTGAGGTGTATAATTTCATATGATCATTGAAATGTATTGTCAATATTTGCACTATCAATCAAGAGCTGACCAGATATCTGAACACCTTTTTACAGACAGGATTTTATTATCGCTAGCTGCATCATTTGCGTCATAATAGATTACTGCCTAAACTTCCTGCCATTATTTATCATGTGCCACATCTGTTGCGTCTCCTCGTCGGCCCCGAAAGGAAACTCATGTATGCAGACCGAGCGAGGTTGTGTTCTGATTATCACCCAGAAGTACTAATGTTCCAATTTCCAACGGCTATCCAGCTTTCAATCTTCATCATTCCCTTGTATCTAGTAAAGAGAATTTTAGAAAGGTTCCTTCAAAAGGACACAGTTTATTTCGTTCCCAATTTTTCGTCATTCGATTTTGTGAGACTTCCGTCTGTAAAGGCCTCGTCGGCGGCGACATCATAAGCTCTAATCTTAAAAGTACAACTGGAAGTGATTCCACTGACGTGTTTCTGCAGAACGAGGAAAGCTCTCCACTGCTTTCTGCGAAGAGCACTGGCAGATTTTACATTCTAAAGCTTGTAGCCTAAGCCGCAATGACACCATCCAGAATACCGCATCCAGCGATAAAACATCCACTGCCCCCATTCCCTTCGCCAGTTTAGAATTTTGTACGTCCCGCGTGGCAGCATAAACCCAGGAGGTCAGGTAGTTGTCACAAACGTTTTCTGTTGCTCTGAACTGCACTGATAAGACCGCAACACTTGTCATTAAAGCTGAGAGCTGGCATTTTCAGTACGCGCCAGTCTAGTGAACATACTTTTTAACATCCAGACGATCTCACTAAATGTCCCCGAGTTTTCGTACCTGCAAAACTTCACACATTTTTACAGATGTCCCCATAATCGAAACAAAGGCGACCGTCATGCTTCTGTAACCCATTACCTCCCCTGAACAGTGTGCTATAATCACCTGAAGGTACTGAACGGCTCTTTTACTTCCTGTCACTTCCCACACAGTATAAATATTTGAAAACTGCGCTTATATCTCTATATAAATTCCAGCCAGATTGATCTTCAATAAATCACAAAACCCTAAAAACTGAGTTTTGCTCTTGTACAACTAACGTGATTGTTCCTGTTTTGAACCCCAGTACCAATTGTTGATATGAAACTGAGGAACAAGTTCCTAACGTATACTCCTGGAGCACATCTTGCGTAGCAATGAAACGCAGACCATCGGAAATGCAAAGAAGAAGAAACTGGAAGCGTTTCAAATATAGTGCTATCGGTGAACATTAAAAATTAATCGAAAAGATAAATGTGAGGAAAGAAGTTTGTAGAAGGCCGTTACCAGAAGAGTTACAGATTAGTGCGATATCTGATACAACATCAGGAATAGTTAACCTAGCGCTGGGAGGAACTTTGGTGGGGAAAAATAAAAGGCAGAAAAACACTAGAACATGCAAAACAGATTGTAATCATGTGCATCCTAGTACTTACGTGAAGGTTATAAATTAGTGTAAAGTAGGGAAAGACGAAGGACACCATCTAACGAGTTGCAAGAATTAAAGAATATAAAAATACACTTCCACCTATCTAACATTTTCAGAGCCTGCTAACTGATTATATACATTATGCATTGTTCTATCCAGTCTCTTGACAGGTAATTGAGATATTAGAGCGAAGTGAATTACAGTATAAACCTGTTCTGTGAACTGAATGGCAACCGAAATTATTCCAAGCATCTTGTTCAATATCTCTGTACTTTTACACATAGACGTCTAACAGAAGAAACATTCTTGTGCAAATTATGACTGTGTTCTGTCCTGGCTTTTAATAAATAATACTACGACGTCCTGCCTATTGGTTTTCGATTCAGAATCTTCGGTCAATGTTTGCTTAACGACTTTCCTTACAGTTTGCCAGCACGACTGACTCAAAATGACAGCCAATCGTGCGGGCAATACGCTATAAAAATCATTAAACAACTGTCAGCCGAAATTCAAGAGACGAAAGCCAACGAGCAATAGAGGACTAAGTGGCCACGAAAATAGGGGCCTAAGAGAGTCTGAGGATTGTCTGCATTGTTGTCACATTTCACCTTTCCCACCTGCCCATACCCCACTGACTTCATCAACAAACCATACGTTGCTGCCAGGTTTCTCCCTCCCCTCCTCCCCCACTGTCATAAAATCACAGTGCACATGGCAAATTGCCTAAGTGTAAAATGGCGGGAAATTCAAAAATTCGCGGGAAATTCAAAATATTCCAATTATGCTAAGTATAAAATGGGATGAAAGTAAAAATCTGAGATAGTGGATATGGCTCAATTGTCTTCAGTATAAAATCCAAGATGGTGAAACAGAAGGCAGCCTCTATGAAGTCAGAATCCAAGATGGCGATCCAAGATAGTGGACATGGGCATATGAGAACACCCTGCACAGTTACCAGGTCAACGGTTCTAATTATAGATTCCAAGACCTTGGAACTGAGGACAGAATGCATAATTGCCAGACCACTTGTTCTAAATGTAGAATCCAAGATGGCAAACCTGAAGACACCTTACATGGTTTCTAGGTCACTCGTCCTGGGTACAGAATACAGTCTAGAGTATAATATAGTGAAGAATTCAAAAATCTACCCTCCCTAAGCTTAAATTTGTGTAAGTCATTAACACAGCTTGTATGTTTAAACAGATTTCCCCCACCCACAGCTACCCTGTGTGTGTGTGTGTGTGTGTGTGTGTGTGTGTGTGTGTAGTATAGGATGGGAACTAATGGGTCTTTGTTTAAAAGACGCATTTATGTGCCACATAGAGAGTGCTGTCGAAGATGCCTAAGCTGCCTCTGCATAGCCACACACTGCAGACACCGAGTCCCATGCCTAGAACCCAAGAACCCACATGTTCAAAGTTCAAAATTGTGAGAAATTCAAAATCCAAGATGGATGGAACTAGCGCTGTTATCCTAATCCTCGATGTCACCCCTTCACCACTTTCGCTGCCATGCAGACCACAGGCATCAAGTCTCAAGTTTAGAATCCAAGAGCTTACTTACGCTAAGTTCAAAATAAAAGGCGGGAAATTAAAAAACCCAACGAGACTTGTCTAAGGTCGATTGCCTTAAGTTTAAAATGATGTCTGTTGTACACTGGCTCAGACATATGTTCTGCAGCACAGCATTATAGCAGTTGTCCAGGAGTGAATTTCAAAAATCACCTATGCAGTCTTGTCCTCTGGTGACAATTTACCCTATGGATGAGGAGCCAGAAGTTTCATGCCATGTTTTTAAAATTCACCACAAAAAACCTATGTGTAGCTTGAGTGACAGCTATTAAACAAGCAGTTGTCAGTCTCAGCGACAGGCAGACCCAACAGATCCATCAAGACATGTTTCCAGCAAATTCTCTCTACAGTTGAGATTGAAACACACTTATAATAATTTACAAGTCGAATTATGACGTCACAAATACAGATGAGGAAAAGAACGGCAAGGTATAAGTGTAGAAGTCAGATGCCTAGATGAGTTATACATTTTGAGAAGAACAGGACCTTCAGTTTGCCATCTGGTGAGCTACTGAGGGGATAACAGTAACTGACGCAGACAGATGATGTGAATCACCGTGGCCCGACCCAGAGAGGCATGCCTACCTCTTCTAGTTGATACCACGAGACGAGACCATCAATGGCGTTGATATTCCATAGCTCGTGATCTGTCAATGCAATAACGCACATTAAGATGCCCAGACACTCTACTCCTGTTTCATGTTTACCTAAGACTGTATAGTACCTATGGCCACAGTGAAATTTGAAAAGCGTTCAGTAATATAACAGCTTAGTAATATTTTTGCAATGGAAGTTTTTGGAAAAAGAGACTGATAAAATGACGAAACGTGTAGATACATGTAGCAGGTTTTTCATCTTCTCCATTTACATGTAACATGGTGGATGGTGTGGAAGTTGATAGACTATCTGACAGCAGTACTGAACACATGACATAGCTCGCAATGTGAAAGACAGGATTCTTCTAGATTTCCAGAGATATGTGGCACCAAATGTTTCCGAAATTCCCGTCTGATTCCAGTTCGGCATTTGCGATTGTTCATCGTTCCGACAGGGCATTGAACATTGGAGAGAACACTTACACATTACATGGCATGCAAGCTGAGAGATCATTTGGTAGCGTTACTGAACGTGTGTTGGATCACACAACCTGAACGAGGCAAGGATTTGATTTAATAGTAAAATTCTTAGGATCATATTTTAATGGAAAGTCACCCTTCAGTGCTGCATTCGTCCGCTGGAGATGCAGTTGCTAGTATAGACATCTGACGTTTTCCACACAATATACATGTAGCTACACACAGGGAACACACTATAATTCCTTATAATAATGTCAAGTCTGATTCATGTCACAAAATGCACAGTTCTTTCTAGACAACACTGTGAAGTGCCGTCGTAAGATTAATTAACTGTAAGAGTCACATTCACTATCAATGAAAACGCATCCACTTTTATGGAAAAGCCCAATCAATATGTTGAACTTCGGCTGTTCCTATACAGTTACCACGTGATGGCATAGGATTGTCAGCTAATCGAGCATGCTAGTGACATGGTGATCCTATGCCATCACCACTTGATGCCATAGGATTGTCAGCTAATCGAACATACTAGTGACATGGTGATACAGTGGATTCTTCCAGGTTTCCAGAGGTTTGTGGAATGACATGTTTTATACAGTCTATTGGCGCAGTGACATCAGACTTCAAGTGTGCTGTGAGGGTCGAGACATGAGGATGTGTGGAAGAACTAAATATTTAGTAGTGTAGCCGAAAATGATACGATAGTTTTACATGTTTAATAACATTTCATCTGAGCTACATTGTGGTAATGTAGGGTTCAAATCTCAAGTCTCAGAAATAGAATCTTGAGTGACTAAATCTTAAATAAGGCAGAAAAAATCTTACTGTGTTTCTGAAGCATACAAATGCTATAGTCCTTTTCTGTGCAGTTTTAGACATTCTAAAACAACTATATATGAACTCTTTAGTCGAAAAATATGTAAGAAATAGAACTCAGTGCATTATACTGGACAGCAAATGTCTCACATCTTAGTATACAAAAACGATTTAAGAGATAGAATCAGCAGAACTATAAGATTATTTAATGACATTGCGGTTGCGTAGAGGGAGGTATCATCATTGAACAATTGTAAGGAATTGTGGCCATCTGAGTACAAAATTTGCTCTGAGTATAATGAACGAAGCTCACTTTATATGTATGATAGGGGCTGTAACACAGAGAAAGAGTAGCGGTGAACTTCATACAAGTATTTAAGGATTATACTATTAAATGGAACAATCACACAAAATCTATATTATGGAGGGCATATGGAAGGGTTCTGGAAAAATGCACTGCAATGTTATAGGAAATCGCATACAAGGCGCTAGTACCGCCAGTTCCGGAGTATTTTTCCAGTGTTCTCAACCCTTATCAAGGAGACACTGGACTCGCATTCGGGAGGACGACGGTTCAATACCGCGTCCGGCCATCCTGATTTAGGTTTACCGTGATTTCCCTAAATCGCTCCAGGAAAATGCCGAGATGGTTCCTTTGAAAGGGCACGACCAACTTCCTTCCCCGTCCTTCCCTAATCCAATGAGACCAATAACCACGCTGTTTGGTCTCTTCCCCAAGCAACCTAACCTTATCAAGAAGGCATGACAACAGACATTGAATTCATTGACGCCCTGCTGGGGCGATCCAGACCCACACGAATGTTTAACAGAAATGTTACAGTTGAAGCGATAGTCAGGGTTTACAGAGGGTAAATGCAATTCATTTGGAAAGGAAAGTCAATACCAGCAGTTCTAGAGCCCTCATCCACTGGTTTGGTGTCATTATCGAATAGGCCTGATAAAATTTATGGAACAATGTTAGAGATAGGGTGTTAGGATCCTGACAGGTCAATACATATCTGAGAAAAATGAAGGGAAGCATCAATAGGTCAATGAAGCTGGTAGCAGAAGAGATAGTTGTATAGAGGACTGTGATACTGAGAGAAACGTATGACGATACCAGGATGTACAACATTAATACCACAGGTCAAAGCATTTTAAGAAGACAACTAAGCCAGTTGTAAGAACACTGTGAACGACGTGGAATTGTTTGTGCAGAAATCCAAAAGCATGCAATTAGTCAACCACATCAAGGAAACGTCTGAGATGCAACAGAAAAATGACGTAGTTCGCTTCTTCGTGTGGCAGACTATAACGTCAATAGTTTGACGCAAACTGCCCCACACCAACCCAGGAATGTAATGTAGGGTTTATGGGAGCTGTTTCCATGGCTCCAGTACCTCCTGTGGTATCCGTGCATGATGGGTCTGGACAGTGGGCATTATACATATTATAGCAAAAATGCTCTATACATCGTCACATTACAGAAAAATTGTGACAAATTGCATTATAGATCACTATGTGACTGCAAAACTTTAATAAATTGCCCATTTAACAGTAAAACTGGGGCTAAATGTTCGTTTTTGCAAAATATTACTACACATAATCATGTTATACGAAAAAACTGCAACAAATTAAGCAATACGTTCCTATCACTGCAAAATTTGCCGAACATCTGCAGGCTGCGAATTCTAAAAGAACTGCAGGTCAGACCACAGGCCAACCACCACAGGTCTGTAGAAGTTCTACATCACTCACATATAAATCATGCTTATTGTAGTGTCGGTAGCTGGACCGACACCGTGAAGTTTATTGTTGAAAATGAATGCTAAACTAACGCTGTGGCCGATAGTGCACGAACGGCAATAAGCAGACGGGCGTGAAGTCTGGAACATGAGAACTTATGAATGAATAAGAAGAAAAGTATGTAGATGCTTTTTACTTAACTTTTATTGATTCCTTGGAATACATCTCTCTTGAATACTCGAAGCTATAGGCACTGATACAAATGGCTCCTTGTTAGTTCGTAGCCATTAACTTCTGATGGCTATTCTGTCTCTCGGCTAATGAGAGAGAAAGGCTTCGTACAACTGGGCGATAGCTAGGTTCGCGTACAACTGGGCGGTAGCTTGGTTCTCGTACAACTGGGGTCGAGTCCACTCTCGTACCACGAGACCTGCCTTGGTGGTGGCGCTAGGTCTGCGATCACAGTGGCGACACGCGGGTCCGACATGTACTACATGGACCGCGGCCGATTTAAACTACCACCTAGCAAGTGTGGTGTCTGGCGGTGACACCACATTTATATGGGACAATTTATAGACACATCATCATAGCTTTCACAAGTGTTCAGTGCTGCTATCAAAGACCTGTTAGTTCCAGCTCCATGAAGTGAAACAGTTGTGGGATCTATCTATAGTACACAAGAAGTCCCTAGATGGTGCAGCAGGCTTGCTTGCCAGATTTGACTTGACCTATTGGGTTTTTCCCTCAGCTCATGATGCAATCAGGCCAATTGCACTTAATCTACAATCCAAGGCGCAAATTTGTAAAATCCAAGATGGACATATTTGTTAAACATAATATTGGAGATGGTGGAAATAGAAAATCCAAGATAACAGATCCAGCTCACTTGTTCTACTGGGTTTTTTTCCTGATGCCATGCTGCAACTGCTAAGTATAGAACCTAAGATGGCCACTTGTAAAATCCAATATGGGTACTTGTTTTCAGTATAAAATCCAGGATGATTAGATTAGATTAGATTATTACTTGTTCCATAGATCACGAATACGACACTTCGTAATGATGTGGAACGTGTCAGCTTAATAAAAGGTGTCTATACAAAATATTACATTACACAAAATGTTACATGACACTTATATTTTTTTGGGTGGGGGTGGGGAAATTCCCCACTTACTATATCCAAAAATTCATCTAATGAGTAGAAGAAATTCTTTTAATTTCCTTTTAAGTACTATATGGCTATCTGTCAGACTTTCGATGCTATTAGGTAAGTGACCAAAGACTTTTGTGGTAGCATAATTTACCCTCTTCTGAGCCAAAGTTAGACTTAACCTTGAGTAATGAAGATGAAAACTTGTCCTACTAAGTTGTCCCATGATGTCAACTGACGTGGTATTTATTTATAGCTGATGTGATATCCCCATCCCACCAACATTCCCAGACAAAATAGTTGCTCCAATTTCCATGGCACTGCAGTCGCCTACCCACACAAATCTTCTGCGCTATCCACTCATTTGGTGAACTCAGCAGAAGTGTTCAGTACACCCTGCTGAAAGGTTGATCGTCGTGAAGCAGAGATCCAAAGCCCTCACGCTGGATGAAAATATGGGCTCACACAGCTGAATGTAGGGATCTTCGATCTCAGTGTTTTTTATTATTATTACACACATTACAGGCCTTCATCAGACCACGGGAATTCGTGTTCTTCCACTACTCTTTCATTCGTTCGCTAAAGGCCCCTTCCCTTTCTTCGGTCCACTTTGGTCTCTGGGCTTCAGATGCTGTCTTCTCTGACATTACTTCCCACTTGTGTATTTTCTGTCTATAGACACTTTTTCTATGATGTCCGCTGAATCTACCTGAATTTCCAGATCAATTTTGACTTGTGCCATCCAAGGTGTAGTGGTTTTGAGCCTCTATATGTATCTGAGTAGTCTGTTGGTGAGTTTAGTCTGTGGGAGTCTGCTGATGGTTCAAATGGCTCTAAGCACTATGGGACTTAACATGTGAGGTCATCAGTCCCCTAGACCTCGAGCTACTTAAATCTATCTAACCTAAGGACATCATACACATCCATTCCCAAGGGAGGATTCGACCCTGCGACCGTAGCAGCAACGCGGTTTCGGAATGAAGCGCCTAGAACCTCTCGGCCACATGGGCGGGCTGGAGGGTGTTGATGTGGTCGTAAAATTTTAGTCACCTTTATCTGATGACCGCTGCGAGGTAGGACAACTTCTCTGGAGTGATGCCTGTATGCTTCGTCTGTGAGTTTTGGTCCAATAATTTTCCTGATAATTTTTGTTTCCTGTGTGAGGATCTTCTCTGGGTCTCCCTTTGTGTGTAGTGTCAGTGTCTTGCAAGCGTATAGCACCTCAGGTTTCATTACACTATTGTGGCGACGAATATTGATTGAGGTGGACAGACATTTTTTAATGTAGATACCCTGTCTTTCCTGTCGGTTCCAGCTCTTTCCCTAGGTATTTAAAAGTGTTATTCTGTTGATCTTGCCATATCTTGTGTTTAAATTCAGTATGTTGAATTTCATGCAGAAGAACCCTGTTTTTTTGAAAGGTGATCTGTAGCCCTACTTTTTCTGCGCGCTCTTTAAGCACTTTCACCTGCCTGATTTCTGTGGCTTCATTGTCTGCAAGTAGTGCCAGGTCGTCTGCGAAGGCTAAACAGCCAACTTCCAGTTCATCCTCGTTTCGTCCTAGTCGCACTGGTTTCCAGTGTTCTTGTAATTTCAGCTCTTTCCCCCATTCCTTAATGATTTGTCCAACACTGGGAGGAGTGGTGAGAGACCATCACCTTGGCGCACGCCTCTCCTAATCTCAAAGGGTTCAGAGATTTCACCCTTAATTTCACTTTTGATGTCATGTTTGTCAGTGTCTGTTTGACCAGTTGCAATGTCTTGTTGTCCAGATCTTGTTCGTAACAGATGCTGAACAATGACTGGCGGTCAGTGGAGTCACAAGCTTTCTTTAAGTCAACGAAAGTGCATAGGAGTGACGTTTTTCTGAGGGCTTTAATTTTCAGCGTAGTTTTCAAATTGAAGATTTGTTCTGCTCAGGAACGACCAGGTCGGAATCCCGCCAGGTACTCGCCGATCTCGTGTTCCAGCTGGTCCTATGTCCTTTTGAGTAGCCATGCTGAAAGTATCTTTTATGTGACTTGTAGTAGCGATATTCCCCTGTAATTGTTTACGTCTGTGCGGTCGCCTTTTTATGTAATGGATTAATCAGGGCGCATCTGCAGTCATCTGGCAGATTTTCTGATGTCCAGATGTCTGTGATAATCCGTGTGAGTTCTCTAAGTGAATTTGGTTCGAGGTTTTTCAGTAGTTGGGCCATGTACCGTCTTCACCAGATGTTCTGTTGTTTTTGAGTTTGAGGATGTGTCTGTGGATCTCCTCTTGTGTCGGGGATAGTGAGTCTGAGTGCTTCTCTGTCGGTTCTTCCTCTATGAATCTCTCTGTGGGTTCTGGGCAATTCAGAAGTTCTGAGAAATACTGTGCCAGTACCCTTGCAGTTATCCTTATTAGTCAGTGCTAATTTCTCATCACTTTTCCTGGAGCAGAGGTTCGGTGGTGTGTATCCTCGGATTTGCCCTACAAACGTCCTGTAGAAATCTCTCGTGTTGTAGTTACAGAAGTTGTCCTCTATGGAGTCCAACTGTTCGTTCACGAATTTTCACTTGTCTTGCCTGATAATTTTTGCGTTTGTTTTGCGTGTTTCGTTGAAAGCCTGCAAATTTTCTAGGGATTTTTTGTTATTGTATTACTGGTATGCAACTTTCCTAGTGACGACTGTATTCTCGCAGTCGGTGTCCCACCAAGGGTATTTGGTGTTCTTCTTCAAAGGAATGAGGGCTTGTGCTTTTTCTGTGATTTTTCGGTGAAAATTCTGCTAGTCATTTACATGTTCTTTTCCCCAGGCTTCTTTCAGTCCACATTCTGCGATCTTCTTCGAGTCAAATTTTGGTGAGGGGGTTTTCTTACTGAAAGTTCTCTTTGGGGTGATTTTGACACGTGTGACGTAAAGATCCGAGTCGATGTTGGCTCCAGTGCGTACCTGCACATTGTGGATCTCTCTTGTACTGGGTACGAGATTTCCAAATGGTCGATTTGGAACTTGTAACACTACCGCCCTACTCGGACGTAGGTTAGCTCTATAAAGCCTGTACTGTAATAAGTTCACGGGCTTCACCTTATAAACAAGGATTTTTAGTACATTAGTTGACCGCGTGTACCTAATAGAAGCAAGATCGGACTTATTCTCAGTCAATAACTACAGTGATGCATCAGGCAAATGTGAAGTATAATTGCTCTTTCGCATGGACAAGAAGTACACACAGTAGGTGCTACCTATAAGTAACAATTCGGTCGCCAGCCTACTTAGGCAATTAGTGAGTTTTTCCTTGTACAAGTGGGTGCATGTACAAGCATAGTAACACGTAGTAATGATGCGTTATATGGCAAAGTTTGGAACCCGAAAAATCCACTGAACTAAAGTTTTCTCCTTTTGCATTAATTTGGACGAGCTACATTTACAGAACACCACACAGTAATGATTACTACTAACTGCATTTTGTATGTTGAGCGGACTGAAATCGGGCATAGATTGCCCTAGCGTCGACAATCTTGAAAGTACACACACAATATCACTATGAATGATGGAAAAACACTAATACACTTAGGATTAATATAGAATTTAGCTTTACTGGTCAAATCTGATCAACACATTTCAAGGTTTGAAAGAATGGACAAGAGAAGGGGGGGGCCCTGAAACTGTTATAGTCGTTATACTGAAACTGTTAAGTACTGAAGGCAAATTAACGCTCAAAATTACCAATCTATGGATAACTACTCTTTTGTCTTACTTCTGAATAATTTAACTGTCATTATTTCTGTCTCAAATTAATTAAATAACATCGCTAACTCAAACTCTTTTGTTCTTTACTAACATTTGCAACAACACACAGAACTTCAGATCCCTTTATGGGATAGATTAATCTGCTGATAATTTTCATTAACACAAACATTAAACTTTCATTTAGGATACTCGGATTGCACAATACGAGGTAAGGATCCTGTCTAGGTCAGTGATCAGGATAAGTCATGGCTAAAGCAATTCTGGTAAAAGTCACGTTATTATTGAACCATTAGAAACAGTTTCGACACTGGTCCACACAGATACACTTCTAAAGATGAAATAAATGTTTGACCTGTGCAAGTCGGTGCGGCGGATGGCGGGCAGCGAGATAGCGGGCAGCACGGCACACATACAAGCACGGCTAAAGCTCACACAACATCGGAACTTTCCATCTTCTTAGCATCGTAATTTTTCCAATTTTGTGCCTCAGAATATAGCCATGCCAAGTAGTCGTCGGAATCGGTTCATCCGAGGCTCAATGGAATCCACTTTTCCTGGGTAGCCTCCTCGGTACAGTACGTGTACTTCCGACTGTTGCTCGCCTCCGACTGTAATACTGAGCCCGTTGTGCCGAACCGCGCCCAGTGTGCGTTTTCCCGCCTCGCCTGCCTCCACCTTTTCCCGCTCCCCTACAGGTAGGGTATTCACCACAGGTTTTCTACTACACATATCCTAATGCATTACCTACGTATGGACCAAGTGTATAAATTACAATTTTCACATCTTACAATAGTTTTAACATTAAATACACTTTCCTTTGATTACCACATTATTTGAAATCTAACATAAATAATATTCGTTTCAAAAGTTACTCACAGTTTCTTTAACATGACACGAAAAGAATCGAAAAAGAAATTTAACACATTGTTATTATTAATTTATCTAAATTCATAAAGAAAAAATTATTATAGGTATAATTGTCGTTACACATGCCCCTGTTTCCAGAAAATTTTCTTAAGTCCAAATTTTATGGGAACACTAAATCTTACAATTATACAGTGGTTCCGAATCTTTACTTAATTGCCCAAAAAGATTTACACTACATATTTCCTTTTACTCACTGTATATAGGTTTACACTTTTTAAACACTTCAAGAATAATTACTTGTCATTTACTCAAGTGCCTTTTGCACAGTCCAACTTCCCATCATAACCTCACTAAAATAGCAATTTACTCATTTTTTCTAAATTTCTCAAAGAAATAATTTAAAATTCTGGAATACAAACATTTAACTACAAAAACAATTTCATATTTTGTACACACTATAAGATAATTTATCGCTGCATGCTTTGAATAGCAGTCCATTTTCTTACTTACTAAACAAAACACACACACATATATTCAGAAAATTAATTACACATATTTGCTGCCTATTATGCGGATTTGGGCAGTCCTTTTCACTTCATATTGTGACATCTCCTGGATCACATTTATAATTTTCCATCGATTATTTATCTGCCCTCATTGGTATTTGGCAGTCCTTCATATTATGGTTCATACACTGCCCATTTTCATTTTGACAGTCCCATCTTTTATCTGGCTGATAGCATTTATCCTTTCTTTTCAGTCCTTTTCTCCATACATTTTTACAGTTACAGTACAATTGGTAATCTGAAACTCACATAACTACATTAGCACACTTTCAAGGGTATACAGACATTTACAAAGATTAGATACATTTAGAATAACTTGGGTTCAGCATAAGATACAGCACATTTACTCGTTCCTAGGTACATACAGTTTCAGGTCCACAATATTTCTTACACCTAAAGGTCTTTTGGATTTTGGGTAGATCAGGTAGTAAGCATTGTCGTGTGGAATATTCTGTATTATATATGGTCCATTATAAATATATTTAAATTTTGAAATTTCATGGTTTAGTTCACTAGACTTTTCGTGGGTTTTTAAAAGAACATAATCTCCAATTTTAAATTTTGGAACTTTTAAATTTTTATTGTGTCTTTTAGATCTAGATTCAGCTTTTTGCTTTGCCCTTTTTATCACCAATTCTTTCTTTTGATCCAATCCCAAACTTGTACAAGGTGGAAACTCTAGTTTTTCTTCAATTAAACTTTTACTACTTCTGCCTAACAAAATTTCTTCCGGTGGAAATCCTGTAGTTTCATGATGTAATGTGTTCATGACATTCTCAAAATCCGATATAAACTTGCCCCAGGCTCTATGATTGTGACTGCAGTATGTTCTACACAATCTCCCAATTTCTCGCATGTACCTTTCAACCGGGTTGCTAGCAGGATGATAAGCTGAGATATATTTAACCTCCACACCATTTCTCTCCATTCCTTCTTTCCAAATTTTGGATATGAACTGGGGTCCATTGTCATATAGTACTGCTTTGGGTTTCCCGATGGTCCTAAAGTATTCGACCATCCTATTAAATACAGCTTTTGCTGTTGCTTTTTTCAAGGGGTATAATTTCACAAATTTTGAAAATACTTCCAATATCACCAACATATATGCACAATTCCCCGAAGTCTTTGGGAGGGGACCATATAAATCTACCGATAATAAGTCTAGGGTGTCTTCAGGCAACGTACTTTGCCTTGGTCCCCTACTAGTTTTGTTCGGCACTTTGGCTTTTTGACAGACATCACATGACTTAATTCGTTCCTTTACCTTCTTACTTATACTACCAGTAATCACTACTACATTATTCAATTTATCCAAACACTTCTTTGGCCCACTATGCCCCAATCTATGACCTCGGTATCAAACTGGTGTGGCCAACATACTCTCCATTCCTCAGTGGCTAAATCTTTCCTCCTATATAAAATGCCTTTAAATATTTTGTAATATTTCTTAATTTGAGGATACTGTACACTGTCAAAATTTACCTTCACTGATTTCCAGGTTGAATCCTCATTCTGAAGGTATCTCATATTTTTACATATCTGCTCCATTTTCCTCTTTCCTGAAACCTCTTTCATATACCTTATCTGAAAAGTACCCTCTTCACCATTTTCATTTGGCACTTCACTCATACCATTAGGCAATCGAGATAAAGCATCTGCCACATAATTCTCAGTACCTTTAACATAGTAAATATCGTAATCAAATTGTTGTAGGTACAAAGCCCAACGAGTCAGCCTACCATTAAGTAAACGGCAATCTTTAAGAAAAATTAAAGCTTTGTGGTCAGTATGTATGATGAGCTTATGGCCCCACAGATAATTTCTAAATTTCTTTAGCCCCCATATAATGGCTAAAGCTTCCTTTTCCGAAATAGTGTAGTTCCTCTCGTATTTTGTTAGAGTTCTACTTGCAAATGCGATAGTCCTGTGTTCGATTTCTTTGTCATTACAGATTTCTTGGAAAACTTCTATACCAATTCCATAAGCACTGCTGTCAGTACTCATATGGAAAGGTTCTGATAGTATGGGGTGATGCAAAATATTGTCATTCAAAAGTTCGTTCTTCAATTTTTCAAAATCTCTCATGCACCCTTCAGTCCACACAAAAGCACTATTTTTCTTAAGTAAATTATTCAGATGAGGACTATTAAAAACTTGCCCCTTGACGAACTTTCTATAGAACCCACATAAACCTAAAAAGGCTTTCAACTGTTTTCTATTTCTAGGAGCCGGACATCCTGATATTGCACTTAACTTTTCCGGATCCTTGCCAATGCCGTTTGTAGTAATAATGTGCCCCAGAAACTTTATTTCCGATTTCACAAATTCACATTTCTTCCACTTAAGTGTCATGCCCCCTGCTTGTAGAGCAACAAAAACTTTCCGCAACAACTCGCAATGTTCTTGCCATGCTTCTGTAGCAATCAGTAAATCGTCTACATAAATGGTTAGCCGAGAACTCAGTTCAGTGTCCTAATAAATACTGCCACAGAAGTCCTAGGCCCAAACGGCACTACTTTATACTGATAGCATTTCCCGGCGAATAGAAAAGCGGTATATTTACGGGATTCTTTACTTAATGGGATTTGCCAGTATCCGGCTGTCATATCCAGACTGGTTAAATACTCCACGTTATAAAATTTTTGGAGCATTTCGTCCAGATTTTCAGGTCTGTCTATTTCCTTCTTTACAATTATGTTCAAAGTCCTGGCGTCGATAACTACTCTCACTCCCCCATCCCTTTTGTTCACTATGATAAGGGGACTATTATACTCGCTACTACTTCGTTCAATTACCCCCCACTCTATCATTTTATCTATTTCCACTTGAACAGCCTGCCTCTTTGATATGGGTATCGAAAATGGTCTTACGAAGAAAGATTTATGCTCTATGGTCTCAATCTGATATTCAAAATTCTTAACTAGGCCAGGTTTGTCCGAAAATACGGGGCGGTTACTATCTAATATTTCAAGTAATTCTGCTTTCTGTTCGGGAGATATTCCCTCTAAATTTTCCACCATTCCCTTAAATTCCTGCCCCTGCTCGTCACTCTCATTTAATATTCTCTGGACATGGTACACCTCGTACTTGTTTATCAACCCATCATTCCCTTGGTCGATCTCCAACAACAAAGAATCGATTTCTGAATCAAACACTTTCCCACTTTCCTCAAAAATTAATTCCAAATTCCTAAATGTACTATTTATTTTGATCACTCCCTGGCTACAGTCAATAATAACCTTTTCTTTATCCAACCAATCTATCCCCAAAATCATTTCAGTACTCAAGTCTGGCACAACCAAGAAATCATGTTCAAAGTTTTGTCCTTTTATACTAAATTCAACCAAAATCTGGTTCTTTACCGGCTTGCTAGCCTTACCAGTTGCACCAACAATTTTTACACCTGTCACTGACATAATTACTAGCCCAGGCTTATCACAAATATGTTCGAAAAATGACTGAGAAATTGCACTTATCTGAGACCCAGTATCAAGAAGTACTTGCAAGTTCCACGTTATAAATTGGTATTATAGTTTGTCTAACCGTCAAATGTTTTTCATTACCGTGGTCTTCCTTGAGCAAATCCGGGTCGACAATAACATCATCCCAAGATATGCTTTTAACATTCACTTCACATATATCTGGCGATTTCTTGGGTTCCGGGAGTTCGAAGTCATTAATTACCTGAACTCTTTGCGAAATAAACCCTGAGTCGTCTGGTGGTTCTTTCTTTCTTTGTTCGATCTCAACGTCTGGATTTTGTTTTGATACGTCGTCATCGTTAGGTACAATATCGCAATTAACTGCATCTCCATTATTTTCACTGATTTTCTCATACCCTCTTTCAGTAAAAGTATATTCATTTTCCTTTACACCTGAAAATTCATCTTCACTAGAGTCATCACTACTCTCTTCCTCAACATCAGATTCATTTAAGTACGCTACCTTTGCACAATAGGGAGAATTAGTACATTCATTTTCGTCTGTATTTGTGTATCTTTCATCATCTGAACTATCGTCGGAATCCGACCATTCCGGATCGCTTTCAGGTTCTAACATAAAAGCTTTTCTGAGACAGGCACTAAGTTCTTCCTCTGTATTGTCGTCAGGCTTTGATTTTAATTCAATCTCCTCTTTTGGCAAAACGGCCTCATCCTCAGCTTTATTCACATCCACTGTGACTTCATATTCGGTGTAATCCTCGTGGACTTTAATTACTTTCAGGTAATCATCTACCCCTTCTCCACGGTGCCTCTCGGTAGCAGCTTGCACTATTGGCGGACTGTTAGCAGAAGTTATTTCTTCGTCAATGCTAAGGATTTCATTCTCCAAATCCTTCCTATCATTAACCTTCCTCCTATCGGCAGCACGCGTACTTTGCGCGGCGCTATTTATTCTCCCCTCTTCAAATTTGGGCCACGTCACTTTATGGACGTCCCTACTACCTCTCTTTCCACTAACTAATTTCTTCACCTCATACTCCTTCTTAAAATCCTCCCACTCACATTGCTTTAGGCCTTTGTACAGATCATCGATCTGCACACGCCAATCAGTTACTTCTGCTAGTTCATCCTCGCCTTTTATCTCATTGCAAACACTGCTAACCGCACCTCTCTGTGTACTCACAGTCTCATTTATTGTTTCCTTTGCCACGGAATTGTCACTCGTAAAATTTTCATTAGCTCTGACTGCTACGTTCGTACCTACTGCTGCCGTATTGCTAGCGGCTTCTTTCCGAACAGATGTTCTGCTAGGCTGGGCCGTTGCCCTCTGATGCTCCACTCGCCTGTTAACATGTATCGCTCTGTGCGGCAGCGATGATTCATTCTGGCTCGCACCTGACGCTTGTTTCGCCACAACACGTCGCGGCGTTCCATGCTCGTCCCTAGCCTGTCTTATTACATTACGGTCGGTCCGGTATCTTTTCTTGAATCGGGGCCGGTCGTATATTGTCCGCTTCCGTTTGGCCCGCAACGTTCGCGGAAATTAGTTTCCCGCGTCGTTAGTATTTTGCGCGGTATACCCTCTACCGCGACCTGCATTATTTCCTCTGCCTCTTCCTCTGCCTCTTCCTCTCTGTATTACATTGACGCGAAATCCATCGCCGTCATTTCGTTCGTCATTGTGTCGGTTATTACGGTTACCAAAACTTTGATAATTGGCACGACCTTCGCGCCAATGATCTTCGTCTTCGACCCTTTCTAGAAATGCTTGGAAGCTACGATGATTGCTTCCTACATACCTCTTGGAATCCTCCGGAAGCTTTTTATATAGCTCCCAGATAATTTCTGAATCTGATCTTCGGCCTTTTAAATGTGTCAATTTCCGGTACCAATGCTCACAGAAATCTTTCAAAGAATTTCTGCCCCTGTTATCATGCTGTTTGGCCATGATGAACTCCCGCCATAAATGGTCCTGCTTTTGTTCAGACCAATATTCTTCCGTAAATCTCTGCCTAAATTCTTCGAACGTCATTCGTTCGGTATTTAAATTTATCCCCCAGCGCTTAGCATCGCCCGCTAAGGCGCTAATTACAACGTTTATCTTTTCCTGATCAGACAAGTGCTCAGGAAATACTCTCTCGCAATTTTTGATAAAATCTAACGGATGCCACCCGTTATGTTTCTTGGCTGGATCGAAGCGTTCCTCGCCTTCTAACAGCTTCGTAATTGGTGTGCCATTGCAGACAACACCAGGCCTATCTTTAATTTTGCTCTCCAGATCGAAAATTTTGCCCTGAATTTTCGTAGTATTTTGTTCACAATTGTGAACACATTCGGTTACTTTATTACCTAAATCACTTTCAGTGTCCAAAACTACCTTTTTCAATTGCGATATCCCGTGTTGACATTTGTTTACGATCTCAGTTTTAATACCGAAAACTTTTTCGTCTACCTTAGTTTCCACCAGAGGTTCTACTTTCTCTTGGATGTTGAGGATTTCAACATTGAATCTACTATTAATGTTTCCAATTTCCTCCTGCATAGTATCCATATTTTTGTTAATGGTATCAATTTCAAATTTCAGAGTATTTACCACAGAATTTAAATTACCCACTTTTTGTTCTACTTGTTCTATTTGTTTACTAATTTTAATTCCCTGTCCTTCAACCTGTGCTTTAATTTGATCCACCTGTGTTTTGAGTTGCTCGTCAACGTGCATTTTAAGCTGATTAACCTGATTGCCGACTTGTTTTTGAAGTTGCTCATTTTGTGTTTTGAGCTGTTCGTCAACGTGTGTTTTGAGCTGTTCATTCTGTGTTTTGATCTGTTCACTCTGTCCTGAAATTTGTTTGGTTAATTGTTCAAATAAATCGTTTATGCTTAAAATTTTCACACTGTTTTGTTCTACGGAATCGGTGTGTTCCGATCCTACTTCAAAAGTTTCTTTCGGTTCTTTCTTTATTTGTTGAGAATCAAACATGTCAGTGGATTCATTCACATACCCACCATCATCTACAAAGTCATCCTCTGCTTCCTGTTTTATCCCTTGCTGTGTTCGAGGCGATCTCAACCTTTCAATCTGTTCATTGACATGTTCGTGGTATTGTATATACGCCAACTGTCTTTCGCTAACGCCATCTGTTATCTGGCCGCGTAAACTCCGGCTACTGCCAGCCGCATTCTCCATTTCACTTGGCGCATCTACCCTGCCTACGTTTCTGTCCATACTAAATGCCAACTACACCACACTCTTATACTTGGCTCACACTGCAGTTTCTTTTACTGAACTTTATTGCTATTCGTGCCACTGAACATCCACTGTTCGGTATTTACATTAATTTGTAACCGACAACAGATGGACGTCCTGTCACCGGGAAGCCACTTGTAACACTACCGCCCTACTCGGACGTAGGTTAGCTCTATAAAGCCTGTACTGTAATAAGTTCACTGGCTTCACCTTATAAACAAGGATTTTTAGTACATTAGTTGACCGCGTGTACCTAATAGAAGCAAGATCGGACTTATTCTCAGTCAATAACTACAGTGATGCATCAGGCAAATGTAAAGTATAATTGCTCTTTTGCATGGACAAGAAGTACACACAGTAGGTGCTACCTATAAGTAACAATTCGGTCGCCAGCCTACTTAGGCAATTAGTGAGTTTTTTCTTGTACAAGTGGGTGCATGTACAAGCATAGTAACACGTAGTAATGATGCGTTATATGGCAAAGTTTGGAACCCGAAAAATCCACTGAACTAAAGTTTTCTCCTTTTGTATTAATTTGGACGAGCTACATTTACACAACACCACACAGTAATGATTACTACTAACTGCATTTTGTATGTTGAGCGGACTGAAATCGGGCATAGATTGCCCTAGCGTCGACAATCTTGAAAGTACACACACAATATCACTATGAATGATGGAAAAACACTAATACACTTAGGATTAATATAGAATTTAGCTTTACTGGTCAAATCTGATCAACA
This sequence comes from Schistocerca americana, assembly GCF_021461395.2. NCBI lineage: Eukaryota > Metazoa > Arthropoda > Insecta > Orthoptera > Acrididae > Schistocerca > Schistocerca americana. Next base: position 955,510,696 of record NC_060121.1, on the reverse strand, counting down.
CATTTCAAGGTTTGAAAGAATGGACAAGAGAAGGGGGGGGCCCTGAAACTGTTATAGTCGTTATACTGAAACTGTTAAGTACTGAAGGCAAATTAACGCTCAAAATTACCAATCTATGGATAACTACTCTTTTGTCTTACTTCTGAATAATTTAACTGTCATTATTTCTGTCTCAAATTAATTAAATAACATCGCTAACTCAATTCAAAAAAACTCTTTTGTTCTTTACTAATATTTGCAACAACACACAGAACTTCAGATCCCTTTATGGGATAGATTAATCTGCTGATAATTTTCATTAACACAAACATTAAACTTTCAGTTTAGGATACTCGGATTGCACAATACGAGGTAAGGATCCTGTCTAGGTCAGTGATCAGGATAAGTCATGGCTAAAGCAATTCTGGTAAAAGTCACATTATTATTGAACCATTACAAACAGTTTCGACACTGGTCCACACAGATACACTTCTAAAGATGAAATAAATGTTTGACCTGTGCAAGTCGGTGCGGCGGATGGCGGGCAGCGAGATAGCGGGCAGCACGGCACACATACAAGCACGGCTAAAGCTCACACAATATCGGAACTTTCCATCTTCTTAGCGTCGTAATTTTTCCAATTTTGTGCCTCAGAATATAGCCATGCCAAGTAGTCGTCGGAATCGGTTCATCCGAGGCTCAATGGAATCCACTTTTCCTGGGTAGCCTCCTCGGTACAGTACGTGTACTTCCGACTGTTGCTCGCCTCCGACTGTAATACTGAGCCCGTTGTGCCGAACCGCGCCCAGTGTGCGTTTTCCCGCCTCGCCTGCCTCCACCTTTTCCCGCTCCCCCACAGGTAGGGTATTCACCACAGGTTTTCTACTACACATATCCTAATGCATTACCTACGTATGGACCAAGTGTATAAATTACAATTTTCACATCTTACAATAGTTTTAACATTAAATACACTTTCCTTTGATTACCACATTATTTGAAATCTAACATAAATAATATTCGTTTCAAAAGTTACTCACAGTTTCTTTAACATGACACGAAAAGAATCGAAAAAGAAATTTAACACATTGCTATTATTAATTTATCTAAATTCATAAAGAAAAAATTATTATAGGTATAATTGTCGTTACAAACTCACCTAACTGCTGGACTGGTGAGTGCCTGGTTTTCTGTTTGCTGGAGTCTTTTCTGAGGGGTGTCGACATGAGCTTGAGGTAGTTCTGTTGGCAGAGTTCTATGAACCATATGCCATTTTTGTTAGTAAATTTATGCGCTGGATAATTTCCGACTGTTTTCCTATGTCGTTTTTCTCTGCCGAACTGTGCATTAAAGTCGCCCAAGAGGAGTTTGACGTCATCTCTGGGGACTTTTGACAACACTTTCTCGAGGGTCGACCAGAATGTTTCTGCAGCTTGTGGGTCTTTCTTGTTACTCTGGTTAGTGGGGGCGTATTGACAATCTGTACTTTTTGCTGGCGCACTGAAACTGTGTAGTCATCAGTCAGTTATTTACTGGTTTAACTTCTTTTATGGATTCGACTATCGTCTTGTGAACCATGAAGGCCATCCCCAATAGTGGAGCACCTTTGGCAACTCGCCTGTCAGTTTTGCTCTTGAAGATGCGGTATTTGCCCTAGACCATGGTGTCTTCGTCTGTGACACGTGTCTCCTGGAGTTCAAGGATTAGCATCTTCTGTCTATCGAGTTCTGTCACTAGGTCGCACAGCTTTCCAGGCTGTATGAGAGTGTTAATATCGGAAGTCCCTATTTATGTTGTACTCTTGAGTGGGAGTTTGCCAGAGAACCCTGATTTTCTCTATCTTGGTGGAAGCCCAGGTCCCCCAGAATCCGAATGCCCAGTTACCGCCTCTTGGCAGATGGATTGGTTACCACCTGGAGTATTGCTGTTATTACCTGCACGAGCCATGGTTGCTTGTAAGCAATGGTGTCCAGTGGTTGCCCACTAGCTTTGTTAGAACCAGGGATTGTCAGTTTCTGGAGCACATGTTACAGCCGCACCTCTTGGTGAACAGACGCTGACCATTCTGCTGCTTGCTCCAAGTCAGACGCAGCATGGATTTTGGTTGTAATTTTGGTCTGTGGATGGTATTTTACTCCCCACCATTGTTATTATTATTATTGTCGTACGTCCGACCTTTGTATCTGCACAGTGAGTGTACTAATGTGTGCAAACTTAGCTTAACACTTAGCGCACAAATGGACAAAACATCTGAACTGTCTTCTCAAGCCCAGGGTGTCAAAAAGACATCCTAAACAAATACGACGACGGCCCTGTAAGGCAGATAATATCACGTGAGGATCGTAACAAAATCATTAGAAATGCTGCTGTCACGTAACTGGAATGCATGAGTTAATAAAAGTGAAAGTTTGGGGTATATTCTAGAAAGACAAAACAGCTATTCACTTTTTATTCTACATGTAATTTATCAACGGTTGCTTTCAGGGGTCAAGTGATAAACAACAATCATGTTCAATTACTTTAGACACTCAATAAGAAAATATTTAATTATTGGACGTATTGATGACGATTATTGAAATCGTTACCACTACACATGAAAATTTTTTATCACAGGAAAGAATGATTGTTAAAAATCATCATCAGATCATTTAAATCTATGTTGTTGTAGCTGGTCAGTGCACTGAGTTGGTGGAGAATGAATTTATATTTGAACCATTGAAAAAACTCTCATGTACTCAATGTGTGGGTAGATTAGTAGCCTAGCTTTTGATATTCAATGGTCAAAGATTACGCAAGTTGCAATGAGCAAAATCTATACTCAATATTTACTGTAGCCTAATGTGTGAGGGTACTTTACTAAGCGGCATCTGCAATGGTGTTGCCTCCGTGCTGGATCTGAAATGCTAATTCCCTATTCTGGTCTTGACTGAATTCACTCAGTCACAACTTTCCTGCATTCCATAGAACGTTAATATTTTCTTAGTCGAAATAATGGCTATTGCACACTCGCTAAGGGTTGCAGCGATGTGCACAATTTCTTTGCCCACAAAATTCCTGCAGGAATAATTAACTACTGCTTTGCTATCTGTCTCCGTGATAGATGAAGCGTATCGTCCTCACTTCGCAGAAAGCAAAGCTCTCAATGCCCTCACTTATTTCCACACACTTGTGCAGTTCACTGAGAGACGAGAGAGAGAGAGAGAGAGATAGGAATTTTAGGTCTCAAAATGCTTTTATATAATGGGGACCTCCCCACCGTGTCGCGTCTGCGTAATCACCGTCTCGCTAGAGGTGAATAAACATTTTTATTTTTCTTGCTGTGTCGCAGTCTAGCCCTGTTAATGACGTGCAGCCACTTACCCTCACTCCCGGCCTTATTTACTTTAAAAGGAATAATGTATTGTTCTGGCCTTATCCCTTTCTGCGTTGAAGTTCGCGTTCTCCTGCTGAATGGGAGTTTTATGATATCATTAACCATCTGCTCAGTTCGTCACCAAAATGTGTTTCACTTTAACTTGTTTGTTCATGCCAGCCCATATATTGGTAGATATTGTTTTTTTTTTTTAGTTTTCAGTGTATGAGAGTAACTGTAATGGCCTTTTGTTGATATAATATAATAATTATTTTCTGACGATCTCATACTGTATCGTCCTGTCGTTTTGGATCAAGCTCGTGTAAGGTCAGTAAAATATGGACACCTTACACTAGTTTTACACTCCTGGAAATGGAAAAAAGAACACATTGACACCGGTGTGTCAGACCCACCATACTTGCTCCGGACACTGCGAGAGGGCTGTACAAGCAATGATCACACGCACGGCACAGCGGACACACCAGGAACCGCGGTGTTGGCCGTCGAATGGCGCTACCTGCGCAGCATTTGTGCACCGCCGCCATCAGTGTCAGCCAGTTTGCCGTGGCATACGGAGCTCCATCGCAGTCTTTAACACTGGTAGCATGCCGCGACAGCGTGGACGTGAACCGTATGTGCAGTTGACGGACTTTGAGCGAGGGCGTATAGTGGGCATGCGAGAGGCCGGGTGGACGTACCGCCGAATTGCTCAACACGTGGGGCGTGAGGTCTCCACAGTACATCGATGTTGTCGCCAGTGGTCGGCGGAAGGTGCACGTGCCCGTCGACCTGGGACCGGACAGCAGCGACGCACGGATGCACGCCAAGACCGTAGGATCCTACGCAGTGCCGTAGGGGACCGCACCGCCACTTCCCAGCAAATTAGGGTATCGGCGAGGACCATTCGCAACCGTCTCCATGAAGCTGGGCTACGGTCCCGCACACCTTTAGGCCGTCTTCCGCTCACGCCCCAACATCGTGCAGCCCGCCTCCAGTGGTGTCGCGACAGGTGTGAATGGAGGGACGAATGGAGACGTGTCGTCTTCAGCGATGAGAGTCGCTTCTGCCTTGGTGCCAATGATGGTCGTATGCGTGTTTGGCGCCGTGCAGGTGGGCGCCACAATCAGGACTGCATACGACCGAGGCACACAGGGCCAACACCCGGCATCATAGTGTGGGGAGCGATCTCCTACACTGGCCGTACACCACTGGTGATCGTCGAGGGGACACTGAATAGTGCACGGTACATCCAAACCGTCATCGAACCCATCGTTCTACCATTCCTAGACCGGCAAGGGAACTTGCTGTTCCAACAGGACAATGCACGTCCGCATGTATCCCGTGCCACCCAACGTGCTCTAGAAGGTGTAAGTCAACTACCCTGGCCAGCAAGATCTCCTGATCTGTCCCCCATTGAGCATGTTTGGGACTGGATGAAGCGTCGTCTCACGCGGTCTGCACGTCCAGCACGAACGCTGGTCCAACTGAGGCGCCAGGTGGAAATGGCATGGCAAGCCGTTCCACAGGACTACATCCAGCATCTCTACGATCGTCTCCATGGGAGAATAACAGCCTGCATTGCTGCGAAAGGTGGATATACACTGTACTAGTGCCGACATTGTGCATGCTCTGTTGCCTGTGTCTATGTGCCTGTGGTTCTGTCAGTGTGATCATGTGATGTATCTGACCCCAGGAATGTGTCAATAAAGTTTCCCCTTCCTGGGACAATGAATTCACGGTGTTCTTATTTCAATTTCCAGGAGTGTATGTTAATATGTTTTGTTGGATCTGTCGGAGCTGGCTATGTATGAATCTGACAAGTGCTTATTTAAAAGCTGCCACCCATCGCATGCATTATTTAGGTGGTGAATTTTAAATAGGAACCTTTTCGCTCCTCATCCATAGCATAAATTCTCACCAGAGGACGAGTGTGCATATGTGATTTTTGAATTTTCGATCTGGACAACTGAAATAATGTTGTGCTGCAGAACATATGTGTTAGGGTAGTTCCATCAGTGGGGAAAGCAGTTTTAAACACGTAAGCTGTAGCAGGGAGCCAAGTACTTTGAAGTTTAGGCCGAGTGAATATTTTTTAAATTCTCACTATTTTATACTCAGGACAGGATTCTGTAGAGAGCCATCAAAAAGTTTCTGAGAGCGTTGTTTTAGCATATATCCAACCTAGCGCGATTTCGATGCTGTTTACAAACACCCACATGTAGGCAAGGGATTAGTGTGACATTCGTGACTTTCCGACATGCTTGCGGTAAATACGGAAACAACTATGGCGACTTTATTACTGAATGTGTGTAAATAGAACCAGCGTGCTGTTATTCTTTTCTTGCCTACTGAAGGACAAACACTGGTAGACGTCCATTAGAGAATAAAGAATGTGTATGTGGCAGCACGCCTGTCGGAGACCACTAGGTGGGAAAACTAAGACAGTAGGTGTTGATACTTCATGATAACGCACGTCCCCATTCTACAAATGTCGTAGCGCAGAGGTTATGCCAACTCAAGTGGGACACACTCGAGCACCTCCCTGTAGTCCTGATCTCTCCTCACGTGATTATCACGTCTTCGGCTCCGTAAAAAGGCCTCGCATAGTTGTCAATTCCTGTTACACGAAGACAGGCAGCAGGCAACAAGACACAGGATTTGCCAAATGGCTACGTACAACCTGGTGCAGTGGTGGGACGTTTGTCTCAATGCTCACAGCTATTTTGCGTTAATGGCATACTCAGTTTGGACTGTAAGGACGTTGAACAGAAGCTTTTTGATCGCCCTTTATATAACTAGAACAAGTTGTTTGGTAACCCTGTAAGTTGTCCTCAGGTGGGCGATCTTCAGTTCTACACTTAGAGCAAGTGATATGGCGACCGTGCAGGCTGTCCTCATATTCCGAGGTGTTCTATATTGGATCGCCATTTTGGATTCTGAATCAGGACAATTGGGCCAGGGCCACCAATTTGGATTTTTCCTTTCACGCCATTTTACGCTTAGTAGAATTGGACTACTTTGATTTCCAGTGACATTTTTAATTTCCAACCATTTGCACATAGGCAGTTGTCCTCTATTGACTGTGATGTTACAAGAGTGAGGAAGGAGTGAGGGTAGAAATCTGGCAACAATCTATGAAGGAGAAGGGGGATAAATTTGGAAACAATAGCTCAGGCACTTGTCTATAACACTTAGTTCACATTTTGTGCTACTGGGATGTCCATAACTTTCTGAAGAGGGATAACAACAATTTACACAAATTACATTTTACTAGAGAAAGCTATCAATGAAGAAGAAAAAAAAAGAACCAGGTTGTCGAATAGATTGCTCTGAACTTTGCTACACATTTGATGCCTTCACAGCAATAATTTTTCAACTCTGTGAAGAAATGATTTAACTCCAAGCGCAAAATAAATGCTGTTTATTTCTTTTTTAATTCTAATGTCAAAAAATTCTGTATTCATTAGTTTCATAGTAACTACAATCGGTTTCAAAGCTGCAAGACTCCATCTTCAGGAGTGTGATATGAAAACTGTACTGTGCCTTCGCAGGTATATCACAACAACATTCAGCCATTCATCACAAGGTATGGAGATGTTTTTATAGGTGGATGCTTTTCGTTTTCCGTAAATCAGGGTACAAGATAAAATAAAAAACTTCACAGACAAATTCAGAGTCCCTGTGATATTGATCTACGTTTCTTCCTAAGTTCGATTTAATACTAGTCAACCTGAAGTCTGCTTCCGCAAAATCTCGCACTGGATGATGAAAGCAGGTTTCCACCTCTGACATTCAAAATACATCCGCCCGATACAGAAACTACCCGTAATTAGGAAAGTACCCGTAATTAGGACTGCAGGCTGTCGACTCATGGTCTCACATAAACCAGTGGTTTCCACTGACAGTAATCACAACCCAAGCTATTCCAGGCTGAGCTGTTTGCCTCTTTGCTTACAGATCCGATAAAACAAATTCAATCTGCAAACATATGCTTCGCAGCTCTCGTCGACAATCTGCTGAATATAATCAGAGTACAGCGGGACTGTTCCGCTCACGAGGCTAATCCACCTGAAACAAGAAATGTTGCAACAGGGCACTAGTAGGGTCAAGGTCATTTTACCTTCAGTGTGTAATGGTATCTCTGTATCGCTGCAATTGTTTATAGTAAGGGTGTTCTCTGTTGCATTATTGAGGGAACAGAAGGAACGACTCTAGAGGTTAAGTGAATTATGATGGATTATTGCCACAGTTAAAGAATACAACCCAACAAATTAAGGTATACCATGTACAACAACATGAAATTTTAAGCGCTTATTGTTATTTGTATAATAACAGAGATCATGCAGTGTGTATATCATCAAGTACTGCTGGCTTTTACCACAAAGGGCTAATTTGTAAATGTCTGGACATGGGGCTATTCCGCCCCCTACCACGTGGGTCCATTTCCACTCAGCCAAATTATTACCTAAATTTATGTTTTACTGCGAAATTCTAGAGAAAACGATTTCTTGGTTTCTTTTCAGATGGTCCGTACGTGAAAAAGGAAAAATCAAGTACTTCATGATCTGAGGAAGATATGAAGCAAGCAGTAATAAGTGTTTTATGTAGCTCCTCTGGGTAAAGTGCCAGAAATGTGCTTCATGGTCCGAGGAAGGTATCAAGCAAGCAGTAACAAGTGCTATATGTAGCTCCTCTGGGTAAAGTGTCAATGCTTCATAGTTTCATGAAGTGTGTATGGGTGCGAAAGGACGCAACATGTTTACCTGTGGTAAATGCTTGTGATTTTGACAGTCAAATGCACTGTGCAGAATAATCTCTTAACGTTTCTATGAGTCTCGCCATTTTTATATATTGTGATTTTGCCTTCTTCAGATGTTTGTTTAATACTTTGTTCCTGTAAGGGAATTTCGACATTTTATGTACTGGAATGTGTTCATCAATTATCATACCGTAATTGTATCACACTGGCAGATTTTTTTAAAAAAAGTTTCATATCATATTATATAGAGCTTATTACTGAAATGAACGAAATAGCCCTGGTGTACACTATACTCACATATGCAGCCACATTACTTTCTCCTAATTACGACGGGGCTGAACAGCCATTTCCTATTATATCTGCTTAGCGATTACAGTAATAACAACTATATTACTTCGAGTATCTGTAATTTTACCATTTTTGCCATTACGTGAGATGTACGCAGAAGGAAGTACTATGTCGCTTCGGTTTTTGCACAGTATTTCGAATATTTAGAGCAGGTGTTTCCGAAATGGACACCGTTTTCTTTCTCTCACAATGAAATTTGTCTCAAGCTCTTCCATTCACTAAAGTAACGTACTCATACTATGAACCGCGCAACGCCTTTCTAAATACTGCTATATTTTCTTACAACTCAGCTTTGGTTCTGATATGAACGAGTTAGCACTCGGAATATAATTTAAAATTGATTGCATTTGTAGATGATCCTATTAAGATACGTCCAAAGTGTGTCAATTTGGAATCTTGCTTCTTCACAACTATATTTAAATGAACTTTCTATTATAAATTTCTCCTGATGGATACCCCTAACTGTATGAGAGCTCCCACTGATTCAAATGGCTAATAGGTGATGGTGAAGTCAAATAATATTTGGGCTTTTCGCCTACATGCGTTACCTTTGACTATGGTGTTCAAAAATAGGGTGACAATCATTGAACTATATGAAATTAAATCGTCATAACTTCTGAACGGTTTGCGTTAGTACGTTCAAATTGCACGGTCGGCCGCGTGGTATGATGGGAATTAGTATGCGCATGTGCACGCGCCTTGTTGACGAAGCCCACTTCCATTTGGATGGTTTCGTCAATAAGCAAAACTGGCATATTTGAGGCACTGAGAATCCGCATTTCGCGATCGACAAGTCTCTTCACCCTCAACGGGTGACTGTGTGGTGTGCAATGTTCAGTCAGGGAATAATCGGTGCGGTATTCCTAGAGACTACCGAACGATGTCTGAAAGTTTTGGAAGGTGATTTTATCCCCATTATCCAAAGTGACCCTGATTTCGACAAGATGTGGTTCATGCAAGACGGACGTCGATCCCGTGCAAGCAGGAGAATGTTTGATGTCCTGAAGGAGCACTTTGGGGATGGCTCTAGGGTACCCAGAGGCCACTGGCATGGGCCTCGGTTGGCTGCCATATTCTCCGGATCTGAGCAAATGCGACCCCTTTTTTTGGAGCTATATTAAAGACAAGGTGTACTGCAATAACCCCAAATCCGTGGCTGAGCTGGAAACAGCCATTCAAGAGGTCATTGACAGCATCGATGTTCCGACACATAAGCGGGTCATGCAGAATTTCGCTATTCGTCTGCGCCACATCATAGCCAATGACGGCAAGCGTATCGAACATGTCATTTCCTACATTAGAATATCTGTAGCGACGTTTACATGTTGAATAAAGTGTGTGCACGCCATAGTTTGTAAGTACATCACGGTTTCTTTTTGATATGGTTCAATAGTTGTCACCCTGTATCAGTCTTTTCACATAGCGTGTCATCCAGAGCTTTATCGTAGTTTCACAACAATTTTGTAACGATGCTGTTGTCCTGTGTAGATCGGTCTCAGAGCGTTGTTGGAATTTTTTTGTGGCAAATAGTCCTATCAGACTTGTGAGTGTGTGGGCTCTATTATGTCAAGTTGCGCAATGGATTGATCCAACAAGTACCCTTTGGCTCCTGCAAGAAACAATTTCCATCCCACACTACTATAGAAGTCAGACAGACGCTCCTAATGTACCAACAAGAACTACTTGTAAAACATTCAGCAACAAATATCTTCTTGAGTCGTCCGCTGTAAGAAAGAGACACAAAAATATTCTATACATTCTTACGTAACTAGTGGGATACTTGGGTATGGGAGTATTGCTAGTTAGCGTAAGAAAAACATTAAACGAAAGAAAAATATTATTTATTAAAAAAATTTTGAGAAATCAAGTGAAACTTTTTCTTATAAAATAATAACAAATTTCCGGGTTCTTTTCGGAACAGTAGATTACCTCTTATGGATAGAAATGCTATTATTTGACAAAGCATGGAAAGGTTCTTTTCTCCCTTTTCTTTAAGTATGTTATTTACTCGGCAGAATAGCCGAGGGCCGCGCCTACACAACTTGAATAACTTTTCTAGATATAGTCAAGGCTGTCGTTTGAGAAATGTAATGGAGTGTACTGTTGTGGAGGACAGATAGGGCTCGCATATGCTGTAGCGCACAATACTGTGAGCTGCGATGAGTGCTGCATGCATCTCTCGTTGCTGACAAATAACAAAACTGTCTCTTTCTATCTGAATTGACCTTCGCCAATCAAACTCTCCCTCCGCCTTGATGAAGTCAACGACTGCTATCCACCCCTAGACTAACTATTGGCGTGGTACACCGGTCAGATAACCAGTCCACTGCGATGCCACTCAATACTCGCTCGCAGGCGTTTAACTAGTACTCTGTCCGTGTTCACACCGCACTATAAGTGTGACGGCCAACACAGTGAACAATGCTTAATCACGAGCGACTCAATATAGTGTGTCACTCCAATTCGCTAACGACAGAGGTGCTCTCCCAGTGAAGTACTGAGGAGATACTTTGTTCCTCACTCTTAGCATACACATACGAGAGCATTCGCTCTCGTTACGCATTCCCGCTCCAAGAGCAACAACGGAACGGCTCCTTTTTCTGGAAAAGTTGCAAGGGTATATTATCGCTATCTTCCCTCAGTCCTCTGGTTCTTTGTGTCAGAAATATTGCGCCAATCAGCGTTGCTCTTTTAAACGGGAGAATGACGTTTCATTTGAGTCGACCAATGCAGAAATCTGTAGCATCTCCATTAGGCTGTCCTCCTGTGAGAACTTCGTAACTACGCAGTTGGTCCATGAAAAAATGCGTCTTCTGGGCGCTCCCACACAATGTAGCGGAATTTGCTTTTAAGTCAAACATGGGGGTCGATATCCCTTCATTCTGGCAAAAGCTGCCTTCTCTCTGGGCGGTCACTTTGGCCGAAGTGGGTATGTTGTTGACCCAGAAGGGACGGTCTTCCCAGTGGGCGGGTTTCCTCTTTAGAATGGAAATTCCTGTGGGCGTCATGTTGTGTACGCCAGCCTCGAATTTTTCAACCTCGGTGCGAACTTGCTGTTTACTTATTAGATTTGCATATCGCTTACGTGAATTCATACAAAATTGACTCTACCTTATCGAGTTTGAGTTCGAATGAAGCGTCTTGATGTGCAGAGTACGATTGTGAGGACGGAATATGTAAGAAATGAAGGTCAGGAGACCATGCCACCTTACAGACTTCCTATATATACATCTGATATTGCTTCCACTTGAGACATATTCGTCCCCTAGAAAGTGGCCTATTCCTCTAATACTTTTTAATAAAAGCTTCTCAGGCTGTCAGCGGCGTCAGGTATTTAAATCTGACTAGCGTTCGGCAAAGAACTTCTCATTATGATACTTACATAGCTGTCAGCTGTGACGTCAGTGGACCGTTGTTTAATCCCAAAAAATATTTACGTGCTGCGTCCTCTGCGCCTGATTCAACCTACAGTGGCTAAATCCCACTCTTTACTATGTTGCCGACTGCAGTATTCACTGAAAGTGTTTTCAGACATTGTGATTTCAGTTCGTCATTACAGCCTTACTGCAGTAATGGATTAGCACCACTGCATCACAGCAATTAGCACCGCTATTGAAGTGAAAAATTAGTTCCTCTACACACGGTGAGACTGTGTATATAGTAGTCCATTTCCTTGGTTAAGTTCTTTTCCTGCTGACAGAGTGAATTGAAGCACAGTCACGCCTGACATGATTAAAGCTACATTTGAATTTTAGGACAGAAGGGGAACACCTATGTTAATACCCGTGAAAGGTGTCAAATTGTGTTTAAATCTTTAAACAAGATAATAAGAACAAATCCGGCAGCTATTGCTTGGATCATTGAATATAGAAAAAGAAGTCAAAAGTAATAAGAAGCATCAGCTATTTACATGAGTGTGGGAGATATACAGGGTGAGTCACCTAACATTTCCGCTGGATATATTTCGTAAACCACATCAAATACTGACGAATTGATTCCACAGACCGAACGTGAGGAGAAGGGCTAGTGTAATTGGTTAATATAAACCATAAAAAAATGCACGGAAGTATGTTTTTTAACACAAACCTACGTTTTTTTAAATGGAACCCCGTCAGTTTTGTTAGCACATCTGAACATATAAACAAATACGTAATCAGTACCGTTTGTTGCATTGTAAAATGTTAATTACATCCGGAGATATTGTAACCTAAGGTTGACGCTTGAGTACCACTCCTCCGCTGTTCGATCGTGTGTATCGGAGAGCACCGAATTACGTAGGGATCCAAAGGGAACGGTGATGGACCTTAGGTACAGAAGAGACTGGAACAGCACATTACGTCCACATGCTAACACCTTTTTATTGGTCCTTTTCACTGACGCACATGTACATTACCATGAGGGGTGAGGAACACGTACACGCGTGGTTTCAGTTTTCAATTACGGAGTGGAATAGAGTGTGTCCCGACATGTCACGCCAATAGATGTTCAATGTGGTGGCCATCATTTGCTGCACACAATTGCAATCTCTGGCGTAATGAATGTCGTACACGCCGCAGTACATCTGGAGTAATGTCGCCGCAGGCTGCCACAATACGTTGTTTCATATCCTCTGGGGTTGTAGGCACATCATGGTACACATTCTCCTTTAACGTTCCCCACAGAAAGAAGTCCAGAGGTGTAAGATCAGGAGAACGGGCTGGCCAATTTATGCGTCCTCCACGTCCTATGAAACGCCCGACGAACATCCTGTCAAGGGTCAGCCTAGTGTTAATTGCGGCATGTGCCAGTGCACCATCATGCTGATACCACATACGTCGACGCGTTTCCAGTGGGACATTTTCGAGCAACGTTGGCAGATCATTCTGCAGAAACGCGATGTATGTTGCAGCTGCTCGCCGACCGTGGCCCGTGTTTGTTACAACACGCAACTGAACGTCGGAAGTTTCATGGGTCAACTTTAGGTTACAATATCTCCAGATGTAATTAACATTTTACAATGCAACAAACGGCACTGATTACGTATTTGTTTATATTTTCAGATGTGCTAACAAAACTAACGTGGTTCCATTTTAAAAAACGTAGGTTTGTGTTAAAAAACATACTTCCGTGCATTTTTGTATGGTTTGTATTAAACAGTTACACTAGCCCCTCTCCTCACGTTCGGTCTGTGGAATCGGTTCGTTAGTATTTGATGTGGATTACGAAATATATCCAGCGGTAACGTTAGGTGACTCACCCCGTAGACTGTTAGTTATAAAGTGACGCTAGAATGTTTTGGTATTATCTGAATAGCAACTTGTCAGTCAGCATCATGCATTCTCGTAACAATCGTTATTTAGTCAAACAGCTGGCGTGACCTGAGAATAAGAGATAGAGCTTCTTTGGCACTCCCCAGGGCTCTTACTATAGGTGTGTCCCTTCTGTCCTATAATTCATATGTAGCCTCAATAATTTCAGACGTGACTGTGCAAAAAAACTGTGCTTCATTTCACCTGTCAGCAGGGAAAGAATATAACAAAGGACAGGAGCTGCTATATACTCAGTCCCACCGCATGCTGCGGGGGTACTTTTTCACAGTAGTGGTGCTGCCTAAAGATTCAGTGACTGATCAGAGTGGAGCTACTTCTTGCAGTTAACCTTGATCCTGTCGCGTCAAGTTCACAAGTGACCACTCTGTGATACTAGGTTCCCAGGATTAGGCGACTTTAACTGAAGAAGTATCGATGCGTCAGTGGGGGCTCTTGTTCATGAACGCTGCGTTTTAACGATAATCGCCACCTTGCTGAGGATTTATAATTTATTAATGCTTATATCTGATGACCAATAGAAATTAGGAAAAAGTAACTCTGCATCTAAGGAACACCATTGTGTTATCGTCATCTCTCAGGAACATACATCAAATTAATACTCCAATTTTTCTGACTCAATAAGTAACGAAGTTTTAAAAATAATTTGTAGATTTTATCACTTCATACACTTAATAATGGATGACGTACTGTCATTGGTCATTCATATGCTTAGATTTACTTGTTCTCTTTTTTACATCAGGAGTATAACATCTCTTCTTGTGGCTGAACCGTCAGACAAGGAAAGGCCATGGCTTCAGTTACCGTTTAAAATGACCAAAAAGACCTAAGCGGAAAGTTTGTGGGATTTCAAGCATTCGGACGTGGTTAGAAACCCAAAAAAGTTCTATTAATTCAAAACGCGGAGAGAAAATGCTTTCGTAAATTAGGTATTTTGTTTACATAATGAGAGTGCAAAATTTATTGCAGCCTTTATTGCTTTCAAGAAACACATCCACCCGTTCGTGAATGAAAAGAGCGAGCCGCCTAAACCGCTTAATGTACATATTTACATTTCCGACGACGTTTCAGTACCGCCAGCCTCATATTGATAATTAAGATTAAAGTAACAAAGGATGAATGGTGTTGTGTACACATTATCAGTCGCAAAAGTAAAAAAAGTAAGACACAGTATCGCAAATTTAGAACTTGTGAAACAAAGCTCAGTGTTAAGTTGCAATAGGACCTATACCTAAGGGAGGCCTCAACGGCAAACTCTACTAGGAGGTTTACAGAAACGCTAATGACCGCCAAGAGGTGGTGCTGATAGGCTTCGTGAGAAGTTAACAAACCACGGAGACGCTAACTACGGCTGACGGAAGTTCTCGGAGATCTGTAATTGTTGTGGTAAGCCAGCAGCTTGAGTTGTCTAAAGGCACCTGTAGGAACCTGGCGCCAAATAGACACCGGCAGAGTGGATGCTTTAGCAACGCCCTGGGATTCCGAAGTCTGGCATACTCGGGGTGCAGCTTGTGAGCACTGCAAGGTTTCGGGACATACAAGGCACAAATACGAGGACACTGAAGTGTAGCACACACAAACGTGTGAGCACCGAAGTGGCGTCTGCAGGGGTGTATGTATCCACGTGACTTTGTATACACTTAGACACGGGCACGTGCAGATGAAAGAGAAATCTTTTACACTGAAAGGTAATCCGAAAATAGGAAGTCAAAGGCACAGTCTAGATGCAGTAGGGTCACTGAAGTGAAATGGAAAGAAGATAAGAGTATAGTACCAACAGCAGCAGAAGGCGATATGATGGGTGTAGGACTAGAAATGAATAGGAAGATAAGCAGAGAGTGAGTTACTGTGAACGATTCAGTCGTAGGCAGTAAACAGTAAACTAACGCCAACAACAATACTGAAGGTAGTAAACTAACGCCAACAACAATACTGTAGGTATACATGCCGACGTCACAAGCAGAGAATGAAGAATCTGAAAATGTATTCCAGGATATTAAACAGGTAATTCAGTATGCAAAGGGAGACTAATAATTATGGGTGGATGGAAGGTGGTTGTAGAGGAAGTAATGAGAGAAGAGCTACAGCGAAATATGAGCTTGGTAGTAGAAATGAGAGAAGAGTAATGCTAGCTTCTGCAATAAACTTCAGATATCTAATACTCTGTTCAAGAATCACAAGAGGAGGAGGCATATTTGGAACAGACTTGGAGACACGGGAACATTCCAGCTGTTTTGCAACAGAATCAGACAGAGACTTAGAAATCAGATATTGGAATGTAAGGTGTACTTAGGAGCAGGTATAGACTCAGATCACAATTTAGTAGTGATGAAAATTAGACTGAACTTCAAGAGAATCGACCTGAAGGATTAGTGTGGAAAGAATGTGGATTTCTTAAGCACTGAGGAACGTTGATACGAGTCTGAAGTTTTCTAAGGCTGTAGATGAAGAGAAATGAAGATCTCTAAAAATGGCTATCACAGTTGTTTGACAGATAAATACGTCTACTAACAAGGTAACTGAGGAGGAACCTTAGGTAACGAGAAATGGCGATCGACGAAAGAAGGAAGTACAAAAATGTTCAGGAAAATTCAGGAATGCAGCAATATAAACCACTTAATAATGAAGTAAATAAGAAGTGCAATGAAGCCAAGGTGAAATGACAGAAGGGTAACGTGAAGACATTGAAAAAGAAATGATGGCCGCAAGGGCAAAGTTAAAACCTTTTGATGAAATTAAAAGCAAAGGGTTAACATTCCGTGTCAAATAGGAATTGCAATGAATGCAGCGGAGAAGCGGGTAGGTGGAAAGAGTTCACGACAGGCTTCTATAAGAGGGAAGAACTATCTTATGACGTATAGAAATAGTACAGAAGAAGATCCGGGAGTCAATATGGTAGACTTGGGTCCGGTATTAGTTCAACCGAATTTTGAAAGACTCGCGACAAAGTAAGGCACCAGGGAACAGACAAGATTATTTCGGAATTTACAAAACTATTGGGGGGAAGGACATCCAAAATACCATTCGAATTGGTAAGTAGAATCAATGGAGGCATGGCGTCATCCTTTCGGAAATAAACTATCCGTACAATTCTGAAAATAGCAAGGGCGGATAAGTGTGAGAATTGCACCATCAGTTTAACGTCGCATGCATCCAAGGTGCTGACAGGAATAATATACAGAAGAATGGAAAACAAACTCGATGATCTGTTGGATTACGATCAGTTTGGCTTTAGAAAAAATAGGGGACCAGATAAGCAATTCTGACGTTGAGGTCCATAGTGGAAACAAGACCTAAGGAAAATCAAGACACCTTCAAAGTATTTGTCAACTTAGGAAAAGCGTTCGACAATGTAAAATAGTGTAAGATTTTAGAAAGTCTGATAAAAATAAGAGTAATCTCTAGGGAAAAGCGGCAGTGAGACGGAACAATAAGAGCGGAACAACGTGCTGTCGAATTCTTTTCAACATTCGTAACGAAAATATTTAAACATTCTAACGATTTATTGTTCTTATAGTTGTTTTATGTTTTTATGTTTTAAATTGTTACTCTACGTTTTACTTTCATGTTTTTTTTAGTTTACTGTTTCATTTATGTCTATTTTGTTTACTGAAAGTAATAACTAACTCATTATTATGATATAAAATAATTAATGTAACGGTAATCTGTAAGGAAACGCTTAAAACATAACGTTTTCTACACCATGCACATAAAATTAGCGGAACTTCTTCACGTAACATACATGACGGAGGAAACAATACAAAACAAATTCGGCAGGATTTCATATTGCCATGGATGATCCTTTAAAAATCCTGATTTGTTTCAGGTATATTTCATAAAAATTATTCCAT
Organism: Schistocerca americana; assembly: GCF_021461395.2. Taxonomy (NCBI): domain Eukaryota; kingdom Metazoa; phylum Arthropoda; class Insecta; order Orthoptera; family Acrididae; genus Schistocerca; species Schistocerca americana. Next base: position 955,493,101 of record NC_060121.1, on the reverse strand, counting down.
TCCATCTTGGCTTGTTGGTACAGCAACCTACGACTGTTTTTAAAATAGGTATATTTCAGCATATTGGTAAGCCTTGGCGAAGATAATTAATCATGTTCTAATGACTGTATCTTGATTGTATTGTTTCTGAAGTGAAGACTGCCACAATAGTCATTCAATAGAACTAGATCTGAAAATGTTTTCACTAAGTTCTTTCAGCATCGAGGTGCTCGAGTGTGTACCACTTGAGTTGGCATAACGTTCCACGACTGTACTTGTACCCTCGAGCTCTTTGGAATCACCAGATGCTTCTTATTCTCAGTTACGACGCTCAGAACGTCTTTTTTTTACACACTGGCCGTCCGCCTTTTCATAATTTTAAAAGAAACTAACGGTGAGTTTGGGCCGAAATTTCAAGAATCTCTTTTTGAAGCCGCAAATGTCCTTGTGACAGCATCGAAATTAGTAAACAAATATCTGACCAGGTCAAAAGCTATTTGAAGAATGTTTTCTTTCTTATTGTTATGTTCATGTGGTGGTCAGTGTGAAAGAACTGTTCAGAGCATCATACCTGAGGACAAGGAAAATTTTTTCTGTTGAACCCAAAGGGTTCGACGGCACAGGTACAGCCGTGGGTTGTATACAGCTTACGATATTAAAATGAGTTCGTGAGAAGCTTTTCAGCTCTAGTTCTGTTTAATGATTATGATGTCAGTCTCCATTTGAGAAACAATATAGCGAAGCTGAAGTCATTAGTACATACACAATTCTCTTCGTCAAGCTTACCAATGTACTGAAATATGTCTGACACAAATCAGGGTATTTAGAGGATCACCTGCGACAATTTGAAATCCTGCCGAATTTTGTTTTGTATTGTCTTCTTCACCGTGTATATTACGTAAAGAAATTCCGTGCATTTTATATGCACTTTGCCAAAAAAGTTATGTATCCTTTCAGATTATACCTTGCTGTAATTATTTTCTGTCATAATAATGAGTTAGTTATTATTTTCAGTTAATCAAATAAAAATAAAAAACATGAATTTAAAACGTGTGATAACAGTTTAAAACATAACACAAACATAAGTGAAATATATAATTAGAATGCTTTGATCAAAATACTCCGACAGCACATTCTGTACAGATTATTATCTAAAAATGGTATTTCAGAAACCAGCTTTATTGTACAGGGATGTATGTGGCTTGGAAGCTTCTTTCATTTAGTTGTAACAAAATTTTTCACTTTTCAAAATTAAATAATGGTGGTGGAGTATTCTGAAAAATTTTAAATTATTACGAAAGTCGGTTGTGAAGTTTTCAAGATATTTATTACATTTCAACTCCTATGTGAATTTTTTTTTTATCATCGTTTCGAAAATATTCCCCCAAAGCTGAAATGTCAAATTACCTTTCGGAGTGTGAAATTGGGCACTAACAAACAAAAATACGTGCTACACTATTTTGTCCCCTGCCAAGTACAATAAGAATAGTTTATTAACACTTGTGAATGATTCCTTGTGAGTGGTTTGGAGCGGAAGCTGATAGTGGGACTCAGAGCAGTCTGAGAAGGGACCTGTCCTCGCAGATTAGCCTACCATAGCCCAAACTTGCGAATGTACAGCCAAGCGCCGACTACTAGGTGATGCGCTGCGGCAGGGAGCTTTTTCCTAGTAAACTCACTCCCAGTAACGACAGACTTAAACAAATTTATACATCACACTATTCACTGATAAAGAACCTTACATTCGTTAAATATGTATGTTCTAACAATACCCCTGTACCCCAGACAAATACAATTATGATATGCGCTACATCACTCGAAAAACTTGTGAACTAAATTTCATGTTCGCACTTCAAGAACGAAGTTAATATTCCTAACACGTCCACACACTCGCTTTATACCCGGCCGAAGTGGCCGAGCGGTTCTAGGCGCTACAGTCTGGAACCGCGCGACCGCTACGGTCGCAGGTTCGAATCCTGCCGCGTGCATGGATGTGTGTGATGTCCTTAGGTTAGTTAGGTTTAAGTAGTTCTAAGTTCTAGGGGACTTATGACCTTAGCAGTTGAGTCCTATAGTGCTCAGAGCCATTTGAACTCGCTTTATAACTCGTAATCGAACATTTGTTATCAATTTAGTCCATTACTGGCTGTATAATTTTAGCTGTTAGTTCGAATGTGTAACATACAGGGTGGTCCACGTAAAGGTTTCAGCACAAATATCTCTAGAGCAACTATAGGTGCCGAAAAACGACTTTCACGGGTAGAATGTAAGGCAGGGGCTCGTGAAAGGAAGTAGCACGAAACATTCTAAAACTTAAGTAAATATTATTTTCAGCACAAACTTACGTTGCTTTTTTTTTTTTTAATGGACACCCGGTATTATTTCTTACGCAATCAATGACATGAAAAATCATAGAAAGCATGGCGTTTGTTGCATCGCAATGCAAGCGTGAACCCCACGTTCCTCGGAATCGTGATGTAACTGACGTATTACGATACAACAAACGATGTATTTGTTGCTATTTACACTGTTATTAAGTGAAATGGAAACAATACATATGCCCAGTCACACAACTACGCACAACTAACATTTAACCCTCCGTTAGATCCTTGGTTAGCGATTAATTATTTTTACCCTGACCAGTGAGATTCGGTTTTTCGTTACCCTTACGTCCTTTCTAGTGCTGTAGTAAAGGTCAATAAAGTCGAACGAATGAGCTCTTTCCTCATTTATCACTGTGTGTGACTGAACAGCAGTATTGTTTCCAGTCCAGTTAACAACAGTGCAGGTAAATACAGCGTTTGTTGCATTGTGGTACCGGTCTCTCAGCCACATAGCGACTACGAGCAACGTGGAGTTCACGCTTGCATCCAGGGATGTGCAATAGCGGCGCGTTTCCTTTATTTCAAGCGTCACCATCGCTTTGAAATTTCTCAAGGCCGACGTTTTGCAATGTATGCAACACAGTTATTTTTGTGATTTTTCATGTTATTGATTGCGTAAGAAATAATATGGGTGCCCACTTAAGTAAAAGTGAGCTCGTGTGGAAACTAATATTTGCTTAAGTTTTAGAATGTCTCCTAGAATTTACTTTCAGGAGCCCCTGCCTTACATTTACCCATGAAAGTCAATTTTCGATATCTATATGAGATGTTCCAGAGATATCTGCATTGAAACGTTTAAGTGGGCCATTCTGTATACTAAGAAAAGTGTCTGCGTTCACAATGTTCTGTAGTAAGTCTTAAAACTATGCTCAACAACTGCTCACGTTTATTACTATTACAGGCACGTTTCTGGACGAAGCCTGAAATAATTTCAGTAAAATTTGTGTCTCCACGTTAAATCGCTACGCTTCACACTTTTCAACGTAGACTATTTTGCGTCATCGGAAAACTAAATCCCCAACAAAATTCAAAATCTTAACTCAACAGTGGTCGTTATCATTGTAAGTTTACAACTCAGGCGACTCCCGGCTTGGCCTGAAAGCGGAGCGGAGCATAGCACAGTGACAAGGTGGATCTCTCTGTAATTAGTGTGTCCAGCGCTGAGCACAAAGGCGGCAGGCCGCAGGTAAGGATGGGATTTGCCGAACGAGTTCTGAAGCTCGCAGCCGTTCCGAATATATGACCGACTGTCGGAAGTGTCGCTTTGCTGCAACAGCATATTACTTGAAAATATATTAATTATTGTTAAGTACCTTGTCCTAGCTCACCTAAACGGGGGTTCCAGAGTTTCCATATCCTAGGCGGCCTGAATGAAAAGAGTTTTCCCCAGATAGCGAGCAACATAAATACTAATAGGCCATCTGCATCTCATTATTCTGCCCAGCATCAGACTTTGGGAAGGCATGGACTACGGTCCTACTTGCAGGGAGCCACTGGTTTCAATGGGTACTGGGAGAAGGGGGAAGAAATCGTAATACAAATAAAAGATTTAAAAACTAGCGAAAAGAAATATATTCTGAAATTAGCACAGAACAAGGTACTCCTAACCGATGATAGTATCCACTAACATACACTACTGACCATTAAAATTGCTGCACCAACAAGAAATGCAGATGATAAAAGGGTATTCATTGGACAAATATATTATACTAGAACTGACATGTGATTACATTTTCACGCAATTTGGGTGCATAGATCCTGAGAAATGAGTACCCAGAAAAACAACCTCTGGCCGTAATAACGGCCTTGATACACCTGGGCATTGAGTAAAACAGAGCTTGGATGGCGTGTACAGGTACAGCTGCTCATGCAGCTTCAACACGATACCACAGTTCATCAAGAGTAGTGACTGGCGTATTGTGAAGAGCCAGTTCCTCGCCCACCATTGACCAGACGTTTTCAGTTGGTGAGAGATCTGGAGAATGTGCCGGCCAGAGCAGCAGTCGAACATTTTCTGTGTCGAGAAAGGTCCGTACTGGACCTGCAACTCGCGGTCGTGCATTATCCTGTTGAAATATAGGGTTTCGCAGGGATCAAATGAAGGGTAGAGCCACGGGTCGTAACACATCTAAAATGTAACGTCCACTGTTCAAAGTGCCGTCAATGCGAACAAGAGGTGACCGAGACGTGTAACCAATGGCACCCCATACCATCACGCCGGGTGATACGCCAGTATGGCGATGACGAATACACGCTTCCAATGTGCGTTCACCGCAATGTCGCCAAAAAAGGATGCGACCATCATGATGCTGTACACAGAACTTGGATTCATCCGAAAAAATGACGTTTTGACATTCGTGCACCCAGGTTCGTGGATGAGCACACCATTGCAAGCGCTTCTGTCTGTGATGCAGCGTCAAGGGTAACCGCAGCCATGGTCTCCGACCTGATAGTCCATGCTGCTGCAAACGTCGTCGAACTGTTCGTACAGATGGTTGTTGTCTTGCAAACGTCCCCATCTGTTGACTCAAGGATCGAGACGTAGCTGCACGATCCGTTACAGCCATGCGGATATGATGCCTGTCATCTCGACTGCTAGTGATACGAGGCCATTGGGATCCAGCACGGCATTCCGTATTACCTTCCTCAACCCACTGATTCCATATTCTGCTAACAGTCATTGTATTGCGACCAATGCGAGCAGCAATGTCGCGATACGATAAACCACAATCCCGATAGTCTATAATCCGACCTTTATAAACGTCGGACACGTGATGGCACGCATTTCTCCTCCTAACAGGAGGCATCACAACAACGTTTCACGAGGAAACGCGGGCCAACTGCTGTTTGTGTATGAGAAATCGGTTGGAAACATTCCTCAAGTCAGCGCGTTGAAGGTGTCGCCATAGACGCCAACCTTGTGTGAATGCTCTTGAAAAGCTAATCATTTGCATATCACAGTATCTTCTTCCTGTCGGTTAAATTTCGCGTCTGTAGCACGTCATCTTTGTGGTGTAGCAATTTTAATGACCAGTAGTGTAGACACATTCACAGAATGACATGTAGAGATAGCATACAACTATAGTTGCATGAGTTAGAGAACACTTCGGAGTGAAAGTCCTGAACATGAGAACTAGGGTTCGGCAGCAAAACGGGGGTGGCATAATTAGTTGAACCTCAGTGCATAACTGCGCTGCTGATCTCTCGTAGTAACGCGAAGTGCTAGAGATAGCCAAACGACGGAAACAACGATCGAATGCGTGCATCATTATTGGACTGCGCCCAAAGTCACGAACCGTTAACCTGTACCTGAGCCGAGTTGCGGCTCACGTTGGTGCCATTGGTAGGTTGGCATGATGTAATAGGGATTTGGAGGGATGTCAAGTGTTTTCTGGGTCGTAGTGTGTCGGGGAGTTCAGTTGGGACAGAGTAGCAGTCAGGTCCGGCAGCAGGGCGACATGCTGGGACTGGTGGCGGCACGCAGGCACTGCCGGATAGAGGCGCTGTAGTTGCGAGGGCCACAACCTCGTTGTCCACCGGACCCAGGACGTTTGGGTTGACTGAACACTAACCCAGTAGTGAAACCTCCACTATTTTGAGATCACGCAATTTCTTCATGCGTTGCTGCTTGCAGGGTCGCTGAGACGAAGAGCAACGAGCGGAGTATTTGGAGTTGGCGAAATTAATTAGCCGTCTTCCACTTCTTATTATTAATCATTGAATTTCTTATGTTATTATGTGGAGTTCAACCAGCGGTATTTTTCTGCCTAGTGGCCGCTAATGCCCCAGTTACCTGCCCTGGAGGTTAGCGTATTTTCGCGAAAGTGTACCTTTCCTCGCCTTGCCACTGCTGTCTGCTAAGGTCGGTAGTTCGACAGCCTCCTTGATTGTGGTTGGGATATTTCGTTTCTTTTGGACTACTTTGTTTGTAGTGATTCCTTCTGCTTCTGGATGTTCTAAACGCCGGATTCTGAGCATGCAGTGCTGTCCTCCGGTTCCACCTTGCCTGGGTTATTCCATCGTTGTATTGGTTATTAGACGTTAGGTAGATATCCAACAGTGTTGGTCTGTGTTTAAACTGTCACTAGTTTGAGTTGCCATCCGGTTAACTGAATACAACTCTTGGCTGTCTGTCTTGTCGTTTGCGAAGTTGAGCGACTTTGCCAGGTCGATCATTGGAGCACTGTCTGACGCCCACTTCTCTCTTGATTGGGTCAGATTGTGATGATCGTTTTTCAAAAAAAATATTTTAAATTTGAATTATTACTGTTTGGGCCTTCAGCTGATAAAGAGTTTAAATTTCTTGTTAATAAAGCCTTCAGCCCTGAGTGCAACTTGCTTAAGAATTTTTTTGATTAGACATTGTGACTTAACAGTCAAATTTGATAATTGTTCCTTATTGTCAACTTTATTTGCAATTGTTTTCAAATAAAGTGTACGTGATATAAAAAAACTGAGCAACCAACGGTAACTGATTACAGCCTCGTCCACACCGAATCCTGCCTTTCCCTAAGTTCCAGGTCTCAGTACCGTCGCATGGCGGAGCGTTCCTATGGACAAAAGGCGGTCGCAGGCGAGACGGCGGCTGGTGGATCTTCCACGGCTTTCGTTACCTGGTCGGCACCTCATGCTAGCGTGTCTATGACTGGAAAAGTAGTTCCGGTGCCATCTTGCTAGGTCAAGCGGGTAGCTGCCCCAGAAGTTTCCTAACCAGCCGTTGGGACGGCGGATTGTTCTGTGTTCGTGCGCGCCTCAAGGCGAAGAAGACGCTCCGTTTAAACTTGAATGTTTTTAAGGGCCTCCGCCAGTTTAAACAATTCATTAATTCCTTTCAAAAGGACGGCAACCAAGGGCTGTTCACAGATTTCGGTTACTTTATACGTATTCGTTTCTGTAATTGTTTAGATGCTTTAATTTGCGGTTCAATCTTTAGACCCTTCGAAATAAAATCGGTATGCAAATTATGGATAGAGCAGTGACTTATTCCTCGTCAAAAGGTCCGAATCAGTCACCTGATTTCATATTCATTAATTACTTCTACTCATGCTTTGTTTCTGGCCTTGCACGGCCGTCCACACGCTCGCCACAGCAGGTGGCGTTCTTGGGAGGTTTCGTAACACGATGTATTACATTACAGCCTCCAGAATTTCAGAGAACCACTGCGCAAAAACGACAAGACACACAGAAAAACTACGTATGTCAGTGGGCATAGCAAATCTCCAAGTTTCTTTTCGTGATACTGACCGTGGCGTAGATGCAGAATAGGTAACTACGGAAGAAGCATTTAAAAAATGTAGATAAATCAGACGTTTCGTATTGTCGTATCACATTATTCCGTGACTGATAATGTCTCCCTTTCCTTTACCTTCTACGAGATACGCTTCTGCAGATTTGAAATTAAAATATATACTTTCTAGCACTGGATAATTTGTGATATTATCGGAAAAATGGACATTACATAAAGTTCATACTAATGTTATTGTGTGAGAAGGATATTGTACTCGTCTGCATAATGGTTCCTGGTTCCAGGCTCTTTTTCTTCATTGTCTAGGCGTGATTAAGAGGTTTGGGTTTCTCTAATTCGTAGTAAAGAAACCGTTCTTCAATCACAATATTATGATTCTTGTCAGCATACAGCTGTTGTCAAAGAAAATTCTTTTCTTACTAAAGAGAGCTTCTTTATAGTTGCTGCTTTTTCATGTTACCCACAATTCACAGTGCACTATTATAAACATAGGTGTAATTTTTTCACATAGAAGTTGCTTATTTCCATTTGAGGAAGCGTTACATAGTAGTTGTTGCTTTGGCAATGAGTATACATCGATTCTCGACGCTGTCGAGCAATTTTGTTTCATGTGTTAGAGCATAGCTTTGTTCCATAAACGGTAATGATTCAAATTACAGCTTGTACTCAGTTCCTGTTTCTTAGTAGTGAATAATTTAAGCGGAGTTATATTATTTACTGTTTAAGAAAATTGAAGGATGAATTTAGAAGCTTAGTTTGCTTTAAATAACTGAAAAACATAACTTTTAAGATTTCTAAACATGCCACATGCTTCAGAGAAAGAATATTCCGATTTTTCCACCGTGTGATTGTGTTTAAGAGAATTTAGGCTAATTTTTTATGTAGGCATACAATAACGATTTTCCATTTACTGAATCGATAGCTTTCGTGGGAAATTAGTAACTGATCTGTCGGGAATTATATGAAATACATGTTCTTTTTGGTTACTCATGTAAAGTTGAATCTATGGGATAAACAATTTTGTTAGCACACGCTTAATTCATAGAAATACCGATTATTATTATTATTATTTCTTTCCTTTCTGAGACGTTCTGTCTGGTTAAAAATGGAAAGTGACGCGGACCTTGATCAAGCGTGATTTCCTTTTAACTGTACGGTATATGTTACATTGCATTTTGGAACTTTCGGGTAATTGAACATGTATCAATAATTACTTTTGTGGCGGTGTTCGTAGCGACAAACACTTGGCTGTAGAAATGGCTTACGAAGTCACCGCCACACTTTTAATAGCGGGCCGACCGGTCCGCTGGAACAGTAAACAGGAAGATGAAAACCCAAACACTCTGATTAAATAAAAGTCGGTACTTATCTTTATTGATGAAGATACAGAAACACAGTAGTGAACTCGGTGTCTACGGAAATCTGTCTAGTTCGAGTCGGAGCGGCTAGGTCTGCGTCGGCTGACGACAAACAACAACTCTGCTGCGATGAACACACAACTGACTAGCAAGTACACAATTCGGTGGCGAGTATACAACTGAGCGGCGAATACAGAACTGTCCTAGCGCTCGCGACTCCAGCGCTTAAGAAGCCAGAAGCCAGCGGTGGCGCGCACAGACTTGCGGCGATTTGCTGTCTCGCTGGCGCTGCTTATGCAGACGGCGTCCGGACTTTGATGCTGCCAACCTTTTGGCAGCGGGCTCGGGTGGCATTACTGGCTAGGATACAACAATTACAGATTTCTGTAGTTGTATATATACGTTTGGATGTAGCTGTATAGCGTTGATATACTGGTGGATATTGTGTGGTATGACTCCTGTAGTTGATAGTATAATTGGTATAATGTCAACTTTATCCTGATGCCACATGTCCTTGACTTCCACAGCAGGTTGGATTTATTTTTTAATTTTTTTTTCCTGTTCTCTTCTGTATATTTGTTGTATTGGGTATGGATATGTCGATTAGTTGTGTTAATTTCTTCTTTTTATTGGTGAGTATGATGTCAGGTTAATTATTTGGTGTTGTTTTATCTGTTATAATGGTTCTGTTCCAGTATAATTTGTATTCATCATTCTCCAGTACATTTTGTGGTGCATACTTGTATGTGGGAACATGTTGTTTTATTAGTTTATGTTGTATGGCAATTTGTTGATGTATTATTATTATTATTATTATTATTATTATGTTATGTACCATTTTGGAAAGATGGGAAATTTTAGCAAATGCACCAACACGTAGCGAAAAAATCAGGAAAATATGAATCACTTAATTTGTAGCTGAAATTTAGTTGTAACATTACTGAAAAAAAAAAGAAAGCAGGTGGTATCGCAAGTTTCGGTTACCTCCAGAAGTTACAATACATCTTACTGTGTTATAGACTTTAAATAGGCAACCCAGCGAACAAACTGTGGCGTACGCCGTCGCACCTCCCCGGAACAGCAGCAGTGACATGAAATGCATGGTTTCAGAAAACATCGTTCTTGTGCAACGCAGCTAGCTCTTTATTCGCACGAAGTAATGGCCGCTATCGACAGGGGATCTCAAGTTGATTCCATATTTCTAGATTTCCGGAAAGTTTTTAAGACCGTTCCTCACCAGCGACTTCTAATCAAGCTGCGGGCCTATGGGGTATCGTCTCAGTTGTGCGACTGGATTCGTGATTTCCTGTCAGGAAGGTCGCAGTTCGTAGTAATAGACGGCAAATAATCGAGTAAAACTGAAGTGATATCAGGTGTTCCCCAGGGAAGCGTCCTTGGACCTCTGCTGTCCCTGATCTATATAAATGACCTGGGTGACAATCTGAGCAGTTCTCTTACGTTGTTCGCAGATGATGCTGTAATTTACCGTCTAGTAAGGTCATCCGAAGACCAGTATCAGTTGCAAAGCGATTTAGAAAAGATTGTTGTATGGTGTGGCAGGTGGCATTTGACGCTAAATAACGAAAAGTGTGAGGTGATCCACATGAGCTCCAAAAGAAATCCGTTGGAATTCGATTACTCGATAAATAGTACAATTCAACTAAGTACCTGGTTGTTAAAATTACGAACAACTTCAGTTGGAAAGACCACATAGATAATACTGTGGGGAAGGCGAGCCAAAGGTTGCGTTTCATTGGCAGATGCAACAAGTCCACTAAAGAGACAGCTTACACTACACTCGTTCGTCCTCTGTTAGAATATTGCTGCGCGGTGTGGGATCTTACCAGGTGGGATTGACGGAGGACATCGAAAGGGTACAAAAAAGGGCAGCTAGTTTTGTATTATCTCGTAATAGGAGAGAGAGTGTGGCAGATATGATACGCGAGTTGGGATGGAAGTCATTAAAACAAAGACGTTTTTCGTCGCGGTGAGATCTATTTACGAAATTTCAGTCACCAAATTTCTCTTCCGAATGCGAAAATATTTTGTTGAGCCCAACCTACATAGGTAGGAATGATCATCAAAATAAAATAAGAGAAATCAGAGCTCGAACAGAAAGGTTTAGGTGTTCGTTTTTTCTGCGCGCTGTTCGGGAGTGGAATGGTAGGGAGATAGTATGATTGTGGTTCGATGGACCCTCTGCCAAGCACTTAAATGTGAATTGCAGAGTAATGATGTAGATGTAGATCAGCCTTAAAATGGATGTCAAGCAGCTTAAGGTAACGGTCACGCTCCGCTCAGGCAGGCCTGCACCAATACACATAGCTCGATATTTATAGTCACTGAGGCAGCTGCCCGGCGCCTCGCCGTAGCTCGCCAGCCCCTCAAACACCTCTCGGGTATCATCAGCACTTAGAAGGCAGAGGACGAAGTCTTCTGCATAGGCTGTACAGGAATATCATCCCCAACTAGCGATACCCCAGTCAGTTGTTATCACTGAATCAACATTACTGACGAAGCTTTACAGTAACGCATAGTCGGGGTTCGACATTGTCTTCAGTTAATATAGGCGATTTAATTCTGTAATTTGCCATGTATGGAAGTGAAACATGGACGATAACCAGTTTGGACAAGAAGAGAATAGAAGCTTTCGAAATGTGGTGCTACAGAAGAATGCTGAAGATAAGGTGGGTAGATCACGTAACTAATGAGGAGGTATTGAATAGGATTGGGGAGAAGAGAAGTTTGTGGCACAACTTGACTAGAAGAAGGGATCGGTTGGTAGGACATGTTTTGAGGCATCAAGGGATCACAAATTTAGCATTGGAGGGCAGCGTGGAGGGTAAAAATCGTAGAGGGAGACCAAGAGATGAATACACTAAGCAGATTCAGAAGGATGTAGGTTGCAGTAGGTACTGGGAGATGAAGAAGCTTGCACAGAATAGAATAGCATGGAGAGCTGCACCAAACCAGTCTCAGGACTGAAGACCACAACAACAACAAACAACAATTTGCCTTTTACGCTATTTAAATCGCGCTTATCTACAATTTTAATTCATTAAGTTGGAAATCGAAACGTCTTTAATAATTTTATGTAAGGCCATCATATTTCATTTTATGTTATTATTGAAAATACAATATTCGGTATTCAGTTTAACTTCGCTACATTTTCACAACATTATTTGTTTCTACTGAATTTCTCATTTTAATCGTATTTAATCTGCTTTATTCTTTATTAATGATTGCAACGTGTGCCAGACTTCATATGTTTAATAGGCATGTGTTTAGTAGGCACTTAACTGAAATAATCTATTATAGACACCAGGGTCATTATTAGGGCAACGGTGGATGATCCACCCCTACGACTGCAGAGCCACACTCTGTCATCTGGTTCGTTCACTGGAAGGGAGCCTACAAATCACAGCACCCATTGAGAACACTGCCACCAATCGTCGCGATTGTTTCCTGAACAAGAGGGTCGGCTTGCAATGCACATGTTCTGTACGCCGACCATATCGTACGAACCCACATTCCTGACTCCACCAACCCCCCCCCCCTCCCCCCCCCCCCCAATACCTCGAAAAGCTACATTGCCATTCCCTGAACGACAATGTGTCGGACTCTCGCCGGTTGTACGGCCGCCCAAAGAAGACTGCCGATGGACAATAAAAAGCCACTCAGTCACAAGTGAGAGAGCACTCAGTACTCTGTAAAAGCCTCCCGCCGTCTTCTTCTATTCCTTCTGTTTCCTGTTCCTATCCCGTGGCTTCAGTATGTTATTCGGATTTAGCAATGTTATTTGTAGAGGAGCACAGTAGGCTATAACTCGAGTAATAATGCCCTGAAGATATTCTCCTTATCACGGAAAGTGACCCATAAAAGAACAACAACGCATCCGCCTATTGTTAATGAAATGTGACGTGGTAAGAAAACTTTCACAGCCCAACGGAACATATAAATTGGTCTTTAACATAAATTAAATAAAGGTAAACTGCAACCAAGATATCCAAGAGTCCTAATGAAACTTGTCAGTGTATATGCATCTCTCCTTGCAAATGTAACTCCCCAATATACGCCCTACTACCTTGTGACATTTGTGCCTCATTTCGAGGCCGAAATCATATTTTATGATACAGTACTTCAAAGCTTATGCTGCTGTAAGTTAGCAAGCAGTAAAGAGCGGCAAACCTACCCATCTCCTATGGTCATGAAGCTTAGGGACGGTGGGATGAGTAGAAGCAATATCGAACTGTAGTGTACAGAGAGAGCGGCCGTTCTTTTAGTTGGCTCGGCAGAGTTGCAACTATGCTGACGGTTTTCTAATTTTGTCCGAGAAGGCAGGCACTAAACATTTAGGCTTCTTCTTCAGGCAGTCTAGCGTTTGTAGTCAAGGGGCAACATGTTATTCTTACGAATGACTTTTTCGTAATATCAAAAGTGAATTAAAGTTTAAACCAGCCTCAGAAAACAATTGTGTGCGATCGCTCTTGTACTGCTATGAAAATTATGTGAAGGTAAATGACAATCCGCCAACTTTGATGTACACATTTCTTTTAGTTCGGCTCTCAAGTGATTTATCATAATAATTAGTTTTCCCGATTTTCAGATTGAGAGCAATACAAATCTGGTGCAATCCCTTAATTTTGAGGTTTTTATCGTAGCAGCCTTGAGACATTCCCTCTTACCATTTGTTATTCACTCACTGTTCGTTGCCCGAATGTTAGAGTTCGCGGCTGGCGAAGACGGAAATCAACAACGAGACAGCTCTAGAAGACACGAAGTAAGCAAACTTATCCTTCTGTCCAGCTAGGTAAGACAGGCACTTGCTAGACTTTTTCCACTGCGCATTAGTCAACTTAGCCTTCCACATGCAACAATTCGCAAAGAATAACTTGCACTTTTAGCATGTTCGTCATAGTAATGTGTCGCGGTGCCATCATTCCATACTTCGTCGTAATTCGATAATTAGTTAGGCACTGGGATAAAGGAATCTCTGCAACCTAACGAAAAAGTAAATCATTCATTGAAATGCGAAGTCTCGAAGCATTCGTTGGTTCAGCACGTTTCTTGAAGTTTTCTCCATCTCGCTCTTACCTTAACTTACCTTATTAAGCAGAAAATTGTACATAAAATTGTACAGTTTATCTAAATATTATTTCTGTTGTAGGCAACTGATTTTAATTATGTTGTTCTCACTCGCGTTGCTGGTACGAACAAAGGAGAAAGTTCGTAGGATTGAAAAATAATTCCGGGTGTAAACAATTCGCGAGAAATTTTATATCAAATGAAACTATATGGCTCCAGAGATCTTTTCAGGCCTCAAACGTCTATGATGTATATATGCAGAGTGAAGCTATGAATGAAAATTTCCATCAATGTCAGAATTCGAACCCAGGTCTCCCAGTTACGAGGCAGATGCGCTAACCATTATACCACCATAGTACAGTTGCCTTTACAGCGAATATCAAGTGGGCTGAGATGTGAATGAGAATTTGGGTTAAGGAGGGAGGCGTGCTATGATAGTCCACGCAGTTGTCCAAAGGCACTGTGTCAGGGTGGCGTAGCGGTTAGCGTATCTGCCTAGTGAGCAGGAGACATGGGTTCGAATGCCAGCCTTGGTCATTCGACTTTTCTGTCTGCATAATTTTAAATTAATTACAGTTATTTGTCCTTAAAAGGACCACATGTCTTTACAATACCACACTTTCACAAAAGGCAGAAAAATATCCACATATGCTTGACAACATAGGTTATACTATTTATCGAGTGAAAATTAATGGTGGCTGACGACTTTTATAATCAAATGACGCAACGTAAAGTAGTTATTGATACTCGTATATTGAAACAAAGAAGCAGTCACATCAAACAATTAACCTTACTCACAGGGATACACAATCACAAAAGGATTTCAAGCAGTTGCACATGAAAAATAATGTGATGCTACATCATACCATTGCAGTAAAAGTAATTCACCAATAATCCTGGAATCTGCAGCTTGGAAATTCTTATCTCAGTAATGCACAAGACAAATGTCTGAACTTAACAAATCGTCAGCAGGCAGTGCGATGTTAACAGTTTGAGGTGGTGACTACGGGAAGCGTGTCTGCCAGTGTAGAGGGCCCTATAGAACCGCTCGAATACATTCTCACTTCTCAGCCAAAAAGACTTCTCTATCACACGAGAACATGGACTACAGAGCCTTTGAGACATGTGAATGATTCGCGATGATACATAATTGAAAAACGTTCATAACAAACACATAGGTTTCAACATGCGGATATAAAGTGCTCTGAAGAGGTGCCTATACGTTGCAGCGATTGTCTTACAAGTGTCAACGTAAGTTCCCGCCCCGCTGCCCTATGCTGCCCCAGCTAGTGCACAGTCTAAATGATGCAGCCAAATGCTGTAGTATTGTGAGGAGGTCCCTCTGTGTAGCAGCGATATCCGTCTCTTTGGCAGTATCGAAGCCTGTGGTCATCCCATTGAAGCATTACATTGCACCGGCTAATGTGTAGAATGTAGATCCTGTAGGTAACTGCTGATGCCACATTTTCTATATAGTGTTCTGAGAAAGTGCCTGTACATTGCTGCATTATTGGTGTCTTTGGCTGCATCAGTGTTGGTGGCTACGCAGGTTGCCGTCCCACTGCACTATGTTGCCCAGCTAGTGCACAGTCTAAATGATGCAGCCAAATGCTCGTCACTCATCTGCTGTGTAGTATTGTGAAGAGGTCCCTCTGTGTAGCTGTTGTAACGGCGACCAGAACGGTCGCGGTGTAGTAGTGACGGAAACGCTGCGGGACCCGCGGAGCAGCTCGCGAACAACAACACAGCGGGAGAGGACGAACACGACCTACGGAGGACCTTACGACACAACAAGAACAGACAACAGAGTAACGAACCAAACAAGACAACCACGTCCACTCGTAAAGAAAACATGAAAGTCAATACGCTATCTGAGACGAAATATCCTGAGACGCAACGCGATGTCAGACTGCTGGCTGAGCGCGAGGCAGGTGCTTAAGTATGCTATCGGGGGCGCCGCTGTTGGCCGCTGGAACCACGTGTTCCACTGTGGCACCCTCACACTAAAAGCGGGCCAGGAGGCGCGCGCCGCCACAGCTTACGGCGCGTTGGTGCAGAGACCTCTATGGGTCTTCGACGTCCATGACGTCTGGCGCGGATTCAAATTCCGCGGCGCACGGTACCAGAGTAGCAGCGATATCCGTGTCTTTGGCAGTGTCGACGCCTGTGGTCATCCCACTAGAGTAGTGCACCGGCTACTGTGTAGAATGAAGATCCCGTAGGTGACTGCTGATGTCCCATTTTCTGTATAGTATTATGAGAAAGTGCCTGTCCATCGCTGCATGATTGGTGTCTTTGGCTGCATCAGTGTTGGTGGCCATCCCACTACGTCGCCGCAGCTAATGCACGGCATACATCCTGTAGCTGACTGCTGGTGTCTCATCTTCTGTGCAGTGGTATGAGGAGATGCTCATCTGTTGCAGTGGAATTAGTCTCCTTGGCAATGTCAACGCCTGTGGCCATGGTGCTGGAGCACTATGTCATCCCAGGTAGTGTTCAGAGTGTAGATCCTGTATACTGGTGCCCGGTCTCCTGTATAGTTTTGTGAGGATGCATCAATGGTATCGGTGTCATGGTGTCAACGCCACCAGACCGTCCCAGCTACTGCTCAGTGTAGATTCTGAAGGTAACTGCAGATGCCCCATCCCCTAGGTGTCGGTGTGTTGCAGCGGTGTCGGTGTCGGTGGCGGTGTGGACGCTGGTGGCCATCTCTCTGGAGCGCTACTTCGCCATCTGCCGGCCGCTGTCGTCGCGGCGCTGGCAGACTCGGTGGCACGCGTGCAAGGTGATGTGCGCCGTCTGGCTGCTCAGCCTGGCCGCCTCCGCCCCCGTGCTGCTCGCCTCCCGCCTCCAGCAGATGAGGGAGCCAGGTGAGTCCGCACGCTAGCCCGAACAGCCCGTGCGTATGCTGTCTGAGAATCGCGAGCTGTTGTCGTTGTTGTTGTTGTGCACTGGTTAAGTGAATGCACTTGTGTCAAGGATATATATCTGTGGGAGCGTATTGGAAAGAAATAACTCTGAATTTTTTATGTGAAAATCCTGAAACCTTTATCAAACGAAACAAACATTATTAACATTTTGCATCTTTTTTCTTCATGTTTACATATTTACTTCTCAACATAGTATCGTCAGGAGTGCCCCAGGAAAGTATGATAAGACTTGAAACATGGGACTAGGAAAAGGCAGGATTCGGTGTGGATGGGGCCTTACTCAGTTACCGTTGAAACGTCCCCTTTGAACAATTGTACAGAACTGTGCTTAACCTGACACACAATATTTTTTAGCGCAACGCAATCTGACTTTCAGAAATCCCTACAAAATAATGGCCCTGACTAACATTAACCTATACCTTTCACAAATCACTTACCTCACCAAAAATCTTCGTTACTCGAACTACTGTAAAACAGCGAGCGCCACTACTGCCAGCTAAATAAAAGATTCAAACTACGGAAGGCACTAACTACTGATAGGCATAGTTAGGAAATGAAAGATTTTAATAGAGAACAAACAATGTATTTACCTTAATAGTCATAATATATATAGCAGTTCATGACAAATTACAAAACTCCGCCATCTCTCTCCCCACATCCACCACTGCTGGCGGCTCACCTCCAACTGCGCAACGCTACGCGCTGTTCACATCCAGCTGCCGCTGCCCAACACTACAATGGCAGACAACAATGCAAACTAGACACAGACTGCACACAGCACAGCCAGTGATTTTTATACAGAGGTGGCTTTACCAATAAAGAAACCTAAACAGCCTACTTACACCGTTGGTTGCTCTTTTTTTATTATTTTTTTAAAAATCACGTACACTTTATGTCGAACCAATTGCAATAAGGTTGACAATAAAGAACAACTATCAAATATGACTGTTAAGTCACAATGTCTAATAAAATTCTTAACCAAGTTGCAAAAAAATGGCTCTGAGCACTATGGGACTCAACTGCTGAGGTCATTAGTCCCCTAGAACTTAGAACTAGTTAAACCTAACTAACCTAAGGACATCACACACATCCATGCCCGAGGCAGGATTCGAACCTGCGACCGTAGCGGTCTCGCGGTTCCAGACTGCAGCGCCAGAACCGCGCGGCCACTTCGGCCGGCACCAAGTTGCAATCACGGCGGAACGCCTTATTGACCAGAAATTCAAATTATTTGTCGGCTGTAGGCCCCAATAGTAATAACTCAAAAAACAATTTGACTGTTGAAGCCCTGGATGGCAAATTCTTAAGAACAGTTAAACTTCTCCAAGAAATACTACAATGTTTTTTTAAAAAAAGAACGCAATCATCAAACTTCTCCAAAAGATACTAAAATACTTTTTCAAAAAAAATCATCAAAATTTCACTGTTAAGAGACAATATCTAATTAAAAATTCTTAAGACAAATTCCATTTACAGCTGAAGGCCTTATTGACAAGAAATTCAAATTACTTGTCGGTTGGAGGCCCCAATAGTAATAACTCAAAATTAAAATCTTTCTTTTTTTTTTAAGAAACAATCATCACAACCTGATCAAACCAAGAGAGAAGTGGGGCTCAGATAGTGTTCCCAGGATCGACCTGGGAAAGTCGCTCAACTTCGTAAACGATGAGACAGGCAGCCAAGAGCTGTATTCACTTAACTGGATAGCAACTCAAACTAGTGACAGTTTAAACGCAAGCCAACACTCTTGCAAATTATACCTGACGTCTGATAACCAATAAAACGATGGAATAATCCAGGCAAGGCGGAACCGGCGGACAGCACTGCGTCTTCAAAATCTGGTGTTTGGAACATCCACAAGCAGAAAGAACCACTATGACCAAAGTAGCCCAAGAGAAACAAATATCCGAACCACAATCAAGGAGGCTGTCGAACTACATGCCTTACTGGACAGCAGATGCAAGGCGAGGAAAGGTACACTGCCGCGAAAGTACGTAAACCACCAGGGCAGGTAACTGGGGAGTTAGCGTCCACTAAGCAGAAAAATACTGTTAGTCGAACTTCATCAATAAACACAGGGAATTCAATGATTAATAATAAAAGGTGCAGGATGGCTAGTTAATTTCGCCAACTGCAAACACTCCGCTCACTCCTCTTTGTCTCAGAGGCCCTGCGAGCAGTAACACGCGAACAAACGGCGTGATCTCAAAATACTGAAGGTTTCACTACTGGGTTAATGTTCACTCAACTCAAACGTCCGGCGGAGAAAGAAGTTGTGGCCCTCGCAACTACATCCCCTCGATCCGGCAATGCCTGCATGCCGCCAGCGGTCCCGGCATATCCTCGCACTGCCAGACCTTACTGCTGCTGCATCCCAACTGAACTCCACGACACACTCCGACCCGGAAAAACACTTGACATGCTCCCAAAGATAGTACCACGGTACTATATATCGATAATCGCTGCTGCTCCCACTCACAGACAATGCTAGCAAACATAGTGGTACTAAACACAAGAAGAAAACGAGACGCCACTATCCCATTACACGATGCCAACCTACCAATGGCACCAACGAAAGCCACAACACGATTCAGGACTACTATTATTTTCTATATAAATAAATGATCTGGCGGACAGGATGAGTAGCAATCAGCAGCTATTTGCTCGTGATGCTCACTGTGTGGCAAATTGTCATCGTCGAGTGACCGTAGAATAATACAGGACGACTTACACAAAATTTCTAGTCGGTGTGATGAATGGCAGCTAGTTCTAAATGTAGAAAAGTGTAAAGTTAATGTAGATGAGTAGCAAAAACAAACCCATAATGTTGGAATACAACATTAGTGGTGTGCTACATGACAGAATCAAATCGATTAAATATCTAGACGTAACGCTGCAAAGCGATATGAGACGGAAACTAGTATGACCCATTTTTGAGTACTACTGGAGTAATTGGGATCCGATTGAAGGAAGACATCGAAGAAATTCAGAGGCAGTCAGTTAGATTTGTTACCAGGACGATCGATCAACATGCAAGTAATATGGAGATGCTTCGGGAACTCAAATGGGAGTCTCTGGTAGGAAGGTGACGTTCTTTCCGAAGAATAAGAGGGAGGAATGAAAAGTAATGCCTCCACCTTCGCTAATTTGGTTTGGATGGGAATATTTTAACAATCCAAACTCAGAATGTTATCTTTAATTTCCAATATTCACTTCCCCCCCATGAACCATAGACCTTGCCGTTGGTGGGGAGGCTTGCGTGCCTCAGCGATACAGATGGCTGTACCGTAGGTGCAACCACAACGCAGGCCAGACAAACGTATGGTTCCTGAAGAGGGGCAGCAGCCTTTTCAGTAGTCGCAGGGGCAACAGTCTGGATGATTGACTGATTTCGCCTTGTAACACTAACCAAAACGGCCTTGCTGTGCTGGTACTGCGAACGGCTGAAAGCAAGGGGAAACTACGGCCGTAATTTTTCCCGAGGGCATGCAGCTTTACTGTATGGATAAATGATGATGGCGTCCTCTTGGGTAAAATATTCCGGAGGTAAAATAGTCCCCCATCCGGATCTCCGGGTGGGGACTACTCAGGAGGACGTCGTTATCAGGAGAAAGAAAACTGGATCGGAGCGTGGAATGTCAGATCCCTTAATCGGGCAGGTAGGTTAGAAAATTTAAAAAGGGAAATGGATAGGTTAAAGTTGGATATAGTGGGAATTAGTGAAGTTCGGTGGCAGGAGGAACAAGATTTTTGGTCAGATGAATACAGGGTTATAAATACAAAATCAAAAAGGGGTAATGCAGGAGTAGGTTTAATAATGAATAAAGCAATAGGAATGCGGGTAAGCTACTACAAACAGCACAGCGAACGCATTGTTGTGGCCAAGATAGACACGAAGCCCACGCCTACGATAGTAGTACAAGTCTATATGTCTACTAGCTCTGCAGATGACGAAGAAATTGAAGAAATGTATGATGAGATAAAAGAAATTATTCAGATAAGGGAGACGAAAATTTAATAGTCATGGGTGACTGGAATTCGATATGGATTGGGGGGGGGGGGGGAGAAATGAAAGAGGAAGCCGCCTGGTAATGCACAGAGCATAACTTAATCATAGCTAACACTTGGTTCAAGAATCATAAAAGAAGGTTGTATACATGGAAGAATCCTGGAGATACTGACAGGTTTCAGATAGATTATATAATGGTAAGACAGAGATTTAGGAACCAGGTTTTAAATTGTAAGACATTTCCAGGGGCAGATGTGGACTCTGACCACAATCTATTGGTTATGACCTGTAGGGCGATGTACTTGAGCACAATATTATGGAAATGGAAGAGAATGTAGGTGAAGATGAAATGGGAGATATGATACTGCGTGAAGAGTTTGACAGAGCACTGAAAGACCTAAATCATAACAAGGCCTCGGGAGTAGATAACATTCCATTAGAACTACTGACAGCCTTGGGAGAGTCAGTCCTGACAAAACTCTACCATCTGGTGAGCAAAATGTATGAGACAGGCGAAATACCCTTAGACTTCACAAAGAATATAATAATTCCGATCCCAAAGAAAGCAGGTGTTGACAGATGTGAAAATTACCGAACTATCAGTTTAAGAAGTCACGGCTGCAAAATACTAACACCAATTCTTTACAGACGAATGGAAAAACTGGTAGAAGCCGACCTCGGGGAAGACCAGTTTGGATTCCGTAGAAATGTTGGAACACGTGAGGCAATACTGACCCTACGACTTATTTTAGAAGCTAGATTAAGAAAAGGCAATCCTACGTTTCTAGCATTTGTAGACTTAGAGAAAGCGTTTGACAATGTTGACTGGAATACTCTCTTTCAAATTCTGAAGGTGGCAGGGGTAAAATACAGGGAGCGATAGGCTATTTACAATTTGTACAGAAACCAGATGGCAGTTATAAGAGTCGAGGGGCATGAAAGGGAAGCGGTGGTTGGGAAGGGAGTGATACAGGGTTGTAGCCTCTCCCCGACGTTATTCAATCTGTATATTGAGCAAACAGTAAAGGAAACAAAAGAAAAATTCGGAGTAGGTATTAAAATCCATGGACAAATCTTTGAGGTTCACCGATGACATTGTAATTCTGTCAGAGACAGCAAAGGACTTGGAAGAGCAGTTGAAAGGAAAGGACAGTGTCTTGAAAGGAAGATATAAGATGAACATCAAAAAAAGCAAAACGAGGATAATGGAATGTAGTCGAATTAAGTCGGGTGATGCTGAGGGAATCAGATTAGGAAATGAGACACTTAAAGTAGTACAGGAGTTTTGCTATTTGGGGAGCAAAATAACTGATGGTGGTCGGAGTAGGGAAGATATAAAATGTAGACTGGTAATGGCAAGGAAAGCGTTTCTGAAGAAGAGAAATTCGTTAAAATCGAGTATAGATTTAAGTGTCAGGATATCGTTTCTGAAAGTATTTGTATGGTGTGTAGCCATGTATGGAAGTGAAACATGGACGATAAATAGTTTGGACAAGAAGACAATAGAAGCTTTCGAAATGTGGTGCTACAGAAGAATGCTGAAGATTAGAAGGGTAGATCACAAAACTAATGAGGAGGTACTGAATAGGATTGGGGAGAAGAGGAGTTTGTGGCACAACTTGACTAGAAGAAGGGACCGGTTGGTAGGACATGTTCTGAGGCGTCAAGCAATCACCAATTTAGTATTGGAGGGCAGCCTGGAGGGTAAAACTCGTAGAGGGAGACCAAGAGATGAATACACTAAGCAGATTCAGAAGGATGTAGGCTGCAGCACGTACTGGGAGATGAAGAAGCTTGCACAGGATAGAGTAGCATGGAGAGCTGCATCAAACCAGTCTCAGGACTGAAGACCACAACAACAACAACATTCACTTTTCCTCATAATCACCAGCCAATTGGATACATTTCTGCCAACGATGAATAAGATTTCTGAAGCCGTCACGGAAGAAGTCGACACTCTGTTTCCGCAATCACATTCTCACAGTTCTCTGGACGTCTTCATCAGAAGCATAACGATGTTATCGCGTCCCAAGCGTGGGTTTTGCCTGGCATGAGCGACACGGTTCGTGAAAGGGATTTAGCTCCCGGGTTTTGTTAGCTTTCCCCCTTCGACCCCGCCAACGCTTGGCATGACGTAATGTCGAAGGCAACTTGTCCTCATTTGGTTCTGTTTGTGTATTAACTTCATTCTTTTCTTTCAGAAGCTGGGTGGAGGGATAGAGGTGCATCCCCATATATGGTCACGCACTGTGTCAATTGGCTCCTCATGACGTACTGCTGTCCCCACCAAGGGCCCTCTTTCTTTCTCTCTCCGCTCTCAGACTTCTCTCTCTAACTAGAAGTGTTCTCTGTTGTTATTTTTAATCGACTACCTATCAAGGGTCCCCTACACAGGGCTTCTTTTGTCTCTTTATAGCTTACAGCTCTTATCTTATCACGCGCAGCTGCCCCACAATTTGGGCTTCCGCCTCGGCTATCCAGCTGCGTCCTGTTTCTTTGTGACCACTCCGCCACGCCCTGCGTCCAGCTTTACACTTTAACTCATATACTGTTTACGTACTATTTCTATCATGCTGCCTGATAAAGACTTTACTTATACTTGGTTTTTTCCTGTCGTTACAACAATGTCCCAGCAAATCGTCTGTCATTATCGGGAACAGATGGAAATCAGACGGTGCTAAATCTGGACTGTATGGGTGATGCCGTACTTTGGTGAGATTCAGTCTCTGAAGTTCTGCTGTGGTGGCACATGAAGTGTGTGGTTTGGCATTGTCATGCTCCAGGAAAACATTTCCCTTTTCCTTTCGAATGATTGTTAGCCATCGTTTCAGAGTTCGCAGCGTTGTATGTAACACTCTGAATTTATTGTTGTTCCACGATCAAGGAAATCAACATGAATGACACCATCTGCGTCCCAGAACACTGTGGCCATGATTTTTCCAACTGAGGGCTGCGTCTTGAATTTCTTTTTCTGGGGCTATTCTTTGTGTCGATATTCCATAGACCGACGTTTCGTCTCCGGGTCGTAATGGTGTACCCACGTTTCGTCTCCTGTCGAAACTGAATGGAGAAAGGCATCACCTTCTTCTCGTAACGTGAGAGGAGGTCCTGGCAAATTTCAAGTCGGTGAGCTTTCATTTCAGGAGTCCACATCTGGGATACCCATCGTGCACAGATATTCCGATAGTTTTAGTTTAGTTTTTAATTATGTCATGTTCCGTAGATCAATATCCCGATTATTTTACCGATATGATGTGGAACAAATCAGCTTACAAGATAATTATACACACATGAATAGTGCTAATATTAATATTACTGTAATTTTTAATTCTACACATGCAACTACGTTTACAGGTACAATTTTTTTTTTTTTTACCAGTTCTGAAACAGAATCTCGTCCATGGGATAGAGAGAGTTGTCCAAAAGAAATGATTTTAAGCTAGATTTAACACTTGATCTGCTACCTTCCAGACACTTTATATTGTTGGGCAAATGATGAAAGATTTTTGTTGCTGGATAATGCACTCCTTTTTGAGCAAATGATAGCTTCAATAACGGAAAGGAAAGGTCATTTTTCCCTCTAGTGTTGTACGTATGAACATCACTGTTCTTCGCGAATTGAGATGGATTATTTGTAGTGAATTTCAGTAGCGAATATATGTACTCTGACGGTGCAGTTAAAATACCTAACTCCTAGGTTCCTACATGACGTCCTTGGGTGCACACCACTAATTATTCTCACTTCTCTCTTTTGTGCAATTGGTGAGTTGCTACAGAAAACTATTCCATAAAACATTATTGAGTGGAAATATACGAAGTACGTTAGGAGGCTGATCTGTTTATTACCAAGACTAGCGATTATACGAAGAGCAAAAGACGCTGAACTTAATGGTTTGAGAAGCTCAGTAATATCCTTCTTCCAGTTCAAGTTGTCATGTGAACACCCAAAAATTTGGAGAAATCTACCCTGTTAACTGAGCCCTGTTCATATTCTACATCAATTATAGGTATGACTCTATTTGGTGTACAGAACTGGATATAGTGAGTTTTTTCAAAATGAAGGGAGAGTCCGTTTTCTGAGAACCACTTAATAATTCTTTGAAAGACATCCTTAACAGTATCTTCAGCTGCTTTTTCTGGAATGGGGTTTATTATAACACTCATGTCATCTGCAAAAAGTACTAGTTCCGCTTGCTGAAGGTTAAGTGAGAGGTCATTCACATGAATAAGGAACAGCAGAGAACCTAAAATTGAACCCTGTGAGACTCCCTTTGTGATAACTACCCATTCACTAGAATTTACCACCCTCCTAACATTATTTGTGCTATTCAGCACAACTTTTTTCTTTCTGTTCATTAAGTATGATTCAAACCAGCTGTGTGTGCAGCCTTCAATTCTATAAAACCTGAGTTTTTCTAAGAGTGCAACATTATCCACACAGTCAAATGCCTTGGAGAGATCACAAAAAATACCAGCTGGCGATAATTTGTTATTTAGGCCTTGTACTATTTGATGGGTAAATGTGTAAATAGCATTCTCAGTCGCATAACCCTTCTGGAATCCGAACTGTGACATGCTGAGCAAATTATTTTCACTTAAATGTGAATGTCTTAGATAGCCAAGCAAAGCAATAATGTGACCTACACGTTCTTGTGAAATGCCGATTGTGCTTGCACTTTCTGTCTGAGTGATACAACGGTCATCTTGAATCAATCTGTCAACATTTTGCTTGTGAAACTCGGTGGTTGCTTTCACAGGACGACCAACTCTTTGTTTGTCACGTAGGTCAGATGCTCCCGCTTCAACATTTTTAAACTTACTCCTCCAACGACGCACAGTACTCACATCAACACAATCACCATAAACTGCATTCATTCTCTGATGAATCTCCATTGGGGTGACACCTTCTGCTGTCAAGAATTCAATGACTACACGTTGCTTAGATCGCATTGACCGACCGTCTGCGTAGGGTTCCATACTTTCCACTGTAAGAATACAACTGTTCAATGCTAAGGCTTCCCGTCAATTGGAGCTATGGAGAAGAGACTACGGAACAAGCCAGTACCTGCCGCCTACCAATTCTGCCAACTGTTGAAGAGCTACGAAGGTGGAGGCAATACTTTTCAGTCAAGACTCGTACTATTGAGAAAATTTAGAGAACCGCCATTTGAAGCTGACTGTAGAACAATTCTACTGCCGCCAATGTACATTTCGCGTAAGGACCATGAAGATAATAGAAATTAGGGCTCGTTCGGATGCATATAGATAGTCGTTTTTCTCTCGCTCTATTTGCGAATGGAACAGGAAAAGAAAAGACTAGTATTGTTCCAACGTAGCCTCAGCAGCGCACCGTTCGGTGGCTTGCAGAATATGTATACAGATGTAGACGTAGATAGTTACCCTGGCGCCTAACGCATTTCTACCAACGAGAGACCTGTTTGTTGATACTGTCATTGTAGAATGTTTGATTTCGTTAATGGAGGCACAAGCTCACATGGAAACAGATGAACGCGGGGGATGATGGTCGGGGGATGATGATCGATGATAGTGAACAGAAGGCACCCAATTTTTTGCAGATGTCACAGCGCTCCTGTGTAGTGTAATATTTTTGCGTAGAAGGAAAGGGTGCTCTACGTGTGGGCAAACTCTTGGAATTCGGAACTAAGTTTTAGCAAGCTGTTTCTCACGCACCGACGCAGTTACGTTACAAAGTACATATTAAACCCTACAATTCGGAGCCCTATAGCGGCAGTGGGCTGCAAATATGTAGACACGAAGAATAAACATGTAAAATGTTAATAACGTTTGTTTGGTTTAAAAAGCTTTAAGAGTTTTCACACAAAAATTTCTGAGGCATTGTTTTTGAACGCACCTCGTAGCTATATCAGCTGCATCAAGCTGAGTTCCGTCTTGCACGTATAAAAGGTTTTTGAGCATCCCTGGGTGTGTCCGTATAGGATGGAGACGAATAGAGAAAAAGGGGAAATCGTGAACTGCAGGAGTTGCACAAAACGCTGGAAACGGTGGCTGGTGGAAGAAGACTTCAGAGCTGACAGACCAAGGGGAAGATCAAGGTTGGCATGGACTGACAGGTCGAGAAACGATAAGAGTAGGGTCGGAATAGCTGGAGAAGAATACGTGAATCAAAGGCGATGAAGGAAGCTGACTGATGAGACCAAAGACCGATTGAGAGTCTGTTTGGCCAACCTAGTAACTAAGTAAGTATATTTTCTGAAGAAATATTCGATCATCTCTTCACTCGCCCTGCAGCTGTAGGTTAGACAGTAGCAGGACTTGTATTAGTACACTCCACCTGGCATGCTCATTTCCTGGTTTTGTCTGATCGATGTATTTATTTTCACGCTGTACCCTTGTAGCTCAACTGAGCTTATGATACGCTGGTGATTGATCATGTCTTTGCTATGTATTCGGGACCATTAATCCTTCGTATTCATACGTATTCATATTATTTGGATTCACAGACTTAATTTACGTTGGAGGAAGGTTATCTGAGACCACAAGGGGTAAAATTCCTGCTGACGATAGATGTGCCATAAATTCTTCAGTGTTATGTTTTTGATTCCAGTCATGCTATCCGTGGAGATCATATTATTTTATGATGGTATGCAACCATGACACGATTTACATTCATGGAGATGCAGCTCAAACTCTTTAGTATGACCAGTGTCCTGCTAGGCTGTGCCACGGAAGTCAGCAAGTAGATCCACTATGGAGAGGGCTGTGGTAAAGAGAGCAGACGCTTCGGTTTGATGTTCACTATATTATTGCGCTTTAAGACTTCCTTGGTGGTATGCTGCTTCGGTAATTAAGGAAATATCCGTGGCTGCAAAAATATTATGGGTTTTATTTCACACAGTTGTAATATGTTCACACTGAGCTGTTGACTAGATACTAAGGGACTAATTTCTTTCTTACTCTTAAAGCCAAACTATTTAAAAATGGGTGTTACTTAGAGAGCAACAGAAAGATGTATGAAGGGAATTACCAGGAAACACAGGGAAACATTCAAAAAGGATACGAGAACAGAGTGGAACGGAAGAGGTAATTATAACAAAATGAAATGAGACGGAACATGCAGGATGAGGTATTTAATACTGTTTTTGGAAATATCTGAAAAACTAGAAATCGTGTTAAAAAAGATTGTAATAAAAGTTCTTCGTCTGGAAGGGGGTCATCTAATGACACCAGATTCGACTCTCTGGCCTCAGTCCCCGGAGCATGGAGGGAGTCAACTTATAACACTCCTGTCTGTTACTGCTCTACCCTAACCTCAAAACTGGAGGCAGTTTGCAAAACAGAATTATTTTGTTATAGCAGTTATGGTATAAAGCAACAGAGCAGTGTTACCCTCTGAGAGGAATTTTGTTATGTTGACTGTGTCGTTCCTAACGGAGGTGGCTTATCGGAAATGAAAGTCAAAATTACGTAAAAATTGGAATAGTAACAAACAAAATTTTGCCTAGCTATATTGTTTACAGAATAAGGGAAACGGTCGCCAGCCTAATTAGGCAAGAGAAAGAATAACGTTCTCGTTTATGAATGTAGGTAAAGTAACTATAACGGACAAACACAACCTAGACTAGGTCACACGCGAGTGCAATGAACCCTGACACACATATGCTTTAAGATTGAAGCTAACAACTGGGGGCAGCACAAAAACTATTTGCAAAATTATAACAGGTACAGAAAAACACTATCACTTTCAAGGCTTACACAAACTGAGTGGTCTTTACACTGTTAATATGCACACAAAAGAGACAAACACTTAGTAATCATGAACATATAATTTCCTACTATGCAGTTTTCCACTTTTACTACCATAAGACACAATGTTAACAAAATTGCAAGAAACTGACTCACCTTTTTGAATTTACTACAGATATCAAGGTGATCATAGCTAAGCAAAACTTTAGAAACCTCAGTCTTAAGAACTTTTAATTTTGCAGTTGGCGACAGCACTTTAATAAGTAGTTTTAATAGAAAAATTATTTTCGGCAAACAACATTTACTTTAACTCATTCTATTGCCACATTAACTTTAAATTTCCTTTTACTAAGTTCAAGAGGTTTTAATTAGCATAACATTGGTCATAAAAGTTCTTTCAGTAGGGACACTCGGTGATTACTTTAGTTCAAACGGAAAGGAACCTGAGAGGTGTTATGATGAGGAGAAAAATCAAGGTTGGTACATAAATTCAGATATAAATTACCTTATATTTGCGCACAATAACACCTCCATTAAGCTGATCCTTCACTGTACATCATTATAGTATTACGTTACAGTGATTGCGCAACGTGGTGGCAACTGCATGTTGGTAGGTGGATTCGCAGACTGAATTGCTGGACTCTGTTATTTCTTGGTGGCGACGACAGATACAAATTCCAGAATAGTTCCAGCTAATTATCCATCCATCCGAGACTTTAGAAAGAAGCAGGAAAAGCCTCTCTCGGAATCAGCACAATATGCACACTTTGCATAGCAGTGCACAGTTTGGTAGCTCATCTCCAACCTGTGGCTCGTCCCCGACTCGTAGCTCGCCTCCGACTGCTTATCAGTTCCACCTTTTCCACCTAGGCCAACCACAATTTGCGCGCGCTACACAGTTCCGTTCCCGAGGGGAACCACACTACCTCTTACATACAGAATAACTAAGAGCCCTAAGTGAGGATCAGCAGTTTACATAATAGCAACCAAATGTATTAAATAAAACAGAACATTTTCACATATTGACACTTCTACAAAAATTATTCACACAAAATTACAATCATATACAGTAAGTATTGTTCCCTCCAAATGGGTCAAAGCATTTAAACGAGAGATATGTTACACAGCATACAATCACATCATGACATCAAAGTTTGACAAAGTAAAGAGTACACAATTTTATGTTATCGATTCAAACACATTTACAAAAGATCAACAATGTGACATTAAATAAAGCAAAAGCAAAAAAAATAAATAAATCCATACAGCATAAGAGCTGTGGTGTTACACATGCCCCATGTTTCGTTGACGTTTCCTGTCAGGGAAACTTCAAGGAAACATCTATAACACCTAAGTGGTGTTGGCAAAAAAAAAATTATTCCATCCAACTTCAGTTGGGACAAAAAAAAATACACATATTACAAATATACCGTATATACACTAAGGAGACAAAAACATTTTCAAAGTAAAGCATTTACAGTAATTTTCATTCACAGACTGATTTAAGGAAACTCATTTTCATCATTACACACGACACTTTTAAGCATGTTCATTACATACACATACAGTTCAAATAAAAGACAAACAGTACACAAAATAACCTACACATTAGTAGAAAAGGTATAGCCTTCAAATAAAAAAATAAAAAAATTAAACACAAATAGAATAGCACAGAACATTCTAACTCAGCAAAACAGAAATTTGTCTTTCAATGTTTTTAAAGAATGTAACTTTCAGAGACACACAAGTATACTCATGATCACAGTACATTAGGCAAGGTTCAGCAATTAATGAAATATTGAAAAATTCAGTTTGCATCCACATATGTACTCATATTTACACAAAACAGCTATGAGAACTTTTTCCAATTGACTCTTTAAATACAAAATTAACTTTTCAAGGTTTTTTCAAAATAATTAACTTTAAAGCTGCCCTTCATTGATAGCAGTCCAAAATGTTTGTTGCACATAAACATATTAACCTATTCAGAACCTATCTTTAATCATCACTGCTGTGTTTTAAAAACAGACAGTCCAAAACTTTAAGTTATTCCAAAAACCCTAGCACCAAAACATCTACATCTGTTTGAATAAGAATCCATATATATATTCTATAATAAATTTTCACTGACTTCAGAAAAATAGTCAGTTCATAACACATTGACCAATAAACCTAACTAAGTTCGCTGCTTGCCTCAGCACTAGCAGTCCATGTTACACATTCTGCCTCTCATTAGCTTGGCAGTCTTTGTCTAAAAACATTTAGACACAAAAACACAATTTAGATTAAGAATACTAAAACAAACACATTTTTAAATTGACACACTGCCCCATCCTCGGGGTTTGGCAGTTCATGCCCACTTATCAGCTCCTTGCCCTACAATGGCAAGTCCTTTGGCTACTTCTCAACACAGCATATTTGGTAGCCCTCAACTTCAGGACCACACCATTTTTGGTTGTTTTGTCTTGTTTTTCTGCCCAACAGCATATTTGTGAGCAGTTTATTGTCATCATCTCCAAATTTTCTATCATTATGTCACATCTTTGTTACCAATTGCATTAATGGTACAAAATTATGAAACCTGCAACTTTGAAACAGTAATTAGACACTGGCAACAAAACCATTTCTTTACACCGTGACCAAATCAGGCAATATACACATCGTTAATAGAGTAAATTTAAATGTCATATTCGGGATCAAGTTAGGATAAAGTATTTTTACTACTCATTTGTCATTGCTTTTTCAAACACTGTTAGGTCATTACACACATCAAGAACAGGACAATAATTTTATATACTAGTGCAAGTGGTTTCTGCCAACTTTTTGTGGTACAAGACATGTTCATCTCATATCTATCTTATACACAAGTCAGGTTCATCTCCTCAGTTTTTGACACACACAGTTTTTCAACATCATAATTATCCCTATTTTCAGAAAAAAAAACATTTACATTCAGTCATATTATAGTATTCATTTGCCTTGCTTTCAGTATTCTTACCTTATCTCACCCATATTTCTCTTTCCAGTTACTTTTCCATTACATTTTTCCTTTACAATACCCACTATACTTTCATTATTCTTAGTCATTTTCTAGTGTACCCATTTTAATTATTCATTTATTTGTCCACAAACAATACACAGTATCTTACAATATTTCTACACTTTTCAGTTTACTCTGATAGAGAAGAAGGAAAGAAGATAGTAAAAGTTCTGAATGATGAAGAGAAAGGTTGGCAGCACGAAAAGAAATGGAAGTAGTGCTGGCAACGACTCGGGTCCCTGGTGCTTGTCAGGCACCTGACAATGCAAAGAGTGCATGTCCCCTGAGGGTTAACGAACTTCATCTGAGGACATGTACCTTTAAATAAACAACATAGTGTAAACATAAGCCCTTTCTGATCTTTAAGTATATTAGGAATAAATTATTATCTTATGGAGTTCCTTGCACTCTCGTTAAGTTACCATAATCATCATTATTCATAAATTTTTCAGGTTTCTCACACTACATGCCCCTATCTTCATAATTAGGCTGGCAACAATAAGTATCCAATTGAAAATGAAACAGTTCCTAAGTAAAGTCAAACAGTGCGCTACAGTAAATAAGCAACACCTGCCATAGCCTCAAGATCAACAAAACAATAATTCACTTTCAGGTAACACTCAGATACTATAATAATACTAAAGTCATGCATTATATTAAAATATATACAAATACAGCATCCTACATCTACATCTACATCTACATCTACATCTACATTGATACTCCGCAAGCCACCCAACGGTGTGTGGCGGAGGGCACTTTACGTGCCACTGTCATTACCTCCCTTTCCTGTTCCAGTCGCGTATGGTTCGCGGGAAGAACGACTGTCTGAAAGCCTCCGTGCGCGCTCTAATCTCTCTAATTTTACATTCGTGATCTCCTCGGGAAGTATAAGTAGGGGGAAGCAATATATTCGATACCTCATCCAGAAACGCACCCTCTCGAAACCTGGCGAGCAAGCTACACCGCGATGCAGAGCGCCTCTCTTGCAGAGTCTGCCACTTGAGTTTATTAAACATCTCCGTAACGCTATCACGGTTACCAAATAACCCAGTGACGAAACACGCCGCTCTTCTTTGGATCTTCTCTATCTCCTCCGTCAACCCGACCTGGTACGGATCCCACACTGATGAGCAATACTCAAGTATAGGTCGAACGAGTGTTTTGTAAGCCACCTCCTTTGTTGATGGACTACATTTTCTAAGCACTCTCCCAATGAATCTCAACCTGGTACCTGCCTTACCAACAATTAATTTTATATGATCATTCCACTTCAAATCGTTCCGTACGCATACTCCCAGTCTCTTTATTAACAAGGCAATCTTTTAGGGTTCATAAAACAGTCACTTAAATCTGGTGGCTTTTTAGGCCTCCTATCTTCTACATCCTTCACTAAGCTATTCAGATCTTGCCAGCGTTTTGTTTCATCAGGTGGCTTTTTAGTTTTTGGAATTTCAAAGTCTTTTGCAAGATACAACATCTCCTGTCCTGCTATTATTTTATCTGGTGGTTCTTTTTGTTCCTGTAATTCACACCCATTCAAAACATTGGTTAAGGCTTGCCCCAGTGTAGTATCATCTGGAGGTTCCTGCAAATTATGCCCCAGGGTTACATTACTGAATAATTCCTTCGGTTTTGGCCCATTTTCACTTTCTGTATCTTGCTTTGGAAAAATGTCACTAATTTTCTCATACCCTCTTTCAGTAAAAGTATATTCACTTTCGTTTACACCTGAGAATTCATCTTCACTGGAGTCGTCACTACTCCCTTCCTCACCATCAGATCCACTTAAGTACTCTACTTTTGAACAATAAGGGAAGTTAGTATATTCATTCTTATGTGTATTCGTATACCCTTCATCATCTAATTATCACTGATTTCATTTTCGTCATCAGATTCGAGCAGTAAGGCAACTTTTAAACAGTGAGGCAGATTATCACTAGATGTTTCAGCCACTTCGTTTTTTGACTCATTTTCTACACAATACACATCGTTTGGACAGTCAGACACTTCTGTTATATCACTTTGAACGATTTCAGCCTTAACTTCATATTTAGTATAATCGTCATGTACTTCGATAATTTTCATTTCATTTTCCCCTTTGTTATCATTCTCAGGTAATCGTGCGAAATACTTACTAGACCCTTCTGCATTAGAATCATAAAACACTTTTCCATCAACAACAATTTTATCCACACTGTTTATAATGCAATGTTCACTAACGTCCTCCTTTACATCATTTTCACCTATTTTTAATTGTGCACACGTATTTTGCGTGGCATACTCTATCTCCCTTTCCTCTTTATTCATCATAACTTCCCCCACATCCTTTTTCACTCGCGTTTTCTATTTCCCTTTCATTCTTTAATGAATTCTTTTCGCACGATTCCGTTACCGAGTTATCTTTATCATATGACATATCAACTTTATTTTCATTCCTACATACATCTACTACTGAAACCGGCCATCGCAAGTGTCCGATCCCGCCTCTTCTGTCTCTCTCTACGGCAGCCATCTTGTTCCGACGTCTGCCATTTGTGTCTGCTGCCAAGTGCAATGTACGCTGCTTCGGCAACGGCTGGCCCGAGCACGAACGGTCATGTGACTTCGCACTGGGAACGCCACTATGTATCATTCCGCGCCCGTCTGCTATAGGCGCGCCCTTAACCTTCCTGCCCCGTAGTTTACTTCTTTCCTTCTCGAATCTAATATTTGACATCTTTTCTTTGGGCCCAAAACCGGTTTCCGCGTGAATCCGGCCCGTAACACACGCGGTTTTTAGTTTTCCATTTCGTCTCTAGTTTGGGAATTTCGTGCTATGTATCCTCTGCCGCGCGTCGTATAATTTCCTCTACCTCTCGCACGACCTCTTTGAATCGCGTTTACACGATATCTTTCGTTTTCAGGTTGTTCATTTTGGTCATTACTTTCTCGCAAATAATTATTGTTATTATGGGGACGGTACTCGCGATTTCTTCGCCAGTGATCTTCATCTTCTACCCTTTCCAAGAACGCAGAAAAACTACTGTGTGTACTCCCAACATATCGTTTCGAATCCTCAGGCAGTTTCTGCCAAAGAACCCAAACGATCTCAGCTTCAGTTCTTCTAGCCTTCAAATGTATCAGTTTTCTGTACCATGATTCGCAGAATTCTTTCATGGTTTGCCTACCTCTGATGTCATACAACCTGGCCATTAGAAATTCACGCCACAACTGGTCTTGTTTTTGTTCTGACCAGTATTCGTCAATAAATTTTTGTTTAAACGTTTCAAAATACATCTGGTTAGTATCCAGATTCAACCCCCATCCTTTTGCTTATCCCGTTAGTGCACTAATTACAACATTAATTTTTTCCTGATCAGACAAATATTCAGGAAAATTTCTTTCGCAATTCTTTACAAAGTCTAGGGGGTGCCAGCCGTTATGTCTCTTCGCTGGGTCGAAGTTTTCCTCGCCCTCTAATATTTTACTGAGAGGCATTCTTTCAGTAAAATGTGTAGGTCCGGTTTGTATTTTCCTTTCCAAGTCATACACTTTGCCTTGGATTTGTGAAGTGTTATGTTCACACTTCTTTTCGCAGTAAGAATCTGTTTGGTTAGAGCTCTGCTTGTTTCTGTTACAGATTGTTTAATCTGTGCAAATTCCGCGTTACATTCTGTTTGTATTTCGTATTTAATACCGAATACCTTTTCGTCTACTTTAGTGATGACTAAGGGTTCTAGTTGATCTTGAATTTTAATTACTTCAGTATCAAATCTTTCGTTAATGTCATCAATCTGTCCCTGTACGTTGGCAATATTGCCATTGATGACAGTAATTTCGCTTTTAATACTTTTGATTTCATTACTCACTGTTCCTACCCTTGAGTTGACTTCTTCAATTTGTTTGCTAAGTCTGGTACCCTGCATTTCGATTTGTTTACTTTGTGCTGCATTTTGTTGCCCTAGTGCTGCGATTTGTACTTTAATATTGTCATTTTGTGCAGCGTTTTGTTGCCCCTGTGCTGCAATTTGTGCAGACAACATTTTTAACAAATCAGTTACATCTGGTGTCTTTTCACTTTTAGATTCTACTGCCTTTTCGTGTTCAGATCCTACACCCCTTTCTGGTTTTGGTGATTCAAACATATCCCTTGATTCATCAGCATAGCCACTGTCTTCGACAACATCGCTTACATTGTCTTGCTTAGTACGCGCTACACACATGGCTTCGATCTGTTTATTAACGTCTGCGTGATAACGTACGTAATTTAACTCGCGCGTCATGCCATCTGTTGGTGTGCTGCCTGAACTGCTCTCGATTGCATTCTGCTCTCGCGCGTGTAGATTTATTTCTGATTTCCTGTCCATTTTAGCTATTATTAAGTACTAATACCTTTTATTTTTAATTTAAACTGAACTTTCACTACTAGTTCTGTCAAGTAATGTACAGGTTCGTGCCGCTGGACGTTTTATGTTCACTCAATGTTTGTAAAATGCCAACTACTTATAATTTTTTCCGTCTGTAGGTGCAAACTGAACAACGTCCTGTCACGCGGCGCCACGTATAACACTACAACAGCGTTTTTACGTAGCTTATATTATGAAATACCAAATTTGGTTTATCACGTATTATGCCCCAACAGAACAAACTAGTCCTGTCACGAAAAAGCCACGTATAACACTCCTGTCTGTTACTGCTCTACCCTAACCTCAAAACTGGAGGCAGTTTGCAAAACAGAATTATTTTGTTATAGCAGTTATGGTATAAAGCAACAGAGCAGTGTTACCCTCTGAGAGGAATTTTGTTATGTTGACTGTGTCGTTCCTAACGGAGGTGGCTTATCGGAAATGAAAGTCAAAATTACGTAAAAATTGGAATAGTAACAAACAAAATTTTGCCTAGCTATATTGTTTACAGAATAAGGGAAACGGTCGCCAGCCTAATTAGGCAAGAGAAAGAATAACGTTCTCGTTTATGAATGTAGGTAAAGTAACTATAACGGACAAACACAACCTAGACTAGGTCACACGCGAGTGCAATGAACCCTGACACACATATGCTTTAAGATTGAAGCTAACAACTGGGGGCAGCACAAAAACTATTTGCAAAATTATAACAGGTACAGAAAAACACTATCACTTTCAAGGCTTACACAAACTGAGTGGTCTTTACACTGTTAATATGCACACAAAAGAGACAAACACTTAGTAATCATGAACATATAATTTCCTACTATGCAGTTTTCCACTTTTACTACCATAAGACACAATGTTAACAAAATTGCAAGAAACTGACTCACCTTTTTGAATTTACTACAGATATCAAGGTGATCATAGCTAAGCAAAACTTTAGAAACCTCAGTCTTAAGAACTTTTAATTTTGCAGTTGGCGACAGCACTTTAATAAGTAGTTTTAATAGAAAAATTATTTTCGGCAAACAACATTTACTTTAACTCATTCTATTGCCACATTAACTTTAAATTTCCTTTTACTAAGTTCAAGAGGTTTTAATTAGCATAACATTGGTCATAAAAGTTCTTTCAGTAGGGACACTCGGTGATTACTTTAGTTCAAACGGAAAGGAACCTGAGAGGTGTTATGATGAGGAGAAAAATCAAGGTTGGTACATAAATTCAGATATAAATTACCTTATATTTGCGCACAATAACACCTCCATTAAGCTGATCCTTCACTGTACATCATTATAGTATTACGTTACAGTGATTGCGCAACGTGGTGGCAACTGCATGTTGGTAGGTGGATTCGCAGACTGAATTGCTGGACTCTGTTATTTCTTGGTGGCGACGACAGATACAAATTCCAGAATAGTTCCAGCTAATTATCCATCCATCCGAGACTTTAGAAAGAAGCAGGAAAAGCCTCTCTCGGAATCAGCACAATATGCACACTTTGCATAGCAGTGCACAGTTTGGTAGCTCATCTCCAACCTGTGGCTCGTCCCCGACTCGTAGCTCGCCTCCGACTGCTTATCAGTTCCACCTTTTCCACCTAGGCCAACCACAATTTGCGCGCGCTACACAGTTCCGTTCCCGAGGGGAACCACACTACCTCTTACATACAGAATAACTAAGAGCCCTAAGTGAGGATCAGCAGTTTACATAATAGCAACCAAATGTATTAAATAAAACAGAACATTTTCACATATTGACACTTCTACAAAAATTATTCACACAAAATTACAATCATATACAGTAAGTATTGTTCCCTCCAAATGGGTCAAAGCATTTAAACGAGAGATATGTTACACAGCATACAATCACATCATGACATCAAAGTTTGACAAAGTAAAGAGTACACAATTTTATGTTATCGATTCAAACACATTTACAAAAGATCAACAATGTGACATTAAATAAAGCAAAAGCAAAAAAAATAAATAAATCCATACAGCATAAGAGCTGTGGTGTTACAAACTTTGAAACCTTAAATAGGAAAGCCATTCTTATTGCGGATTTGGATTTTCTGTGGAAGAATATGCAACTTTTGTATTTAACAATTTTTTTCGTTCCGTAATAGACAGCTCTGTAATTGACGAGAATCAAAATGGTTTGAAAATCATTGAAAAATTATAATATCTCAAGAAACCCACATCAGATTAGGTTTCCTTGGGACTATTAAGGCAGTTATGTTAAAATCTTTAATGAGAAACAGCTTTTTTATACCAAAGATACATTAGATCTCAGCAAATCTCACGACATTTGGGAATTTCGCAAATAAATGTGCTGCCTATACTGCACGAACACAAGTTCCATCCACATCACGTGTTGATGCATCAAGAACTACATGGGGACGATTTTTAAAACCACTGGAACTTGTGCAGTTGGATGCAACAACTATCAGCCTACGATGCTTTTATTTCATAGATACTTTTCTCTGCTAAATCACATTTTACTAACCGTGGTCAACTGAAAGAGCGTAATATACATTACTGGTCAGTGGAGGATCCCATTCAGTTAATGCAAGACGAGCATCATCTGTGAAGGAAATTATACCAATAATGTGGGTAGATTAATGTATTATTGTCTGGATAATCATGTTCATTTTTACTATAAAAACCGGTTTCTCATTAAGAATTTTAGTATATCTCCGTTTCTAACCTCCTTGGATCCTAAGTTGAATGTGTACTTCTTGCAATAATATCATCGTCATCAGCTCCATCTATCGCACAATGAAAAAAATATAAAATACAAAAGTTACGTATTTTTCCCGAAGAATCCGAATCCGCAATAAAAAATGGGGGTTCCTTTTTAAGATTTCAAAGTTTAATTCCCTCCTAACCCCTGTGGATGGGGAAAGTTGGTTGAGTTTGGTGTCATTCGATTTCCCCCTTCGAGAATCACAACTTTTGTTGCGACTCTTTCTTAATCTGAATTGTAGGTTTCCAGATATTTCCAAAAACAGTTTTAAATGCCTCGCCCTTATAGACAGTTGGGTGGTTGATAGATTATTCAAGGAGCTGCTGTAAAGATAAGAAAAGATAGGACGGCGACATGATGGGTGTGGGTAGGCGACATTATAAAATATGCAACAACAATATGAAAACAGTAATGCATAGAGAAGTCTATAGGAAGCCTCTGTCCAACAGTACAGAGCAAATACAGATGATGATGACGATGATAATAATGTGTGCCTGGAAATGTATTTATTTACAGTGGCTATATGGATGAACTAATGGGGCATGGAGAAGAATCCACACATAAGATTATTGTTTAATTCACTTCAAATACTGTTTTAGATGAGAAACACTATGCTTGTTATTTTAGGAATTTATACATAAAAGTGCTTAAGCACTGTTGTGTTACCGATATCTCATTTGCCTCCGCTCTGGCGAGAGATGCAAGTCACCCAATGAAATGTTTTTTAATGCAGCGGATGATTAATTACTGGAGTGTCCAAATACATCATCGTTCATTTCGGTGATTTCGAGCTCTTCCCACGTTCTCGCTTGATAAATTGGTTTCTCGGCTCTGAGTTTATTTAGACACAATAGCATCAGTTATTCACCTTTGGCTTGCATAAGAGTTATTTCAATAATTTAAATCAATAGACTCAACGTAGGCGGTACTTCTACATCCACAATTATATTCCTCAAGTCACCTCATGGAGAGCATGTTGTATATGCTGCAGTACACTGCTCAGACGGTAGGCTGTGTCCGTATGCGGGACATACAAGAAGTGTTTCACTCGCCCAGACAGATGAATCTGAAGTTCACTGTGTAGTATCAGTCCAGTACTTGATTTTTTATAAGAAAATTGTAAAATGTATCGCGCGTATTGAGTCTATGACGATCATCTCGACCGGAATAGCGATTCCAGCTAAATTTTTACAAACAATGTTACGTTATTGTAAGAGCGCTCTCGCCCCAGAATAGCGTAGCCAGCAGATGGTATGAAACAACAGCAGCGGGGTTCGGTGCCCGGTTAGCACCCGTCTGAAATTCCTAACTTCCAGTCTTAGAGGAAGTTCGGACATTTCGTGCAAAATGTGTTACTGCTGGTGAAATCGTCGCTGTATACACCCATTATTTGACGGTGTTCTACAATTTTGAGAAAAAATTACTTTTTTAAGTAAGTGTGGGCTCAGAATGTGACGAAGAAACTATTTCTTTTGAAAAATACAAAATGTGATACATTTCATTTTTATGTAAATCTACGTAATACAGTTGTATACGTTACATGAAAGAAAACTTACACGTCTTGTAACAAGGTCTTCCCTCATTTATGATAACACAAAAAACAAAAAAACAAAAAAACGTGAGTGTGCCGTGCAGCAGCTCACAACTGTCGTGTAACCCACCGTATACCGGCCACCTGGTAACAAAATATCGTGCTACGAAGTTGGTGCTGCCAATTGTGCTTGGCAACAAATGACAGAACAACACCGCCATTTATAGTGCTTTATAAGTACTCATATTCACCGCTCCTTGGGGAAACCATTGTCACTTAATTAACTGTTTGGTCAGCCCTAGAATGTGTTTCATTTGTTTTACACCTCTAGTACATTTATATTGAATCAAAGGAAACAAAAATAAATAGTTCGTGGATTTTTAAAATTTTGTGCTTGGCTGGAACAGTAACTGTACGATGAAATCTTCGTGAAGAAATAATAAATGCCACTCAGCTACAAAATTGAATGTTTATTTAAACCTCTTGACCGTGGTTTCAAAGCTTGTAAAACGTCTTCTACAGGAGGAAAATAGTGACAACAGGCTTACATTCTGTAGCGGAGGTACGTTGAAATATGGCCGAGAGCTGTTTGGCGGTATTTCAACGCGCCTCCGTTACAACATGTAACCCGGCTGTTACTAGTGTACTTCTAAAGAAAACGTTTTTATAAACATTAAAACCGTTGAAACCATGATCAAGGGGTTTAAATAAACCTTTCATTTTACAACTGATTATTTCTTCACAAATACTTCATGAGTGATACCTACAGTCATCGATTGATGACATGTATCATTCCTTACAATGGCTTGATTCCTTTGTCCCTCTCCGATCAGATCAATTTGATGTTAACCAGCGCCGAATCGACCACATCATAGTGTTCATATCATGATAAGTTTGCAGTTGAAAAATTAGTGCCAGAGACGACGTAATGTAGCAATGAGCAATGAAATGTTAATGAACCGTTAATATATACCACACAGGGCGCGCGTCTTATTTTAATTGCGAGTGAATAGTGCATTTGAAACCATAATATCGCTAACTATTAGTGAAACACAACACACATCATGCCCCACAAAAGAGTTAATTTTCGTCCACAACAGCCGCATCGAAGGCCAGACGTCAAATCCGTATCCGATGTGATACTCATGACCCTTAACCCTGCTGGTTTTTTTTTTTTTTTTTTAATTTCAGTCCACACTGCACGTTCAACAGAATGTTCTTTACTACTAACTGGCCCTGTAATTTTTCCTCAGTTTCAAGTAGGTCATTACTGCAGAGAATCTTATCGTTAATAAAGTTTCACTCTGAATTTTAGCCCTGTTATTTCCTAAAAATACTTCTCAGATTATCTCACAGATGACGATGAGTTGAGCTTTGTTGCCCGCTTCGTTACCTGTGGGATCAGCGCGGCAGATTGCTAACCGAAATGGCCTGGGTTCGATTTCCGGCAGCATCGGAGATTTTCTCCGTTCTGGGACTGCGTGTTGTGTCGTCTTTATCTTCTTACCATTATACCTGACACGACAATCGCCTGCATGACGACAATGACAAGACTAAATCTCTGTAAAGGCTTGGTCGTAATGATTGTCCTGAACTGTCGAAGCACACTGTCATATCTTCCACTGTTGAGATGGCTGTGAGGGCACGACCAGAAAACCAATTATTAAAAGAAAACAAAAAAGAGTTGAGCTTCAAGAAGGGTAAAGAAAGCAGAAACGTTGTTCTGAAAAATCAAGGCAAGTTCATAGGATTTGTCGACACAGAAAACGCGTTCGACAATATACAGTGGTGTAATATGTATGACTTGTGAGGAAAATAGAAGGAAGCTACAGAGAAAGGCGAGTAATATACCATACATACAAGGCTCAAGAAGGAACAGTAAGATTGGAAGACCAAGAACGAAGAGCTCGGATTAAAACGTGTGTAAAACAGGGCTACAGTGTTTCGTCCCTACTG
The DNA here is from genome assembly GCF_021461395.2 of Schistocerca americana. Taxonomy (NCBI): domain Eukaryota; kingdom Metazoa; phylum Arthropoda; class Insecta; order Orthoptera; family Acrididae; genus Schistocerca; species Schistocerca americana. The sequence goes on along the minus strand of NC_060121.1, from coordinate 955,450,720 downwards.
ATCAGTCCATACAACGAAGAAGCAATGATGGAAATAAAAGAAAGGTTCAAGAATAAGAGTAAAGTTCAAGGTGAATGAATATGAATAACAAGTTTCGCTTATGACGTTACTACCCTCAGTGTAAGCTAAGAAGAATTACCTCACCTGTTGAATGGAGTGAATATTCCACTGAGTACAGAATATGAATTGAGAGTAAACAGAAGAAAGACGAAAGTAATGAGGGATAGCAGAAATAAGGTTAGTGAGAAACTTACCATCAAACTTGAGGACCACGAAGTTGAAGAAGTGAAGGAGTTCTGCTGCCTTGGAAGGAAAATAACGTATGAGGACGAAACAGGGAGGACAAAAACGGAAGATTATCACAGGCAAAGAGGGCATTCCTGGTCAAAAGAAATCTACTGGAGAGTTGGCAAAATAGAAGTGTCCCGGAAAATATTTACAATAGAACTGAAGCGGGATTGGGGCTTGTTAACGAACATCACAGAAGATAATAGTAACGGCCACCGTTGACGTCGATATAGCGCCGTGCTCGATTTATCAAACTGAGACACGCGTAGCAGTTCTGCCTGAGGGATGTCAGCGATAGCGTTTTCAGTTACCTACTGTAGTTCTTTCACCGTGTGAAAATTAGTTAAGTACAACTGACTCTTCAATATGCCACGCAGATAACAATCAAGGCTGTCGATGTGGGCAGGAGATTGCCTCTGCCGATCATCACTCTTCACTGAAAACCTATGCTCTCGCCATAAGCTTATCAAAGGGACCTGGAACCTTAATCTTACATATACATCATTATAGATGTGTGGCATTGCAATGTCGTTATTTCATAAGCACGTATTAGGCTTATGATGCGTTTCATATAAATTAGTGTAATTCATATCAAAAGCACGCTCCTGGAATTTTCTAAGGCAGTTCGCGCCTCCTTAGTTGAAATGGTTCAAATGGCTCTGAGCACTATGGGACTCAACTTCTGAGGTCATCAGTCCCCTAGAACTTAGAACTACTTAAACCTAACTAACCTAAGGACATCACACACATCCATGCCCGAGGCAGGATTCGAACCTGCGACCTTAGCGGTCTCGCGGTTCCAGACTGTAGCGCCTAGAACCACACGGCCACTCCGGCCGGCCAGTTCCTTAGTACACTAAAATAAAAGCTTTTACGGTCTTCTATGATATCGCTGCGTGCAGCACCTGTATATTATCTAACGTCAAGTACTCTACGTACTGGTAGATCTTCTTCTCAGTATTCCTTCAATCTTTGACTCCAGCAACGAACTTCCTTGTTCTTACAATAGCCTCAATGTGAGCTCCAGCGTCTCTAATTTTACCTACATTGTCTTTTAGTGAGAGATACGTAGGAGGAACTGTGATTCTTCCACGCAAGTACGATGTCAGAATTTGAGCAGTAAACCACACCTTGATGCACAGCGCATCTCATGCAACATCAGCCATTGCAGATGTATGGCCAGCTCTGTGACGCTTTTGTGCTTACTAAAAGAAACTGATTAAATGCGTTGCCTCCTTTTCCAATTTTTTCTGTTCTTTCTATCAATCACTCGTAATAAAGCCCGCAGGTAGACGAGCAGTATTCAATAACCGTTGGAACAAGGGTTTTGTAGGGCACCTCCCTTGTGGGTGGACACCATATCCTGAGGATTTTCGTAATGAATCTCAGTCCGATATCAGTCTACCCTATGATTATGTTTTTAAGCAGTTGTTCCACTTTAAATCACTCCGTACACATACTCCCAGGTACTTAATGAATGTGACTACTTCATCGGCAATCGCGTGATCATAAAATAAAGGACCTTCCCACGAATTCTTGCGCAGCACTTTACATTTGTTTATGTCAACGGTCAACTACCAATCCCTGAACCAAATATCGAGAGCTTCCATGTCTTCTTGCATTTTGATACAATTTTCTAGCGGTGCAACTTCCCTCTGTCATGTGTGAACAGTCTCATGGAGCTTTCAATGTTATCCACTAAGTTATATATATATATATATATATATATATATATATATATATATATATATATATATATATATATAACATAACTGGACTTATTGCACTCTACGCTTGTCTTTACTTCTACGTTTGAAGACTTCTCTCTGTTAACGACGACGCACGGTTTTCTGTTTGCTAGGAGCTCTTCAAGCCAATCACAGAGCCGGTCTGGTATTCCGTACGCACGTATTTTGTTCACTGGGTGACAGTGCGAAGCTGTATTGAACGCCTTCATTTTCTTCCATTGCAGTAGAGTCACGTATTTCACTGCAGTCTGTCTGCAAACAGCCGCGCGGCCTACGGCGGCAGAATAAGTAAGCACAAGAAGTGCTTCAGTGTTGATTACCATGTCGGGACTTGACTCCCAGAGCATGTGGGAGTCCCTTTACAATACATAAATGATAAATACGAGGGCCTTCTTTTAAATTTTTACAAAAATAGTTACTGAAAAACAGTGAAAAAGAGTGGCTGGAAGTGTCATTCAAGAAACTGCGTCTTGCCATGGTGTACGCCCTTTCATCCACGCAGGCGGGATGAGGCTCTTTTCACCCGTCTTCGCGTAGGACACAGAATTGTGACGCACCGCTTAATCCTCCAGCGAGAGGACCCTCCAGTGTGGTGTGCTTCTGGTGTACAGATCATGGTGGGCCACATTTTAGTAGACTGTGTTTTATATTCAGACCAGAGGGCAGCATATCACTTGCAGATGGATTTACACTCAATATTAACTGACAATCAAACGAATATAGTACGACCTTTTAAGTTTTGTGCAATGTACGACTCGCTCACTAAAATTTTAGGAACCATTGTTTAATGTGTCAAAAGGATGTCTGGCTCATCCATGCTATTTGACCACGCAGTCCCGTTTTCCTGTGTAATGTTTTAGCTTTCCTTTTGTATTACACAAGACTGTAGTTTATCCGGCCTTCATAAACCGGATTCCTTTTTTGCTTCCTTTTCATTTTTTAATACAAAAAAGTGAGGTATACAGTTGGTACGGAAAGATACATCTGCAGCTGTTATGTTGGTAGTGGGCAGTACAGTGATCGCCGGTCCCACTCCTCTATCTATCGTTACTACGGTCACTGTGGATCTGTTCCTTATAGAGTTAAGAAGCTGTACCAACAATACCGTTCATTTGTTCCCGTGTTTGGAGTGTTCGTGGCCGAAATGGTCTCGTAGCGAAAGAAAACGGTAGTTTCGATGGACAAAAATGTTGGAAACACTAAACAGAACATGGTTGCAATCATCTGGTCCAGTGAAAAAAGAGAGCATGGTGTTCCGATACCCGGTCCAATCCTGAAGGTAAAGGCGGTCTAGGCAATGGAGATCCTAACTTCATAGCCAACCAAGGTTGGTTGGAATGATGTAATTTTCGCCGTTGCATACGCCAGCGACGGGTGACGGTTTTTCGGGGGACACAGTGGCTACAGAAGAGAGTTTGAAGAAGTTAGTTCCACCAAGAACATCAAACGTGTTTACAGAAGACAGCTACTTGGTAAATTAACTGAAGAAGAGGGATAACTTGGTGTCATTTCTGCACAGAAATCAGTAAATAACAAAGATGTAACTTTCATGGTCATGGAAAACAGATGGCCTGCTATTTTTGATTCCACCGCTGAAGTTGTCAGTACCTCTGAATTCCTTTAAATGTTAGTATAAAAAACTGATGATTTTCTGAGCTATTTGGCCGCGTTATATTCCCTCTAAACGATCGACTTTTCGACCTCTTCGCTGGATTTTCTTCAGGACCTTGTAGTGTCCACTGTTTATTGAAAACTGGTTCTTCGTATGTAGACGATAGTGACGTAGCTGCGTAGTTGCAGAATGACTGTGATGCTGGTTACGCCACTATGACCGATGACGAAATTAGTGTTGCCCCTGTCACACTACAGAGAACGACGATGTTGTGTAGCTGCAACGTATCAGGGGAAAAAATAGTGCCTCATGCGGGGCATTGACACAGCTGGAAAAACTAACAGTTTACTGAGAACAGCACCCGGACTGTTGTTAGTGAAATATCTACGCCGGCCGGAGTGGCCGTGCGGTTCTGGGCGCTACATTCTGGAACCGAGCGACCACTACGGTCGCAGGTTCGAATCCTGCCTCGGGCATGGATGTGTGTGATGTCCTTAGGTTGGTTAGGTTTAATTAGTTCTAAGTTCTAGGCGACTGATGACCTTAGAAGTTAAGTCGCATAGTGCTCAGAGCCATTTTAACCATTTTTTGAAATATCTACGCAATCGTTTTACTCTCAAACGCCACACAGGTTTGAAGCGAAAGAAATTTACACATTATTTCAGTTAATAAACGTGAGTAAACTATTGTAACTATAGAGTTAAGTACCAAAAGGAGGGTTTGTTGTTAGTGCCAAAACAAAAGGATTGTAACATTGTAGCATTTAGTAGAAAATATCTGGATTATCCGATTTCCGGTAATCCCGACCACTTCCGGTTCCTTGTAGAGTGGACAAACGAGTTTCTTTTGTACTTGTGTTTAACTGTTAGTTTTAGAAAATCTGACCTATTTTGCGCCATCGTACAGGTTATGGCATAGTGTGATTCGGCGGATGATCGTGAGTAAGGTTGGGACAGAGTACGTGTATTTATTTGAGATCCTCGCTTACTTATTTTAATGTCCCTTTAACCGCATTTGTCCATACTAATTTTTGCAAGAGCGCTGATAACCTCCACGTCGAGCGCCCATAAACCAATTACACACACACACACACACACACACACACACACACACAAGAAAAAGATCTTTTTGGTACAAATCGTTATTTCCTTTCTCAAACTATTCGCCTCTGAAATTTATTGAGTTTTGCATGCGATCAAACCAGTTCTGAAAATATTTTCTCCACTCTTATGCTTGTATTTCAGAAACATGGCTTTTAAATGATTAAAAAGCTTGTGGAGTTGACGTTTTAAACTCTTTTATTGCTTTTTACATGAGGCAACAAAAGTAAGTCATTAGACGATAAACCAGATGAACATGGGTAATAAGTCATGATTTTCTTTATCAAATAAGCAATAGTTTGATGTGTTGTGTGGGAGCTGGCATCCTCATGATGGAGAATGATGTTAGGTTTTCCCTCTTTTTGTTCTGATTTCTAGCTAGACTTGTGGCAAAAAAAGAAAAGCATGAACTGTATTTTGATCCTCTAAATCAATGGTCATGACATGTCAAATGTAGCCAAATCAATAATCGATAATTTTCTTGGAAGGCCCTCGCGAACAAATACTTTCGTCGGTTTCGATACTACTTGGAACAGCCAAACAATTGATACTTACTTAGTTATCGCCTCTTACGCACATATCCAAATTTCGTATCCTGTTAAGATGTTGCACTTGGATTTGGCATTTTCTCGATCAATCTGGTGAGGATTTCCTTACGCCAATCGACACGAGCTTGCTTTGAGCTTCGCTCAAATGCTGTAGACCCCATCATGAACAGGCCTTTTCACTGCTAAATGTTCATGTAAAACCGAATGTACTGCTGTCGTCAATATAAAGGCTAATGACTCTTCTCTAGGAAAGTGTAACATCTCTGGCTCTGGGATCCGTAAGCTTATTCTCACGCTTTGCATCTCAGTTGAGGGAAGTTGACACATGATGTCATAAAATGGAGTGATATATGAACAACAGATGGTAATATAAGGACACCTTTCGTCAGAAACTGCGCCAACTGAATACTCTTGTACTATGATTGGCTGCTGTGATAGAAATTGGAGTGATTACTCAAGCGCGATCCCGTGAAATAGCAGATTTTCATTCATTAGTTAATTCACCTTTTGTTTATTATAATAGGGGATGACCTCTTAATACTGAGGTATCACCATACAGTCAAAACTACATTTCAGCGTCAATTTTAGGAGAATATTTGAGTACCCGTTCACAGCGCAATCTGTCATCGTGCTATACTTTCTCCTAATCTGTGCCTTCCACAATGTTCACTCACACCTTGCTTACTACTAGACATGGTTCACAATTTCTAACAAATAGTCGTTGAGTTCCCGTAAACTCTTCGCATCTTCTACTGATAAGGCACACCTTTTCCTCAAGCATTACATTCAGACGTTATAAGTTTCTTTGCACTCTTGTTGTGATACTGCACAGTTCACCTATATTATTACGTTTAGATCGGACTGAACGCTGTTACACAGATTTCTGAATACTGATGTGGTAGACATCAACCGCATTTTCTCTACATCGTTTGCACTATTAATGTTCATTATTACTAGGCATACAGCCGTTTGTGGCTCGGCTGATTGTTAAGCTATCACTTTTCTTACTCGTACTGCTCGTCATAAACGTATAACTTGCAAAACACATCCACCGAGATTCTACTGATAAAGAGCCCACACTCATACGTCTAGGCTTGTAACAGTTAACTATTAAAACCATTTTCTGTTATAATTCTGATACAGACGTGTTCCGTACCCACACTCTTCCAAAATACGTCTCTCAGCTTTGCGATACTGCAACGAACTTGAATCTACACTCATCCACCACCACCTCAGCGGTACGTCGCAGATAAGAAGCAATACATTATCCTTCCTTTTCGTGTTATATGTTTCTTTACTCTTCTGCCTCTTCCACTAATTCACAACAAACTTCACTCCACTGATCGCTGTGCAACCCTCAGTTTTTGAATTGTTGTTCCCTCAAGAGACATTGTCTCGTAGCCGCATACACTGGTGTTCCAAAATTTTATGACCATCGGACACTGTGACACTGTGTACTAGCTGAAAGTGTTTACGGCATGTAAAGCGGTAAGGGAGAAGTATATGAGGGGTAGATACGAGTGGGAAGTCATTCTAGCGAGTGGGGAGCTTCACTAACTTCAGATGCTTTGATAAAGGGCAGGTTGTTATGGCCCTATGCTGGGAATGAGCATCTTAGGATCGGCGAAGCTTGTCAGGTGTTCGTGGGCTGCTCTCGTGATTATCTACGGAAAGTGTTTGAAGGGCGGTGAAATCACTAACGAGTGGCAGGGTGGTGGACGTCCACACCTTATCACAGCACGTAGAGGCTGGAGGCTTTGCTGCTCTGTAAAGCGGGATAGACGGAAATCTGTAGCCTTCCATGAGGCCTTTTAGAGTAATCATAGCCACGAAGACCATTGTCGAATATGGAGATCGTTGTTGCAAACCACTTGATCACTTCATGCTTGATGTCTTGCACGACGATGATGGCATATTCCAACAGGATAACTGTCCGCGTCACAACGCCTGAATCGTGACGCAGTGTTTTGAGGGACATAATAGTGTGCTGATGTTGGTATCCTGGCCACCAAATGTTCTATATCTTGTAACATTTATGGCTAATTGCCCTGGTGTAATGTTGTGCACTGAGGCTTAAATCAATATATCATACTACTGCGTAGCATACTGCATCGTGGCCACGAACTAAGGCTTGGTTCTTCACTCTGGGACAGTATTGCCACGTCTCATTGCTTGTTAGTAGCACGGCCTCGTATGGTAGCACTGCTCTTTCTGGCACCTGATTGGCCAGAATCACGGTACAGAGACTCCACTGCTTCTTCACAACGAGTTGTCCGGCTGCTGTAGCTGAAAGTGGTCGTCACTCCATGGCCTGAGCAGAAGTGTTTTCACTGCTGAGATTATTGATTTTAACAGTTTTCGATTCAACATTAGAGATGAGATCCTGGCTTGAGTTCGGACGGTAACGTCGAAAGAAGCAGTCATTTATGTGGATAGATGACGTTATACAGTCATTTGGGGAATGTGTAGCAGAATGTAATAATGAGTGTAACAGTAACTGTGGAAAGTTTAGCGTTAAGTATTCCAATTGTGGAAAAAAATTCCTGACACATCTTCAAAATTTGCGTACTAATTACCGGAAAGCAGAGCTGTAACAGTTTCACGGAGACAAATCATCAACGGGACCACAACCGTGAGTGATCTGCGAGAGGGAGCCAACTTCAGAAGACGCAAAATGAGTTGTCAGAACTTTGGCGACTTGAAGCTGACATTGTAGTTGTTCACTTGCAACTCTAGCGTGAACTGTTAGGCAGTTACAACCAGCCACTCTCCTGCCAGTGATTAACCAAAGGTTAATACATCTGGGACTCTATCGGGAGCCATCTCCGCACCCTCAAACTAGACTACACTGCTTCATGTGTTAAACGATGGTTCGCTCCCTTAAATTGCTTAGAGCTTTGTAACAGAATACTTGAAGCCACAATGTTTGGCGGAAAGGAAATACGTGGTTGCCTGGATGTCAGGCAACCCGCGCTGCTGCCATGCGTGTCGTGTGGACTGACGTCCTGGGTAATGTCCCGTTCACAAAGCAACAGACTTGGAAAACTGCGCAGTTACAATAAGAAAAAGCCTGAATTTATTTTAGCTTTACTGTTGTACCATTAAGCTGCATTAACGAGCAGCAGTAGACCTTACGATGAAGACTATCGTTTTTATAACTTCTTGATGCTTTCGGGTTAACGTGCTTCAAGAACACAGAAAGCTGTAAGCGACTTCATCGTGCAAATCACTGCCTAGAGCGTGAAGAGTATAGATTCTCTAAATTGGGAGGAATGTAAATTGGGTGATTTCCTTACCTTTATGGTACTAGTATACTGTTATGCGTGTTAAAAGAGGAAATGACCCAAAAGAGGGAGAAAGAGAGAACGAGTGAAGGGTCGCGTTATTTGAGTTTCACCGCAAACAGTTCTCCTACAACTTCCTGGCAGATTAAAACTGTGTGTTGGACCGAGACTCGAACTCCGAACTTTTGCCTTTCGCGGGCAAGTGCTCTACCAACTGAGCTACCCAAGCACGACTCACGCCCCGTCCTCACAGCTTTAATTCCGCCAGTACCTCGTCTCCTACCTTCCAAACTTCACAGAAACTCTCCTGCGAATCTTGCAGAACTAGCACTCCTGGAAGAAAGGATATTGCGGAGACATGGCTTAGCCACAGCCTGGGGGATGTTTCAGTTGGTAGAGCACTTGCCCACGAAAGGCAAAGGTCCCGAGTTCGAGTCTCGGTCCGGCACACAGTTTTAATCTGCCAGGAAACTTCATATCAGCGCACACTCCGCTGTAGAGTGAAAATTTCATTCTAGAAACATTCCCCATGCTGTGGCTAAGCCAATTTTACTACATGCAAGCTACTTCTGACAGCTATAAATACTCCACCACCAAATGTATTTATCCCTTCTGAACACTTTTAGATCGTTAGAAAAAATTTCTGCTTAAACTTATTCCCGGCTGTAGCCAGCTTTCTGTACCTATAACTATTTTAGCTTCAGTGCTTTCTATTAGGGCTTGGAGCTCTGGTTATTTCCCAACACAACTACGACAATTTACATCTACAATACCGATCGTTTCTACAACTAACTTACTGTGTTTTACCTGCCCCCTTTTAGACGGACACCCTTTCTGTGGCTCCCTGAGGCACTCTAACTTTAAAAAAAAACTGCTCAGTCCCCTCCACACAGCCCCTGCTACCCTAGTAGCCGCTTCCTGTGTGAAGTGGACTCCTGACTTATTAAGCGGAACTCGGAAACCCACCACCCGATGGCGCAAGTCAAGGAATCTGCTTCCTACACGGTCACAGAACCGCCTGAGCCTCTGATCCAGACCCTCCACTCGACTCTGTAGCAAAGGACCTCAGTCGGTTCTATCAACGATGCTGCAGATGGTGAGGTTTGCCTAAATCTCGCAAGTCTTTACCATTTCCGCTAGCCGCCCAAAACCAGAGAGAATCTTCTCCTATCCAAAGCGACATAAGTCATTGGTACCGACATGAGCCATCACCTGCAGTTGGCTGCATCCTGTACTCATGGCATCCGGAAGCAGCCTTTTCACATCCGGAATGACTCCCCATGGTATGCACACGGAGTGCACACTGGCTTCATTCCCCTCCATGGCAGCCATATTCCTAAGGGGCACCATTACGTGCCTAACGCTGGAGCTCCCAACTACCAGCAAACCCACCTTCTGTGAATACCTAGACCTTGCGTTTTGGTTGATCAACACTACGAAATTTAATTACATTAAATTTCCTTCAAAAAGATATTGTTCATTTTTTCTTCAGTACAAGTGTGTCGTTTTTGAAGGCCAGATATAACACTGAGTGTTGCATAAAACGATGATGTCAGCATAGAGACTGTGGTTCCTAAACTTAATAACTCAGTCAAGAGGGCTAGGAGATTGTTTCTGCTAGAAAGAGCAGATAAGCAGTTATTAGGATATCACTTAGACAATGAAACGCGATCATTTAATTCCAGAATGATGGACATAGAGGAATTATAGACAAAGTTTAAAAAGACTGTAAATCGTGCTCTGCAGAAGTATGTGGTTAGTAAATGGATTAAGGACGGGAAAGACCCACCGTGGTTTAATAACGAAATCCAGGAAATGAGGAAGCAAAGGCTGTTAAACTCGGTTCATCTACATCTTCATCTTCATCTACATGGTTACTCTGCAATTCACACTTAAGTGCATGGCAGAGGGTTCATCGAACCATTTTAATACTACTTCTCTACCATTCCACTCTCGAATGGCGCATGGAAAAAAGGAACACCTAAATCTTTCCGTTCGAGCTCTGATTTCTCTTATTTTATTATGATGATCATTTATCACTACGTAAGTGAGTGTCAACAAAATATTTACGCATTCGGAAGAGAAAGTTGGTTATTGAAATTTCGTAAATAGATCTCGTCGCAAAGAAAACTGCTTTTGTTTCAGTGACTGCCACCCCAACTCGCGTATCATATCAATGACACTGTCTTCCCAATTGCGCGATAACACGAAAGCCCTTCTTTGCAATTTTTTGATGTCTTCCGTCAATCCTTCTTGGTAAGGATCCCATACCGCGCAGCAGTATTCCAACAGAGGGCGGACAAGTGTAATGTAGGCTGTCTCTATAGTGGGTTTTTCGCATCTTCCAAGTGTCCTGCCAACAAAGTTCTCCCACCAATATTATCCATGTGGTCTTTCCAATTTAAGTTGCTCGTAATTGTAATTCCTAGGTATTTAGTGGAATTGACAGCCCTTAGATTTGTGCGATTTATCGTATACCCTAAATTTATCGGATTTCTTTTAGTACCCATGTGGATGACCTCGCACTTTTCTTTGTTTAGTGCCAATTGCCACTGTTCGCACCATACAGAAATTCTTTCTAGATAATTTTGTAATTAGAATTGATCGTCTGATGATTTTACTAGACGGTAAATTATAGCATTATCTGTAAACAATGTAAGGGGGCTGCTCATATTATAACCTAGATCATTCATGTAAGTCAGGATCAGGGATTCTTGCGTCTGTGAAACGATTTATGTCCGAAGCATGCAACAGCTACCACCGTCTCAATTTGGCAAAAAATATGGCGGAGAGCACGAAAAATTTCTGGTCCCATGTAAAATCACTAAGCGGATTTAAGGCTTCCATCCAGTCGCTCGCTGACCAGTCTGGTTTGGCAGTAGAAGTTAGCAGCGGAGGAAGGCCGAAGTTTTAAATTCCACGTTTAAGAAATCGTTCATGCAGGAGAATCGTACAAACGTACCGTCGTTGATAAATCGAACAGAGTCCCGTATGGATGACACAGTAATAAACATTCCTAGCAAAGTGAAACCATTGAAAGAGATGAAAACAAATAAGTCGCCAGGTCCGCATGGAATCGCAATTCGGTTTTATAAACAGTACTTACGTCATAGGCCCCTTATTTGGTTTGCATTTATCGCGAATCTTTCGACCAGCGCGAAGTGCTAAGCGACTGGAAAAAGAGCACGTGACTCCTGTATACAAGAAGGGTATAAGAACGCACCTGCAAAATTACAGACCAACAGTCTTAACTTCTACATCTACGTGATTACTCTGCTATTCACAACAAAGAGTATTGCAGAGTTTTGAGTGAACCACCTTCAAACTGTCTCTCTACCGTTACACTCTCGAATGGCGAGCGGGAAAAACGAGTACCTAAATTTTTCTATGCGAGCCCTGATATCTCTTATTTTATCGTGATGATCATTTCTCCCTATGTAGGTGGACGCCAACAGAATGTTTTCGCTACCAGAGGAGAAAACTAGTGATTGAAATTTCATGAGAAGATCACGCCATTTTAATGATTTCCATTCCAATTGACGTATCATGTCTGTGTCACTATCTCCTCTATTTCGCAATAAAACAAAACATGTTTCCCATCTTTGTACTTTTTCGATGTCATCCGTCAGTCTTACCTAATGCGAATCCCACAGCGCACAGCAGTACTCCAGAACAGGGCGGACAAGAGTGGTGTAAGCAGTTTCTTTAGTAGACCTGTTGCACCTTCTAAGTGTTCAGCCAGTCTTTGGTTTGCTCTACCCACAACAGTATCTATGTGATCATTCCAATTTAGGTTATTTGTAATTGTAATCCCTAAGTATTTTGTTGAATTTACAGCATTCAGATGTGTGTGACTTATCACCTGATCGAAATTTAACGGATTTCTTTTAGTACTCATGTGAACAATTTCATACTTTCCTTTATTCACGGACAACTGCCACTTTTCACACCACACAGATATCTAATTCATGTTAAAATCTGTTTTGCTCATCTGATGACTTTACAAGACGGTAAATGACAGCATCATCTGTAAATAATCTAAGAGGGCTACTCAAATTGTCTCCTATGTCGTTAATATAGATCAGGAACAACAAAGTGCCCATAACACTTCCTTAGGGAACGCCGGATACTACTTCTGTTTTACTCGATGACTGTCAGTCTATTACTACGAACTGTGGCCTTTTTGACAGGAAATCACGAATCCAGTCAGTCGCACAACTGAGGCGATATTCCACAGGCTCGCAGTTTGGTTAGAAGACGCTTGTGAGGAACGGTGTCGAAAGCCTTCTGCAAATCTAAAAATTCGAATCAATTTGACATCCCTTGTCGATAGCACTCATTACTTCATGAGTATAAAGAGCAAGTTGTGTTTCGCAGGAACGATATTTTCTGAATCCGTGCTGACTATGAGTCAATAAATCGTTTTCTTCGAGGTACTTCATAATGTTCGAATACAGTATATGTTCCAAAATCCTACTACAAATCTACGTTAGTGATATAGGCCTGTAATTTAGCGGATTACTCCTACTTCCCTTTTGGGGTATTGGTGTGACTTGACCTATTTTCCAGTCTTTAGCTACGGATCTTTCTGTGACAAGCGTTTGTATATAACTGCTAAATATGGAGCTACTGTATCAGCATACTCTGGAAGGAACCTGACTAGTATACAATCTGGACCGGAGGCCTTGTATTTATTAAGTGATTTAAGCTGCTTTGAGACACCGAGATATCTGTTTCTATGTTTCACATCTTCGCAGTTGTTCTCGATTGGAATTCGGGAATATTTACTTCGTCTTCTTTGGTGAAGGAGTTTCGGAAAATCGTGTTTAATAACTCTGCTTCAGTGGCTCTGTCATCAGTGACTTCACCTTTGTTACCACACAGTGAATGTATAGATTGCGTCTTGCCACTGGTGTGCTTTATGTATGACCAGAATCTCATTGGGTTTTCCTCCAGATTCCGAGACACAGTTTCGTTGTGGAAATTATTAAAAGCATGTCGCATTGAAGTAAGTACTATATTTCGAACTTCTGCAAAACTTTGCCAATCTTGCGGACTTTGCGTTCTTTTAAATTTGGTATGCTTTCTTCGTTACTTCTGCAACAGCGATATGAACCGTTTTGTGTACCATCACTTACTAATTTATGTGGTATATATCTCTCAACTGCCGTCGATACTATTTCTTTTAAATCATTTCACATCTTTTCTACGCTTACCGGTACATGATCAGATCGGGAGTAGTGAAGACTGTCTCTTAAAAAGGTTTTAAGAACATTTTTATCAGCTTTTTTAAATAGATGTACTTTGCCGTTTCTTTTTGAGGGTTGTGGGTGTTACGCTATTCAGCCTAGCAGAACTGCTTTGCGATTGCTAATCCCTGTATTCCTATGATATTCCGTATTTGTCCGGGATTATTTGTTGCTAAGAGGTCAAGTTTGCTTTCGCAACCGTTTACGCTTGGAATGGGCTCGTGAACTAATTTTTCAAAATAATTTTCTGAGAAAGCATTCAGTATAATTTCGGGTGACGTTTTATGCCTGCCGCCGGCTTTAAACGGAAAATTTTAGCCAGCATATCGAGGGTAGATTGAGTTTTCTTTGAACTTTTGAGTAACTACATCTTCGGAGTCGGGGGGAGGGGGGGTCCATAAAACGAGCCAAGTAATAGTTTAGTCCGATTGTCAAGTATAGCTTTTACCCATAATATTTCGCAGGAACTATCTACTTCAATTTCACTACAAGGTAAACTACTTCTGACAGCAATAAATATGCCACCATCAACTTTATTTAATCTATCCTTTCTGAACACTGTTAGATCTTTTGGAAAAAATTTGGCTGATTTCCGGCTTTAGCCAGATTTCGGTACCTTTTGAACTTCGGTGCTTTCTATTAGGCCTTGGAGCTCTGGTTCTTTCCCAACACAGCTACGACAATATACAACTACAATACCGATCGTTTCTACAACTAACTTATTGTGTTTTACCTGCCTCGTTTTAGACGGACGCCCTCTCTGTGATTTCCTGAGACCCTCCAACCTAAGAAGCCACCCAGTCCGTTCCACACATCTCCCCACTACCCGTGTAGCCGCTTCTTGTGTGTCGTGAACGTCGGTGTCTTGGAGAATTCTATAGCAAAATCTGAGTTCGAATATAATAAATTTTTTCTAGAGACGGAAAAGACTATGTCCACGAATCACCTTTCTCCGAACTATGGATGAAGGGCAATACGCGGATTCCGTATTTCTAGATCTACATCTACATCTACATCTACGTCCATACTCCGCAAGCCACCTGACGGTGTGTGGCGGAGGGTACCTTCAGTACCTCTATCGGTTCTCCCTTCTATTCCAGTCTCGTATTGTTCGTGGAAAGAAGGACTGTCGGTATGCCTCTGTGTGGGCTCTAATCTCTCTGGTTTTATCCTCATGGTCTCTTCGCGAGACATACGTAGGAGGGAGCAATATACTGCTTGACTCTTCGGTGAAGGTATGTTCTCGAAACTTCAATAAAAGCCCGTACCGAGCTACTGAGCGTCTCTCCTGCAGAGTCTTCCACTGGAGTTTATCTATCATCTCCGTAACGCTTTCGCGATTACTAAATGATCCTGTAACGAAGCGTGCTGCTCTCCGTTGGATCTTCTCTATCTCTTCTATCAACCCTATCTGGTACGGATCCCACACTGCTGAGCAGTATTCAAGCAGTGGGCGAACAAGCGTACTGTAACCTACTTCCTTTGTTTTCGGATTGCATTTCCTTAGGATTCTTCCAATGAATCTCAGTCTGGCATCTGCTTTACCGACGATCAACATTATATGATCATTCCATTTTAAATCACTCCTAATGCGTACTCCCAGATAATTTATGGTATTAACTGCTTCCAGTTGCTGACCTGCTATTTTGTAGCTAAATGATAAAGGATCTATCTTTCTGTGTATTCGAAGCACATTACACTTGTCTACATTGAGATTCAATTGCCATTCCCTGCACCATGCGTCAATTCGCTGCAGATCCTCCTGCATTTCAATACAATTTTCCATTGTTACAACCTCTCGGTACACCACAGCATCATCTGCAAAAAGCCTCAGTGAACTTCCGATGTCATCCACCAGGTCATTTATGTATATTGTGAATAGCAACGGTCCTATGACACTCCCCTGCGGCACACCTGAAATCACTCTTACTTCGGAAGACTTCTCTCCATTGAGAATAACATGCTGCGTTCTGTTATCTAGGAACTCCTCAATCCAATCACACAATTGGTCTGATAGTCCATATGCTCTTACTTTGTTCATTAAACGACTGTGAGGAACTGTATCGAACGCCTTGCGGAAGTCAAGAAACACGGCATCTACCTGTGAACCCGTGTCTATGGCCCTCTGAGTCTCGTGGACGAATAGCGCGAGCTGGGTTTCACATGACCGTCTTTTTCGAAACCCATGCTGATTCCTACAGAGTAGATTTCTAGTCTCCAGAAAAGTCATTATACTCGAACACAATACGTGTTCCAAAATTCTGCAACTGATCGACGTTAGAGATATAGGTCTATAGTTCTGCACATCTGTTCGACGTCCCTTCTTGAAAACGGGGATGACCTGTGCCCTTTTCCAATCCTTTGGAACGCAACGCTCTTCTAGAGACCGACGGTACACCGCTGCAAGAAGGGGGGCAAGTTCCTTCGCGTACTCTGTGTAAAATTGAACTGGTATCCCATCAGGTCCAGAGGCCTTTCCTCTTTTGAGCGATTTTAATTGTTTCTCTATCCCTCTGTCGTCTATTTCGATATCTACCATTTTGTCATCTGTGCGACAATCTAGAGAAGGAACTACAGTGCAATCTTCCTCTGTGAAACAACTTTGGAAAAAGACATTTAGTATTTCGGCCTTTAGTCTGTCATCCTCTGTTTCAGTACCATTTTGGTCACAGAGTGTCTGGACATTTTGTTTTGATCCACCTACCGCTTTGACATAAGACCAAAATTTCTTAGGATTTTCTGCCAAGTCAGTACATAGAACTTTACTTTCGAATTCATTGAACGCCTCTCGCATAGCCCTCCTCACACTACATTTCGCTTCGCGTAATTTTTGTTTGTCTGCAAGGCTTTGGCTATGTTTATGTTTGCTGTGAAGTTCCCTTTGCTTCCGCAGCAGTTTTCTAACTCGGTTGTTGTACCACGGTGGCTCTTTCCCATCTCTTACGATCTTGCTTGGCACATACTCATCTAACGCATAATGTACGACGGTTTTGAACTTCGTCCACTGATCCTCAACACTATCTGTACTTGAGACAAAACTTTTGTGTTGAGGAACAGGTACTCTGAAATCTGCTTTTTGTCACTTTTTCTAAACAGAAAAATCTTCCTACCCTTTTTAATATTCCTATTTACGGCTGAAATCATCGATGCCGTAACCGCTTTATGATCGCTGATTCCCTGTTCTGCGTTAACTTTTTCAAATAGTTCGGGTCTGTTTGTCACCAGAAGGTCTAATATGTTATCCCCACGAGTCGGTTCTCTGTTTAACTGCTCAAGGTAGTTTTCAGATAAAGCACTTAAAAAAATTTCACAGGATTCTTTGTCCCTGCCACCCGTTATGAACGTTTGAGTCTCCCAGTCTATATCTGGCAAATTAAAATCTCCACCCAAAACTATAACATGGTGGGGAAATCTACTCGAAATATTTTCCAAATTATCCTTCAGGTGCTCAGCCACAACAGCTGTTGAGCCAGGGGGCCTATAGAGACATCCAATTACCATGTCTGAGCCTTCTTTAACCGTGACCTTCACCCAAATCATTTCACATTTCGGATCTCCGTCAATTTCCTTCGATACTATTGCACTTCTTATCGCTATAAACACGCCTCCCCCTTCACTGTTCAGCCAGATTTCGTATTCGACAGCTTGCGCCACTGTAGACTCTTAACGAACGTAGATGCATACGGAATAGGCTCCCAGATATGTGACTGGCTCTAAGATTTCTTACGTAATCGAACCCACTGTGTTGTCCTCAACGGCGAGTGTTCACCGGAGACAGGGGTAAAGTCAGGAATGCCTCAGGAAAGTGTGATAGGACCATTGCTATTTTCTATGTACACAAATGATCTGGCAGACATGGTAGGTAGCGATTTGCGTTTGTTCGATGACGATGCTGTGATGTACAGGAAGGTGTTGAAGATAAGTGACTGTAGGTTGATACAAGATGACCTAGACAAAATTTCTGGCTGGTGTGATCAATAGTAGCTGGATCTTAATGTAGAAAAATGTAAGTTAATGCGGATGAGAACGAAAACCCAGCCCTTAATGTTCGGATACTAAATTAGTAGTGTCCTGCTTGACACAGTCACGTCGTTTAAATATCTGGGCGTAACGTTGCGAAGCGATATGAAATGGAACGAGCATAAGAGGATTGTGATAGGGAAGGCGAATGGTACACTTCGGTTTATTGGGAAAATTTTAGGGAAGAGTAGTTCATCGGTAAAGGAAACAACAAATAGGACGCTAGTGCAACCTATTCTTGAGTACTGTTCGAGTGTTTGGGATCCGCAGAAAGTCGGACGGAAAGAAGACATCAAAATAATTCAAGGCGAGCTGCCAGATTTGTTGCCTTTAGGTTCGATCAGCACGTAGTTGTTACAGATATACTTGGGGAGGAACAATTGGGAATCCCTGGATGGAAGAAGACATTCATTTCGAAGAACACTACTGAAAAAGTTTAGAGGAACGGTATTTGAAGCTGATTGTAGAGCGATCCTAGTGCCTCCAACACATAATTCGCGTCGGGACCACGAAGATCAGGTACGAGAAATTAGGGCTCACACGGAGGCATATAGGTAGTTAGGAAAGGAAGCGACTACTTGTGGTACAGCGTACCGTCTGCCATGCACCGTACGGTGGCTTGCAGAGTATATATGTAGATGCAGAGGTAGAACTCGATAGGGGCAGCTAAATCACCCTCTGTAACAAATGGGTGTGCCTCACACGCGCCCCTAACACCGATACCGCTCTCCACATATCTACGAGGAGTTCCCATGAGTCTCATCAAGCAACATTTTTCGCGAGCGCTCGTAATAGCCCTTACTGCTACCAACGATTCTGCAGTACGGCCCGGAGGAATAGTCGATAGTCAACGATATGATAGGAACGAAGACTAATAAATATGGGCTCTGAAATGCATACATTAAGGGGAGACGGTAGGCTATTTTTATCCCTATTCTGCCAATGCTATTTTACCCTTTGATTAGGTACACTTTTCAAAGGAACTATACGTGATAAAACAATGAAATTTTTACTGCATATATATATATATATATATATATATATATATATATATATATATATATATATATATAACGTATATGCCTCAATATACAAGTAAAATGAATATAATACCTCTTATTGTTTTGAAGAAAAAAATTTATTCTTTCACTAGTAAAATTTAACCTTTTTGTATATTAATTATTATAAAACAGTTTCTGATTCTTTGATGGTTCTCAATTTACTTATGATAACTTATTACCATCTGCAGTACGAATTGACCAAATTTCATGTTTCTAACCCCATCAATTTATCAAATAATGGTACCTGAAAGTAAAAAAATGTAGTTTTCAGAAAAATCCATTTAAAGTTTAATATTGCAGTTCTAGTATAGTTATTGATGAGAATTACTTACCACTAATATTTTCCTGCACCTTACTGAGCATCGTCTGAATCATACTGATCTTCTTTTCTTCTCTTGTCCCCTCTTCGTTTGTGTCTAGCTTCTTTTGTGCATTTTAAATTAGCAATATCTGGTTTGCGGATTCCCTCTTTATCTATTTGCACCAAGGATTTTGCACCACTAGATTTTATGCCCAATAATTCCCAAACATCCCATTTTCTAATTACACCATCACTGAAGCGTACATAAACACAAAACTTGAGGGTCGTAAGCTGAACAAATACAGTTTTCGGTAACCGGTTCCAAATGACGGAATTCACACATTCATTTAAATTTTGGGTTTTCCCATGAAGACATTTCTTCGACAAGGAATCTTTAAAAAGGTCTGTAAATATGGGTTGAATTTGATTCATTATTGATGCAGGTAAAGAATATTTGTTATCATATCTGGCACTTCTCCTGTACTTGCACCAAGTGTCAGGATCATCTGGGAAAAGGCCATGCACTGGATTTTCATTTGTGGAAAGCTTATGGAAAAAGATAGCCCATACAGCTTTTTTCATGTTTTCTAAATTCCCTACAATTCGTCTTGTGGCCAAGCCATAATAATTCTGTAATCTGTCTATTTAAACATTTGTCAGGCGACCTTTACCACCGATCTTCTTACCATCTTCAAATACTATTTTTTACTTTTCTTTCAATAATCTTCTCATCCTGGACCCCGTGCCCAATGCGCTCTAATTTAGAAATTGTGACATAAGGCCCATAGTGTTGTTCTGCACATAGCTGGTCATAAGCCTTGCTGTCACAGTCCCCTAAATACTGTGTGTATCTGATACCTCTGTTTGCCACTGAACGATTAAAAATCCTGAGAACTCCTGCTACTTCCATCCCACCACTTGGACCAGTATAATTCATCTGATAGTTATGTTCATGCTCCTTCTCATTTCCACTGCTACAAGTTTTACAACATTTGCTTAGAATCTCTCCATCAATTACCTTACCAGTATCAAATGATGTAGCTGTCACGACACCATTTAGTGAAGTGTGTCCACGTTTCTGCCAGTTGCCATCAAACACTTTCACTGTCATCACTTTCTTTGAGTGCGTCTTCAGCTGCTTCCTTCATTGAGATGTACCAATAACATTATTGGGAGTCGTAAATTTTGGTGGAGGATTAGGAATGGCAAAGAATGTACATAAGAGTTTTCCTGCCTCCATCCCTTTACCAGTAGATCAGAGACCATAAACTAGCCTTATGTTGTCCTCATATAAATTATTATTTGCCATTTTTGATGTCATTGTTGTAGCAATTGCACCACATTTTGTACAAATCAATGTCAGGTTTGACACAATGCCTTTACGAAGACGCTAATTCTCACCCCAAGATACGTCACCACAACATATTCTGCACACTGTATTTTTGGAAATGAAATCACAGAGCATGCTAAGGTTCACCACAATATTTCAAAACGAATGTTCATCTCCACAAGCTGACTGGGAGAAAAGGCCTGAAGACACTGCAGTTTCTATCTTGATGTGCCGATTTTCTTTATGTCTAACATTCTTGCGTTCTTTGACCCACCAACCTCATTTACCCTTGCGTATTTGTTTCCTCTGAATTTTAATTTAGGCGAGAATTTATTTATTCGCGCCATTCCTATGAAAACACGCGGAACCAAAGAAAATACAAATCAACACCTACTTCACTCACAACAAACTTCACTAAAGTACAACCATTAACGCTCGAAGACAATAACAAACACGATCGGAAAAACGAGTAAGAATAGTAGGTACAGGGTAGGAAACACTGAAGCGATAAAACAATAGAATCGGGAAATAATACACAAGGAGTAAAAGAATGCTGTGTATTATCTCTGCATGGCGCAAAAAGGAAGGCGTGGAATTTAAATGGCAGATTGCACAGAGCGTCAGGAAAAACATCATATCTCACGAAAAAATTGTCGTATTTATATAAAACAAAAACTGTTTCACGCAGGAAAGACTAGGCATTTCAAATATGCTAAAATCTAAAGATCGAATTTTTGAAGCCCACTTGCCTTTCGTCTGCCCAAAGATAAGAGAACTTCTTCATCTTAGCTACTGTGAAACACGTCTCCTCTACTGAAAAAATGCAGATAGCTCTTAAGGAATGCATTTTAGAGCCCATGTTAGACAGACAACTTTTGTTGTCTCCCCTGAAAAAGTGAAAAGCAAAAATTCAACAGTAGACTTGATTCACACTATCAGAGATGAAGAAATGCTCATAGCTCTTAAATTATCCATGTTACAGCCTCAGATGGTCTCTCGTGTCATACCTACGAATAGTGATCATTCTCCTTGGGACGCCCTGTAAAAGATACTTACAAAGTCCACAGTTGTAAGGTTCTGAGCCATTTCACGATGCGAACCGCTGTTAAAAAACAAGAATTGTGTAGTCTTCACAGGGCCTTGCTGTGTAGCAATTTTAATGGTCAGTAGCGTATTATTTTCTTCAGCGAACTACGTGAATGCACCAATTAATGAACATACCTACAATGCTTCAGCGTCATGCAGTTTATATAGCCCGTACTGTATTTATATGCGCCTCTATTGAACGGTTGTCCTTAGGTCCGATACTTTATCAGAAGAAGGTTCCAAACATATTTGAAGTCATCCACTTTCAGAGCGCATACCTGTCACATACGGTCGGATAGTATTGTCATTGGCCAATCGTAAATAAATACAGAAGAACTTGGACGGAACTGCAGCAACAGTTCACGTGAAACAATATTATTTACTTCATTCGTAAATTGGCGCACGTACTTATACGGTGTGTAGCGAGAGCCGCAGTACGGGCTACATAAACTGCATGACGCTGAAGCATTGTAGGTATGTTCATTAATCGGTGAATTCACGTAGTTCGCTGAAGAAAATAATACACTACTGACCATTAAAATTGCTACACCACGAAGATGACGTGCTACAGACGCGAAATTTAACCGACAGGAAGAAGATGCTGTGATATGCGAATCAGAGCATTCACACAAGGTTGGCGCCGGTGGCGACACCTACAATGTGCGGACATGAGGAAAGTTTCCAACCGATTTCTAATACACAAATAGCAGTTGACGAGCGTTGCTTGGTGAAACGTTGTTGTGATGCATCGTGTAAGGAGGAGAAATGCGTACCATCACGTTTCCGACTTTGATGAAGGTCGGATTGTAGCCTATGGCGATTGTGGTTTGTCGTATTGCGACATTGCTGCTAGCGTTGGTCAAGATCCAATGACTGTTAGCAGAATATGGAATCGTAGGGTTCAGGAGGGTAATACGGAACGCCGTGCTGGATCCCAACGGCCTCGAATCACTAGCATTCGAGATGACAGGCATCTTATCCGCATGGCTGTAACGGACCGTGCAGCCACGTCTCGATCTCTGAGTCAACAGATGGGGCTGTTTCCAAGACAACAACCATCTGCACGAACAGATCGACGACGTTTGCAGCAGCATGGACTATCAGGTCGGAGACGATGGGTGCGGTTACCCTTGACGCTGCATCACAGACACGAGCGCCTGCAATGGTGTACTCAACGACGAACCTGGGTGCACGAATGGCAAAACGTCATTTTTTCGGATGAATCAAGGTTCTGTTTACAGCATCATGATGGTCGCATCCGTGTTTGGCGACATCGCGGTGAACGCATATTGGAAGCGTGTATTCGTCATTGCCATACTGGCGTATCACCCGGCGTGATGGTATGGGGTGCCATTGGTTACACGTCTCGGTCACCTCTTGTTCGCATTGACGGCACTTTGCGCAGTGAACGTTGCATTTCAGATGTGTTACGACCCATGGCTCTACCCTTCACTCGATCCCTGCGAAACCCTACATTGCAGCAGATAATGCACGACCGCATGTAGCAGGTCCTGTACGGGCCTTTCTGGATACAGAAAATGTTCGACTGCTGCCCTGACCAGCGCATTCTCCAGATCTCTCACCAATTGAAAACGTCTGGTCAATGGTGGCCGAGCAACTGGCTAGTCACAATACACCAGTCACTACTCCTGATGAACTGTGATATTGTGTTGAAGCTACATGGGCAGCTGTACCTGTACACGCCATCCAAGCTCCGTTTGACTCAATGCCCAGGCGTATCAGGGCCGTTATTACGGCCGGAGGTGGTTGTTCTGGGTACTGATTTCTCAGGATCTGTTCACCCAAATTGCGTAAAAATGTTGTCACATGTCAGTTCTAGTATAACATATTTGTCCAATGAGTACCCCTTTCTCATCAGCATTTCTTCTTGATGTAGCAATTTTAATGGCCGGTAGTGTACTTCTACCTTCTATCGCCAGGTAAGAGATAGCGCTATAAGCGGTCAGAATGTGGTGTAGATGCAGGAAAAGCTGGAACGATCAAACACATGATAACGGTGATGCTGGCACGTTGATAAGAAATGACCACGTGTTACTACATACATTCAAGATTGTCTCCCGACGTAGCAACATGCTGCATCCGTAACCCAGCATGGTCGACAGTGGCTCCCAGCATATTCGGTGTAATCATAGCGATATCTCGTCGTATGCTATTCTTCAGGTTACGAAGTGTCCAGATACATCCATGATAGACGCGATATTTCAGGAATCTCCACAACCAGGTCACGTGGACTTAGGTCGTGGGATCTGGAAAGCCAGTCATCTTGAATTTCCCTAGAGATGATTCAACCGTTACCGAAGCTTTGTCGAAACAAACCTTTCTCCTGGCAGGCGACGTGTGTTACCACAGCGTATTGCATGAAATGAGTGGCGTGGAGCGCATAAAGTTGTGTTCTTGTAAAACTGCAATCACACGTTGCACAAGGAGATCCTTATAACGCGCAGATGTCACAATACATCGAATAGACCTACAACGTTTATCTCACCGAATGAAAACGGACCGAGAACGAATGAGCGTGTGAAATCACACATCTCATAGTCAAATAAGCTGCGTACAGCGGATGTTCCTGCATAGCATGTCGCGGAGTAGAACCCCTTATGAGACAATGCATTCACGGCACCCTCCAGAATGAAATATGACTCGTCCGTCAAAAGAATATACCCGACCATATGTCATCCATTTCCATGTGTGCCAAAAAACGAAGGACAAAGTCATGATGTTGTAGCCTATCTTGGGGTTCATTTGGTGCACATTCTGCATCTTTGACGAATTCCAGCGTAGAGTGCGCCTCAAAATCTTTTGAACTGTTGATCAGACAGTTCCCGGCGCGCAGCTGGAGCACAATCTGCAGAATTATGAAGCTATAGCTACAGCAACTTCAACAACGACTGCCATGGAAATGGACCGCCTCCCTGTCCTTGCTCGACACGTAATTCACCTGTATCTTCAAAGTTCTTGATCATATTCTTTATCTCATTCATTGATATGAGGCCTCTTCACAGTTGTTTCTGTCGGTCATCTTCTCGCAATGAAGCGCTGCTATTGCTGTCGTTTTGATAAAACAACGTTACCAGAAGTGCACAATCGTTCTTCTCAATACAGAAAACATCATCCTTCTTAAACCTTTACACGAGCCGCGCGGGCTTGGGCGTCTTGTCACCGTACGTACGGCTCCCCCCGTCGGAGGTTTGAGTCCTCCCTCGGGCATGGGTGTGTGTGTGTCGTCCTTACGGTAAGTTAGTTTACGTTAGATTAAGTAGTGCGTAAGCTTAGGGACAGATGACCTCAGCAGTTCGGTCCCATAAGATCTTACCACAATTTACCAGCTTTTCACGAATAATCACTACTCAAAATAGATCAACACATATCGCCAAATAACAAACAGCTTACATACGTCAAAACAGGAAACATTTCTCATTCTGTTTACAGCGTCCTATTTTCACCTGGTGGCAAATGTGGAACCGTTATTTTGTTTTCAATCTGCTAGCACACCAGTTAACATACATACCGACTATGTTTTAGCATCGTGCGATGTATACAGTCCGCACTGCAACCCTCATCAGTTTACTTATAACTACGCGGTAGAAGGGTGAAAGGCAAAATCGGGTACCCTAAATTTTAATTCATACAAATTAATTTCAACGATCAATAAGTTTCCGAATTAAGGTCATTCAGACCTGTTATATATTCAATAGTACGATACAAGTCCAACACCAGCTTAAAATAAATCTTCTCAGCGTAAAAGATAAAAACCTCATTTGTTGCAAAATACCCGGTTTTGTTCCACACGGGGTAAAATGCATCCATTTAAATGAATAGACACAACTTGAAGACTACTAAAAAGTATTACTCTGGTGCAAAAATATATGAAAACTCTGCTATTCCAAGCCACACTGAAACGTCCCCTTTGAACAATTATACAAGACTGTGCTTAAACTGACACACAATATTTTTTTTAGCGCAACGCAATCTGATTTTCAATAATCCCTACAAAAGAATGGCCCTGACTAACATTAACCTATACCTTTCACAAATCACTTACCTCACAAAAATCTTCGTTACTCGAACTACTGCAATACAGCGAGCGCCACTACTGCCAGCTAAATAAAAGATTCAAACTACAGAAGGCACTAACTACTGATAGGCATAGATAGCAAATGAAAGATTTTAATAGAGAACAAACAATGTATTTACCTTAATAGTCATAATATATATAGCAGTTCATGACATCCAGTCTTACACATTTCAAAACTCCGCCATCTCTCTCCCCACATCCACCACTGCTGGCGGCTCACCTTCAACTGCGCAACGCTATGCGCTGTTAGCATTCAACTGCCGCTGCCCAACACTACAATGGCAGACAACAATGCAAACTAGCCACAGACTGCACACAGCACAGCCAGTGATTTTCATACAGAGCACTACGTAACGTTGCCAATAAGAAAACATAAACAGCCTACTTACATAGCCCCATGCTCCCCACAAAAAATTTTACAAACTATTTTGGGCAGTGGCTAATAATGATTTGATAAAATTTTTCATAATTACAATAACAAAGAAATCAAAGGCACACACTTATTGATACAATGTTGGTCAAAAGCTAAAATTTTCTCACAGTCCACAAAGACAGTCCTGAGCGGTCATAACAGTAAAATAGCAGTGTTTTTCTCAAAGTCTGAGCAGTAGAAGAAATTGCACACGGAAGTAGTGGATTTCCATGCAGCCTTGAAGAAGTAGTGTTGTCCTTCCAATGAAAAGACAGTGCTGACTCTTGACATGCAGACAGGTAATGGGCTACAAGAGAGCAACCCACCACAGAGTCAGTCGAAGTTATGAATAATATTGGTACGTAGGCCATCACAGAATAGACCCACTGTAGTCCTGGTAGAGATTACAATATTGGTGGGTCACCAGAGGTGCAGACCCACTGCAGTCCTTGTAGAAATAATGGTAATGGTGGGCCATCAAAGATGCAGACCCACTGTAGTTCTTGTAGAGACAGCCAGCAGCCATCTGTTGCAACTGTGCAGGTGCACAATCACCATCGAAGAGTCTTGCGGACAATATAGCAAGACCATAAACCACCACTTGTGCACTCACAAAGTTTTTGAACTTGTCCTTAGAACCAGCAATGCTGTTATCCAGTCCCTTGCTGAATTATTAACACAAGTGCAAACACTAACAGTCCCTACTTCTCACATATTGTCCATATACTATGACTAACAGAAACGTGTACAGTGAAATGTAACTTACAAGTTACTTAATTTGATGAACTGGTGTCAATTACAATTTTATAACATAAGAATACAATAACAAAGGTACAAAATACATCATTAAAGAACATAACGATACAGATAACATTTGTAGTAAAACAGGCTTTACAAAAGAATAGAAATAAACATGTACATCAGTGTTACAGGAATTATGATATAATTACATACATGAAAGATCAGAATAACTTTTGAAACATCAACTTCACACATGAGCAACAAAACAGAACAGATAAATAATGTCTAAACATCTTTACAAAGTAAATAACATAGTATTAGAAAAATTCTACAACATAGCTCTCATCAGCAAACACATAAAGCCAGGAAAAACACAAATATACAAGAGTACACAATCACATAGGGGGATAACACAATGGAAAGGACAGGGTTTGTTTTCAGTGTAACATTTGGTACTGCAGTCCAACCCAAAACTTCATTTCATATATCGTTCCTCTTATTTCAACATTTGCTCCAGCCAAAAAAAAAAGTCCTATCCAAGCATGCTATCTGTATTCTGTTCACATCCTCTTTCAAAAATAGTTTTTCTCCACTGTGCACTACTTTTTTGGCCAAACCATTTTCTTACAGCTTCTCAATGCATTTCTTCCAATTCATCATAGTTTCTTATATAGTCTACCCCCTCTTAAGCTAACTTAAATCTACTGAGCTCAGATATATATACCAAGGGACGAGGCAATGCAGCAGCACATAACAAATTAACACAAACAGCAAGGACAAAAAAATACAAATTGGCAAAGTAAGCAACAATATTACAACTAATATAAGGCAATGAGCAGCAAACAAGAAAAATAAATCAGTAGTAAACTGGCTTAACAGAGTAATACAAAGTGAAATTTAGTAGCACTATGCCTGGCAAACAGCAGCAGCAAATGCAATAACTTATATGTAAACATGACATAGCTCAAGCAGAAAAAATATTACAGTAAAAATGGCCATGTTTAATACCTATGTCACATCTTAACACTAGAGTGATGCATCACGAGAACTTACACTAGCAGATAAGTTACCAAATCGTAAAAAAATTATTTATGTAATTCCTGTGAAGGGAAATGTCTATTTATGTGCCCTCGTTTTCTTGGAAGTAGATCATAAATTTCTTATTGACTGGATCTGTAGGCATAAAATAACTATATTAGTACATCTATTAAATTTTATTTTAACCAATGCTGCAGTGCAGCTAGAAACTAGATATTAAACAAAATGAGAAAATAAATACATAAAGCAAGCCATATGGCATTTCTCTCAGCTAGCAAGACAATAGCCGTGAAATGTTTCTCATCGTTTCATTAGGCATTTTAGTAAATATCATAAATTAAGAGCTCCACAGTGTAATCATATGTTTTCAAGTTTGGGCGTGTCGTATTTGCGATGCTTTCTACAAAGAAATGTCAATAGCGAGGATAATGGCCTCCCTTTTTTTTACCTGTGCCTCTGAAAGGCACACACTAATGCATTTTTCCAGGCAACTGTCGCGCCGCTGGGTGCCCACGACGCATTACGTGCAGGTGGTCACTTAACTTTCTTACGGAAATAT
Source organism: Schistocerca americana (assembly GCF_021461395.2). Taxonomy (NCBI): domain Eukaryota; kingdom Metazoa; phylum Arthropoda; class Insecta; order Orthoptera; family Acrididae; genus Schistocerca; species Schistocerca americana. The sequence goes on along the minus strand of NC_060121.1, from coordinate 955,422,247 downwards.
TTACGACACCAGTTTGCACTACAGTGACAGTCTCATATAAAAATTTCACAGGTCGAGAATTTGCATTTCAAATCTGTAGAAACAAAATCCTGTAAATATAACAGTGTCCAAAAAATTTTCGCCAGCATAGTGATACATTCACGCATATACACACATTTCATAACTCTTAAAGTTCGATTCTCGGTTTCCAACATCCTTTTCCACAAATCAGAGTCCCTAACCACTACTCATTATTCCTTACCTTATTACACATATACATATTCATATTCATCAACACATCTTCAATATTTCATTATAATAACTACATAGCATAATCAGATTCCTCATATAACATCAGCTTATTGATCATAAACATACCTCAACAGCATAATACACATCATCGTCGTGAAAATAACATCATAACACCTCAATCAAATCTCAAAAACGTCGTAGCATTCTGCAGTAATGTCAAAACCTAAAAAAAATCTCTGCTCATTTAAATAGTGTCATCTACCTCAAACGTACTTTAAAAATCATGATCCCATAAGAAATACATCATTCAAAGCTCTCATAGTATCACAATGGTTCCGAAAAAATATGAACAGTTCACACAGTACAGACAAAATACAATTTCGTAAGTGTGAAGTTATCAAACTGTGTAATTACATGTGTCACTGATGTAGTAAAAAAATGTTTATCTCTCAGTTAAATGATCAGATAGCTGTGTAATTTGTGTGTTAGAGAAATATGGTACCAATGTGTAAAGTTGTATAAGCAAATACCATATTAGCTAGGGCTCCTTGTGCGTGCCAAACACATGGTACACAAAGTAAACGTGTACCCCCCTGAGGATTAATGTAATTATACCCTCAGGTGTTACAGATTACAGCAATGGAATGAAATGTATCATGGAAAACTATCTTTGTAATTCAAAAATCTTTAAAAATAAATGTTTTAAGTACAAAATTAATCACTGAAATGCGTGTCCTGTAGCGCTAAATGTGCGTCTTGCTGTAAGATAATTCTGTTGAAGTATCGTAGTTATGGTCCTCTGTAAGCAAAGTTCTGCTGAAGTCAATGTACTCACCTCGTAATAAACGAAGTGAATTGCTTTGCATATAGATGTCTTAGTTACGCTTATTGCCGTGATGAAGAAAGTACTGTGCTGTAACGTATTGTTGTGCTACTTAAAAGGCTGTCTCATTGTAGCTATACCACAAAAGTTACTACTAAAACATGTTTCACTTTCCAGAATAATACAGAAAAACTGTGCAGATATGAAACAGAAACACTGCAAAAGCAACATTGTAAATTGTCACTCATTAGTAGCGTCATGATAAAATCGTGTAGCTGTCACATAAACTAACCACTGTCTCATCTGGTATCTCACAGAAAGTACTTTAAATCCAGAATTTATTTTCAAGTAAACCAAAATGTTGCATTAAAATCTCATTAGCAGTATATGTTCTAAGTATGTAAGCCTTATAGTCGTTACGTAATCGTGCAACTAACAAGCAAGAATGTACACACACAATAACACTGTGTCGTCTGTTCACTATAACAATGCATTAGTAATTATTGTCTAAATATGTTCCGTAGGTTCTAGACTGGATAGTTAATTTTAAAACATAGTTGCATGTGAAGTTTCTAAGTGTGACAAAGAGTACTAGTAACATGAAGTGAAAAAATTTGATAGCAAAGACTAAGTTAAAAAGCAGATTATCACTCAATAAATGGTTTTACATATGAAATGTGGTGTAAACCGTTACTCTTCATAGTACACAGAGTTTTAGCTTCAACGGAATCATCGTGTGGTATACGTCGGTAAAGAATACTGGAATTTTTCTCAAGGTTAGCGTCTATGTTATTTTTCCCTGAACCAGCGGGCGCACATGGCTGCCTGCGGTGCTAGTCATTGTCTGTTTCTTTGTTGGCGCCCGTTGTTATTGGTATTAGGAGACCTAACTTCTACAAATTCACCTAGACAAGAAGGCCCTGCCCTGTTTGAAGCTCGCCAGTTCTGATGGAATTCAGGTCTGTCGTTTTGTCGGTAGTTTACATAGTTTCTTGTTTGTCGGTCATGTGATGGAGAATTTCTAGCGGAATCGTAACTGCGTGCTGAACTGTTGCGTCTGATGTTATTCTGTCTCCCTTGATAATAATTGTTTTTATTCCCATGTTGTCTGTTTCTATGGTAATCTCTGTCATATTCATTACTACGGAAATGCGATCTTTCTCTGTAACTATTATTACTCTGCCAGTGGCTGTCATACGGGTGGTGTCTGTTTTGGTCACGATTTACGTTGTAAGAATAGCCTTGTCGTGTATTATTTCTGTCATCGCGGAATTGTGACAGATGTGACCTGTAATTGCTGTGCTCCTGTTTTCGCGTTCCGCGATTGTCAGTGTTAATTTCCAGTTCTTGTAACAGTCCCTGAAAAGCTTCAATGTCGTCTTTGCAACGTCCTGCTAAAATAATATGTCGTAAATGTTCAGGCAATTTGATTAAGCAAATGCGGATGAGTTCTGAGGGGCTGTATGGGTTTGAAAGATACTGATTCTTATGCAACATGTCTTCAAAATATTTCACAAGACTGGAAAATTCAAATTGTTCGAAATGTTTCATCATTATGATGCTATGTTTTACTCGGTCTTGTGTAGCTTGAGACCAATATGCTGAGAGGAAGGCATGATAAAATTCTCCTTCACTGTGACAATCGTGAATGACCGATCGCATTCTTACAGCTGGTTCATTCTCTAAATAGCCACACATAAATTCTAATCTGTGCTCTAATGACCAGTTGGGAGGAAAACAATGAGAGAATTGATGGAGCCACGCTTGTGGATGAATGTCGTTGCCAGAATTCTTAAATGTTTTGAATTTACATGTAGTAATGAACAGCTTATAGTCAAAATCATCATGTCGGCGAGTAGCATGTCGGTCATTGTTACGTCGTGTCGGCGGTTCCATCTCAAAATTCGGTGCACATTGCCAATTTCTTTCATAACTTCCAAAATGCACTGTGTTATTATTTTGTGGCTGTTCCGTATTTCTATGTCCCTCTTCCCGTATTGGGGCGCGAGTGTCCTCTGAAATACGTAATTCTTGTATTACCTGTGTCAGCTGATCTTCTACTTCCCGGATTTCTCTTTGGTGTTGCGTATTAATTTGATTCTGATTTTGTTTGAATTTCCTAATTTGTTCGCACTCTTCTGTGTCATTAAAGACTACCGGTTTTGTGTCGTTCAGATTAACATCTACCTTCGTAGATAAATTATTTAGCTGATCCGAAAGTTCAACTACTTTCTCTGATAATGAACTAATTTCCTCCATGTGTCTTTCTGAACCAATTTTCATAGTATCTACTGTGTCCTTTAAGTTTTCCTGAGTTTTTGCAAGTTGCGTAACCAGAGCGGTAGATGCAACTGAGTCAATTTTAGCTTGCAAGGTCTCATGATTTTCATGAACAATAGTTTGCAGTTCTTTTATCTCTGCTTCGTGATTCTGTAATGCATTGTCATGCCGCGAAAAAATAGGTTGAAAATGCTCACAAATTTGTGTTTTTACGTCATTACAGACTCTTTTTACATTTCGATTCAATGTTATGTAACTCAGTAGTTAAATCTTCACGTGTTTCTTCAAGCGTGGTGTCTAACTTCCGAAGATTTTGTTCCATTGTGTCTAACTTTTGAAGCTTTTGCTGTGTTTGTCTCTGATTTTGTTCCATTGTGTCTAACTTTTGAAGATTTTGTTCCATTGTGTCTAACTGTTGCTGTGTTTGTCTCTGGTGTTGTTCCATTGTGTCTAACTTTTGAAGTTTTGTCCCATTTGTTGCATTAATTGTAATAACAATGCACTGGTGTCTGAAACATATTCCTCAGTGCTTTTCGGCAGTGAATTTGCACCGGCAACATTCACATTTTGACAAGCGGAAAATGTGTCTTGACTCATTTGAGAAAACGGTGAGAACCCAAAACCTGAGTCTACAGTATTTGCAATATTGTGTTCTGTCATTCCCGATTCCTGAGGCGAGCTGTTGCCGACCGATCGATCGATAATGCTTCCCTGTTCACTACCTGTTTCACTGTCTACACCATTATTTGACGCCCGCTCCATTTCCCTATGCACAGTTACCAAATTACTACTTTGAATATTAGTTAATTCATTATATGGTGGCGCTAACACACTGCTTTCGTCTTCACTGTCATTTCTCAGTTTACTTTGGAGCCAAGTATTACGTTTTTCACACGCCATTATTGTCACAATATTTCACACGACAACACAAAAAAACACAATTTGAAGAGCAAAAATAAGAGAACACATTAACATAGCACTGAAAATAATATCTAGTTAATTGCAGCTGCGAAATACTTGGTGCAAATCTACTTGCGTGCCACACCTGTTTTACTGTACATCAATGAAAGACTGCAACTACAAAGGAAATTCTCTCTATAATTACGCGCTAGCAATAAACAATAGCTACACTAATTACACAAACTACAAGAAAAAATCAGAAGATTCCAGTGAGGTATCCTCGGCTAAGGGTCGACATATGAAACGTCCCCTTTGAACAATTATACACATGACTGTGCTTAAACTGACACACAATATTTTTTTTAGCACAACGCAATCTGACTTTCAATAATCCCTACAAAAGAATGGCCCTTACTAACATTAACCTATACCTTTCACAAATCACTTACCTCACAAAAATCTTCGTTACTCGAACTACTGCAATACAGCGAGCGCCACTACTGCCAGCTAAATAAAAGATTCAAACTACGGAAGGCACTAACTACTGATAGGCATAGATAGCAAATGAAAGATTTTAATAGGGAACAAACAATGTATTTACCTTAATAGTCATAATATATATAGCAGTTCATGAAAAATTACAAAACTCCGCCATTTCTCTCCCCACATCCATCACTGCTGGCGGCTCACCTCCAACTGCGCAACGCTACGCGCTGTTCACATCCAGCTGCCGCTGCCCAACACTACAATTGCAGACAACAATGCAAACTAGCCACAGACTGCACACAGCACAGCCAGTGATTTTCATACAGAGCGCTACGTAACGTTGCCAATAAGAAAACATAAACAGCCTACTTACAACACGTTCTGTGGCTGTCTGGTTAAGTGGAAGAGAAAGAAAACATGTATGATAATTTGATTTTCTCCATAATCAGTCTCTCCCACCCCCCTCCTTTACTCTGTCCATATCTTCCTCCACTCTCTTTGTTCATCTCCTCCTCCTTCACCACCTCTCCGTCCCATTACTCTGTTCATCTTCTCCTCCCTCCTCTGTCTCCCCGCCGGCCGAGGTGGCCGTGCGGTTCTAGGCGCTGCAGTCTGGAACCGCGAGACCGCTACGGTCGCAGGTGCGAATCCTGCCTAGGGCATGGATGTGTGTGATGTTCTTAGGTTAGTTAGGTTTAACTAGTACTAAGTTCTAGGGGACTAATGACCTCAGAATTTGAGTCCCATAGTGCTCAGAGACATTTTGAATCATTCTCCCCCTCTCTCTGTCCATCACCTCCTCCCTACTTTATCTTCTCCGCCCCCTCTCTCATCTCCTCCTGTCCCCTCTCACTGTCAATCTCTTCCTTTCACTTTCTATCTCCATTTCGCCCATCATTCCGCCCATCTCCACTTCCCCCCTCCCTCTGACTTATAGTTTGCATCATTGTTATTGCATATTCTGATTCTGATGAACCATATGACGGGTGACAGTTATTGAACTTGTAACGCCGGAAATGCATATCATCGTATTTCCATCTATTGTACTAAAATTTTTTTTCCTTATTTTGTTACCTGAAGATATGACATTTCTGTGTCTTTATATATTGTAATTGTTCTACTATATATATATATATATATATATATATATATATATATGCATTTATGTCGATGTATAATGGGTTAGTTTTGTAAATATTATTTGTATTTTTACGCTGGGTCTGGCTTAGGGAAAACTATGCTATCGAACGATTACATCGATAGGTCGTGTGGTGAACCAAAGTGTTTAGGATCTTTGGTAGTATTAACTCTGCCGTATGGAGCGCGGGCAGAGAGAGTCTGGGTCGAGTAGGGCGGTGGAGCAGCTGTGTTGAGTGACGCTCCCGCAAGTTGCCGCGCTTTCGGGGTTTGGCAGCATGTAATTGTGCTCGACTTGCTATGATAGTTTCTGACACGGTGTCGCGGACGGGAAGCATTAGCTGGCGCTCATCAAGAACCCGTTTCGCCTGGTGACCGTGTGGAGAAGAAGGCGCGCCAACATCCAGCTTCTGCAACAGCGACGGCCGACAATGAGTGACTGTCGCCACCTCCTCCATCGACGACTTCAAACCTTCAATTAACCAACAAGGAAGACTGGAAGCAGGTAAAGTTTTAGATCTGTATGGCAGACCTCAGCTTTTCAAACTGTTCAGTTTGCCTCACAAAATTACAGCAACTTACCATGAACCTTTGTTGCTCATTGTCCCAATTGCATTACCAAGCAGGGTCCCTTACTTTTCCGGAATGAACCCGAGTGTCGTTGAAGTTCATACGCCAGCATTAAAGTAATATCATTCCATTTCACTGCTTTAATTTCAAAGTTCAGTTAAAGTATTCATAGCTGGCTACAATGTTTAGATTACACGAGCAGAAATTAACACTGCGAGTTTTGTTACCATATTTTAGCTTACCTGTGACTGCAGCTCAGCTTGGTACGTACTAAATTTTACTATTGTTAATTGTTCAGAATCATTTATTTCAAGTTCAAAGTTAAATCTCTTATTTCAAAATTGTGTAGATTCAAGTAGCTTTTGAAATGATTGTTGAGGTAGCCCAAGACTAACCTTATTTTATTGAATTTCGTAGTGCTTCAGAAACAAAGTTCATTATTAATATCAGTCACTAAATTAACTTTCAATTTTCCGGTTTTATTAATTCTTTTGCTAAATTAAGTCAGAGTGTAGCGGAATTTATTACTTCTGACAAACATTCAGTTTTCACACAACACGTGTTAATCTTCATTTGCCACGCTTTTAGTGCTAATTATATGTGCATTAATTTTTCATTTTCAGTTATTATAGTAGTTGTCCATAGGACTGGTGACCGTAATTTTCCCCAAATCTCAAATATCTAATTAACGCCAATTAATTGTTAATGTAACGACCGCACATATACTTTCTTTATTAATTTTACCCTTTTCTCAAAATTAATTTCCACCAATTTCATTTGCCTTTTTCCTTTCATTTAGATGTAACCCTTTCCTCCCTTTTTACCGACAAATTAACTTCGGTGACGATTGCTTTTCCCAAATTTCCATTATGTGCACGCGATTTAATTTTTCACTGTCATTAAGGTCGATAAGTGAGGGGGAGGTTACAAACTTCTGAACGGTTTGCATTAGGACGTTCAAACTGCTCCGGTGGCCGCGGGGCATGATGGGAATTAGTATGCGCGTAATGGTTTGGTTTAGCGACGAAGCGCACTTCCATTTGGATGGGTTCGTCAATAAGCGAAATTGGTGCATTTTGGGGCCTGAGAATCCGCATTTCGCGATCGAGAAGTCTTTGCACTCTCAACGGGTGACGGTGTGGGATGCAATGTCCAGTCACTGACTAATCGGTGCGATATTCCTTAATGGCACGGTGACTACCGAACCGTACCTGAAGGTTTCGGATGGTGATTTCATCCGCATTATCCAAAGTAACCCTGATTTCGCCAAGATGTCGTTTGTGCAACACGGAGCTCGACCCCATCGAGGTAGGAGAGTGTTTGATGTCCTGGAGGAGTACTTTGGGGCTGCATTCTGGCTCTGGGTCACCCAGAGATCACGGGCATGGGCCTCGGTTAGCCGCCATATTCTCCGTATTTGAATGCATGCAACTCCTTTTTATGGGGCTATATTAAAGACAAGGTGTACAGCAATAACCACAAAACCATAGCTGAGCTGCAAACAGCCATTCAGCGGGTCATCGACAGCATCGCTGTTCCGACACTTCAGCGGGTCATGCAGAATTTCGCTATTCGTCTGAGCCACGTCATCGCCAATGATGGCAGGCGTATTGAATATGGTCATAACCTATATCCGAATATCTGTAGTGATATTTACATGTTGAATGAAGAGTGTGCTCGTAGTTTGTAACTAATTTAAATTTTTTCATATTGTCCAATAATTATCACCCTGCATATGTAGGGTGATTTTTTCCACCGAGTACAAGCTCTAGGGATTGAGCGATGAGAGGATACGTAACAAAAAAAGGTCTAATGAACGGCCGGAAATGCATGGTATACATGTTAGAGACAATTTTTTTCAATCATACTTTGTTACAGAGACTGCGGCGTAATACGCGCTATACCACGCAGCCACAGTGAATGGTTTCCTCATGGAGGGTACTGTTCCTCATACGTCATGCCCTAGCGCCCTCTCCTGCTATACTAGTTGGTAATGTTGTGTCCGATTCACTGCTCTTGCTGACTTACATTGTAGTCGATGCGGTACACAATGGTTCCTTATTCAGTGTTTGCAATAGTGTTTGACGTTTACCTGAGACAGGGTGGTTTCAGGAAGCAGGAAATCATTAAGGACGTTCCCGAAATGTTCGGATGCCAGACTTCGAGAGAAATGTGATTAACACTGTGGAAGGCGATCGCTGTCTCAGTACCAGACAGTTGGCCCGCCATTACAGGGCTAGCCTGATGATCGTGTGGAACATTTTTCCTGACAATTGTTACTACTCTTATCACTTATAGCGTGCGCAAGGCTTCCACATAGGGAGCAGTTGTGTCAGTGGTTTCTTCACCAGGCAACCACGATTCCGGGATCTGTGTCATCCACCCAAGTGATAGATGAGGCCACCTGTGCGCGGTGTGATATCTTCAACTTTAATAACAATCATCTGTGGGTTAGTATGCAGAACCCCTATGGTATGGTGTCAGCGAATCATAAGCATCCGTGCAGCCGAACTGTGTGGGCCGGGATAATTAGCGGCCGTGTTTTGGGACCAGTCTTTCTTCCATGTCACCTAAGAGAACAGAACTATCGGCGTTTCTTGCGGGTGACTTTGCCTCCCACGCTGGAAAAATGGCCACTGATGATTCGAAGGGTAACGTGGCTGCTACATGATGGTGCTCCAGCTCATTTCGCCTTTACCGTTCGTACGTATTTCCATCGTCTCTCTCCTGGTCGATGGACCGTATGAGCGGGTCCAGTTTCATGGCCTGCTCGTTCACCAGATCTCAACCTGTGCGATTTTTTTGTTATGGGGCCATCTGAAAAGCATCGTGTATGCAGAGCCTATTCGAGATAAGAAGACACTGGAGCAACGTATTCACGCTGCCTTTTACACTGTTTGGATACAACCTGGCCGATATGAAAGTGTGAGACTGAACATGCAAGGGCGCGTATATGCATGCGTTGAGGCACACGAAAACCATTTTTAACACTTGCTGTAACTGTGGCTGCATGATACAGCGCGTATTAGACCACTCTATGTGACATTAGACATTTTTTGTTCCATATCCCCTCATAGATCAGTTCCTTTTTTTACACGTTGGAAAAAAAATCACAACGTTCAATCACAATGTTCAATAGAATGCTGCGTAAAAATTTGACTTAAATGTAAGACGCGCATATTCGAATATTCGAATGCAACGTTGTATCAAAATTTCAAAGCAATTTGTGAAGAACTGTCGAGTTCTTTGAATACTCAGTATTCAAAGAACTGTGACTGACGCCCGTACAACAGGGAACTGACATGCATCGAGACTAAAAAATAATGCACTGATAATGGCTGGGCACTAGCCGAAATCAGGACCTGCCAAATAAAATCTGCACCAAAAAAAAGGACGACTGATTGCTGCGCTCTATAATATATAAATGTATAGATCTCTTTACCACGGAATGTGTTATATTTGCAAATGAAAAGAGTTTCTCTAATGTCTTAACAATTTTCCCTACCCCGAAAATTAAATTTGTGTTGCCGGTCGGAGTGGTTCAAATTTTTTTTTTTTTTAAATGGCTCTAAGCAACACTATGGGACTTAACATCTGAGGTCATTAGTCCCCTACACTTAGAACTACTTAAACCTAACTAACCTAAGAACATCACACACATCCATCATCCATGCCCGAGGCAGGATTCGAGCCTGCGACCGTAGCAGCAGCGCGGTTCCGGACTGAAGCGCCTAGAACCGCTCGGCCACAACGGCCGGCACGGCCGGAGTGGCCGAGTGGTTCAAAATGGTTCAAATGGATCTGAGCACTATGGGACTTAACTGCTGTGGTCATCAGTCCCCTAGAACTTAGAACTACTTAAACCTAACTAACCTAAGGACATCACACACATCCATGCCCGAGGCAGGATTCGAACCTGCGACCGTAGCGGTCGCGCAGTTCCAGACTGTAGCGCCTTGAACCGCACGCCCACTCCGGGCGGCATGTGGCCGAGTGGTTCTAGGCACTACAGTCTGTAACCGCGCGACCGCTACGGTCGCAGGTTCGAATCCTGCCTCGGGCATGGATGTGTGTGATGTCCTTAGGTTAGTTAGGTTTAAGTAGTTCTAAGTTCTAGTGGACTGATGACCTCAGCAGTTAAGTCCCATAGTGCCCAGAGCCATTTGAACCATTTTTAAATTTGTGTTAGATGGCAATAGCTTCTATTTCAAAACATTTTTTAGTTGTAAATGGTTTTTGATAACACTTCTACTTAAAGTCGCATACTGGTTGTTCGTGTGTAGTAGACCAATAGTGTAAAAAGTAACGGTTGAACACAGTGCTGATATGATTTTCTCCATTGCAACATTTTTAAATTTGAATAGAATATTTCTTCCTAAGTACGATCAGGGTTTCACATTTCGAAAAATGTTTCTATTCCGGAGTAATTTCTGCAGTTTCAGAAAAAGACTACAACAAACATAAGTGAATGTTGTCATTTCAAAGTGGAATCCATACAAATTATAAAAACGGGTGTACGTATGTACGCATGTATGTTTGTTCCATATCTCCTTCTAAACTACTGGATCGATTTCAGTCAGACTTGGTACACATGTGATTTACTTTCTGGAAAGAGTCACTGTGGGGGAAAGAGAGGGAGAAGGAGAAGATAGGAGGAGCAGATGAACAAACAGAGAAGGAGAAGATAGGAGGAGGATATGGACAAACAGGGAGGGAGAAGGCGAAGCTATGAGGAGGAGATGGACAAACGGAGAGGGAGAAGGAGAAGATAGGAGGAGGAGATGGACAAACAGAGAGGGCGATGAGGAGATGGACAAACAGAGAGGGAGAAGGAGAAGCTATGAGGATAAGATGGACAGAGAGGGAGAAGGAGAAGGTAGGAGGAGGAGATGGACAAACAGAGAGCGAGAAGAAGAAGGTAGGAGGAGGAGATGGACAAACAGAGAGGGAGAAGGAGAAGATAGGAGGAGATGGACAAACATAGAGGGAGAAGGAGAATATAGGAGGACAAGATGGACAGACAGAGAGGGAGTAGGAGATGGACAAACAGAGAGGGAGAAGGCGAAGATAGGAGGAGGAGATGGACAAATGGAGAGGGAGAAGGAGAAGCTATGAGGAGGAGATGGACAAACAGAGAGGGAGAAGGAGAAGATAGGAGGAGGAGATGGACAAACAGGGAGAAGGACAAGATAGGAGGAGGAGAGGGACAAACAGAGAGGGAGAAGGAGAAGATAGGAGGAGGAGACGGACAAACAGAGAGGGAGAAGGAGAAGATAGGAGGAGGAGATGGACAAACAGAGAGGGAGGAGGAGAAGATAGGAGGAGGAGATGGACAAACATAGAGGGAGAAGGAGAAGCTATGAGGAGGAGATGGACAGAGAGGGAGAAGGAGAAGATAGGAGCAGGAGATGGACAAAGAGAGAGGGAGAAGGAGAAGATAGGAGGAGGAGACGGACAGAGATAGTGGAGGAGGAAATGGACAGAGAGAGGGGAGAGGAGATGATGGACAGGGAAAGAAAAAAGGAGGCGTTTGAAACAGACAGGGTGATGATGATAGGGAGACGGCTGAGTAGGACAGAGTGAAAGGAGCATATGGACAGACAAAGGGAAGAGGAGGAAACAGACAAAGGGAAGGGAGAGGAGGAGATGGACACACAAGGGAAGAAGTGAGTAGGGAGAGGGACTTTTATTATAGAGCTGGTTAGAGTGGAAGGTCCCTATACATTCCCAGACATACCGGTTTTGAACGATATATTCAAAATAGTGTTTCACCGTTTTGAAAATGGTTGTTTATGCTACCGAATATCAATTCACTATTTAAGTTTCGGAAGCAGTTCGCTTGCTTAGAAAAGAACACACCCACGAAGCCTAATTTCGCTTTTCCTGCAAACGTTTTTGCTTGTGGGATATACCAGGTGATCAGAAAGTCATTATAAATTTGAAAACTGAATAAATCACGGAATAATGTAGATAGAGAAGTACAAATTGACACACATGCTTCGAATGACATGTGGTTTTATTAGAACCAAAAAAATACAAACGTTCAAAAAAAGTCCGACGGATGGCGCTTCATCTGATCAGAATAGCAATAATCATCATAACAAAGTAAGATAAAGCAAAGATGATGTTCTTTACAGGAAATGCTCAATATGTCCACCATCATTCCTCAACAATAAATGTAGTCGAGGAGTAATGTTGTGAACAGCACTGTAAAGCATGTCCGGAGTTCTGGTGAGGCATTGGCGTCGGATGTTGTCTTTCAGCATTCCTAGAGATGTCGGTCGTTCACGATACACTTGCGACTTCAGGTAACCCCAAAGCCAATAATCGCACGGACTGAGGTCTTGAGACCTGGGAGGCCAAGCATGACGATAGTGGCGGCTGAGCACACGATCATCAACAAACGACGCGCGCAAGAGATCTTTCACGCGTCTAGCAACATGGGATGTTTTTTGTGGTTCTAATAAAACCCCATGTCATTCCAAGCATGTGTGTCAATTTTTACCTCTCTATCTACACTATTCCGTGGTTTATTAAGTTTTCAAATTTATACTGACTTTTTGATCACCCGGTATATTTCGCGCCCATAGTGCAGGTCGTGTAAGCAGTTCCGGTCCGGAAATGTAACGCTATAAACACTGCCAGACAACACCGTTATCGTTCGTGTGGTTACAATTCGTCTGGCCACAGTGTGACAAGACAACATTGTTGGGATACTTTGCCAGCAATGTGTAATTATGAAGGCCTGTCTGAAGGTGCCTTTAAGGATCGTGAAATTGAGGTAAGAAAGATTTAGATGCTTACATCGTCTTTTCTTCCTCGCTCCGTAAGCGAATAGTGTAGAACAGAAAATTGCTAATCCCAAATGAATTTCAAACGGTGGGTTGGCCGGCCGGAGTGGCCGAGCGGTAATAGACGCTACAATCAGGAACCACGCGAATCCTGGTTCGGGCATGGATGTGTGTGATGTCCTTAGGTTAGTTAGGTTTAAGTAGTTTTAAGTTCTAGGCGACTTATGACCTGAGAAGTTAAGTCCCATAGTGCTCAGAGCCATTTGAACCAAACGGTGGGTTGGCGCACAGTACTCAAATACAGTGCTTTTTTTCTAAAAAAATGTTTGAGGTTACTCCGACATTGGATATAATGCAGCGAAAATTACTTATAACTGAAGCATGGGATATCACCCGTCTGCTTTTAGCCATAACGTCATCAACACATCGAACTACAAAAAAATGATGTCACACTCTTCAGTTGAAATGCTGCTCAAATGAAGCAGACGATACCGAGAAACACCCAAAGATACAAGAGGATGTGGTACCGAGCACTTCAGTTTACATCACCTCAAATGAAGCATGCGATTCCCATCAACCCCTAGTTTTCTGCTCATCACTCACCTCCAACTTAACTTACAAATTGCAACGAAAGACAGGACACACTGTAAAACTTCGTACAACCGACAAGAACGGAACAGCAAACGCAAACGAATAAAGAATAACAAAAGAAAGATGGCAATGAATCGCGAAGGATGATGGTAGCGGGACCGTAGAGACATCTAACGGTTGCTCGGCGTTAGAGCGTACGCATATCCGTTTGGCACTACCATCGGCCACTATTAGCCGGCGAGGGCACTACATGCTTGTCGAACTGGCTGCCAGCGCTTCAGTTGTCGAGAACGGTTGCCGCAGCTTCGAAATGCTTGAAATAGTCAATGACATCGCTTTTCCCACCAAA